>NC_140999.1:1403313-2010319 GCF_052327205.1 Somniosus microcephalus
TAGAAGACACAAAAACATTCCAGAAATAATGGGGAACCAAGGGTCTAGAGAGAATTAGGAACTTAAAGAAATCAGTATTAGTAAAGGCATAGTACTGAAGAAATTAATGGGACTAAGTGACAATAACTCCCCTGGACCTGATGACCTGCATCCTAGGGTTTTAAGAGGTAGCTGCAGAGATAGTGGATACACTGGTATTAATCTTCCCGAATTCCCTAGATTTTAGAACAGTCCCCAAGGATCGGAAGGTACCAAACGTAACCCCGCTATTCAAGAAATGAGGAAGAGAAAAAATGGGGAACTATAGGCCAGTTAGCCTGACATCAGTAGTAGGCAAAATGCTAGAATCTATTATTAGGGACATGGTAACAGGGCACTTAGAATATCATAATAGGCTTAGGCAGAGTCAACATGGTTTTATGAAAGAGAAATCGTGTTTGACAAATTTGTTGGAGTTTTTTGAAGATGTAACAAGTAGGATGGATAAGGGGGAACCAGTGGATGTGGTGTATTTGGATTTTCAAAAAGCATTCGATAACGTGCCACACAAGAGGTTATTACACAAAATTAGAACTCATGGTATTGAGGGTAATATAGTAACAGAGGCCCGACCAGTCCCCATCCACCACGACCCTCCTCCGCCTGGCTGAACTTGTTCTCACATTGAACACAACTTCTCCTTTAACTCCACTCATTTCCTCCAAATCAAAGGCGTTGCCATGGGTACCCGCATGGGTCCTAGCTATGCCTGCCTTTTCGTGGCTATGTGGAACAATCTTTGTCCAGTCCTACTCGGGTCATAGAAACATAGAAACATAGAGATAGGAACAGGAGTAGGCCATTCGGCCCTTCGAGCCTGCTCCGCCATTCAATGAGATCATGGCTGATCTTCGTCTGAGATCATAGCTGATCTTACCAGTTCAGTACCCCGTCCCCGCCTTTTCTCCGTAACCCTTAATCCCCTTAGCCTTCAGAAATATATCCAATTCTCTCTTGAAAATATTTATTGAATTAGCCTTCACAGCCCTCTGTGGCAGGGAATTCCACAGGCTCACCACTCTTTGAGTGAAGAAATTCTTCCTCATCTCTGTTTTAAATGATTTGCCCGCTATTTTTAGACTGTGGCCCCTGGTTCTGTGCTCCCCGGCCATTGGAAACATTCTCTCTGAATTCAGCCTGTCCAGGCCTGCCATAATTTTATATGTTTCGATGAGATCCCCTCTCAATCTTCTAAACTCCAGTGAGTACAAGCCCAAACTATTTAATCTCTCTTCGTAGGTCATTCCCCGCATTCCAGGTATCAGCCTGGTGAATCGCCGTTGCACTCTTTCCATGTTGCACCCCTCCCTCACCTCTTTTTCCGATACATTGATGACTGTATCGGTGCCGTTTCCTGCTCTCGCCCCGAACTTGACAATTTCATTCACTTTGCCTCCAATTTCCACCCTTCCTCACCTTCACATGGTCCATCTCTGACTCTTCCCTTCCCTTCCTCGACTTCTCCGTCTCCATCTCTGGGGATAGGTTATCGACCAATATTCCCTACAAGCCACTGACTCCCACAGCTACCTGGACTAACACTTCCTCCCACCCCGCTTCCTGTAAGGACTCTATTCCATTCTCCCAGTTTCTCCGCCTCCGCCGTATCTGCTCCGACGATGCCACCTTCCACACCAGTGCTTCAGACATGTCTTCCTTTTTTCCGCAACCGAGGATTCCCCTCTACCGTGGTGGACACTGCCCTCGACCGTGTCAGTTCTATCTCCCGCACCTCTGCCCTCACCCCTGCCCCTCCCTCCCGGAACCACGATAGGGTTCCCCTTGTCCTCACCTTTCACCCCACCAGCCTCCACATTCAACGGATCATCCTCCGGCATTTCCGCTACCTCCAAAGTGATCCCACCACCAAACGTATCTTCCCCTCCCCTCCCCTTTCAGCATTCCGCAGGACCGCTCTCTCCGAGACACCCTAGTCCACTCCTCTATCACCCCAAACAGCCCTTCCCCTTCGCCTGGCACCTTCCCGTGCAAGCGGAGGAGGTGTAACACCTGCCCTATACCTCCCCCCTCCCCACTGTTCAGGGCCCCAAACACCCCTTCCAGGTGAAACAGCGATTTACTTGTACGTCTCGCAATCTAGTATACTGTATTCGCTGCTCACGATGCGGTCTCCTCTACATTGGGGAGACCAAACACAGATTGGGTGACCGCTTTGCAGAACACCTCCGTTCAGTCCGTAAGGGTGACCCCGAGCTTCCGGTCGCCTGTCATTTCAATTCACCGCTCCATTCCCACTCGGACCTCACCGTCCTTGGCCTCTTGTACTGTTCCACGGAAGCTCAACGTAAACTCGAGGAACAGCACCTCATCTCCGATTAGGCACTCTGCAGCCTTCCGGTCTCAATATCGAGTTCAACAATTTCAGATCATAACCTCGGCCCCTATTTCATTTTTACTTATATTTTTCCACTCCTTTCCTCCCCCCCCCCTTTCCTTTTGTTTCTCTCTCACACCTGGCAGCTATCTTTTGCCCTGCCAGTACACTTTACACCTAATCCCAGCCTATTACCATCTCGTCTAGCTTCTAATCTCTTTTACTTCTTTCGGTTCTTTTATTCTTTTGTCCGATCGCAGCCCTGCCTTCGATCTAGTTACTTTTCTCTCCAGTTTTGAAGAAGGGTCAAACCCGAAACGTCAACTCAAATTTCTCTCCACGGATGTTGCCTGACCTGCTGAGTTTTTCCAGCATTTTCTGTTGTTATTTAGCATGGATTGAGGATTGGTTAATGGACAGAAAACAGAGAGTAGGAATAAACGGGTAATTTTCAGGTTGGCAGGCTGTAACTAGCCGGGTACCGCAGGGATCTGTGCTTGGGCCTCAGCTATTTACAATCTATATTAATGACTTAAGTGAAGGGACTGAGTGTAACGTATCCAAGTTTGCTGATGATACAAAGTTTGGTGGGAAAGTAATCTGTGAGGAAGACGCAAAGAGGCTGCAGAGAGATAGAGACAGGTTGACTGGAGTGGGCAAGAACGGCAAATGGAATACAATGTGGAGAAATGTGAAGTTAGCCACTTTGGTAGGAAAAACAGAAAAGCTGAATATTTTTTGAATGGTGAGAGACTGGGAAATATTTGCATTCAGAGGGACCTGGGTGTCCTTGTACATGAATCACAGAAAGTTAACATGTAGGTACAGCAAGCAATTAGGAAAGCAAATGGTATGTTGGCCTTTGTTACAAGAGGATTTGAGTATAAGAGTAAAGAAGTCTTACTACAATTATATAGGGCCCTGGTGAGACCACACCTGGAGTATTGTGGACAGTTCCGGTCTCCTTACCAAAGGAAGGATATACTTGCCATCGAGGGAGTGCAATAGAGCTGAGGTGGAGGCTGCGGCGACCGGAAGATGTGTTCGGCGAGTCGGGTGGAGGCAGCGCAGCGCATCGGGACGCAGCAGCAGACTTGACGACTCGCAGTCCGACTGGGAGGAGGGGAGCCGGGAATGGTGGCCAGAGGGTGAGCGGGAGGAGCAGGCCACCGCACGTGGAGCCGAGCCGGCAACAGTGAGGAGGACGGAGCGGCTGAGGGACATCGTGCTCCCACTGCCACTGGATGCCAAAGAATTTACTTTCTGAACACGGCGCTGTAAGAATAGCTGACGTGTCTCGGTGAGCTCCCACAGCTTTATTGTGGGAGTGATTGGGGAGTAAGCATTCCATTGTACTAGTTACATATGGCAAATAAAGGATCTTGAATCTTGAATCAACGAAGGTTCACTGGACTGATTCCTGGGATGGGGGGATTGTCCTATGAGGAGAGATTGAGTAGACTGGGCCTATATTCCTTAGAGTTTAGAAGAATAAGAGGTGATCTCATTGAAACATATAAAATTCTTAAGGGGCTCGACAGGGCTAATGCTGAGAAATGTTTCCCCTGGCTGGGGAATCTAGAACCAGGGGTCACAGTCTCAGAATAAGGGGTCGGCCATTTAGACTGAGATGAGGAGAAAATTCTTTACGCAGAGGGTTGTGAATCTTTGGAATTTTCTTCCCCGGTGAGCTGTGGAGGCTCAGTCGTTGAGTAGATTCAAGACAGAGGTCAATCAATTTTTGGGAACTAAGGGCTATGGGGATCAGGTGGGAAGGTGGACTTGAAGATCAGCCATGCTCTTGTTGAATGGCGGAGCAGGCTCGCAGGGCCAGATGGCCGACTGCAGCTCCTATTTCTTATGTCCTGGGGCAGTCTGTCCTGGTGACAGACATAGAAACATAGTAAAATAGGAGCAGGAGTGGGCCATTCGGCCCTTCGAGCCTGCTCCGCCATTCAATATGATCATGGCTGATCCTCTATCTCAATACCATATTCCCGCTCTCTCCCCATACCCCTTGATGCCTTTTGTGTCTAGAAATCTATCTATCACCTTCTTAAATATATTCAGTGACTTGGCCTCCACAGCCTTCTGTGGTAGAGAATTCCACAGGTTCACCACCCTCTGAGTGAAGAAATTTCTCCTCATCTCAGTCTTAAATGGCCGACCCCGTATCCCGAGACTGTGACCCCTCGTTCTAGACCCCCCAGCCAGGGGAAACATCCTCCCTGCATCCAGTCTGTCTAGCCCTGTCAGAATTTTATATGTTTCAATGAGATCCCCTCTCATTCTTCTAAACTCTAGTGAATACAGGCCTAGTCGACCCAATCTCTCCTCATACGACAGTCCTGCCATCCCAGGAATCAGTCTGGTGAACCTTCATTGCACTCCCTCTATGGCAAGTATATCCTTTCTTAGGTAAGGAGACCAAAACTGCACACAGTACTCCAGGTGTGGTCTCACCAAGACCCTGTATAACTGTAGTAAGACATCCTTGCTCCTGTACTCGAACCCTCTTGCAATGAAGGCCAACATACCATTTGCCTTCCTAACTGCTTGCTGCACCTACATGTTTGCTTTCAGTGACTGATGTACAAGGACACCCAGGTCCCTTTGTACATCAGCATTTCCCAATCTATCACCATTTAAATAATACTCTGCCTTTCTGTTTTTCCTACCGAAGTGGATAACTTCACATTTATCCACGTTATACTGCATCTGCCATGTATTTGCCCACTCACTCAACTTGTCTAAATCGCCTTGAAGCCTCTTTGCATCCTCCTCAAAACTCACAATCCCACCTAGTTTTGTGTCGTCAGCAAACTTGGAAATATTACATTTGGTTCTCTCATCCAAATCATTGATATATATTGTGAATAGCTGGGGCCCAAGCACTGATCCCTGCGGTACCCCACTAGTCACCGCCTGCCACCCCGAAAAAGACCCATTTATTCCTACTCTCCGTTTCCTGTCTGTTAACCAATTTTCAATCCATGCCAGTATATCACCCCCAATCCCATGTGCTTTAAATTTGCACACTAACCTCTTATGTGGGACTTTATCAAAGGCCTTGTGAAAATCTAAATACTCCACATCCACTGGTTCTCCCTTATCTATTCTACCAGTTACATCCTCAAAAAACTCCAGTAGATTTGTCAAACACGGTTTCCCTTTCATAAATCCATGTTGACTTTGTCTAATCCTGTTGATATTTTCTAAGTGTCCTGTTATCACATCCTTTATAATAGACTCTAGCATTTTCCCTACTACTGATGTTAGGCTAGCCGATCTGTAATTCCCGGTTTTCTCTCTCCCTCCTTTTTTAAATAGTGGGGTTACATTTGCCACCCTCCAATCTGCAGCAACTGTTCCATAATCTATAGAATTTTGGAAGATGACAACCAATGCATCCACTATTTCCATGGCTACCTCTTTTAGTACTCTGGGATGCAGATTATCAGGCCCTGGGGATTTATCAGCTTTCAGTCCCATTAATTTCTCCAGCACTACTTTTTTTACTAATACTAATTTCCTTTAATTCCTCCTTCAAGAAGGGAAACACTGAAATAAGCGAATGCTGCGATTGCTCAGTCTGTCTGAGGGGATTTGCGGAGGATTCCCTGCACTGAATCCGATACCTTCCTGATAGTGTGGAGCATAAACACCAGCACACACCGGTTGGGCCAAATGGCCTGTTTAGGTGCCGTAAATTCTGCCTCATTATAGAACCCGGCCATGCGTGTTAGCGTGTGATGGTACACCGCGTGTTAGCATGTGATGGTACACCGCGTGTTAGCGTGTGATGGTACACCGCGTGTTAGCGTGTGACGGTACACCGCGTGTTCGCGTGTGACGGTACACCGAGTGTTAGCGTGTGACGGTACACCGTGTGTTAGCGTGTGACGGTACACCGCATGTTAGCATGTGACGGTACACCGCGTGTTAGCGTGTGACGGTGCACCGCGTGTTAGCGTGTGACGGTGCACCGCGTGTTAGCGTGTGACGGTACACCACGTGTGATGGTGCACTGCACGTTGGCGTGTGACGGTGCACCACATGTTGGCGTGTGACGGTGCACCGCATGTTGGCGTGTGACGGTGCACCGCGTGTTAGCATGTGACGGTACGGCGTGTGTTAGCGTGTGACGGTACACCGCATGTTAGCGTGTGACGGTGCACCGCGTGTTAGCGTGTGGCGGTGCACCGCGTGTTAGCGTGTGACGGTACACCGCGTGTGACGGTGCACCGCGTGTTAGCGTGTGGCGGTACACCGCATGTTAGCGTGTGGCGGTACACCGCGTGTTCGCGTGTGGCGGTACACCGCGTGTTAGCGTGTGACGGTACACCGCATGTTAGCGTGTGACGGTACAACCGCGTGTGACGGTGCACCGCGTGTTAGCGTGTGGCGGTGCACCGCATGTTAGCGTGTGGTGGTGCACCGCGTGTTAGCATGTGACGGTGAACCGCGTGTTAGCGTGTGATGGTACACCGTGTGTTAGCGTGTGACGGTACACCGCGTTTTAGCATGTAACTACACGCACTGGGTTTATCGAGGGTGAGCTGGGGCAGTCTGTCCGGCTTCGGGCTCTGGGCTGACTGAGGTCAGCAAGAGAAACCCGACCCAGACTGAATTGCATGGGTTTCGTTCAAAGTAAGAGTTTGGCATCGGAACGCAGTCTCCCCGTGCGTTGTCCTGGTCTCCCCGTGCATTGTCCCGGTCTCCCCATGCGTTGTCTCGGTCTCCCCGTGTGTTTTTAAAAATTTGTTCCTGAGATATGGGCATCGCTGGCAAGGCCAGCATTTATTGCCCATCCCTAGCTGCCCTTGAGAAGGTGGCGGTGAGCCGCCTTCTTGAACCGCTGCAGTCCGTGTGGTGAAGGTACTCCCACAGTGCTGTTAGGGAGGGAGTTCCAGGATTTTGACCCAGCAACGATGACGGATCGGCGATATATTTCCAAGTCGGGATGGTGTGTGACGTGGAGGGGAACTTGGAGGTGGTGGCGGTCCCAGGCGCCTGCTGCCCTTGTCCTTCTAGGCGGAAGAGGTCGCGGGTTTGGGAGGTGCTGCCGAAGAAGCCTTGGCGAGTTGCTGCAGTGCATCTTGTAGATGGTACACACTGCAGCCATGGTACGCCGGTGGTGGAGGGAGTGAATGTTTAAGGTGGTGGATGGGGTGCCAATCAAGCGGGCTGCTTTGTCCTGGATGGTGTCGAGCTTCTTGAGTGTTGTTGGAGCTGCACTCATCCAGGCAAGTGGAGAGTATTCCATCACACTCCTGACTTGTGCCTTGTAGATGGTGGAAAGGCTTTGGGGAGTCAGGAGGTGAGACACTCGCCACAGAATACCCAGCCTCTGACCTGCTCTTGTTGCCACAGTATTTATGTGGCTGGTCCAGTTAAGTTTCTGGTCAATGGTGACCCCCAGGATATTGATGGTTGGGGATTCGGCGATGGTAATGTCATTGAATGTCAAGGGGCGGTGGTTAGATGCTCGCTTGTTGGAGTTAGTCATTACGTGGCACATCTGTGGCGCGAATGTTACCTGCCACTTATCAGCCCAAGCCTGAACGTCGTCCAGGTCTTGTTGCATGCAGGCATGGACTGCTTCATTATCTGAGGAGTTATGAATGGCACTGAACGCTGTGCAGTCATCAGCGAACATCCCATTTCTCAGATTCCGATCACATATCCGCAGCATAACAAAGACCGCCTCCTTCCACCTCCGTAACATCGCCCGTCTCCACCCTTGCCTCAGCTCATTCGCTGCTGAAACTCTCATCCATGCCTTTGTTACCTCTAGATTTGACTGTTCCAACGCACTCCTGGCTGTCCTCCCACATTCCACCCTACGTAAACTTGAGGTCATCCAATACTTGGCTGCCCGTGTCCTAACTTGCACCAAGTCCCGTTCGCCCATCACCCCTGTGCTCGCTGGCCTACATTGGCTCCCGGTTAAGCCGCGCCTCGATTTCAAAATTCTAATCCTTGTTTTCAAATCCCTCCATGGCCTCACCCCTCCCTAACTCTGTAATCTCCCCCAGCCCCACAACCCCCCGAGATATCTGCGCTCCTCTAATTCTGCCCTCTTCAGGATCCCTTATTATAATCGCTCAACCTTTGGTGGCCGTGCCTTCTGTTGCCTGGGCCCTAAGCTCTGGAATTCCCTGCCTAAACCTGTCTGCCTTGCTGCCTCTCTTTCCTCCTTTAAGGCGCTTGTTAAAACCCACCTCTTTGACCAAGCTTTTGGTCACCTGACCTAATTTATCCTTATGTGGATCGGTGTCAAATTTTTTGTCTTTAAACTAAAGTGGCAGGGGGTTGGGAACCTGAGCAGGGAGACAGAGGAAAGGGAAACAAGGAAAAAAGCAAAAGACAGGAAGGAGAAAAACAAAATTAGAAGGCAAAGAACTCAACAGTTTAAATCAAACATGGTCACAGTAAATAATAATTCATATAGGTCTGAGAGCGTTAAAAAAACAAGCCTGAAGGCTTTGTGTCTTAATGCAAGGAGCATTCGGAACAAGGTGGATGAATTAGCTGCGCAAATAGAGGTTAACGAATATGATTTGATTGGGATTACAGAAACATGGCTCCAGGGTGGCCAAGGCTGGGAACTCAACATCCAGGGGTATTTAATATTTAGGAAGGATAGGCAAAAAAGAAAGGGAGGTGGGGTAGCATTGCTGGTTAAAGAGGGGATTAACACAATTGAAAGGAAGGATATTAACTCTGATGATGCGGAATCTGTATGGGTAGAACAGAGAAATATCAAGGGGCAGAAAACATTAGTGGGAGTGGTATATAGACCTCCAAACAGTAATACGGAGGTTGGGGATGGCATTAAAAGGGAAATTAGAGAAGCATGCAGTAAGGGCACAGCAGTCATCATGGGTGACTTTAGTTTACATATAGATTGGGCTAACCAAATTAGTAAAAATACTGTGGAGGAGGAATTCCTAGAATGTTTACGGGATGGTTTTCTGGAACAATATGTCGAGGAACCAACCAGAGATCAGGCCATCTTAGACTGGGTATTATGTAATGAGAGAGGATTAATTAGCAATCTTGTTGTACGAGGCCCCTTGGGTCAGAGCGATCATAATATGATAGAATTCTTCATTAGGATGGAGAGTGAAGTAGTTGACTCGGAGACTAGGGTCCTGAATTTAAATAAAGGAAACTACGATGGTATGAGGCGCGAATTGGGTAGGATTGATTGGGGAATGTCACTCAAAGGGTTGACGGTGGATAGGCAATGGCAACCATTCAAAGACCACATGGATGAACTACAGAAGTTGTTCATCCCAGTTTGGGATAAGAATAAAACAGAAAAGGGTGACTCAACCGTGGCTAACAAGGGAAATTAGGATAGCATAAGATCCAAGGAGAGGGCATATAAATTGGCCAGAAAAAGCGGTAACCCTGAGGATTGGGAGCAGTTTAGGATTCAACAAAGGAGGACAAAGGGATTAATTAAGAAGGGGAAAATAGAATATGAAAGTAAGCTTGCAGGGAACATAAAAACTGACTGTAAGAGCTTTTATAGATGTGTGAAGAGAAAAAGATTAGTGAAATCAAGTGTAGGTCCCTTGCAGTCAGAAGCAGGGGAAGTTATAATGGGGAACAAAGAAATGGCAGACCAATTAAATGCATATTTTGGTTCTGTCTTCACAAAGGAGGACACAAATAACCTCCCAGAGATGTTGGAGAGCATAGGGTCTGATGAGAGGGAGGAACTGAAAGAAATCAGTATTTGTAGGGAAATGGTGTTAGGGAAATTGATGGATTGCAGGCCGATAAATCCCTAGGGCCTGATAATCTACATCCTAGGGTACTTAAGGAGGTGGCCCTAGAAATAGTAGCTGCATTGCTGATCATCTTCCAAAATTCGCTGGACTCTGGAACAGTACCCATGGATTGGAGGGTAGCTAATGTTACCCCACTATTCAAAAAGGGTGGTAGAGAGAAAGCGAGGAATTACAGACCGGTAAGCCTGACATCGGTAGTGGGGAAAATGCTAGAGTCCATTATAAAGGATGTAATAGCTGAGCACTTGGAAAACAGTGACAGGATCGGACAAAGTCAACATGGATTTACAAAAGGTAAATCGTGCTTGACTAATCTACTGGAATTTTTTGAGGATGTAACTGGGAAAATAGATAAGGGAGAACCAGTAGATGTGGTGTATTTGGACTTTCAAAAGGCTTTCGATAAGGTCCCGCATAAGAGATTAGCGTGCAAAGTTAAGGCACATGGGATTGGGGGCAAGGTATCGACTTGGATAGAGAACTGGTTGGCGGACAGAAAGCAGAGAGTAGGAATTAACAGGTCTTTTTCCGAGTGGCAGGCAGTGACTAGTGGGGTACCGCAGGATCGGTCCTTGGACCCCAGCTATTCACAATATACATTAATGATCTAGATAAGGGAACTAGATGCAATATCTCCAAGTTTGCAGACGACACAAAGCTGGGTGGGCGTGTGTGCTGCGAGGAGGATACCGAGAAACTCCAGGATGATTTGGACAGGTTGGGTGATTGGGCAGAAGCGTGGCAGATGCAATATAACGTGGATAAATGCGAGGTTATCCACTTTGGTGTCAAAAACAGAAAGGCAGACTATTATCTGAATGGCAATAGATTGGGAGAAGGGGAAGTGCAAAGAGACCTGGGTGTTCTTGTGCACCAGTCGCTGAAGGTAAGCATGCAGGTGCAGCAGGCGGTGAAGAAGGCAAATGGTATGTTGGCCTTCATAGCAAAAGGGTTTGAGTACAGGAGCAAGGATGTCTTGCTGCAGTTGTACAGGGCCTTGGTGAGACCACACCTTGAGTACTGTGTGCAGTTTTGGTCACCTTATCTGAGGAAGGATGTTCTTGCCATGGAAGGAGTTCAGCGAAGATTCACAAAGGCTGATCCCTGGGATGGCAGGAATGACGTATGAGGAGAGATTGGGTCGATTGTGCTTATACTCGCTGGAGTTTAGAAGAATGAGAGGGGATCTCATCGAAACTTATAAAATTCTGACAGGCCTGGACAAACTAGATGCAGGAAGGATGTTCCCGATGGCGGGGGAGTCCAGAACCAGGGGTCATAGTCTAAGGATAAGGGGTAAGCCATTTAGAGATGAGGAAGGATTTCTTCACCCAGAGAGTGGTGAACCTGTGGAATTCTCTACCACAGAAGGCGGTTGAGGCCAAGGCCTAGAAATTGAGGTTGCGCTGCGCCGGGGCTTAACGCCGGAAATTTAGCGCCGGTGCTAAGTCGCGCTGTGCGCGCCAAAAATTCAGTAGCGCCGCGCCCAAACGGCTGCCGGCGCTACTGAAGGCTGTTTGCGCCTGAAAACTGGCGCTACGCGCCGCATTGCGGCGCTATTCCGGCGCTGCGGCGCCCAATGCGGTGCGGCAGGCTCGGGAAGTGCAGGCCTCCTCCTTCAGTTAAGGAGGAGCTGCCTGCACCCGCCCGCTGGCCGGTAAAATCTTCACAAAAATGAGCCCGGCACCTCGGGGAAGTGCCAGGCTCGCAGCCGAGAAGCATCTGTTCCGCGGGGGGGGGTGGGGGAGTCCGGGAAGGGAGGCGCGGGCAGGCGGCCGGCGGGAAAGCGGCCGGCCGCCGCTCCACCTTTATGCGCCGGCGCAAAGTCGTGCAAGACTCTGTTGCCAGAGTCTTAGTTGCGGCTGCCACGGGCGAGGCGGCCGCAACTGAATTTCGGCGCTGGGGCCCGTCACCACGGCAACCGGGACGCTGCGCACACCGATGACGTCATCGGTGCCGGCGCAGCGCTACCGGTGTAACGCCGATGTTGGGCCCTAGTCAATTTCAAAACCGGCTGTAAGTCCAGCGCAATGCCCTCTAGCGCCGCAAAATGGGCGCTAAGCCCACTCAATTTCTAGGCCCAAGTCTTTAAATATATTCAAGAAGGAGTTAGATATATTTCTTAGAGCTAAAGGTATCAAGGGATATGGGGAGAAGGCAGGTACGGGGTACTGAATTTGGATGATCAGCCATGATCTCATCGAATGGCAGAGCAGGCTCGAGGGGCCGAATGGCCTACTCCTGCTCCTATCTTCTATGTTTCCAAAATACTCCTGTGCAGCGCCTTGGGATGTTTTACTGCGTTAAAGGCGCTATATAAGTACAAGTTGTTGTTGTTGTTATGTTGGAGGGAAGGTCATTGATGAAGCAGCTGAAGATGGTTGGGCCTAGGACACTGCCCTGAGGAACTCCTGCAACGATGTCCTGGGGCTGTGATGATTGACCTCCAACCACCACAACCATCTTCCTTTGTGCTAGGTATGACTCCAGCCAGTGGAGAGTTTTCCCCCCGATTCCCATTGACTTCAGTTTTACTAGGGCTCCTTGCTGCCACACTCGGCTACCGACCATAGAGCACATATACCAGAAACGCTGTTTACGGAGGTCACGGTCCATCATCAAAGACCCTACCCACCCCAGCCACAGTCTGTTCGCCCTCCTGCCATCTGGGAGACGCTACAGATGCATTCGCACCCGTACGACCAGATTTAGGAACAGCTTCTTTCTCAGGGCTGTCATCCGACTGAACTCCACAAATAAACTCTAAAGCCTGCACATCTGCCAATGCACTTTATTATGGTTCTGTTTATGCTAATGTATTACAAGCCAAATGTATGTTGAATGTTTAAATGTCTTAATCCAAATGTACACTCTCGAGAGCCGCAAGCCTACATTTCGTTGTACTGCACTTGTGCACTAACAATGACAATAAAGTTGATTATGATTATGATGCTGCCTTGATGTCAAGGGCAGTCACTCTCACCTCACCTCTGGAATTCAGCTCCTTTGTCCATGTTTGGACCAAGGCTGTAATGAGGCTGGGAGCTGGTCCTGACGGAACCCAAACTGGGCATCAGTGAGCAGGTTATTGGTGAGTCAGTGCCGCTTGATAGCACTGTCGACGATACCTTCCATCACTTTGCTGATGATTGAGAGTAGACAGATGGGGCGGTAATTGGCCAGTTTGGATTTGTCCTGCTTTTTGTGGACAGGACATACCTGGGCAGTTTTCCACATTGTCGGATAGATGCCAGTGTTGTAGCTGTACTGGAACAGCTTGGCTAGAGGCGCGGCTAGTTCTGGAGCACAAGTCTTCAGCATGACAGCTGTATCCAGTGCGCTCAGCTGCGGTCTGCCCATGCGTTGCCGCGGTCTGCCCGTGCGTTACCGCGGTCTGCCCGTGCGTTGCCGCGGTCTCGGTCTCCCCGTGCGTTGCCACGGTCTCGGTCTCCCCGTGCGTTGCCGCGGTCTCGGCCTCCCCGTGCGTTGCCACGGTCTCGGTCTCCCCGTGCGTTGCCGCGGTCTCGGCCTCCCCGTGCGTTGCCGCTGTCTCCCCATGCGTTGCTGCCGTCTCCCCGTGCGTTGCCGCCGTCTCCTCGTGCGTTGCCGCGGTCTCGATCTCCCCATGTGTTGCCACGGTCTGCCCGTGCGTTGCCGTGGTCTCAGTCTCCCCGTGCGTTGCCGCGCTCTCCCCGTGCGTTGCCGCGCTCTCCCCGTCCGTTGCCGCGGTCTCCCCGTCCGTTGCCGCGGTCTCGGTCTCCCCGTGCGTTGCCGCGCTCTCCCCGTGCGTTGCCACGCTCTCCCCGTCCGTTGCCGCGGTCTCCCCGTCCGTTGCCGCGGTCTTACTCACCTTCTGACTGATCTTTTTGTTTCAGGAGATCCAGTTGTTGAGGAGCCAAAAATCTGATGTTAACGAGTTAGAGAGTGACCGCGAGGAGGCGCTGCTCAGACTGCAGGTACGGGGGGAGAAGGAGGGGGGCAAGGGGCACGGGGGGAGGGAGGGGGTTTAGGGTTTAGGGGGCTTTGTGTTTGTCCAGCTCAGTCCCCGCGAGGACTATGGTCAGAGAGCAGCACCATCCCATGGGTCTGGAGGGAGCTCGAACTGACGGTATCTGACCTCGCCTTTGCCTTTTTTCTCAGGAGGTTGAGGGTCGGAACGCTGAGCTAGAGCAGCAGCTTCAGGATGTGGAGCAGACGCTGGTCGACTGTGTGAATGATCGAGAGAGGATCCAGTGTGACGCCCGAAAACTTCTGGATATCCTTGACGTCAAGCTCTACGAACTGAACGATTTGCGCCAGAGTTTAGCTAAAATTGCAGAGAAGGAGGAAAAGTCTTGAAATGTGCGGCCGGACCTGGTGCGGTGAACTTGGATCCCGAGTCCCCTCGATGTCCAGCGACTCCCTCACACACAGCACCCTCTCAGTCGGTCTAATCGCCCCACCCCCGCTGCTCATTCACTATTATTTACAGGGAGTCCGACGGGACCCGAGCACCACATCTGACCTCCTCTCAGTTGTTTGTATAAACCCGTGTTCGATCTGAGTCCAGCAGATAGTAAAATAATCGATCTCGGCTCCCAGTGAGTGAGCGATTCAATTACTCGCTGCTCCTTCCTGCAAATTTCTCTCCTTCCAGTATTTGTCCAATTTCCTTTTGACAGTTATTATTGAATCTGCTTCCACCGCCCTTTCAGGCACTGAGCATAAGGCCATTGCTGATCCTCAGAAAATACTTTCTGTACAGAGTCGCATTACTGGGCCCCGCCCCCCGCCCACTGGGCCCCGCCCCCTGCCCACTGGGCCCCGCCCCCCACCCACTGGGGCCCCCCCCGCCCACTGGGCCCCGCCCCCCCGCCCACTGGGCCCCGCCCCCCCCGCCCACTGGGCCTCGCCCCCCCCGCCCACTGGGCCCCGCCCCCTGCCCACTGGGCCCCGCCCCCTGGGCCCTCCCCCCCGCCCACTGGGCCCCTCCCCCCGCCCACTGGGCCCCGCCCCCGGCCCACTGGGCCCCGCCCACCGGGCCCCTCCCCCCGCCCACTGGGCCCCTCCCCTGCCCGCTGGGCCCCTCCCCCCGCCCACTGGGCCCCGCCCCCCCGCCCACTGGGCCTCGCCCCCCCCGCCCACTGAGCCCCGCCCCCCGCCCACTGGGCCCCGCCCCCCACCCACTGGGCCCCCCCCTGCCCACCGAGCCCCTCCCCCCCGCCCACCGGGCCCCTCCCCCCGCCCACTGGGCCCCGCCCACTGGGCCCCCCGGCCCACTGGGCCCCTCCCCCGCCCACCGGGGCCCCGCCCACCGGGCCCCTCCCCTGCCCGCTGGGCCCCTCCCCCGCCCGCTGGGCCCCGCCCACTGGGCCCCGCCCCCACCCACTGGGCCCCCCCCCGCCCCCCGCCCACTGGGGGCCCCCCGCCCACGGCCCCGTGCCCCACCCCCCGCCCACCGAGCCCCTCCCCCTGCCCACCGGGCCTCGCCCACCGGGCCCCTCCCCCCACCCACTGGGCCCCTCCCACTGCCCGCTGGGCCCCGCACCCCCGCCCGCTGGGCCTCGCCCCCCCGCCCACTGGGCCCCTCTCCTGCATCCTGGGCCCCTCCCCCCGCTCACCGGGCCCCTCCCCTCACTGTAACACTCTGATATACCCCACACCCTCACTGTAACACACTGATATACCCCACACCCCTCACTGTAACACTCTGATATACCCCACACCCCTCACTGTAACACTGATATACCCCACACCCCTCACTGTAACACTCTGATATACCCCACACCCCTCACTGTAACACTCTGATATACCCCACACCCCTCACTGTAACTCTGATATACCCCACACCCCTCACCGTAACACTCTGATATACCCCACACCCCTCACTGTAACACTCTGATATACTCCACACCCCTTACTGTAACACTGATGTACCCCACACCCCTCACTGTAACACTCTGATATACCCCACACCCCTCACTGTAACACTCTGATATACCCCACACGCCTCACTGTAACACTGATATACCCCACACCCCTCACTGTAACACTCTGATATACCCCACTCCCCTCACTGTAACACTGATATACCCCACACCCCTCACTGTAACACTCTGATATACCCCACACCCCTCACTGTAACACTGATATACCCCACACCCCTCATGTAACACTCTGATATACCCCACACCCCTCACTGTAACACTCTGATATACTCCACACCCCTCACTGTAACACTGATATACCCCACACCCCTCACTGTAACACTCTGATATACCCCACACCCCTCACTGTAACACTGATACACACCACACCCCTCACTGTAACACTGATATACCCCACACCCCTCATGTAACACTCTGATATACCCCACACCCCTCACTGTAACACTCTGATATACTCCACACCCCTCACTGTAACACTGATATACCCCACACCCCTCATGTAACACTCTGATATACCCCACACCCCTCACTGTAACACTCTGATATACTCCACACCCCTCACTGTAACTCTGATATACCCCACACCCCTCACTGTAACACTGATATACCCCACACCCCTCACTGTAACACTGATATACCCCACACCCCTCACTGTAACACTGATATACCCCACACCCCTCACTGTAACACTCTGATATACCCCACACCCCTCACTGTAACACTCTGATATACCCCACACCCCTCACTGTAACACTGATAAACCCCACACCCCTCACTGTAACACTCTGATATACCCCACACCCCTCACTGTAACACTGATATACCCCACACCCCTCACTGTAACACTCTGATATACCCCACACCCCTCACTGTAACACTGATATACCCCACACCCCTCACTGTAACACTGATATACCCCACACCCCTCACTGTAACACTCTGATATACCCCACTCCCCTCACTGTAACACTGATATACCCCACACCCCTCACTGTAACACTCTGATATAATCCACACCCCTCACTGTAACACTCTGATATACTCCACACCCCTCACTGTAACACTGATATACCCCACACCCCTCATGTAACACTCTGATATACCCCACACCCCTCACTGTAACACTCTGATATACTCCACACCCCTCACTGTAACACTGATATACCCAACACCCCTCACTGTAACTCTGATATACCCCACACCCCTCACTGTAACACTGATATACCCAACACCCCTCACTGTAACACTGATAAACCCCACACCCCTCACTGTAACACTCTGATATACCCCACACCCCTCACTGTAACACTGATTTACCCCACACCCCTCACTGTAACACTCTGATATACTCCACACCCCTCACTGTAACACTGATATACCCAACACCCCTCACTGTAACTCTGATATACCCCACACCCCTCACTGTAACACTGATATACCCAACACCCCTCACTGTAACACTGATAAACCCCACACCCCTCACTGTAACACTCTGATATACCCCACACCCCTCACTGTAACACTGATATACCCCACACCCCTCACTGTAACACTCTGATATACCCCACACCCCTCACTGTAACACTGATATACCCCACACCCCTCACTGTAACACTCTGATATACCCCACACCCCTCACTGTAACATTGATAAACCCCACACCCCTCACTGTAACACTCTGATATACCCCACACCCCTCACTGTAACACTCTGATATACCCCACACCCCTCACTGTAACACTCTGATATACCCCACACCCCTCACTGTAACACTCTGATATACCCCACACCCCTCACTGTAACACTCTGATATACCCCACACCCCTCACTGTAACACTCTGATATAATCCACACCCCTCACTGTAACACTCTGATATACCCCACACCCCTCACTGTAACACTCTGATATAATCCACACCCCTCACTGTAACACTCTGATATACCCCACACCCCTCACTGTAACACTCTGATATAATCCACACCCCTCACTGTAACACTCTGATATACCCCACACCCCTCACTGTAACACTCTGATATACCCCACACCCCTCACTGTAACATTGATAAACCCCACACCCCTCACTTTGATTTACTTTCTTTAACTGAAAACCAGTTACACAGATGGCCTGGGCTGGTTGTGTCTGTTTTTTTTGGCTTCATGGATGGGGTGTCCCATATTGGGGGTCTCCCTAGAATCATCGAATGTTACCACAGAATGAGACTGTGCAGCCGATCGTGCCCATCTTTGAACGAGCTCTCCAATTAGTCCCACTCCTCCCTGCTCTTTCCCCACAGCCCTGCACATTTTCTCCCCTTTTATCCAATTCCCCTTTGAAAGTTACTATTGAATCTGCTTCCACCGCCCTTTCATGCAGCGTATTCCAGATCACAACAACTCGCTGCATAAAAAAATGTCTCCTCATCTCCCCCCTGGTTCTTTTTCCAATTACCGTAAATCTGTGTCCTCTGGTTACCGACCCTCCTGCCATTGGAAACAATTTCTCCTTATTTACTCTATGTAGGCCGCAAGCCTACATTTCGTTGTATTGCACTTGTGCACTAACAATGACAATAAAAGTTGATTTGATTTGATTTGATTTGAAAACCCTTCATGATTTTGAACACCTCTATCAAATCTCCTCTTAACCTTCTCTGTTCTGAGGAGAACAATCCCAGCTTCTCCAGTCTCTCCACATAACTGAGGTCCCTCATCCCTGGAACCATTCTAGTAAATCTCCTCCGCACCCTCTCCAAGGCCTTGACATCCTTCCTAAAGTGCGGTGCCCAGAATTGAACACAATACTCCAGCTGAGGCCGAACCAGTGTTTTATAAAGATTTAGCATAACTTCCTTGCTTTTGCACTCTATGCCTCTATTAATAAAACCCAGGATCCCAGATGCTTTTTCAACAGCCTTCACAACTTGTCCTGCCACCTTCAGCGATGTGTATACACTCCCCACCCCCCCAGGTCTCTGTTCCTACACCCACTTTAAAATTGTACCATGTAGTTTATATTGCCTCTCATTGTTCCTACCAAAATGTATCACTTCACACTTCTCGGCATTAAATTTCATCTGCTGCGTGTCCGCCCATTTCACCAGTCTGTCTATGTCCTCCTGAAGTCTGTTACTATCCTTCTCATTGTTTACTACATTTCCGAGTTTCGTGTCATCTGCAAACTTTGAAATTATTATGCCCTGTATACCCAAGTCCAGGACATTAATATATATCAAAAAGAGCAGTGGTCCCAACACTGACCCCTGGGGGACACCACTGTACACATCCCTCCAGTCTGAAAAACAACTGTTCACCACGACTCTCTGCTTTCTGTCCATTAGCCAATTTTGTATTCATGCTGCCACTGTCCCTTTAATCCCATGGACTTTAATTTTGCAAACAAGTGCATTATGTGGAACTTTATCAAATGCCTTCTGAAAGTCCTTGTGTGGAGTCGCTTTATTGCAGGGATCTGGGATCAGCTCTGATTGCCGGTCCTGTGTCTGTGTCAGGCTGTGCTCACTGTACCAGACTCTTAGTTTAAATCTCTCAGTAACTGTAGGTTTTTAATGATACACACGACCAGTGTTCAGTGTGTATGTTGCAGGGTATGAATTAATCCCCACAGGTTCTGTAATCCCATTTATAGGTGACAGAAGGCTGGTAGATTTAGAATTTTAGTATGTTCACCCTGTGGGGAAGTTAGAATTGATTAGCGTTAGATTTGTGCCGGAGTTAAGATGTGACTAGGTGGTAACCTTACGTTTACACTACGGGAACGGGAGCTCGATGTGTTGTCGCGCTGTTCTGTCAAATCGCAGCGATTACAGAATATGAGACGTGTGAGCTGTCTCCCAGTGATAGCTGCTGAGGGTCAGAGGGAGCGGATTTGCTGGCCAGATTGAGCCGAGTGGAGTGACTGATTTCTGCTGGCTTTGTCTCTGGTTAAATCCCACTAGTAAATGTTAATCTGGAAAGTTAATCCTGAACTCTGTCAGTGTTTCAGCGAGTTTATCAAGTCACGTTACTGACCTTGATGTTGACCTTAGTTGGGGAATCAGTAGGAGGTACAATTAGTCTTAGCGACCCCGGGGTTAGAAAGAGGGGAAATCAGCCAGGGTTCCTGCTCCTGATCACTGTCCAGTGACTCCTGGGTTAGAGAGAGGGGAAATTAGCCAGGGTTCCTGCTCCTGATCACTGTCCAGTGACTCCTGGGTTAGAGAGAGGGGAAATTAGCCAGGGTTCCTGCTCCTGATCACTGTCCAGTGACCCCTGGGTTAGAGAGAGGGGAAATTAGCCAGGGTTCCTGCTCCTGATCACTGTCCAGTGACTCCTGGGTTAGAGAGAGGGGAAATTAGCCAGGGTTCCTGCTCCTGATCACTGTCCAGTGACCCCTGGGTTAGAGAGAGGGGAAATCAGCCAGGGTTCCTGCTCCTGATCACTGTCCAGTGACCCCTGGGTTAGAGAGAGGGGAAATCAGCCAGGGTTCCTGCTCCTGATCACTGTCCAGTGACCCCTGGGTTAGAGAGAGGGGAAATTAGCCAGGGTTCCTGCTCCTGATCACTGTCCAGTGACCCCTGGGTTAGAGAGAGGGGAAATCAGCCAGGGTTCCTGCTCCTGATCACTGTCCAGTGACTCCTGGGTTAGAGAGAGGGGAAATTAGCCAGGGTTCCTGCTCCTGATCACTGTCCAGTGACCCCTGGGTTAGAGAGAGGGGAAATCAGCCAGGGTTCCTGCTCCTGATCACTGTCCAGTGACCCCTGGGTTAGAGAGAGGGGGAATCAGCCAGGGTTCCTGCTCCTGATCACTGTCCAGTGACCCCTGGGTTAGAGAGAGGGGAAATTAGCCAGGGTTCCTGCTCCTGATCACTGTCCAGTGACTCCTGGGTTAGAGAGAGGGGAAATTAGCCAGGGTTCCTGCTCCTGATTCCTGCCCAGTGACCCCTGGGTTAGAGAGAGGGGAAATCAGCCAGGGTTCCTGCTCCTGATCACTGTCCAGTGACCCCTGGGTTAGAGAGGGGAAATCAGCCAGGGTTCCTGCTCCTGATCACTGTCCAGTGACCCTGGGTTAGAGAGAGGGGAAATCAGCCAGGGTTCCTGCTCCTGATCACTGTCCAGTGACGCCTGGGTTAGAGAGAGGGGAAATCAGCCAGGGTTCCTGCTCCTGATCACTGCCCAGTTTGGGCTCGGACTGTGATCTACCATTGGTCGAATATCCTGCTGACACTCGGGGGGTATTTTGACTTTGTGCAATCATGTAAAATGGGTGAGAGTGAGTCAGCAGCCCGCATTACATCTCTCTGCATTTGTATTTTCATGTCCCTGCCTTGGCTTCGATGCGATGAGTGGGACTTTGCCTGAGGTACCTGCCTTCTGTCTCATGCTGGTGTAGGATCAATGCTGGGGTACATGGACCCCCATTTCACCATTAGTCTGGAGCGTGCCGCTCACCTGAATCTTTCGCTCCGTTGCTGTTTCCAATGGCAACGGAAAACTGTCCAATTTGTTATTTTTTTCACATTTGCCAAATTGTGTTAAAATCAATCGCAGTCTGGAACCGGGAAAATTCAGCATTTCCCAGAGCCGACACTCTCAGGGTCAACACTGTGCTAATTACACACTTGCATTAGGATTTTCATGACACGCAGAAATAATTGTTTGCTGTAAAACGCCAAAACAAACAGAAGCCAACCCCATTTTTCCCATTAACCCTTGACCCCCCCGATCCCTGACCTCCCATCCCCTGAACCCCCAATCCCCCGACCCACAGAGTGGATTCACACACAATCTGGTCACTGCACCTCTGTGAGGGCTGAAATAAGCTAGAAACTGCACACTGGATGCAATGTCAGGCTGTCCAAACACAAGGCAAGTCATCAACTCACTCAAGCGCTGGTTAAAAAGATCAAGTGAGAATGACTAGGAGACGCCTCTCCACCAGACCCTGGGACAAGGAGACGCCTCTCCACCAGACCCTGGGATTAGGAGACGTCTCTCCACCAGACTCTGGGATTAGGAGACGTCTCTCCACCAGACTCTGGGATTAGGAGACGCCTCTCCACCAGACTCTGGGACTAGGAGACGCCTCTCCACCAGACCCTGGGACAAGGAGACGCCTCTCCACCAGACCCTGGGATTAGGAGACGCCTCTCCACCAGACCCTGGGACTAGGAGACGCCTCTCCACCAGACCCTGGGACTAGGAGACGCCTCTCCACCAGACCCTGGGACTAGGAGACGTCTCTTCACCAGACCCTGGGATTAGGAGACGTCTCTCCACCAGACTCTGGGATTAGGAGACGTCTCTCCACCAGACTCTGGGACTAGGAGACGCCTCTCCACCAGACCCTGGGACTAGGAGACGTCTCTCCACCAGACCCTGGGACTAGGAGACGCCTCTCCACCAGACCCTGGGACTAGGAGACGCCTCTCCACCAGACCCTGGGACTAGGAGACGCCTCTCCACCAGACCCTGGGACTAGGAGACGCCTCTCCACCAGACTCTGGGACTAGGAGACGCCTCTCCACCAGACCCTGGGACTAGGAGACGCCTCTCCACCAGACCCTGGGACTAGGAGACGCCTCTCCACCAGACCCTGGGATTAGGAGACGTCTCTCCACCAGACTCTGGGACTAGGAGACGCCTCTCCACCAGACCCTGGGACAAGGAGACGCCTCTCCACCAGACCCTGGGACTAGGAGACGTCTCTCCACCAGACCCTGGGATTAGGAGACGCCTCTCCACCAGACCCTGGGACTAGGAGACGCCTCTCCACCAGACCCTGGGACTAGGAGACGCCTCTCCACCAGACCCTGGGACTAGGAGACGCCTCTCCACCAGACCCTGGGACTAGGAGACGTCTCTCCACCAGACCCTGGGATTAGGAGACGTCTCTCCACCAGACTCTGGGACTAGGAGACGCCTCTCCACCAGACCCTGGGACTAGGAGACGCCTCTCCACCAGACCCTGGGACTAGGAGACGTCTCTTCACCAGACCCTGGGATTAGGAGACGCCTCTCCACCAGACCCTGGGACTAGGAGACGCCTCTCCACCAGACCCTGGGTCTAGGAGACGCCTCTCCACCAGACCCTGGGACTAGGAGACGCCTCTCCACCAGACCCTGGGACTAGGAGACGCCTCTCCACCAGACCCTGGGTCTAGGAGACGCCTCTCCACCAGACCCTGGGACTAGGAGACGCCTCTCCACCAGACCCTGGGACTAGGAGACGCCTCTCCACCAGACCCTGGGACGAGGAGACGCCTCTCCACCAGACCCTGGGATGAGGAGACGCCTCTCCACCAGACCCTGGGACTAGGAGACGTCTCTCCACCAGACCCTGGGTCGAGGAGACGCCTCTCCACCAGACCCTGGGACTAGGAGACGCCTCTCCACCAGACCCTGGGTCTAGGAGACGCCTCTCCACCAGACCCTGGGACTAGAAGACGCCTCTCCACCAAACTCTGGGTCTAGGAGACGCCTCTCCACCAGGCCCCGGGACTAGGAGACGCCTCTCCACCAGACCCTGGGACGAGGAGACGCCTCTCCACCAGACCCTGGGACTAGGAGACGCCTCTCCACCAGGCCCTGGGACTAGGAGACGCCTCTCCACCAGACCCTGGGACTAGGAGACGCCTCTCCACCAAACTCTGGGACTAGGAGACGCCTCTCCACCAGACCCTGGGACTAGGAGACGCCTCTCCACCAGACCCTGGGACTAGGAGACGTCTCTCCAGCAGACCGTGGGACGAGGAGACGCCTCTCCACCAGACCCTGGGTCTAGGAGACGTCTCTCCACCAGACCCTGGGTTGAGGAGACGCCTCTCCACCAGACCCTGGGACTAGGAGACGTCTCTCCACCAGACCCTGGGACTAGGAGACGCCTCTCCACCAGACCCTGGGACTAGGAGACGTCTCTCCACCAGACCCTGGGACTAGGAGATGCCTCTCCACCAGACCCTGGGTCTAGGAGACATCTCTCCACCAGACTCTGGGACTAGGAGACGCCTCTCCACCAGACCCTGGGTCTAGGAGACGCCTCTCCACCAGACCCTGGGACTAGGAGACGTCTCTCCAGCAGACCCTGGGACTAGGAGACATCTCTCCACCAGACTCTGGGACTAGGAGACGCCTCTCCACCAGACCCTGGGACTAGGAGACGTCTCTCCACCAGACCCTGGGTCTAGGAGACGCCTCTCCACCAGACCCTGGGTCTAGGAGACGCCTCTCCACCAGACCCTGGGACTAGGAGACGCCTCTCCACCAGACCCTGGGACTAGGAGACGTCTCTTCACCAGACCCTGGGACTAGGAGACGTCTCTCCACCAGACCCTGGGTCTAGGAAACGCCTCTCCACCAGACCCTGGGACTAGGAGACGTCTCTCCACCAGACCCTGGGTCGAGGAGACGCCTCTCCACCAGGCCCCGGGTCACTGATCACTCCCTCAGACAACGCTCCAACCATCAAAACCATATTTTTTGTTAGAACTCTCAATATTGTTTAGACAAGCAATCCATATGGTATTTATTCCTAACTTTAAGAATTAGAATTAATAATTCAGTATGGGCTACAATTCAACCACTAGGAGATCTTTGATATTTGTGTAAAATAAACTACAATTTGTTAGTGTATTAGAGATTTATTAAATTGTGCAACTTATAGTCCGTATACACACATTGTGAACAGAGTACATATCCAGCCTATACACAGTATAAATGCAGCATGTACACATCATATACGCAGGGTATACACGTATGCACACTGTATACATGGCCTGTACGGAGTATATATGCAGACAGGATGCGCTTTCTAGGAAACACGTACACAGAATGTGCAGCGTATTATACCCACTGTACGCGGTATGTGCAGCATATTATACCCACTGTACTCGGTATGTGCAGCGTATTATACGCACTGTACGCGGTATGTGCAGCGTATTATACCCACTACGCGGTATGTGCAGTGTATTATACCCACTGTATGCGGTATGTGCAGCGTATTATACCCACTGTATGCGGTATGTGCAGCGTATTATACCCACTGTACTCGGTATGTGCAGTGTATTATACGCACTGTACGCGGTATGTGCAGCGTATTATACCCACTGTACTCGGTATGTGCAGCGTATTATACCCACTACGCGGTATGTGCAGCGTATTATACGCACTGTATGCGGTATGTGCAGCGTATTATACCCACTGTATGCGGTATTGGCAGCGTATTATACCCACTGTACTCGGTATGTGCAGCGTATTATACGCACTGTACGCGGTATGTGCAGCGTATTATACCCACTGTACTCGGTATGTGCAGCGTATTATACGCACTGTACGCGGTATGTGCAGCGTATTATACCCACTACGTGGTATGTGCAGCGTATTATACCCACTGTATGCGGTATGTGCAGCGTATTATACCCACTGTATGCGGTATGTGCAGCGTATTATACGCACTGTACGCGGTATGTGCAGCGTATTATACCCACTGTACGCGGTATGTGCAGCGTATTATACCCACTGTACTCGGTATGTGCAGCGTATTATACGCACTGTACGCGGTATATGCAGCGTATTATACCCACTGTATGCGGTATGTGCAGTGTATTATACCCACTGTATGCGGTATGTGCAGTGTATTATACCCACTGTACTCGGTATGTGCAGCGTATTATACCCACTGTACGCGGTATGTGCAGCGTATTATACCCACTGTATGCGGTATGTGCAGCGTATTATATGCAGTACAACATATAATTTGAGCATTTATCTTAAGACGGCTTGATTTTAGGTTTGACCAAAACTGGTTGACTGTTAATAATTCAATCCTATATATGTCTTTTAAACAGTGAATTATGTATTTGTAGATGTGTGTTTCTCTGTTCAGAATAATAAATAAAATCCATATTTAGTACTGTCTGGCATCTGTTTCTTTCATCCTCAAAACTCACATCTTAGATTACTGAATGTCATATTCAGCAGGGTAAGGATTCCTCACTGTGTAACTAACTGTACAGAGTCACTGTTTATTCAGGGTAAGGGTTGCTGATATATTGACTGTCGGTGGGGATCTGGGCCATTGTTTCAATGTTCCCCTTTCACTCGGCGCTTCCTGATCATCCCGGGGAATGGGCACCGGCTGCAAGTCGGGCAGGAACTCTACATTCTGAATCTCTGGCCCTTTTCCCTCTCCCTCACATCCCAGAAACACGGGTCAGTAGAGATTTGGGAAATAGAGCACGCACCTTCAGGACAGAGGGAGGACTGGGGAGAAAGTTGTCATTATCGCTGCAGTAAAACCTCCTGAGCAGAAAGCTCAGCCCCTGCGGGATCAGTTTCAACCCCTGCCTCAATCCTTGGTTTGGGTTTTAATGGATTCTCACTCGGGACATTGCAGAGCTCTGTGTGAGCTTCAGCTTCAGGCCGCGAGATTCAGGGGCCGCTCCACAGGGTGAATTGAGAAATATTAACAAAGGATTTCACCACAAGCAGTCAGAGAACGTGATGCAATCTGTAGGAGTCTTGCACAGAAAAGACATTCTGGATCATCTTAAATAATACATTACACAACTGAAAGAGTGAAAGATTTATTGGAGTCTCCTCAAATCATCATCTGCCATCCTGCACTAAAGAGCTGAAGTGTGGAATTTCGGAAAAGACACGAATCTTTTGTTCGAACTTTTCTACCGTGTTTCTCCGTGTTCTCCAGGCTCCCTCTCCTGGGCTAAAGTAATGAAGGGTTTGAAGCGGCTCAATAGGGAAAGACTATTCCAGTGACGAGGGCCCATCAATTTAAATCCGTCACTGAGTGAGGAGAGAGATTAGGAGAAATGTCTTCACAGTCACAGCTACAGCGAGTAGGTGAGGCACAAAACATGGCATATTCTACTGGAAAATTGGATAAATATTTAAACTTTGGGATTGATACAGGGCTATGGGGAGAGCGGAGCAGTGAGATTAGTTTGGGGCAGTGGGATTAGTTTGGGGTCAGTGGGATTAGTTTGGGTTTGGGGGCAGTGGGATTAGTTTGGGTCAGTGGGATTAGTTTGGGGCAGTGGGATTAGTTTGGGGTCAGTGGGATTAGTTTGGGGCAGTGGGATTAGTTTGGGGCAGTGGGATTAGTTTGGGGCAGTGGGATTAGTTTGGGGCAGTGGGATTAGTTTGGGGTCAGTGGGATTAGTTTAGGTCAGTGGGATTAGTTGGGGTCAGTGGGATTAGTTTGGGTTCAGTGGGATTAGTTTGGGGTCAGTGGGATTAGTTTGGGTTCAGTGGGATTAGTTTGGGGTCAGTGGGATTAGTTTGGGTTTGGGGTCAGTGGGATTAGTTTGGGGCAGTGGGATTAGTTTGGGGTCAGTGGGATTAGTTTGGGGCAGTGGGATTAGTTTGGGGCAGTGGGATTAGTTTGGGTTCAGTGGGATTAGTTTGGGGCAGTGGGATTAGTTTGGGGTCAGTGGGATTAGTTTGGGGCAGTGGGATTAGTTTGGGGTCAGTGGGATTAGTTTGGGGCAGTGGGATTAGTTTGGGGGCAGTGGGATTAGTTTAGGTCAGTGGGATTAGTTTGGGGTCAGTGGGATTAGTTTGGGGCAGTGGGATTAGTTTGGGGTCAGTGGGATTAGTTTGGGGCAGTGGGATTAGTTTGGGGTCAGTGGGATTAGTTTGGGGCAGTGGGATTAGTTTGGGGTCAGTGGGATTAGTTTAGGTCAGTGGGATTAGTTTGGGGTCAGTGGGATTAGTTTGGGTTTGGGGGCAGTGGGATTAGTTTGGGTTTGGGGTCAGTGGGATTAGTTTGGAGTCAGTGGGATTAGTTTGGGGGCAGTGGGATTAGTTTGGGGTCAGTGGGATTAGTTTGGGGTCAGTGGGATTAGTTTGGGGCAGTGGGATTAGTTTGGGGTCAGTGGCATTAGTTTGGGTTTGGGGTCAGTGGGATTAGTTTGGGTTTGGGGTCAGTGGGATTAGTTTGGGTTTGGGGTCAGTGGGATTAGTTTGGGTTTGGGGTCAGTGGGATTAGTTTGGGTTTGGGGTCAGTGGGATTAGTTAGGAGTCAGTGGGATTAGTTTGGGGGCAGTGGGATTAGTTTGGGTTTGGGGTCAGTGGGATTAGTTTGGGTTTGGGGGCAGTGGGATTAGTTTGGGTTTGGGGTCAGTGGGATTAGTTTGGGTTTGGGGTCAGTGGGATTAGTTTGGGTTTGGGGTCAGTGGGATTAGTTAGGAGTCAGTGGGATTAGTTTGGGGGCAGTGGGATTAGTTTGGGTTTGGGGTCAGTGGGATTAGTTTGGGTTTGGGGGCAGTGGGATTAGTTTGGGTTTGGGGGCAGTGGGATTAGTTTGGGTTTGGGGTCAGTGGGATTGGTTTGGGGAACAAAGGAAAAAATTAACCGGAAGTGAACTGGCGGGAGGTCAATGACGGTTCACAGACAAACCGGAAGTGACGAAGGGCGCAACGCAAAAAGGCGCTGCGCATGTGCGGTTTCCACGGCGACGCCGTAGGAGGGAGAGGGCCGGATCAGGCCGGAAAATTAAACAACTCCGGATTAAAAATACAGGTTAGTCTAACACTGGGGTACAGTACTGGTGGGTATAGGTCTGTCACTGTATAACTCTGGGGTACAGTACTGGTGGGTACAGGTCTGTCACTAACACTGGGGTACAGTACTGGTGGGTACAGGTCTGTCAGTGTATAACACTGGGGTACAGTACTGGTGGGTACAGGTCTGTCACTGTATAACACTGGGGTACAGTACTGGTGGGTACAGGTCTGTCACTATAACACTGGGGTACAGTACTGGTGGGTACAGGTCTGTCACTGTATAACACTGGGGTACAGTACTGGTGGGTACAGGTCTGTCACTAACACTGGGGTACAGTACTGGTGGGTACAGGTCTGTCACTATAACACTGGGGTACAGTACTGGTGGGTACAGGTCTGTCACTGTATAACACGGGTACAGTACTGGTGGGTACAGGTCTGTCACTATAACTCTGGGGTACAGTACTGGTGGGTACAGGTCTGTCACTGTATAACACGGGTACAGTACTGGTGGGTACAGTACTGGTGGGTACAGGTCTGTCAATGTATAACACGGGTACAGTACTGGTGGGTACAGGTCTGTCAATGTATAACACTGGGGTACAGTACTGGTGGGTACAGGTCTGTCACTAACTGGGGTACAGTACTGGTGGGTACAGGTCTGTCGCTGTATAACACTGGGGTACAGTACTGGTGGGTACAGGTCTGTCACTGAAAAACACTGGGGTACAGTACTGGTGGGGACAGGTCTGTCCCTGTATAACACTGGGGTACAGTACTGATGGGTACAGGTCTGTCACTGTATAACACGGGTACAGTACTGGTGGGTACAGGTCTGTCACTATAACATTGGGGTATAGTACTGGTGGGTACAGGTCTGTCATTGGATAACACTGGGGTACAGTACTGGTGGGTACAGGTCGGTCACTGTATAACACTGGGGTACAGTACTGGTGGGTACAGGTCTGTCACTGTATAACACGGGTACAATACTGGTGGGTACAGGTCTGTCACTGTATAACACTGGGGTACAGTACTGGTGGGTACAGGTCTGTCACTGTATAACACTGGGGTACAGTACTGGTGGGTACAGGTCTGTCTCTAACTCGGGTACAGTGCTGGTGGGTACAGGTCTGTCACTATAACACGGGTACAGTACTAGTGGGTACACGTCTGTCACTATAACACTGGGGTACAGTACCGGTGGGTACAGGTCTGTCATTGTATAACACTGGGGTACAGTACTGGTGGGTACAGGTCTGTCACTGTATAACACTGGGGTACAGTACTGGTGGGTTCAGGTCTGTCACTATAACACGGGTATAGCACTGGTGGGTGCAGGTCTGTCACTATAACACTGGGGTACAGTACTGGTGGGTACAGGTCTGTCACTGTATAACACGGGTACAGTACTGGTGGGTACAGGTCTGTCACTGTATAACACTTGGGTACAGTACTGGTGGGTACAGGTCTGTCACTGTATAACACTGGGGTACAATACTGGTGGGTACAGGTCTGTCACCGTATAACACTGGGGTACAGGACTGGTGGGTACAGGTCTGTCAGTGTATAACACTGGGGTACAGTACTGGTGGGTACAGGTCTGTCACTGTATAACACTGGGGTACAATACTGGTGGGTACAGGTCTGTCACTGTATAACAGTGGGGTAGAGTACTGGTGGGTACAGGTCTGTCACTGTATAACACTGGGGTACAGTACTGGTGGGTACAGGTCTGTCACTGTATAACACTGGGGTACAGTACTGGTGGGTACAGGTCTGACACTGTATAACACTGGGGTACACTACTGGTGGGTACAGGTCTGTCTCTAACTCGGGTACAGTACTGGTGGGTACAGGTCTGTCTCCAACTCGGGTACAGTACTGGTGGGTACAGGTCTGTCACTATAACAAGGGTACAGTACTAGTGGGTACAGGTCTGTCACTATAACACTGGGGTACAGTACCGGTGGGTACAGGTCTGTCATTGTATAACACTGGGGTACAGTACTGGTGGGTACAGGTCTGTCACTGTATAACACTGGGGTACAGTACTGGTGGGTACAGGCCTGTCACTGTATAACACTGGGGTACAGTACTGGTGGGTACAGGTCTGTCACTATAACACGGGTATAGCACTGGTGGGTGCAGGTCTGTCACTGTATAACACTGGGGTACAGCACTGGTGGGTGCAGGTCTGTCACTGTATAACACTGGGGTACAGTACTGGGGCTACAGGTCTGTCACTGTATAACACTGGGGTACAGTACTGGGGGGTACAGGTCTGTCACTGTATAACACTGGGGTACAGTACTGGTGGGTACAGGTCTGTCACTGTATAACACGGGTACAGTACTGGTGGGTACAGGTCTGTCACTGTATAACACGGGTACAGTACTGGTGGGTACAGGTCTGTCACTGTATAACACTGGGGTACAGTACTGGTGGGTACAGGTCTGTCACTGTATAACACGGGTACAGTACTGGTGGGTACAGGTCTGTCACTGTATAACACTGGGGTACAGTACTGGTGGGTACAAATCTGTCATTGCATAACACTGGGGTACAGTACTGGTGGGTACAGGTCTGTCACTGTATAAAACTGGGATACAGTACTGGGGGGTACAGGTCTGTCCCTGTATAGCACTGGGGTACAGTACTGGTGGGTACAGGTCTGTCAGTGTATAACACTGGGGTACAGTACTGGTGGGTTCAGGTCTGTCACTGTATAACACGGGTACATAACTGGTGGGTACAGGTCTGTCACTGTATAACACTGGGGTACAGTACTGGTGGGTACAGGTCTGTCACTGTATAACACGGGTACAGTACTGGTGGGTACAGGTCTGTCACTGTATAACACTGGGGTACAGTACTGGTGGGTACGGGTCTGTCAATGTATAACACTGGGGTACAGTACTGGTGGGTACGGGTCTGTCACTGTATAACACTGGGGTACAGTACTGGTGGGTTCAGGTCTGTCACTGTATAACACTGGGGTACAGTACTGGTGGGTTCAGGTCTGTCACTGTATAACACTGGGGTACAGTACTGGTGGGTACAGGTCTGTCACTATAACACGGGTACAGTACTGGTGGGCACAAGTCTGTCGATGTATAACACGGGTACAGTACTGGTGGGTTCAGGTCTGTCACTGTATAACACGGGTACAGTACTGGTGGGTACAGGTCTGTCACTGTATAACACTGGGGTACAGTACTGGTGGGTACAGGTCTGGCACTGTATAACACGGGTACAGTACTGGTGGGTACAGGTCTGTCACTAACACTGGGGTACAGTACTGGTGGGTACAGGTCTGTCACTATAACACTGGGGTACAGTACTGGTGGGTACAGGTCTGTCACTATAACACTGGGGTACAGTACTGGTGGGTACAGGTCTGTCACTGTATAACACGGGTACAGTACTGGTGGGTACAGGTATGTCACTGTATAACACTGGGGTACAGTACTGGTGGGTACAGGTCTGTCACTGTATAACACTGGGGTACAGTACTGGTGGGTACAGGTCTGTCACTGTATAACACGGGTACAGTACTGGTGGGTACAGGTCTGTCACTAACACTGGGGTACAGCACTGGTGGGTACAGGTCTGTCAATGTATAACACTGGGGTACAGTACTGGTGGGTACAGGTCTGTCACTAACACTGGGGTACAGTACTGGTGGGTACAGGTCTGTCAATGTATAACACGGGTACAGTACTGGTGGGTACAGGTCTGTCACTAACACTGGGGTACAGTACTGGTGGGTACAGGTCTGTCGCTGTATAACACTAGGGTACAGTACTGGTGGGTACAGGTCTGTCGCTGTATAACACTGGGGTACAGTACTGGTGGGTACAGGTCTGTCACTGTATAACACTAGGGTACAGTACTGGTGGGTACAGGTCTGTCGCTGTATAACACTGGGGTACAGTACTGGTGGGTACAGGTCTGTCACTGTATAACACTGGGGTACAGTACTGGTGGGTACAGGTCTGTCCCTGTATAACACTGGGGTACAGTACTGGTGGGTACAGGTCTGTCACTGTATAACACTGGGGTACAGTACTGGTGGGAACAGGTCTATCACTGTATAACACTGGGGTACAGTACTGGTGGGTACAGGTCTGTCACTGTATAACACTGGGGTACAGTACTGGTGGGTACAGGTCTGTCCCTGTATAACACTGGGGTACAGTACTGATGGGTACAGGTCTGTCACTGTATAACACGGGTACAGTACTGGTGGGTACAGGTCTGTCACTGTATAACACTGGGGTATCGTACTGGTGGGTACAGGTCTGTCATTGTATAACACTGGGGTACAGTACTGGTGGGTACAGGTCGGTCACTGTATAACACTGGGGTACAGTACTGGTGGGTACAGGTCTGTCACTGTATAACACTGGGGTACAGTACTGGTGGGTACAGGTCTGTCTCTAACTCGGGTACAGTACTGGTGGGTACAGGTCTGACTCTAACTCGGGTACAGTGCTGGTGGGTACAGGTCTGTCACTATAACACGGGTACATTACTAGTGGGTACACGTCTGTCACTATAACACTGGGGTACAGTACCGGTGGGTACAGGTCTGTCATTGTATAACACTGGGGTACAGTACTGGTGGGTACAGGTCTGTCACTGTATAACACTGGGGTACAGTACTGGTGGGTACAGGTCTGTCACTGTATAACACTGGGGTACAGTACTGGTGGGTTCAGGTCTGTCACTATAACACGGGTACAGCACTGGTGGGTGCAGGTCTGTCACTGTATAACACGGGTACAGTACTGGTGGGTACAGGTCTGTCACTGTATAACACGGGTGCAGTACTGGTGGGTACAGGTCTGTCACTGTATAACACTTGGGTACAGTACTGGTGGGTACAGGTCTGTCACTGTATAACACTGCGGTACAGTACTGGTGGGTTCAGGTCTGTCACTATAACACGGGTATAGCACTGGTGGGTGCAGGTCTGTCACTGTATAACACTGGGGTACAGCACTGGTGGGTGCAGGTCTGTCACTGTATAACACTGGGGTACAGTACTGGGGCTACAGGTCTGTCACTGTATAACACTGGGGTACAGTACTGGGGGGTACAGGTCTGTCACTGTATAACACTGGGGTACAGTACTGGTGGGTACAGGTCTGTCACTGTATAACACGGGTACAGTACTGGGGGGTACAGGTCTGTCACTGTATAACACTGAGGTACAGTACTGGTGGGTACAGGTCTGTCACTGTATAACACTGGGGTACAGTACTGGTGGGTACAGGTCTGTCACTGTATAACACTGAGGTACAGTACTGGTGGGTACAGGTCTGTCACTGTATAACACTGGGGTACAGTACTGGTGGGTACAGGTCTGTCACTGTATAACACTGGGGTACAGTACTGGTGGGTACAGGTCTGTCACTGTATAACACGGGTACAGTACTGGTGGGTACAGGTCTGTCACTGTATAACACTGGGGTACAGTACTGGTGGGTACAGGTCTGTCATTGCATAACACTGGGGTACAGTACTGGGTGGTACAGGTCTGTCACTGTATAACAAGGGTACAGTACTGGTGGATACAGGTCTGTCACTGTATAACACTGGGGTACAGTACTGGTGGGTACAGGTCTGTCACTGTATAGCACTGGGGTACAGTACTGGTGGGTACAGGTCTGTCACTGTATAACACTGGGGTACATTACTGGTGGGGACAGGTCTGTCACTGTATAACACAGGTACAGTACTGGTGGGTACAGGTCTGTCACTGTTTCGCACTGGGGTACAGTACTGGTGGGTACAGGTCTGTCAGTGTATAACACTGGGGTACAGTACTGGTGGGTTCAGGTCTGTCACTGTATAACACGGGTACATAACTGGTGGGTACAGGTCTGTCACTATAACACTGGGGTACAGTACTGGTGGGTACAGGTCTGTCACTGTATAACTCTCAGGTACAGTACTGGTGGGTACAGGTCTGTCACTGTATAACACTGGGGTACAGTACTGGGGGGTACAGGTCTGTCACTGTATAACACTGGGGTACAGTACTGGTGGGTACAGGTCTGTCACTGTATAACACGGGTACAGTACTGGTGGGTACAGGTCTGTCACTGTATAACACTGGGGTACAGTACTGGTGGGTACGGGTCTGTCAATGTATAACACTGGGGTACAGTACTGGTGGGTACGGGTCTGTCACTGTATAACACGGGTACAGTACTGGTGGGTTCAGGTCTGTCACTGTATAACACTGGGGTACAGTACTGGTGGGTACAGGTCTGTCACTGTATAACACTGGGGTACAGGACTGGTGGGTACAGGTCTGTCACTATAACACGGGTACAGTACTGGTGGGCACAAGTCTGTCGCTGTATAACACTGGGGTACAGTGCTGGTGGGTTCAGGTCTGTCACTGTATAACACTGGGGTACAGTACTGGTGGGTACAGGTCTGTCACTGTATAACACTGGGGTACAGTACTGGTGGGTACAGGTCTGTCACTGTATAACACTGGGGTACAGTGCTGGTGGGTACAGGTCTGTCACTGTATAACACTGGGGTACAGTACGGGTGGGTACAGGTCTGGCACTGTCTCACACGGGTACAGTACTTTTGGGTACAGGTCTGTCACTAACACTGGGGTACAGTACGGGTGGGTACAGGTCTGTCACTGTATAACACGGGTACAATACTGGTGGGTACAGGTCTGTCACTAACACTGGGGTACAGCACTGGTGGGTACAGGTCTGTCAATGTATAACACTGGGGTACAGTACTGGTGGGTACAGGTCTGTCACTAAAACTGGGGTACAGTACTGGTGGGTACAGGTCTGTCAATGTATAACACTGGGGTACAGTACTGGTGGGTACAGGTCTGTCACTAACACTGGGGTACAGTACTGGTGGGTACAGGTCTGTCGCTGTACAACACTAGGGTACAGTACTGGTGGGTACAGGTCTGTCGCTGTATAACACTGGGGTACAGTACTGGTGGGTACAGGTCTGTCACTGTATAACACTAGGGTACAGTACTGGTGGGTACAGGTCTGTCGCTGTATAACACTGGGGTACAGTACTGGTGGGTACAGGTCTGTCACTGTATAACACTGGGGTACAGTACTGGTGGGTACAGGTCTATCACTGTATAACACTGGGGTACAGTACTGGTGGGTACAGGTCTGTCACTGTATAACACTGGGGTACAGTACTGGTGGGTACAGGTCTGTCCCTGTATAACACTGGGGTACAGTACTGATGGGTACAGGTCTGTCACTGTATAACACGGGTACAGTACTGGTGGGTACAGGTCTGTCACTGTATAACACTGGGGTATAGTACTGGTGGGTACAGGTCTGTCATTGTATAACACTGGGGTACAGTACTGGTGGGTACAGGTCGGTCACTGTATAACACGGGTACAGTACTGGTGGGTACAGGTCTGTCACTGTATAACACTGGGGTACAATACTGGTGGGTACAGGTCTGTCACTGTATAACACTGGGGTACAGTACTGGTGGGTACAGGTCTGTCACTGTATAACACTGGGGTACAGTACTGTTGGGTACAGGTCTGTCACTGTATAACACTGGGGTACAGTACTGGTGGGTACAGGTCTGTCTCTAACTCGGGTACAGTACTGGTGGGTACCGGTCTGTCTCTAACTCGGGTACAGTGCTGGTGGGTACAGGTCTGTCACTATAACACGGGTACAGTACTAGTGGGTACACGTCTGTCACTATAACACTGGGGTACAGTACCGGTGGGTACAGGTCTGTCATTGTATAACACTGGGGTACAGTACTGGTGGGTACAGGTCTGTCACTGTATAACACTGGGGTACAGTACTGGTGGGTACAGGTCTGTCACTGTATAACACTGGGGTACAGTACTGGTGGGTTCAGGTCTGTCACTATAACACGGGTATAGCACTGGTGGGTGCAGGTCTGTCACTGTATAACACTGGGGTACAGTACTGGTGGGTACAGGTCTGTCACTGTATAACACGGGTACAGTACTGGTGGGTACAGGTCTGTCACTGTATAACATTTGGGTACAGTACTGGTGGGTACAGGTCTGTCACTGTATAACACTGGGGTACAATACTGGTGGGTACAGGTCTGTCACTGTATAACACTGGGGTACAGGACTGGTGGGTACAGGTCTGTCAGTGTATAACACTGGGGTACAGTACCGGTGGGTACAGGTCTGTCACTGTATAACACTGGGGTACAGTACTGGTGGGTACCGGTCTGTCTCTAACTCGGGTACAGTGCTGGTGGGTACAGGTCTGTCACTATAACACGGGTACAGTACTAGTGGGTACACGTCTGTCACTATAACACTGGGGTACAGTACCGGTGGGTACAGGTCTGTCATTGTATAACACTGGGGTACAGTACTGGTGGGTACAGGTCTGTCACTGTATAACATTTGGGTACAGTACTGGTGGGTACAGGTCTGTCACTGTATAACACTGGGGTACAATACTGGTGGGTACAGGTCTGTCACTGTATAACACTGGGGTACAGTACTGGTGGGTACAGGTCTGTCACTGTATAACACTGGGGTACAGTGCTGGTGGGTACAGGTCTGTCACTGTATAACACTGGGGTACAGTACGGGTGGGTACAGGTCTGGCACTGTCTCACACGGGTACAGTACTTTTGGGTACAGGTCTGTCACTAACACTGGGGTACAGTACGGGTGGGTACAGGTCTGTCACTGTATAACACGGGTACAATACTGGTGGGTACAGGTCTGTCACTAACACTGGGGTACAGCACTGGTGGGTACAGGTCTGTCAATGTATAACACTGGGGTACAGTACTGGTGGGTACAGGTCTGTCACTAAAACTGGGGTACAGTACTGGTGGGTACAGGTCTGTCAATGTATAACACTGGGGTACAGTACTGGTGGGTACAGGTCTGTCACTAACACTGGGGTACAGTACTGGTGGGTACAGGTCTGTCGCTGTACAACACTAGGGTACAGTACTGGTGGGTACAGGTCTGTCGCTGTATAACACTGGGGTACAGTACTGGTGGGTACAGGTCTGTCACTGTATAACACTAGGGTACAGTACTGGTGGGTACAGGTCTGTCGCTGTATAACACTGGGGTACAGTACTGGTGGGTACAGGTCTGTCACTGTATAACACTGGGGTACAGTACTGGTGGGTACAGGTCTATCACTGTATAACACTGGGGTACAGTACTGGTGGGTACAGGTCTGTCACTGTATAACACTGGGGTACAGTACTGGTGGGTACAGGTCTGTCCCTGTATAACACTGGGGTACAGTACTGATGGGTACAGGTCTGTCACTGTATAACACGGGTACAGTACTGGTGGGTACAGGTCTGTCACTGTATAACACTGGGGTATAGTACTGGTGGGTACAGGTCTGTCATTGTATAACACTGGGGTACAGTACTGGTGGGTACAGGTCGGTCACTGTATAACACGGGTACAGTACTGGTGGGTACAGGTCTGTCACTGTATAACACTGGGGTACAATACTGGTGGGTACAGGTCTGTCACTGTATAACACTGGGGTACAGTACTGGTGGGTACAGGTCTGTCACTGTATAACACTGGGGTACAGTACTGTTGGGTACAGGTCTGTCACTGTATAACACTGGGGTACAGTACTGGTGGGTACAGGTCTGTCTCTAACTCGGGTACAGTACTGGTGGGTACCGGTCTGTCTCTAACTCGGGTACAGTGCTGGTGGGTACAGGTCTGTCACTATAACACGGGTACAGTACTAGTGGGTACACGTCTGTCACTATAACACTGGGGTACAGTACCGGTGGGTACAGGTCTGTCATTGTATAACACTGGGGTACAGTACTGGTGGGTACAGGTCTGTCACTGTATAACACTGGGGTACAGTACTGGTGGGTACAGGTCTGTCACTGTATAACACTGGGGTACAGTACTGGTGGGTTCAGGTCTGTCACTATAACACGGGTATAGCACTGGTGGGTGCAGGTCTGTCACTGTATAACACTGGGGTACAGTACTGGTGGGTACAGGTCTGTCACTGTATAACACGGGTACAGTACTGGTGGGTACAGGTCTGTCACTGTATAACATTTGGGTACAGTACTGGTGGGTACAGGTCTGTCACTGTATAACACTGGGGTACAATACTGGTGGGTACAGGTCTGTCACTGTATAACACTGGGGTACAGGACTGGTGGGTACAGGTCTGTCAGTGTATAACACTGGGGTACAGTACCGGTGGGTACAGGTCTGTCACTGTATAACAGTGGGGTACAGTACTGGTGGGTACAGGCCTGTCACTGTATAACACTGGGGTACAGCACTGGTGGGTTGTGGTAAACCACTTTTATCGTTACACTATAGTTATCACTGTTGTATTGTTATCACCGTTATCACTGTTGTATCACGATACGAGGTCGCCTCTTGTCGCGCTGTTATACCTGGGCTGACCACCTCCGACTCCGCCCATGGCTCCACCTACCTGCCCAGGTATAAAGGTAGTCGACTGGCTGGTATTCCTCCTTGTTGGACCCGATCACCCACGAGGGTGGGCTCTGTTATTTCGTCAATAAAAACCTTTAGTTACGTTCCTAACTCGTCGCCTTTTATTGGACGAATTGATAGGTATATCAATTTTATTGACTAAATTTTAAAGATGTCTACTACTGGCCAGCCAGAAGCCCTCCCAGAAGCACAGCCACACCAGCCGGCTTGGCTGCAAGCCCTCAAACCACCGTACCTGGATCTAAACCCACAGGCAGCAAACGCAGCCCTCAACTTCAAACACTGGCTGGACTGCTTCGAATCCTACCTGGAAGAATCCGGCGCCCCGCAGAGATCCAAACTAAGACTTCTGAACGCCCAAGCGAGCCCGAGAGTATACGCACTCATCCAGGACACGACTACGTACGAGGCCGCTATCAACCTACTGAAACAGCAGTACCGCAGCCCGGTAAATTACATGTACACCAGGCACCTCCTAAGATCCCGCCCGCAACAGCCAGGAGAGTCTGTAGCTGAATTTTTACGGGCGCTAAGAGCGCTCGGCAGGAACTGTGACTTTAAAGCGGTGACGGCTGTTGAAAATACGGAAGATAATATCCGCGATGCCTTTGTGAAAGGCCTACGGTCCAACTACTCACGGCAAAGACTGCTTGAAGCTAAAGACCTCGACCTGGACAAAGCTGAAGCCCTCGCTCTCTCCCTGGAGGTGGCCCATCAGGACCAGGAGGCGTTTTCCAGGTACTGCTCGCGACCCTGGGACTCGGGCCCGACCCCTACCGCAATACCCTTCGCAGCGCCGCCCCCGGGACCTACCTCAGCGTCGGCGTCCCAGACCCGACCGGGCCCGCCACCCCCGGTACCGGCTCCGACATCGGGCACCCGCGATCGGGCCGCCGGCTGCTTCTTTTGCGGCCAGGAGAAGCACCCGAGGTCGCGCTGCCCAGCCAGGAACTCTACCTGCACAACCTGCAGGAAGAAAGGCCACTTCTCTAAGGCCTGCAGGAGCGGATCTTCAGAGGCCAGCAGTGCCTCATGCGAACTGTGGGGGCGGCCATCTTCTTTCACGGCAACTGAGGCCAGTATCCCCACACGTGAGTCATGGGGGTGGCCATCTTTGATCAAGGCAACCGACCCCAATAGTGCCTCATGTGAGTTATGGGGGCAGCCATCTTCTCCGCCATTTTGTCCTACCTCGTGGGAGACGCCATTTTACCCACCACGCCCGACTGCCACCGGGCCCCCGGACCCGACGACCGCCTCGCCCGCAGACGACAACGACTCGCTTACCTACACGCTAGCCTCCGTCACTCTGGATCAAGCCCGCCCACACCACCTGTCCAAGTCGATGATGGACATCAAAGTAAACGGCCACGCCACGACCTGCCTGTTCGACAGCGGAAGCACGGAGAGCTTCATCCACCCAGACACGGTGAGCCACTACTCCCTCCCTGTCCTGCCAACGCGCAACCGAATCTCGATGGCATCGAGGTCCCACGCCACGGACATTAGCGGCTACTGTGCTGTGACCTTGTCGGTTAAGGGTACAGAGTATAAAAACTTTAAACTCCTCGTCCTCCCCCAGCTCTGCGCTGCCGTCCTACTAGGGCTGGACTTCCAATCCCACCTCCAAAGTGTAACCCTAGCATACGGTGGACCCCTCCCCCCACTCACAGTCGACAACCAGCGAAGGTTAAACCGCCCACCGCGTAACACCTGCAGCCTATCCACCCTCAAGGTGCCGCCACCTTCCCTGTTCGCTAACCTCACCCCCGACTGCAAACCCGTCGCTACCAAGAGCAGGCGGTACAGCGCTGGGGACAGAGCTTTCATTAGCTCTGAGGTGCAGCGTCTCCTGAAGGAGGGCATCATCGAGGGGAGCAACAGCCCCTGGCGTGCCCAGGTCGTGGTCGTTAAGACCGGCGATAAAAATCGCCTGGTCATCGACTACAGCCAGACCATAAACAGATACACCCAGCTGGACGCATACCCCCTTCCCCGCATATCTGACATGGTCAATCAGATTGCACAATACCGCGTATTCTCGACCATCGACCTTAAGTCGGCCTACCACCAACTCCCTATCCACCCCGAGGACCGCCAGTACACCGCCTTCGAGGCGAATGGGCGCCTATACCACTTCCTTAGGGTCCCCTTCGGTGTCACCAACGGGGTCTCGGTCTTCCAAAGGGAGATGGACCGGATGGTTGACCAGAACGGACTGCAGGCCACATTCCCCTACCTAGATAACGTCACCATCTGCGGCCGCGACCGGCAGGACCACGACGTGAATCTGGAGAAATTCCTCCGTACAGCCCAACGGCTGAACCTCACCTACAATAAGGAGAAATGTGTGTTTAACACCTCGCGCCTTGCCATCCTTGGCTGTGTAGTAGAGAACGGACTCATCGGCCCCGACCCCGAAAGAATGCGCCCCCTCATGGAGCTACCCCTCCCCCACTGCCCTAAGGCACTTAAGAGAACCCTGGGGCTCTTCGCCTACTATGCCCAATGGGTGCCCAATTATGCGGACAAAGCCAGACCCCTCATGAAGTCCACATCCTTCCCCCTTACGGAGGAAGCGTGCGCAGCCTTCTCCCTCATTAAGGGAGACATTGCCAAGGCCACTATGCACGCAGTGGATGAGTCCATCCCCTTCCAAGTCGAGAGCGATGCATCCGACTTCGCCCTAGCCGCCACCCTTAACCAGGAGGGGAGACCGGTGGCCTTCTTCTCAAGGACCCTACAGGGCCCTGAGATCCGACACTCGTCGGTCGAGAAGGAGGCCCAGGCGATTGTGGAGGCGGTACGACGCTGGAGGCACTACCTGGCAGGCAAACGATTTACCCTCCTTACCGACCAACGTTCGGTCGCTTTTATGTTTAATAACAAGCTGAGGGGCAAAATCAAGAATGACAAGATCTTGAGGTGGAGAATCGAGCTCTCCACCTACGATTATGATATCTTGTACCGGCCAGGTAAGCTGAACGAACCCCCCGATGCTCTGTCACGAATTACATGCGCCAGCGCGCAAAGTGATAGACTTCAGACCCTCCACAACGACCTCTGCCACCCCGGGGTCACCAGACTTTACCACTTCATTAAGGCCCGCAACCTGCCCTACTCCATCGAGGAGGTCAGGACCATAACCAGGAACTGCCAGACCTGCGCCGAGTGCAAACCGCACTTCTTTAGGCCGGACAGAGCAAGCCTGATCAAGGCCACCCGCCCCTTCGAGCGCCTGAGCATCGACTTTAAGGGGCCCCTCCCGTCCCCTGACCGTAATGTGTACTTCCTCAACATTGTTGATGAGTACTCCCGTTTCCCCTTTGCCTTCCCCTGCCCAGACATGACCAGTACCACGGTCATTAAATGCCTGAACGACCTCTTCGCCTTGTTCGGGTTCCCAAACTATATACATAGTGACCGGGGCTCCTCTTTCATGAGCGAGGAACTCCGTCAGTTCCTACTAGCGAGAGGTATTGCAGCAAGTAGGACCACCAGCTACAACCCCCGAGGGAACGGCCAGGTGGAAAGAGAGAACGCGACGGTATGGAAGGCCGTCCTCTTAGCCTTAAAGTCTAAGGGCCTCCCAACCTCCCGCTGGCAGGAAGTCCTCCCGACAGCGCTGCACTCCATCCGGTCACTACTTTGCACTGCCGTTAACGCCACCCCCCATGAACGAATGTTTGTTTTCCCCAGGAAGTCGACTACGGGAACCACTCTACCAACCTGGCTGACCTCTCCGGGGCCCGTCTTGCTGCGAAAGCACGTGAGGGCCCATAAAACAGACCCCCTGGTCGAGAGGGTGAACCTCCTGCACGCCAACCCCCAGTACGCCTACGTGGCTTACCCAGACGGGCGGGAGGACACAGTCTCCTTACGAGACCTCGCACCCTCGGGCACTCCGGAGACACCACCTTTACCCCCCCCCCACCACCCCCCCAATTCCAGCCCAGGTAGACGGCATGCCGGAACCCCACGAGCCTTCGCCGACCACGCAGACACCAGCACTAACACCGGATAATGCAGCACCGCCGCTGCGACGATCGGAGAGGCTTACGAGGCCTCCGGACAGACTGACATACCAGAACTGGTAGTACACTTCACCCCGCCGGACTCAAATCTAAACAAGGGGTGAATGTGGTAAACCACTTTTATCGTTACACTATAGTTATCACTGTTGTATTGTTATCACTGTTGTATCACGATACGAGGTCGCCTCTTGTCGCGCTGTTATACCTGGGCTGACCACCTCCGACTCCGCCCATGGCTCCACCTACCTGCCCAGGTATAAAGGTAGTCGACTGGCTGGTATTCCTCCTTGTTGGACCCGATCACCCACGAGGGTGGGCTCTGTTACTTAGTCAATAAAAACCTTTAGTTACGTTCCTAACTCGTCGCCTTTTATTGGACGAATTGATAGGTATATCATGGGTGCAGGTCTGTCACTGTATAACACTGGGGTACAGTACTGGGGCTACAGGTCTGTCACTGTATAACACTGGGGTACAGTACTGGGGGGTACAGGTCTGTCACTGTATAACACTGGGGTACAGTACTGGTGGGTACAGGTCTGTCACTATAACACTGGGGTACAGTACTGGGGGGTACAGGTCTGTCACTGTATAACACGGGTACAGTACTGGTGGGTACAGGTCTGTCACTGTATAACACTGAGGTACAGTACTGGTGGGTACAGGTCTGTCACTGTATAACACTGGGGTACAGTACTGGTGGGTACAGGTCTGTCACTATAACACTGAGGTACAGTACTGGTGGGTACAGGTCTGTCACTATAACACTGGGGTACAGTACTGGTGGGTACAGGTCTGTCACTGTATAACACTGGGGTACAGTACTGCTGGGTACAGGTCTGTCACTGTATAACACGGGTACAGTACTGGTGGGTACAGGTCTGTCACTGTATAACACTGGGGTACAGTACTGGTGGGTACAGGTCTGTCATTGCATAACACTGGGGTACAGTACTGGTGGGTACAGGTCTGTCACTGTATAACACTGGGATACAGTACTGGGGGGTACAGGTCTGTCCCTGTATAACACTGGGGTACAGTACTGGGTGGTACAGGTCTGTCACTGTATAACACGGGTACAGTACTGGTGGATACAGGTCTGTCACTGTATAACACTGGGGTACAGTACTGGTGGGTACAGGTCTGTCACTGTATAGCACTGGGGTACAGTACTGGTGGGTACAGGTCTGTCACTGTATAACACTGGGGTACAGTACTGGTGGGGACAGGTCTGTCACTGTATAACACAGGTACAGTACTGGTGGGTACAGGTCTGTCACTATAGCACTGGGGTACAGTACTGGTGGGTACAGGTCTGTCAGTGTATAACACTGGGGTACAGTACTGGTGGGTTCAGGTCTGTCACTGTATAACACGGGTACAGTACTGGGGGGTACAGGTCTGTCACTGTACAACACTGGGGTACAGTACTGGTGGGTACAGGTCTGTCACTGTATAACACGGGTACAGTACTGGTGGGTACGGGTCTGTCAATGTATAACACTGGGGTACAGTACTGGTGGGTTCAGGTCTGTCACTGTATAACACTGGGGTACAGTACTGGTGGGTACAGGTCTGTCACTGTATAACACTGGGGTACAGTACTGGTGGGTACAGGTCTGTCACTATAACACGGGTACAGTACTGGTGGGCACAAGTCTGTCGCTGTATAACACTGGGGTACAGTACTGGTGGGTTCAGGTCTGTCACTGTATAACACTGGGGTACAGTACTGGTGGGTACAGGTCTGTCACTGTATAACACTGGGGTACAGTACTGGTGGGTACAGGTCTGTCACTGTATAACACTGGGGTACAGTGCTGGTGGGTACAGGTCTGTCACTGTATAACACTGGGGTACAGTACGGGTGGGTACAGGTCTGGCACTGTATAACACGGGTACAGTACTGGGGGGTACAGGTCTGTCACTGTATAACACTGGGGTACAGTACTGGTGGGTACAGGTCTGTCACTGTATAACACGGGTACAGTACTGGTGGGTACGGGTCTGTCAATGTATAACACTGGGGTACAGTACTGGTGGGTTCAGGTCTGTCACTGTATAACACTGGGGTACAGTACTGGTGGGTACAGGTCTGTCACTGTATAACACTGGGGTACAGTACTGGTGGGTACAGGTCTGTCACTATAACACGGGTACAGTACTGGTGGGCACAAGTCTGTCGCTGTATAACACTGGGGTACAGTACTGGTGGGTTCAGGTCTGTCACTGTATAACACTGGGGTACAGTACTGGTGGGTACAGGTCTGTCACTGTATAACACTGGGGTACAGTACTGGTGGGTACAGGTCTGTCACTGTATAACACTGGGGTACAGTGCTGGTGGGTACAGGTCTGTCACTGTATAACACTGGGGTACAGTACGGGTGGGTACAGGTCTGGCACTGTATAACACGGGTACAGTACTGGTGGGTACAGGTCTGTCACTGTATAACACTGGGGTACAGCGCTGGTGGGTACAGGTCTGTCACTGTATAACACGGGTACAGCACTGGTGGGTACAGGTCTGTCGCTGTATAACACTGGGGTACAGTGCTGGTGGGTACAGGTCTGTCGCTGTATAACACTGGGGTACAGTGCTGGTGGGTACAGGTCTGTCACTATAACACGGGTACAGTACGGGTGGGTGCAGGTCTGTCACTGTATAACACTGGGGTACAGCACTGGTGGGTGCAGGTCTGTCACTGTATAACACTGGGGTACAGTACTGGTGGGTACAGGTCTGTCACTGTATAACACGGGTACAGTACTGGTGGGTACAGGTCTGTCACTGTATAACACTGGGGTACAGTACTGGTGGGTACAGGTCTGTCACTGTATAACACTGGGGTACAGTACTGGTGGGTACAGGTCTGTCACTGTATAACACTGGGGTACAGTACTGGTGGGTACAGGTCTGTCACTGTATAACACTGGGGTACAGTACTGGTGGGTACAGGTCTGTCACTGTATAACACTGGGGTACAGTACTGGTGGGTACAGGTCTGTCACTGTATAACACTGGGGTACAGTACTGGTGGGTACAGGTCTGTCTCTAACTCGGGTACAGTACTGGTGGGTACAGGTCTGTCTCTAACTCGGGTACAGTACTGGTGGGTACAGGTCTGTTACTATAACACTGGGGTACAGTACTGGTGGGTACAGGTCTGTCACTGTATAACACTGGGGTGCAGTACTGGGTGGTACAGGTCTGTCACTGTATAACACGGGTACAGTACTGGTGGATACAGGTCTGTCACTGTATAACACTGGGGTACAGTACTGGTGGGTACAGGTCTGTCACTGTATAGCACTGGGGTACAGTACTGGTGGGTACAGGTCTGTCACTGTATAACACTGGGGTACAGTACTGGTGGGTACGGGTCTGTCAATGTATAACACTGGGGTACAGTACTGGTGGGTACGGGTCTGTCACTGTATAACTGGGGTACAGTACTGGTGGGTTCAGGTCTGTCACTGTATAACACTGGGGTACAGTACTGGTGGGTACAGGTCTGTCACTGTATAACACTGGGGTACTGTACTGGTGGGTACAGGTCTGTCACTATAACACGGGTACAGTACTGGTGGGCACACGTGTGTCGCTGTATAACACTGGGGTACAGTGCTGGTGGGTACAGGTCTGTCACTATAACACTGGGGTACAGTACGGGTGGGTACAGGTCTGTCACTGTATAACACGGGTACAGTACTGGTGGGTACAGGTCTGTCACTGTATAACACTGGGGTACCGCGCTGGTGGGTACAGGTCTGTCACTGTATAACACGGGTACAGCACTGGTGGGTACAGGTCTGTCGCTGTATAACACTGGGGTACAGTGCTGGTGGGTACAGGTCTGTCGCTGTATAACACTGGGGTACAGTGCTGGTGGGTACAGGTCTGTCACTGTATAACACGGGTACAGTACTGGTGGGTACAGGTCTGTCACTGTATAACACTGGGGTACAGTACTGGTGGGTTCAGGTCTGTCACTGTATAACACGGGTACAGTACTGGTGGGTACAGGCCTGTCACTCTATAACACTGGGGTACAGTACTGGTGGGTACAGGTCTGTCGCTGTATAACACTGGGGTACAGTGCTGGTGGGTACAGGTCTGTCACTGTATAACACTGGGGCACAGTACTGGTGGGTACAGGTCTGTCACTGTATAACACGGGTACAGTACTGGTGGGTACAAGTCTGTCACTGTATAGCACTGGGGTACAGGTCTGTCACTGTATAACACTGGGGTACAGGACTGGTGGGTACAGGTCTGTCACTGCATAACACTGGGGTACAGGACTGGTGGGTACAGGTCTGTCACTGTATAACACTGGGGTACAGTACTGGTGGGTACAGGTTTGTCACTGTATAACACTGGGGTACAGTACTGGTGGGTACAGGTCTGTCACTGTATAACACTGGGGTACAATACTGGTGGGTACAGGTCTGTCACTGTATGACACTGGGGTACAGTACTGGTGGGTACAGGTCTGTCACTGTATGACACGGGTACAGTACTGGTGGGTACAGGTCTGTCACTAACACTGGGGTACAGTACTGGTGGGTACAGGTCTGTCACTGTATAACACTGGGGTACAGTGCTGGTGGGTACAAGTCTGTCACTGTATAACACTGGGGTGCAGTACTGGTGGGGACAGGTCTGTCACTATGTAACACGGGTACAGTACTGGTGGGGACAGGTCTGTCACTGTATAACACTGGGGTACAGTACTGGTGGGGACAGATCTGTCACTGTATAACACTGGGGTACAGTACTGGTGGGTACAGGTCTGTCACTAACACTGGGGTACAGTACTGGTGGGTACAGGTCTGTCACTGTATAACACGGGTACAGTACTGGTGGGTACAGGTCTGGCACTGTATGACACTGGGGTACAGTACTGGTGGGTACAGGTCTGTCACTGTATAACACTGGGGTACAGTACTGGTGGGTACAGGTCTGTCACTTTATAACTGGGGTACAGTACTGGTGGGTACAGGTCTGTCACTGTATAACACTGGAGTACAGTACTGGTGGGTACAGGTCTGTCACTGTATAACACTGGGGTACAGTACTGGCGGGTACAGGTCTGTCACACTATAACACTGGGGTACAGTACTGGCGGGTACAGGTCTCTCACTGTATAACTGGGGTACAGTACTGGTGGGTACAGGTCTGTCACTATAACACGGGTACAGTACTGGTGGGTACAGGTCTGTCACTGTGTAACACTGGGGTACAGCACTGGTGGGTACAGGTCATTCACTGTATAACACTGGGGTACAGCACTGGTGGGTACAGCTCTGTCACTGTATAACACTGGGGTACAGTACTGGTGGGTACAGGTCTGTCACTGTAACACGGGTACATTACTGGTGGGTACAGGTCTGTCACTATAACACTGGGGTACAGCACTGGTGGGTACAGGTCTGTCACTGTATAACACGGGTACAGTACTGGTGGGTACAGGTCTGTCGCTGTATAACACTCGGGTACAGCACTGGTGGGTACAGGTCTGTCACTGTATAACACTGGGGTACAGTACTGGTGGGTACAGGTCTGTCACTGTATAACACTGGGGTACAGTACTGGTGGGCACAGGTCTGTCACTAACACTGGGGTACAGTACTGGTGGGTACAGGTCTGTCACTGTATAACACTGGGGTACAGTACTGGTGGGTACAGGTCTGTCACTAACACTGGGGTACAGTACTGGTGGGTACAGGTCTGTCACTGTATAACACTGGTGTAGTGTATGTACCCGTCTATCTTTAAGGGAACTATTGAATGTGACCGTTCACCTTTAAGGGAACTACTTTAGGTGTGGCACTACTTGTTTGGCTTCTGTATACTGTAATACCGACAGTGACCACACCAGTATATAAGTGTTGTGACAGGATAACTGGGGCAGATTCGCCCGGACCTTCGAATAGTAAAGACCTGTTTGTTTGTTACTCCTGAAGTCTGTGTCGTTATTAACTGCACAACCCACAGACTTTACAGTGGCGACGAGTCCGATCGTACCCTGCGGCAAGATTACCAAAGCAAGAAGAGCGTCGAAGAGAGGCAACCGCCCTCGTCGTGCTGCTGGAAGAAAACACAAGGCTGCAGCAGGAGGAAGGAGGAAGACTTTAGCAACAAAAGCTTCCATTAGCAACAGGCACTGACTACCGTTCTACCACGGTACAGAGTGAGCCGATCAGCTGGAAACAAGGCGGCCGAAGAGACTGTGAGTAGGGGAAAGTGTAGAAGTATCCGGAGGATAAGGGCAGAGCACTCGACCTCGGTCGAGGGGGAGCTGAGCCGGTCAGAAGTCGGGTCCAACGGCGTCGGGTGACAGCCGGACCGCGATCGGCGGGAAAAATCCGGGCAGCGACCGCAGCCACGAAGCGCTGAGCCTGCGAGTAGGCGCGGGAAGAGAAACCCAGCCGCAGCCGGGGAGGGAAACACTGGTCTGCGAGAGGGCTGGGGAGGCGAACGGGAACCGTGCGGGTGAGAGCCGGGGGCGGAGAGAGAGACTGCGAGGAGCCAGTCCAGCGGCTGAGCTGTTCTCCACCAACGGGGTACTCAGAGCCGGCAAAACCGAACGTGAGGGAGTGGGAGAGAGACACAGCCGAAAACAGGGTGAGAGACTGCGCGAGAGCCAGTCCAGCGGCTGAACTGTCCTCCGTTAACGGTGTGTACCCAGCGCCGGTAGAGCCGTGCGGGCGGGAGGAGAAGACAGCCGCGTAGGGGGAGCTGTGCGAGAGCCAGCCCAGCGGCTGAACCTGTCCGCTGCGGGGAAAGCGTACCCCTTCCACCAGGAAGAAACGCGGGAAACCGCCATTGAAGTGGGCGGGGAGAGAAAGGAAGAGCGGGAAACTGCCAAATTCGCGGGAAAAGCCGCCATCTTAGAAAAAAAAAATACATAAGAATTTAAAGAAATATTTGTGTTGTACCCAAAGAAAGGAAGATGCCTAAGCGTGGGGACAGCAACGATTTTAACTCCGAAATAGAAGACTGGCCCACGTACGTGGAACGTATTGAGATACATTGTAAGGCTAACAAAATAGCTAAGGAGGAAAAAGCTGCAACCTTACTTAACATGATGGGTGCGAAAACATTCGGGTTGTTGAAACATCTTCTCTCTCCAGCTAAACCGGCGGATCAGACTTTCGAGGATATAGTAGCGGTGCTGAAGGATCACTTGAACCCCACACCGTTGAAGCTGGCTGAACGATTCAGATTCTATGCGAGAACGCAGAAGAAAGACGAAAGCAACGCGGAATACTTGGTCGAACTGCGGAGGCTAGCGAAACACTGCCAGTTCGGAGGGGATCTGACAGAGGCACTGCGAGACAAGTTCGTATGTGGATTGTCCAAAGAAGGGACGCAAAAGTGACTACTGGAAGAGAACAACCTCACACTTGACAGGGCTGTCCTTATAGCCGCATCATACGAAGCCGCAGCAAAAGGAACGGCGGTAATGCAGCGGAAGGCGGTGGCACTAGGGGTGGACCACATCACCTCGAGGACTACGAAATGCTATCGTTGTGGGAAGACAACACACGACCAGAAGCGTTGCTGGGGTAAAAACCAAGAATGCCGGAAATGTGGCAAGATCGGGCACATAGCTAAAGTGTGCCGGTCAGGAACGACGTACAACAATGACGAGTCCTCACAAAAATGGTACAGAAAGGTACAAGAGGCGACTAGGAAGAGTCTGAAGGAACAGAAGTCGGACTCACACTCCAAACACAAAGGACTGGACAGTCTGAGAATCCACAACGTGAGCAATGAAGCCGACCGACAAACTATTTGGATAACGTTACAGATTGAGAAGGTCCAAGTAAAAATGGAAGTAGACACCGGATCGGCGTTGACTGTCATGAATAAGCATGACTATAAAAAGTTTTTCAAGCATATTCCACTACGGAATACGGATCTAGTGCTGCAGACATACACGGGGCACAAAGTATTCCCCATCGGAAAACTAGAGGTTAAGGTGAGATACCAGGATAAAGTTCACCACCGGTTAGATCTGTATGTGTTGCCTGAGGGAGGTCCACCACTTCTGGGACGAGAGTGGATCCGAAAAATAAAGATGGACTGGCATGCACTAAACACCATGACGGTGGAGTCCGAAAAAGAGGATGTCAAACCTGAACGGTTGTCCAGAATATTAGACGAAGCTAAAGAGGTATTCCAGCAAGGACTGGGAACGCTGCGAGGTATTAAAGCAAAGGTCAAGATTGCAGAACATGCAAGCCCAAAGTTTTTTAAGGCCAGATCGGTACCGTACGCAATACGACCAGCAGTAGAGGCAGAACTAGAAGAACTTGAACGATCAGGGGTTCTGTCAAAAGTAGACTGGAGTGAGTGGGCCACGCCCATTGTTCCCGTCATGAAATCCTCACCAAGTAATAAGCCAGGGGGACCGGGGAAGGTCCGTATCTGTGGAGATTTCAAGATCACAGTGAATCCGGTACTTCACACGGTACAATACCCGCTTCCGCGGATTGAAGATATTTTTGCTTCATTGGCTGGAGGGAAGCACTTCACGAAGATAGACTTGGCTCAGGCATATTTACAGATGGAGGTTGAGGAAGAGTCACGCCAATACCTCACCATCAACACTCACAGAGGCTTGTATCGCTATAATAGACTGGTCTTTGGAGTAGCTTCGGCGCCAGCAATTTGGCAGAGGGCCATGGAACAGGTGTTACAAGGAATTCCAAGCACGCAGTGCTACTTAGATGATATTCTAATCACGGGAAAAGATGAGGAAGAACACCTCACGAATTTGAAACTGGTACTCACCAGGTTGAAGGAGTATGGCCTTCGGGTTAATCGCAAGAAGTGTGAGTTCTTCCAAAAACGGATCTCATACTGCGGTCATGTCATTGACCGAGAGGGACTACATAAGTCACCGGAAAAGATAGAAGCGGTCGTGAAGGCCCCCGCTCCAGGAAACGTGTCACAGCTAAGGTCATTCTTGGGGTTGATTAATTATTATCACAAGTTTCTGCCAAATTTATCTACGGTGCTGCATCCGCTAAATGAGCTGTTGCGGAAAGAAACACCATGGAGGTGGAGTGAAGAATGCAAAAAGGCTTTTCGCAGGAGCAAGGAGTTGATTACCTCTGAAGAAGTGTTGGCTCATTTCAACCCAGCATTACCCCTTCGGCTAGCTTGTGATGCTTCCCCGTACGGAATTGGGGCAGTACTTTCGCACAGACTACCAAATGGCTTGGAAAGGCCGGTGGCATTCGCGTCCCGATCATTGACACCAGCGGAACGAAATTACGCCCAGATAGATAGGGAGGCCCTCAGTCTTGTGTGGGGCGTGAAGAAATTCAACCATTACCTGCAGTGTAAGAGTTTCACATTGCTGACGGACCACCAGCCGTTGGTGTCCATATTCAACCCAAACAAGGCCGTTTCTACCATGACGGCACAAAGGTTACAAAGATGGTCAGATTTACTTGGGGCACACCAGTATGATATTGAATACAAACGGTCCAAACAGCATGGAAACGCTGATGGGCTATCGCGCTTGCCATTGCCGATGGTAGAAGAAGCGAGGACAGTGGACCCAGTAGAGTTGTTCCACTCATCAATAGTGGAGTGTCTGCCGATAACAAACTCAATGATTGAGAATGAGACAAGGAATGACCCGACTCTTTCACGAGTCTATGATTTAACGGTGGAGGGATGGCCAGCACAGTGCGAACCAACACTGCAAGCATTCTCACAGAGGAAAGAACAACTGTCAGTGTGTCGAGGAACCCTGATGTGTGGGTCTAGAGTGGTGATTCCACCCAAACTCCAAAAGAAGGTACTCAAGGAGCTGCACGAAGGACACCTGGGTGGCGTAAAGATGAAGAATCTAGCAAGGGCGTTTGTGTGGTGGCCAGGCATCGATGGGGACATAGAGGAGATCACGAAGAATTGCCTAGGATGTCAGAGGGTTCAGAATGCGCCACCACAGGCTCCTCTGCACCCATGGGAGTGGCCCTCATCTCCCTGGCAAAGAGTACACATCGACTTTGCTGGTCCATTTATGGACTCGATGTTCCTAATAGCGGTAGATGCCCACTCCAAGTGGCCAGAAGTAATTAAGATGACCACCACCACGACGGAAAAAACCATCACGGTGTTAAGATGTTTGCTCGGAATGGCCTGCCAGAACAGATCTGTTCTGACAATGGACCGCAATTTGTATCTGAGGAATTTAAGAAATTCTTAAAGAGCAATGGGGTTAAACATTACACGTCAGCCCCATACCATCCCGCCTCCAATGGATTGGCTGAAAGGTTTGTCCAGACCTTCAAGAAGGCCGTAAAGGCCATGAGTAATGAAGACATAAGTTTACAGCATAAGGTGGATAGTTTTTTGTTGGCATACCGAAATGCAACCCATGCGGTCACAAATCAAACTCCCGCGATGATGTTTTGTAATAGACGCCTACGCCTACGATGTCAGCTGGATTTACTCAAACCAAACGTCAGAAGGGACGTAGAGAACCGGCAATTCCAGGGCATGAACGAAAGGGCCACTAGATCCTTCCAGACCGGTCAACGAGTTTTGGCCCGGGACTATCGTACTGAGAAATGGCAGCCTGGAACGATTGGAAAAAGGCTAGGCCCGTTGATGTACACTGTGGACATTGGAGACAATATAATAAGGCGCCATGTTGACCAGATCATAGGGTCCGCCACAAATGGGCCCCCGACTTCACCACCTTACCCGGATAAGGTTGAGACTGAGTTACCCAGAACACCTACGTCCGATCTGGTAGTTCTGGAGTCAGAGGAACCTGACACTGTGCTTCGAGCCGATTCAACTTTACCAGAAACACCTACTAGCCCGCTTGGAATGACGACACCACTGCGGCGTTACCCGGACAGAATCCGGAAACCTCCCGAAAGACTGAATCTATGAACTGTCTTAAATAAATCTGTATATATATATATGTGATAATGTATGTCCACTATGGACTCAGTATGTTGAAAGCTAAAAAGGGAGGATTGTAGTGTATGTACCCGTCTACCCTTAAGCAAATTATTGTATGTAACCGTTCACCTTTAAGGGAACTACTTTAAGTGTGGCACGACTTGTTTGGCTTCTGTATACTGTAATACCGACAGTGACCACCACACCAGTATATAAGTGTTGTGGCAGGATTGCTGGGGCAGATTCGCCCTGACCTTCGAATAGTAAAGACCTGTTTGTTTGTTACTCCTGAAGTCTGTGTTGTTATTAACTGCACAACCCACAGACTTTACAACTGGGGTGCAGTGCTGGTGGGTACAGGTCTGTCAGTGTATAACACTGGGGTACCGTTCTGGAGGGTACAGGTCTGTCACAGTATAACACTGGGGTACAGTACTGGTGGGTACAGGTCTGTCAATGTATAACACTGGAGTACAGTACTGGTGGGTACAGGTCTGTTACTCTATAACACTGGGGTACAGCACTGGTGGGTACAGGTCAGTCACTGTATAACACTGGGGTACAGTACTGGTGGGTACAGGTCAGTCACTGTATAACACTGGGGTACAGTACTGGTGGGTACAGGTCTGTTACTGTATAACACTGGGGTACAGCACTGGTGGGTACAGGTCTGTCAATGTATAACACTGGGGTACAGTACTGGTGGGTACAGGTCTGTCACTGTATAACACGGGTACAGTACTGGTGGGTACAGGTCTGTCAATGTATGACACTGGGGTACAGTACTGGTGGGTACAGGTCTCTCACTGTAACACTGTGGTACCGCACTGGTGGGTACAGGTCTGTCACTAACACTGGGGTACCGTACTGGTGGGTACAGGTCCGTTACTGTGTAACACTGGGATACAGTACTGGTGGGTACAGGTCTGTCACTGTATAACACTGGGGTACAGTGCTGGTGGGTACAGGTCTGTCACTGTATAACACGGGTACAGTACTGGTGGGTACAGGTCTGTCACTGTATAACACTGGGATACAGTACTGGTGGGTTCAGGTCTGTCACTGTATAACACGGGTACAGTACTGGTGGGTACAGGCCTGTCACTGTATAACACTGGGGTACAGTACTGGTGGGTACAGGTCTGTCGCTGTATAACACTGGGGTACAGTGCTGGTGGGTACAGGTCTGTCACTGTATAACACTGGGGTACAGTACTGGTGGGTACAGGTCTGTCACTGTATAACACGGGTACAGTACTGGTGGGTACAGGTCTGTCACTGTATAACACTGGGGTACAGTACTGGTGGGTACAGGTCTGTCACTGTATAACACTGGGGTACAGTACTGGTGGGTACAGGTCTGTCACTGTATAACACTGGGGTACAGTACTGGTGGGTACAGGTCTGTCACTGTATAACACTGGGGTACAGTGCTGGTGGGTACAGGTCTGTCACTGTATAACACTGGGGTACAGTCCTGGTGGGTACAAGTCTGTCACTGTATAACACTGGGGTACAGTACTGGTGGGGACAGGTCTGTCACTATGTAACACGGGTACAGTACTGGTGGGGACAGGTCTGTCACTGCATAACACTGGGGTACAGGACTGGTGGGTACAGGTCTGTCACTGTATAACACGGGTACAGTACTGGTGGGTACAGGTTTGTCACTGTATAACACTGGGGTACAGTACTGGTGGGTACAGGTCTGTCACTGTATAATACTGGGGTACAGTACTGGTGGGGACAGGTCTGTCACTGTATAACACTGGGGTACAGTACTGGTGGGTACAGGTCTGTCACTTTATAACTGGGGTACAGTACTGGTGGGTACAGGTCTGTCACTGTATAACACTGGGGTACAGTACCTGTGGGTACAGGTCTGTCACTGTATAACACTGGGGTACAGTACTGGTGGGTACAGGTCTGTCACTGTATAACACTGGGGTACAGTACTGGCGGGTACAGGTCTGTCACACTATAACACTGGGGTACAGTACTGGCGGGTACAGGCCTCTCACTCTATAACTGGGGTACAGTACTGGTGGGTACAGGTCTGTCACTATAACACGGGTACAGTACTGGTGGGTACAGGTCTGTCACTGTATAACACTGGGGTACAGCACTGGTGGGTACAGGTCTGTCACTGTATAACACTGGGGTGCAGTACTGGTGGGTACAGGTCTGTCACTATAACACTGGGGTGCAGTGCTGGTGGGTACAGGTCTGTCAGTGTATAACACTGGGGTACCGTTCTGGAGGGTACAGGTCTGTCACTGTATAACACTGGGGTACAGCACTGGTGGGTACAGGTCTGTCACTGTATAACACTGGGGTACAGTACTGGTGGGTACAGGTCTGTCACTGTATAACACTGGGGTACAGTACTGGTGGGTACACGTCTGTCGCTGTATAACACGGGTACAGTACTGGTGGGTACAGGTCTGTCTATATAACACGCGTACAGTACTAGTGGGTACAGGTCTGTCACTGTATAACACTGGGGTATAGTACTGGTGGGTACGGGTCAGTCACTGTGTAACACGGGTACAGTACTGGTGGGTACAGGTCTGTCACTGTAACACTGGGGTACAGTACAGGTGGGTACAGGTCTGTCAGTGTATAACACTGGGGTACCGTTCTGGAGGGTACAGGTCTGTCAATGTATAACACTGGGGTACAGTACTGGTGGGTGCAGGTCTGTCACTAACACTGGGGTACAGGTCTGTCACTGTATAACACTGGGGTACAGTACTGGTGGGTACAGGTCTGTCACTGTATAACACTGGGGTACAGCACTGGTGGGTACAGGTCTATCAATGTATAACACTGGGGTACAGTACTGGTGGGTACAGGTCTGTCACTGTATAACACTGGGGTACAGTACTGGTGGGTACAGGTCTGTCACTGTATAACACGGGTACAGTACTGGTGGGTACAGGTCTATCACTGTATAACACTGGGGTACAGTACTGGCGGGTACAGGTCTGTCACACTATAACACTGGGGTACAGTACTGGTGGGTACAGGTCTGTCACTGTATAACGGGTACAGTACTGGTGGGTACAGGTCTGTCCCTGTATAACACTGGGATACCGTTCTGGAGGGTACAGGTCTGTCACTGTATAACACTGGGGTACAGCACTGGTGGGTACAGGTCTGTCACTGTATAACACTGGGGTACAGTACTGGTGGGTACAGGTCTCTCACTGTAACACTGGGGTACCGCACTGGTGGGTACAGGTCTGTCACTAACACTGGGGTACCGTACTGGTGGGTACAGGTCTGTCACTGTGTAACACTGGGGTACCGTACTGGTGGGTACAGGTCTGTCACTGTATAACACTGGGGTACAGTACTGGTGGGTACAGGTCTGTCACTGTATAACACTGGGGTATAGTACTGGTGGGTACAGGTCATTCACTGTATGACACTGGGGTACAGTACTGGTGGGTACAGGTCTATCACTGTATAACACGGGTACAGTACTGGTGGGTACACGTCTGTTGCTGTATAAAACTGGGGTACAGTACTGGTGGGTACAGGTCTGTCGCTGTATAACACTGGGGTACAGTACTGGTGGGTACAGGTCATTCACTGTATAACACTGGGGTACCGTACTGGTGGGGACAGGTCTGTCACTGTATAACACTGGGGTACAGTACTGGTGGGTAGAGGTATGTCACTGTATAACACTAGGGTACAGTACTGGTGGGTACAGGTCTGTCACTGTATAACACTGGGGTACAGTACTGGTGGGTACAGGTCTGTCACTGTATAACACTGGGGTACAGTACTGGTGGGTACAGGTCTGTCACTGTATAACACTGGGGTACAGTACTGGTGGGTACAGGTCTGTCACTGTATAACACTGGGGCACAGTACTGGTGGGTACAGGTCTGTCACTGTATAACACTGGGGTACAGTACTGGTGGGTACAGGTCTGTCACTGTATAACACTGGGGTGCAGTACTGGTGGGTACAGGTCTGTCGCTGTATAACACTGGGGTACAGGACTGGTGGGTACAGCTCTGTCACTGTATAACACTGGGGTACAGCACTGGTGGGTACAGGCCCGTCACTATATAACACTGCGGCACAGCACTGGTGGGTACAGGTCTGTCACTGTATAACACTGGGGTACAGTACTGGTGGGTACAGGTCTGTCACTGTATAACACTGCGGTACAGTACTGGTGGGTACAGGTCTGTCACTGTATAACATGGGTACAGTGCTGGTGGGTACAGGTCTGTCACTGTATAACACGGGTACAGTACTGGTGGGTACAGGTCTGTCACTGTATAACACGGGTACAGTACTGGTTGGTACAGGCCTGTCACTGTATAACACTGGGGTGCAGTACTGGTGGGTACAGGTCTGTCACTATATAACACTGCGGCACAGCACTGGTGGGTACAGGTCTGTCACTGTATAACACTGGGGTACAGTACTGGTGGGTACAGGTCTGTCACTGTATAACACTGCGGTACAGTACTGGTGGGTACAGGTCTGTCACTGTATAACATGGGTACAGTGCTGGTGGGTACAGGTCTGTCACTGTATAACACTGGGGTACAGTACTGGTGGGTACAGGTCTGTCACTGTATAACACGGGTACAGTACTGGTTGGTACAGGCCTGTCACTGTATAACACTGGGGTGCAGTACTGGTGGGTACAGGTCTGTCACTGTATAACACTGGGGTACAGCACTGGTGGGTACAGGTCTGTCACTGTGTAACACTGGGGTACAGTACTGGTGGGTACAGGTCTGTCACTGTATAACACTGGGGTACAGTACTGGTGGGTACACGTCTGTCTATATAACACGCGTACAGTACTAGTGGGTACAGGTCTGTCACTGTATAACACTGGGGTATAGTACTGGTGGGTACGGGTCAGTCACTGTGTAACACGGGTACAGTACTGGTGGGTACAGGTCTGTCACTGTAACACTGGGGTACAGTACAGGTGGGTACAGGTCTGTCAGTGTATAACACTGGGGTACCGTTCTGGAGGGTACAGGTCTGTCAATGTATAACACTGGGGTACAGTACTGGTGGGTGCAGGTCTGTCACTAACACTGGGGTACAGGTCTGTCACTGTATAACACTGGGGTACAGTACTGGTGGGTACAGGTCTGTCACTGTATAACACTGGGTACAGCACTGGTGGGTACAGGTCTATCAATGTATAACACTGGGGTACAGTACTGGTGGGTACAGGTCTGTCACTGTATAACACTGGGGTACAGTACTGGTGGGTACAGGTCTGTCACTGTATAACACGGGTACAGTACTGGTGGGTACAGGTCTATCACTGTATAACACTGGGGTACAGTACTGGCGGGTACAGGTCTGTCACACTATAACACTGGGGTACAGTACTGGTGGGTACAGGTCTGTCACTGTATAACGGGTACAGTACTGGTGGGTACAGGTCTGTCCCTGTATAACACTGGGATACCGTTCTGGAGGGTACAGGTCTGTCACTGTATAACACTGGGGTACAGCACTGGTGGGTACAGGTCTGTCAATGTATAACACTGGGGTACAGTACTGGTGGGTACAGGTCTGTCACTGTATAACACTGGGGTACAGTACTGGTGGGTACAGGTCTCTCACTGTAACACTGGGGTACCGCACTGGTGGGTACACGTCTGTTGCTGTATAAAACTGGGGTATAGTACTGGTGGGTACAGGTCTGTCGCTGTATAACACTGGGGTACAGTACTGGTGGGTACAGGTCATTCACTGTATAACACTGGGGTACCGTACTGGTGGGGACAGGTCTGTCACTGTATAACACTGGGGTACAGTACTGGTGGGTAGAGGTATGTCACTGTGTAACACTGGGGTACAGTACTGGTGGGTACAGGTCTGTCACTGTATAACACTAGGGTACAGTACTGGTGGGTACAGGTCTGTCACTGTATAACACTGGGGTACAGTACTGGTGGGTACAGGTCTGTCACTGTATAACACTGGGGTACAGTACTGGTGGGTACAGGTCTGTCACTGTATAACACTGGGGTACAGTACTGGTGGGTACAGGTCTGTCACTGTATAACACTGGGGCACAGTACTGGTGGGTACAGGTCTGTCACTGTATAACACTGGGGTACAGTACTGGTGGGTACAGGTCTGTCACTGTATAACACTGGGGTGCAGTACTGGTGGGTACAGGTCTGTCGCTGTATAACACTGGGGTACAGGACTGGTGGGTACAGCTCTGTCACTGTATAACACTGGGGTACAGCACTGGTGGGTACAGGCCCGTCACTATATAACACTGCGGCACAGCACTGGTGGGTACAGGTCTGTCACTGTATAACACTGGGGTACAGTACTGGTGGGTACAGGTCTGTCACTGTATAACACTGCGGTACAGTACTGGTGGGTACAGGTCTGTCACTGTATAACATGGGTACAGTGCTGGTGGGTACAGGTCTGTCACTGTATAACACTGGGGTACAGTACTGGTGGGTACAGGTCTGTCACTGTATAACACGGGTACAGTACTGGTTGGTACAGGCCTGTCACTGTATAACACTGGGGTGCAGTACTGGTGGGTACAGGTCTGTCACTGTATAACACTGGGGCACAGTACTGGTGGGTACAGGTCTGTCACTATATAACACTGGGGTACAGTACTGGTGGGTACAGGTCTGTCACTATATAACACTGGGGTGCAGTACTGGTGGGTACAGGTCTGTCACTATAACACTGGGGTACAGTACTGGTGGGTACAGGTCTGTCACTATATAACACTGGGGTACAGCACTGGTGGGTACAGGTCTGTCACTGTATAACACTGGGGTACGGTACTGGTGGGTACAGGTCTGTCACTATATAACACTGGGGTGCAGTACTGGTGGGTACAGGTCTGTCACTATATAACACTGGGGTGCAGTACTGGTGGGTACAGGTCTGTCACTATATAACACTGGGGTACAGTACTGGTGGGTACAGGTCTGTCACTGTATAACACTGGGGTACAGTACTGGTGGGTACAGGTCTGTCACTATATAACACTGGGGTACAGTACTGGTGGGTACAGGTCTGTCACTATATAACACTGGGATGCAGTACTGGTGGGTACAGGTCTGTCACTATATAACACTGGGGTACAGTACTGGTGGGTACAGGTCTGTCACTGTATAACACTGGGGTACAGTACTGGTGGGTACAGGTCTGTCACTATATAACACTGGGGTGCAGTACTGGTGGGTACAGGTCTGTCACTATATAACTGTGGTAAACCACTGTTTGTATTCCTGTTTGTCCTGTTTGTATTCCACTGTGTACATGCCTGGACATGCCTCGGCTGACTCCTCCCACAGGTCCTAGTATAAAGGTGACTGCTCCCCAGCCCTTGTATCCTGGACCGGTCGACCACTCGAGGCAGACCTCCATTCTGTTGTTAATAAAAGCCTTTAGTTACTCTTCTAACTCTCAGTCTTTTATGAGTAATTGATAGCGCATCAATTTTATTAACAACATTTTTATAATGGAGAAGATCCTCACACCAGCATGCCTGGACTTAGATCATCGGGAGGCGGACTCATCCACCAAGTTTACTCACTGGCTTAAGTGTTTCGAAAAATTCCTGACCGCCTCCGAAGCAATCAAATCGGACGAGGACAAACTGGATGTCCTGACCTCCAAAGTGAACCACCGAGTGTACTCGGTTATCCAAGACGCGACCTCGTACGCGGATGCTATCAAGCTCCTCAAGGACCAGTACACGCGCCCAGTGAACGAAGTGTACGCCAGGCACCTCCTGGGGAGTCGTAAACAACAACCTGGGGAATCGACCGTGGAATACCTTCAGGCACTGTCTGTGCTTGGCCAGGCCTGTGGTTGTAAGGATGTAAAGGCCGCCGTGTACACAGAGGAACTTATCCGGGACGCTTTTGTAGCGGGCCACAGATCCAATTACACACGACAGCGACTGTTGGAGCAGAGTAACCTCGACCTCAACAAGGCCTCTGAACTCGCACTATCGTTGGATGCAGCCTACCAGGGCATGGATGCCTACTCCTCTGCACCGTGGACGCCGCGGGGAATGACAGCCTGGGACACGGTAGGACCGCCTTATAGCGCCGTGCCACCCCAGCGACACCCCAACAATGGCCCAACTACCGCAGCAGTGTCCCAAGGCCAGACAGCAGTGCCCCAAGGCCAGAAATGCTACTTCTGTGGCCAGGCAAAACACCCCAGAGCGCGCTGCCCGGCGAAAAACGCGATCTGCTCGGGCTGCGGGAAGAAGGGACACTACGCTAGCGTCTGCAGGGCCAAAGCCACCCCGAACCCCAGCAGCGCCGCGTGTGGGCCATGCGGGCCGCCATTTTGGACCTCCCCGGCCGTGTGCGAATCACCGGTACAGCAGCCATTTTGGACGCCTCCAGCCACATGGGGATCATGGACGCCGCCATCTTGGACGACAGCCGGGACGCAGCAGGCCCCCGACACCGCCTCATCTGATACCCGCAGCGACACACCGACCCCTACGCTGGCATCCGTTACACTGGACCAAGCGAGACCGCACCAACTGGCCAGTTCCACAATGGACATTAAGGTAAATGGTCACGATACAATCTGCCTTTTTGACTCTGGGAGCACGGAGAGCTTCATCCACCCCGACACGGTGCGGCGTTGCTCTCTCCCAGTCCTGCCTGCGCAACAGCGGATTTCTATGGCCTCCGAGTCCCAGTCGGCGGACATCGGCGGCTACTGCGTGGTGACACTCGTAGTAGACGGGACCGTGTACGATCATTTTAAACTTCTGGTCCTGCCTGACCTCTGCGCTGCCGTCCTGCTGGGGTTAGATTTTCAGTGCCACCTTAAAAGTGTTACGATGGCGTACGGTGGACCCCTACCCCCACTCACAGTCCGCAGCCAGCAGCTTCCAAATTGCCCGCCGCGCACCAGGTGCAACCTCTCCACACTCAGAGTCACCCCCCCACCACTGTTTGCTAACCTCACCCCCGACTGTAAGCCCATCGCCACAAAGAGCAGGCGATACAGTGCCGGGGACAGGGTTTTCATTAAAACCGAAGTGGAGCGGCTCCTGAAAGAAGGGATTATTGAGGGCAGCACCAGCCCCTGGCGAGCCCAGGTTGTGGTCGTTAAGACCAGCGAGAAGCAGCGCCTGGTCATCGACTACAGCCAGACAATAAATCGCTACACCCTGCTGGACGCCTACCCACTCCCCCGTATAGCTGATATGGTCAACCAGATCGCGCAGTACCGCGTCTTCTCGACCATTGACCTGAAATCAGCGTACCACCAGCTCCCCATCCGCCCTGAGGACCGCCAGTACACTGCCTTTGAGGCAAACGGCCGCCTCTACCACTTCCTTAGGGTTCCCTTTGGCGTCACCAACGGGGTCTCCATCTTCCAAAGGGAGATGGACCGGATGGTAGATCAAAATGCGTTGCAGGCCACTTTCCCATATCTGGACAATGTGACCATCTGCGGCCGTGACTTGCAGGACCATGACGCAAACCTCAAAAAATTCCTCCGCACCGCCCAACTCCTAAACCTGACATATAACAAGGAGAAGTGCATATTCCGCACAAACCGCCTCGCCATCCTTGGCTGTGTTGTGGAACACGGAGTCATCGGCCCCGACCCCGACCGGATGCGTCCCCTTATGGAACTCCCACTGCCCCACTGCCTCAAGGCCCTGAAGAGATGCCTAGGGTTTTTCTCCTATTACGCCCAGTGGGTCCCCTACTATGCGGAGAAGGCCCGTCCGCTGATCAAGTCCACCTCCTTTTCCCTTGACGGCAGAGGCCCGCTTAGCCTTCCACCGTATCAAGGAGGACATTGCCAAAGCCACCATGCACGCAGTGGACGAATCCATCCCCTTCCAGGTGGAAAGCGACGCGTCCGACTTTGCCCTGGCCGCTACCCTCAATCAGGCGGGGAGACCCGTGGCCTTCTTTTCACGAACCCTCCAAGGCCCGGAGACCAGACACTCCGCTGTTGAGAAGGAGGCCCAGGCGATTGTGGAGGCTGTGCGTCATTGGAGGCACTACCTGGCCGGAAAACGATTTACCCTGCTCACTGACCAGCGTTCAGTTGCTTTTATGTTTAACAACAAACAGAGGGGCAAAATCAAAAATGACAAGATCTTGAGGTGGAGAATCGAACTTTCCACCTACAACTACGAGATCTTGTACCGGCCCGGGAAGCTAAATGAACCCCCGGATGCGCTATCGCGTGGCACCTGCGCCAGCGCGCAGATCGATAGACTACGGGTCCTCCACAATGACCTCTGCCACCCGGGGGTCACCAGGTTCTTCCACCTCATCAAGGCCCGCAACCTGCCTTACTCTATTGAGGAGGTCAGGACCATGACCAGGAACTGCCAAGTCTGCGCTGAGTGCAAACCACACTTTTATAGACCAGACAGGGCCCACCTGATAAAAGCCACTCGCCCCTTCGAGCGCCTGAGCGTTGATTTTAAAGAGCCTCTCCCCTCCTCCGACCGCAATGTGTACTTCCTCAATATTATTGATGAGTACTCCCGTTTCCCGTTCACCTTCCCCTGCCCGGACATGACCAGTGCCACGGTCATTAAATGTCTGAACAACCTCTTCACCCTGTTCGGCTTCCCCAGCTATATCCATAGCGACCGGGGCTCATCGTTTATGAGCGACGAACTCCGTCAGTACCTGCTAACTAGGGGTATTGCCACAAGCAGGACCACCAGTTACAACCCCCGGGGGAACGGACAGGTGGAAAGAGAAAATGCGACAGTTTGGAAGGCCGTCCTGCTAGCCTTAAAGTCTAGGGGCCTTCCAACCTCCCGCTGGCAGGATGTGCTCCCCGATGCGCTCCACTCTATTCGGTCACTGCTCTGCACTGCCACTAACGCCACCCCTCATGAGAAAATGTTTGTCTTCCCAAGGAAGTCCACATCAGGGACATCGCTACCGCCATGGCTGACGTCCCCAGGGCCGGTCCTACTGAGAAGACACGTGAGGACACATAAAACGGACCCCCTGGTCGAGAGGGTCGACCTCCTCCACGCCAACCCCCAGTATGCTTACATCGCATACCCGGACGGGCGGGAGGACACAGTCTCCATAAGAGACCTTGCACCCTCGGGGACCACAGTAACCCACTACCCACTACCACCCCCCCCCACGATCCGATATCCAGCCCCAGCAGACGGCAGGCCTGGGCCCCGCGACCCGCTCGACATCTACGAGGACGACACGCCTGTGCCACAGCCTACGCTGGACTCGACGCCGGAAGCTTCACTACCCCTGCCGTCGCCACGCCGATCACAGCGGCAGACAAGACCTCCGGAGAGACTCCAATACACTAACTTTTAATACACTTCACCCCGCCGGACTCAATTTTAAACAAGGGGTGAATGTGGTAAACCACTGTTTGTATTCCTGTTTGTCCTGTTTGTATTCCACTGTGTACATGCCTGGACATGCCTCGGCTGACTCCTCCCACAGGTCCTAGTATAAAGGTGACTGCTCCCCAGCCCTTGTATCCTGGACCGGTCGACCACTCGAGGCAGACCTCCATTCTGTTGTCAATAAAAGCCTTTAGTTACTCTTCTAACTCTCAGTCTTTTATGAGTAATTGATAGCGCATCAATAACACTGGGGTGCAGTACTGGTGGGTACAGGTCTGTCACTATATAACACTGGGGTACAGTACTGGTGGGTACAGGTCTGTCACTGTATAACACTGGGGTACAGTACTGGTGGGTGCTCCATGGTTGAATGGCCTGTTCCCTGTGTGATAGTTTTTTGTGTGTTTGCCAGGCCGGGGAGGGATGGAGGCCTCCGCCTCGGGAATGTTCTGCAGCAGGATGTTGAGCATGGTGAACCGCGAGGACGTAAATGCTATTGTCCAGGCACAGAGACACATGTGAGTACTGGGGGAGCTGGCAGTCCTGCCCCAGGCCCTGGACCCAGCCAGCAGCTCAGGGGAGGGGACGTGTCACAACTAATGTAATATCCGCAATAAATCCTCAACACTTTCTGAAGACACTGACTCTCACTGGGGTACGGGTTCCATAGACACTGACTCACTGGGGTACGGGTTCCACACACACTGACTCCCACTGGGGTACGGGTTCCACAGACACTGACTCTCACTGGGGTACGGGTTCCACAGACACTGACTCTCACTGGGGTACGGGTTCCACAGACACTGACTCTCACTTGGGTACGGGTTCCACACACACTGACTCTCACTGGGGTACGGGTTCCACAGACACTGACTCTCACTGGGGTACGGGTTCCACAGACACTGACTTTCACTAGGGTACGGGTTCCACAGACACTGACTCTCACGGGGTACGCGTTCCACACACACTGACTCTCACCGGGGTACGGGTTCCAGACACACTGACTCTCACTGGGGTACGTGTTCCACAGACACTGACTCTCACTGGGGTACGGGCTCCACAGACACTGAGTCTCACTGGGGTACAGGTTCCACAGACACTGACTCACTGGGGTACGGGTTCCACACACACTGACTCCCACTGGGGTACGGGTTCCACAGACACTGACTCTCACTGGGGTACGGGTTCCACAGACACTGACTCTCACTTGGGTACGGGTTCCACACACACTGACTCTCACTTGGGTACGGGTCCCACACACACTGACTCCCACTGGGGTACGGGTTCCACAGACACTGACTCTCACTGGGGTACAGGTTCCACAGACACTGACTCTCACTGGGGTACGGGTTCCACAGACACTGAATCTCACTAGGGTACGGGTTCCACAGAAACTGACTCTCACTCGGGTACAGGTTGCACACACACTGACTCTCACTGGGGTACGGGTTCCACAGACACTGAATCTCACTAGGGTACGGGTTCCACAGAAACTGACTCTCACTCGGGTACAGGTTGCACACACACTGACTCTCACTAGGGTACGGGTTCCACAGACACTGACTCTCACGGGGTACGCGTTCCACACACACTGACTCTCACTGGGGTACGGGTTCCACACACGCTGACTCTCACTGGGGTACGGGTTCCTCAGACACTGACTCTCACTGGGGTACGGGTTCCACAGACACTGACTCTTGCTGGGGTACGGGTTCCACACACACTGACTCTCACTGGGGTACGGGTTCCACAGACACTGACTCTCACTGGGGTACGGGTTCCACACACACTGACTCTCACCGGGGTACGGGTTCCACACACACTGACTCTCACTGGGGTACAGGTTCCACAGACACTGACTCACTGGGGTACGGGTTCCACACACACTGACTCCCACTGGGGTACGGGTTCCACAGACACTGACTCTCACTGGGGTACGGGTTCCACAGACACTGACTCTCACTGGGGTACGGGTTCCACAGACACTGACTCTCACTTGGGTACGGGTTCCACACACACTGACTCCCACTGGGGTACGGGTTCCACAGACACTGACTCTCACTGGGGTACAGGTTCCACAGACACTGACTCTCACTGGGGTACGGGTTCCACAGACACTGACTCTCACTGGGGTACGGGTTCCACAGACACTGACTCTCACTGGGGTACGGGTTCCACAGACACTGACTCTCACTGGGGTACGGGTTCCACAGACACTGACTCTCACTGGGGTATGGGTTCCACAGACACTGACTCTCACTGGGGTACGGGTTCCATTGGCACTGACTCTCACTGGGGTACGGGTTCCACAGACACTGACTCTCACTGGGGTACGGGTTCCACTGGCACTGACTCTCACTGGGGTACGGTTTCCACACACACTGACTCTCACTGGGGTACGGGTTCCACACACACTGACTCTCACTGGGGTACGGGTTCCACACACACTGACTCTCACTGGGGTACGGGTTCCACACACACTGACTCTCACTGGGGTACGGGTTCCACACACACTGACTCTCACTGGGGTACGGGTTCCCCACACACTGACTCTCACTGGGGTACGGGTTCCCCACACACTGACTCTCACTGGGGTACGGGATTCACTGTAACGAGTGGTGCTGAGAGGGAGGTGTTTGGATATTGCTGCCGTCGGTTGCTACTGTGTTTGGCTATTGGTGGGTAAAATCACCACAACGACTCCCCCACAGACCGGGTCGCCAATTTATCGACCTTTCACCTCTATCAGGCTGGACCGTTTTGAGAAGACGAACGAGATGTTACTGAACTTCAACAATCTGTCGAGCATGAGGCTGAACCAGATGACGGAACGGTACCAGCACCACACGAGGGCGCTTGTGGACATGAAGAAGGATCTCGACAACATTTTCCGGCGAATCAGGTACATTGTCGCCCCTCCCCCGCCCTCACTGCCCCTCCCCCGCCCTCACTGCCCCTCCCCCACCCCCGCTGTCCAGTGGGGTGTCGATTGAGGTCGGGACCTGGCTGTGATTCGGGGTTCAATACTCTGGCGGACAGTTGCACCCAGGGAATCTGTACCCTAGGAAGAGTCCGTGCCTTCGGCGGGGAACGGAAGAAATGTTTGTAGTTTGGCCAGAGCATACCTGCATTAACCACTCACTGAGGTACTGCTTTATGCCACTGGAGGGAGCAGGTGCACCTCGCAAATACAGACATGGTCCCTGCTCATCACAAGCAACCTTTGGTACACCTGGCTTAGTGCACGAGGGCGCAGGCAGCATTGCTGTACAGGAACGCAGAGCATTCAGAGTCTGTGGACAGGAAGCAGAGGGTAATGGTTGATGGGTGTTTTTGTGACTGGAAGGCTGTTTCCAGTGGGGTTCCACAGGGCTCAGTACTCGGTCCCTTGCTTTTTGTGGTATATATCAATGATCTAGACTTGAATATAGGGGGTATGATTAAGAAGTTTGCAGATGATACTAAAATCGGCTGTGTGGTTGATACTGAAGAAGGAAGCTGCAGACTGCAGGAAGATATCAATAAATTGGTCAGGTGGGCAGAACAGTGGCAAATGGAATTCAATCCAGAGAAGTGTGAGGTAATGTATTTGGGGAGGGCTAACAAGGAAAGGGAATACACATTAAATGGTAGGACACTGAGTAGCGTAGAGGAACAAAGGGACCTTGGAGTGCATGTCCACAGATCCCTGAAGGTAGCAGGCCAGGTAGATAAGGTGGTTAAGAAGGCATACGGAATGCTTGCCTTTATTAGCCGTGGCATAGAATACAAGAGCAGGGGGGTTATGCTTCAACTGTATACAACACTAGTTAGGCCTCAGCTAGAGTACTGCGTGCAGTTCTGGTCACCACATTACAGGAAAGATGTGATTGCACTAGAGAGGGTACAGAGGAGATTTACAAGGATGTTGCTGGGAGTAGAGAATCTTAGCTCTGAGGAAAGACTGGATAGGCTGGGTCTGTTTTCCTTGGAACAGAGGAGGCTGAGGGGAGACCTTATTGAGGTGTATAAAATTATGAGGGGCCTGGATAAAGTGGATAGAAAGGACCGATTTCCCTTAGCAGAGGGGTCAAAAACCAGGGGGCACAGATTTAAAGTAATTGGGGGAAGGTTTAGAGATTTGAGGGGAAATTTCTTCACCCAGAGGGTTCTGGGGGTCTGGAACTCACTGCCTGAAAGGGTGGTAGAGGCAGGAACCCTAACCACATTTAAAAAGTACTTGGATGTGCACTTGGGATGCTGTAACCTGCAGGGCTACGGACCAAGAGCTGGGAAGTGGGATTAGGCTGGATAGCTCTTTGTTGGCCGGCGCGGACACGATGGGCCGAAATGGCCTCCTTCTGTGCTGTAACTTTCTATGATTCTATGAAAAGAAGTCTCAATAAATGATTCAGACAACTGGCCAAGCTTGGCAGCAGAATTTGTGTGGATGTTTTCCAGGGTCTGATCAGTCAGTCGTTTGCTTTTTCCCCGTAGAACTCTGAAGGACAAACTCGCAAAGCAACACCCGGAAGCATTCAGCAGTAAGTATGTTCCGGGGAGCTGTACATTTCACACAGATCTTAACGGCCCATTTAGCTAGCTACGGGACCCCTAGGATAGTATCGCGGACATTTAACCAGATACGGGACATGTAGGAGAGTCACACAAACACACAGGAATCTTCGGGTTCAAGAGATCTTGAGAATCGGCCTTCTCACACTTCACCGCATGGACTGCAGCAGTTCAAGGAGTCGAGCAAGCACCACCTTCTCGGGGTAACCAGGGGCCACGCCACATCCCAGGAATTATTTTTCTTTAATACCTGCACTTGGATCAAATAATCAAGTAAATCCGTATTGTGAGTCGGAAATAAATTCAAATGTTCAGAATCACAAAACTTCGGTTTAATTATTGCAAGATTTAAGTAATTAATGAACAACCATTTTCACAACTTTTGATGCGGAAACTAGTTGATGAACATCTTCAGCTCCTGTTGGAATGTGACGGACGGGAGGATTGTCCCAGACAGATCGAGCATGTCTGGGACGGGAGGATTGTCCCAGACAGATCGAGCATGTCTGGGACGGGAGGATTGTCCCAGACAGGTCAAGCGTGTCTGGGACGGGAGGATTGTCCCAGACAGGTCGAGCATGTCTGGGACGGGAGGATTGTCCCAGACAGATCGAGCATGTCTGGGACGGGAGGATTGTCCCAGACAGGTCAAGCGTGTCTGGGACGGGAGGATTGTCCCAGACAGGTCGAGCATGTCTGGGACGGGCGGATTGTCCCAGACAGATCGAGCATGTCTGGGACGGGAGGATTGTCCCAGACAGGTCGAGCATGTCTGGGACGGGAGGATTGTCCCAGACAGATCGAGCATGTCTGGGACGGGAGGATTGTCCCAGACAGATCGAGCATGTCTGGGACGGGAGGATTGTCTCAGACAGATCAAGCGTGTCTGGGACAGGAGGATTGTCCCAGACAGGTCGAGCATGTCTGGGACGGGAGGATTGTCCCAGACAGATCGAGCATGTCTGGGACGGGAGGATTGTCCCAGACAGGTCGAGCATGTCTGGGACGGGAGGATTGTCCCAGACAGGTCGAGCATGTCTGGGACGGGAGGATTGTCCCAGACAGATCGAGCATGTCTGGGACGGGAGGATTGTCCCAGACAGGTCGAGCATGTCTGGGACGGGAGGATTGTCCCAGACAGATCGAGCATGTCTGGGACGGGAGGATTGTCCCAGACAGGTCAAGCGTGTCTGGGACGGGAGGATTGTCCCAGACAGGTCGAGCATGTCTGGGACGGGAGGATTGTCCCAGACAGGTCGAGCATGTCTGGGACGGGAGGATTGTCCCAGACAGGTCGAGCGTGTCTGGGACGGGAGGATTGTCCCAGACAGATCGAGCATGTTCTGTATGTCACCACCAGGTCTGCGAGTGGCCAGCGGCTGTTCTCTGCTTTATTGGGTTTAACTGATTTTGGAATTGATCTTTCAGAGAGTAATTACCCAGTTTAACCTTTCAATCAGAAGTTGTGCTGAAGCATGAGAGGGTGCACCGCCCCGCCCCACCCCGCCCAGTGACTGCGTATAGAGATACCGCTCGGTGTGATTCTGACTCGGGGATCCCAGTCTGTGCTGAGTTAGCTCTCACCAGGGCAGCAATTACCCACTGCACCCTTCAGCAAGGGAGGGAAAATCAGCAAGGGTTCTTACTCCTGATCAGTATCTAGAGACTCGTGCTGGGAAGTGTGCGCTTGTGTATGTGTAAAAGCGTGCGGGGGACAGGATCGAGTGTGTAAGTGCGGGGGACAGGATCGAGCGTGTAAGCGCGGGGGACAGGATCGAGCGCGTAAGCGCGGGGGACAGGATCGAGCGCGTAAGCGCGGGGGACAGGATCGAGCGCGTAAGCGCGGGGGACAGGATCGAGCGCGTAAGCGCGGGGGACAGGATCGAGCGCGTAAGCGCGGGGGACAGGATCGAGCGCTTAAGCGCGGGGGACAGGATCGAGCGCGTAAGCGCGGGGGACAGGATCGAGCGCGTAAGCGCGGGGGACAGGGTCGAGCGCGTAAGCGCGGGGGACAGGGTCGAGCGCGTAAGCGCGGGGGACAGGGTCGAGCGCGTAAGCGCGGGGGGCAGGATCGGGGTCAGTTATGCTGCTCCACAGTTGAATGCCTCACTGACATTTCTAAATTTGTGGATGACACCAAATTGGTGAGTGTAGTTAATACAGAGGAGGACTGCAACAAAATACAGGAAGACATTAAGAAACTCGCAGAATGGTCGTGTAATTGGCAAATGAATTCCAATATAGAGATGTGTGAGGTGGTGCATTTTGGTAGGAAGAATAAGGAGGCCACACACTGCTTGGATAGTAAGGGCTGGATTTTGTCAATGGAGGCGGGACTCCCACTTTTTGGGTTGTAGTCCTGCCTCCATCGACTTGTGGCCAACCCACGCTATTTTCCCTTGATTGACCTTGTTGAGCCCACCCAGCGGGCTCAGCAGGCCAATTAAGGGACACTTGGTTACTGGTGATGTCAGTGATTGACATTTCATCTGTCAAGAGCTTTTGACAGATGAAAAGTCAGCGTTTGACAGCTCTGTGAAGCTGTCCAACACTGACAATCTGTCTTCTAACTTGAGTCCTTCTGCTCAGACTCAGTTAGCGATCTCTCCAGACCAGAAAGCAGAGGCTGCAGCTTTTGACAGTTCAGCGGCCATTCTGCTTTCTGTGCCGGTGAGCTGAGGGACTCCCGAGAACTGAAGGAAGGAAGCCTGCAGGAGAAAGTAAAGCTAAGTAAAACTTATTAAAACACTTTACACTTACCTCACACACTTACCTCTGCACGCATGCACCCATCACTCACCTGCACAATGGACATCTCGACCCCTCCAACCCCTGCAGACCGATGGTCCGCCTCGCTAACTTGGCGTGGTTCGGAGCCGTCGGACAGCCCACACTTCAGGGCTAAAAATAGGGATTAGGCAAAAAACTGCCAGTTAACAGGCAGTTAATTGGCACTAATCCCCTTCCTGCCTCGGGGAGGCGGCTCCCAGCACAGGTCGGATACCCGCCTCCTGGGACATTGGCACGGGGGCGGGATGGGTTCCTGCCCCCCCGATTCTGCAATTTTCCCGCCTCCAAACCCGCCTCCACGGGGCTTGGAAATTCGAGCCCAAAGAGTGTGACTGGGGTCAAGGAGCAGAGGGATCTGTGGCAACAGATACACAAATCACTAAAAGTAGCGACACAGGTTAATAAGGCCTTAAAACATCAAACCCAGCCCTGGGGTTCATTTCGCGAGGGATGGAATTGAAAAGCAGAGAAATTGTGTTAAACTTGTATCGAACCTTGGTTAGACCACACTTGGAGCACTGTGCACAGTTCTGGTCTCCATGCTATAAAAAGGATATCGAGGCACTGGAGAAGATGCAAAAAAAATTCACAAGGATAATACCAGAACTGAGAGGTTATACTTATCAGGTAGTTGAGGTGAATAGCAGAGATGCATTTAAGGAGAAGCTGGTTAAACACATGAGGGAGAAAGGAATAGAAGGATATGGTGATAGGGTGAGATGAGGAGGGGTGGGAGGAAGCTGGTGTGGAGCAGAAACACCGGCACGGACCTGAGGGGCCGAGCAGCCTGTTTCTGTGCTGCAGACTCGATGCAACACTCACTGTGTGGACTCGGGCGAGGTGCCAGGACATGACGGCTGCCTGAGGAACGATGCCAGCAAGTGGAGGAGCTCTGGGGACAGGAAGGAAACAGCACATCGCCAGGAGGAAGGAAAGTCAAACAATGGGCTGGGATTTAAAGAGATCAGTCTGGAGGAGGAGTTAGCTCCAGTTATTCACAGGAATGTGACATTCTGCCAGAAGTTTCTCTCTATCTGGTGAATTGATGGGCATTGTGTGTGATGCTGTGCCGTGGATGGTCGGGCGTGGGTTACTGCCCGTGATCCACCCAGGGAATGTTTCCTAACCTCCACTGCGCTGTGCGGGTAGACGCGCCCAGATTAGACACTCCCTGGGGGGTGGGGGGGTTGGGATGGGGGGGGGGGTTGGAATGGGGGGGTGGGGGGACGGTGGCTTGGGCAATGGAGGGGTGGGGCTGGGGCTTACTCCGCTGAAAGGACCGGTTTATTGGTGTGATGGTTAGGCCTGTTGCTCAGGCCTGGCAGTGTCAGTGGGCACTGGGCAGTGGGTAGTGGCAGTGGGCAGTGTCAATGGTCAGTGGGTAGTGGGCAGTGTCAGTGGGCAGTGTCAGTAGGCAGGGAGCGAGGCCTGTTGGCCGGTTGCTGTGTTTGTGCTTCTCGCTGATCTCTGCTTCTGTTTTTTGGGGCTAGGTATCCTCAAGTCCCTGGATGTGGAAGATGATGAGGATTTTGACCCGATCCCAAAGGGCTGCTTCCCGCTGTCCGCCACCTTGGACCTGAGCTCGGGCTCCAGTGACACCAGCCCCACCCTGCTCTCCACTGGGGCCAGCGGTGACTCGGAGGACGCCTCACCGGGCCTGGCAGAGACTCTGGCGCCCAAGCGGCAGCTGGATGGGCCGCTGAGGGAAGGTGGGGGAGAGTAAAGTGCAAACAGGCGGCCGGATAATGTGCCCCGCCAGCGGGTGGGCTGGAAGCCAGGCCCCGGAACCCCGCGGGCTCTCCAGGCAGCTTCGGGGCAAAGACACTGAGCTTAACGCCTGAGGAAAATGGATTCTCTTCAAGCGATTGCTGTTCTTCTGTTTCTTTTTATTGCGGTGTGGATTACTGTTTCTCAGAATGCTCAGTGAGCCCCATTGGCTGGGACTACAGGATTTGCGCAGTGTGGATTTATGATAAAAATGTAAAATACAACAAAATAAAATGTCGACAGCACTGCAGCTACTGGGATGGAATCTGTTCTGATGTCGGGTCTGTTGGGGGCGAATCTCGGTCACCCTGTCCTCGCCCACAAACCTCGAGCAACAAAGCTTCAGTGCTGGGATTGGGATTGGGATGGTGAGGATCCCAGGGAGAGGAGCTGGGATGGTGAGGGTCCCGGGGAGAGGAAGTGGAGGGTGAAGGTCCTGGGGAGAGGAGCTGGGAGGGTGAGGGTCCCGGGGAGAGGAGCTGGGAGGGTGAGGGTCCCGGGGAGAGGAGCTGGGAGGGTGAGGGTCCCGGGGAGAGGAGCTGGGAGGGGGAGGGTCCCGGGGAGAGGAGCTGGGAGGGGGAGGGTCCCGGGGAGAGGAGCTGGGGGGGAGGGGGTGAGGGCCCCGGGGAGAGGAGCTGGGGGGAGGGGGTGAGGGCCCCGGGGAGAGGAGCTGGGGGGAGGGGTGAGGGCCCCGGGGAGAGGAGCTGGGGGGGGGGTGAGGGCCCCGGGGAGAGGAGCTCGGGGGGGGGGGTGAGGGTCCCGGGGAGAGGAGCTGGGGGGGAGGGGGTGAGGGCCCCGGGGAGAGGAGCTGGGGGGGGGGGTGAGGGCCCCGGGGAGAGGAGCTGGGGGGGGTGAGGGCCCCGGGGAGAGGAGCTGGGGGGGGGGGGGTGAGGGCCCCGGGGAGAGGAGCTGGGGGGGGGGGGGTGAGGGCCCCGGGGAGAGGAGCTGGGGGGGGGGTGAGGGCCCCGGGGAGAGGAGCTGGGGGGGGGTGAGGGCCCCGGGGAGAGGAGCTGGGGGGGGGGGTGAGGGCCCCGGGGAGAGGAGCTGGGGGGGGGGTGAGGGCCCCGGGGAGAGGAGCTGGGGGGGGGGGGGTGAGGGCCCCGGGGAGAGGAGCTGGGGGGGGTGGTGAGGGCCCCGGGGAGAGGTGCTGGGGGGGGGTGGTGAGGGCCCCGGGGAGAGGTGCTGGGGGGGGGTGAGGGCCCCGGGGAGAGGAGCTGGGGGGGGGGTGGTGAGGGCCCCGGGGAGAGGAGCTTGGGGGGGGAGGGCCCCGGGAGAGGAGCTGGGGGGGGGTGAGGGCCCCGGGAGAGGAGCTGGGGGGGGGGGTGAGGGCCCCGGGGAGAGGAGCTGGGGGGGGGGTGGTGAGGGCCCCGGGGAGAGGAGCTGGGGGGGGGGTGAGGGCCCCGGGGAGAGGAGCTGGGGGGGGAGGTGTGAGGGCCCCGGGGAGAGGTCCACTGTTGGTTGTTTTCCTGCCATTTCATTGAGAAATACAGGATACCTTTCAATGCTTCCTCATCACAGGACTTCACGCAGAAGGACCGACATTCCAGGTGTCAGACGGCACCAGAGCTGGTCTGCCCACTCCCTGATCATAACAAGAACTTGTATTTAAGTCGCACTTTCAACATAGTAAAACACCCTAAGGTGCGTTATCAAACACCGAGCCGTATGAGACATTAGGACTGGTGACCAAAAGCTTGGTCAAAGAGGTGGATTTTACAGAGCGCCATAAAGGAGGGAATTCCAGAGCTTGGGGCCAAATGCCTGAAGGCACGGCCACCAATGGTGGGGTGAAAGAAGCCAAAGTTGGAGGAGTGCAGAGATCTCAGAGGGGTGTAGGTCTGGAGAAGGTTACAGAGATAGGAAGGGCGAGACCATGGAGGGATGCTCCCTCCGCGACATCCTGGTCCACTCCTCTATCACCCCCAACACCCCTCCCCTTCGCCCGGCACCTTCCCGTGCAAGCGCAGGAAATGCAACACCTGCCCTTTTACCTCCTCCCTTCCCACTGTCCAGGGCCCCAAACACCCCTTCCAGGTGAAACAGTGATTTACTTGTACTACTTGCAATCTAGTATACTGTATTCACTGCTCACGATGCGGTCTCCTCTACATTGGGGAGACCAAACGCAGATTGGGCGACCGCTTTGCGGAACACCTCCGTTCAGTCCGTAAGGGTGACCCCGAGCTTCTGGTCACCTGTCACTTTAATTCTCCGCTCCACTCCCACTCTGATCTCTCTGTCCTCGGCCTCTTACACTGTTCCAATGAAGCTCAACGTAAGCTCAAGGAACAGCACCTCATCTTTCGATTAGACACTTTACAGCCTTCTGGACTCAATATCGAGTTCAACAATTTCAGACCATAACCTCGGCCCCGATCCTTTTTTTTCCCATTTTATTTATTTATCTATTCATTTTTCTTCTCTCTCGCACGTGGCAGCTGTCGATCATTCTGCCAGTGCCATTTACACTTCATCTAGAGTCATCTTTTGTTTCTTAACTTGTCCCATTACCATCTCCTTTTGCCTCGCACCATCTCTTAATCTCTCCTGCCTTCCATCCTATCACAGACCTTCCCTTTTGTTCTTTCCTCCCCTCCCCCCTTTCCCGGCCCCTACACCCGCTTAAAAATCTGTTCCATCTCCAGCTTTTTCCAGTTCTGATGAAGGGTCATCGACCTGAAACGTTAACTCTGTTTCTCTCTCCACAGATGCTGCCTGACCTGCTGAGTATTTCCAGCGTTTTCTGTTCTTATTTCGGAAGCCAATGTAGTTCAGCGAGCAACAGAGATGCTGGGTGAACGGGAGTTGGTGTGAGTTAGGACACGGGTCAGCGAGCAACAGAGGTGCTGGGTGAACGGGAGTTGGTGTGAGTTAGGACACGGGGCAGTGGGCACAGGGGGTGATGGGTGAACGGGACTGGGTGCGAGTTAGGACACGGGGCAGTGGGCACAGGGGGTGATGGGTGAACGGGACGGTGCGAGTTAGGACACGGGGCAGTGGGCACAGGGGGTGATGGGTGAACGGGACTGGGTGTGAGGACACGGGTCAGCGAGCAACAGAGGTGCTGGGTGAACGGAACTGGGTGTGAGTTAGGACACGGGGCAGTGAGCACAGGGGGTGATGGGTGAACGGGACTGGGTGCGAGTTAGGACACGGGGCAGTGAGCACAGGGGGTGATGGGTGAACGGGACTGGCTGTGAGTTAGGACACGGGGCAGTGAGCACGGGGTGATGGGTGAACGGGACTGGGTGTGAGTTAGGACATGGGGCAGTGAGCACAGGGGGTGATGGGTGAACGGGACTGGGTGTGAGTTAGGACACGGGGCAGTGAGCACAGGGGGTGATGGGTGAACGGGACTGAGTGCGAGTCAGGACACGGGGCAGCGAGCACAGGGGGTGAAGGGTGAACGGGACTGGGTGTGAGTTAGGACACGGGGCAGTGAGCACAGGGGGTGATGGGTGAACGGGACTGGGTGTGAGTTAGGACACGGGGCAGTGAGCACGGGGTGATGGGTGAACGGGACTGGGTGTGAGTTAGGACACGGGGCAGTGAGCACGGGGTGATGGGTGAACGGGACTGGGTGAGTTAGGACACGGGGCAGTGAGCACGGGGTGATGGGTGAACGGGACTGGGTGTGAGTTAGGACACGGGGCAGTGAGCACAGGGGGTGATGGGTGAACGGGACTGGGTGTGAGTTAGGACACGGGGCAGTGAGCACGGGGTGATGGGTGAACGGGACTGGGTGTGAGTTAGGACACGGGGCAGTGAGCACAGGGGGTGATGGGTGAACGGGACTGGCTGTGAGTTAGGACACGGGGCAGTGAGCACGGGGTGATGGGTGAACGGGACTGGGTGTGAGTTAGGACACGGGGCAGTGAGCACAGGGGGTGATGGGTGAACGGGACTGAGTGCGAGTCAGGACACGGGGCAGCGAGCACAGGGGGTGAAGGGTGAACGGGACTGGGTGTGAGTTAGGACACGGGGCAGTGAGCACAGGGGGTGATGGGTGAACGGGACTGGGTGTGAGTTAGGACACGGGGCAGTGAGCACAGGGGGTGATGGGTGAACGGGACTGGGTGTGAGTTAGGACACGGGGCAGTGAGCACAGGGGGTGATGGGTGAATGGGACTGGGTGAGTTAGGACACGGGGCAGTGAGCACAGGGGGTGATGGGTGAACGGGACTGGGTGTGAGTTAGGACACGGGGCAGTGAGCACAGGGGGTGATGGGTGAACGGGACTGGGTGCGAGTTAGGACACGGGGCAGTGAGCACAGGGGGTGATGGGTGAACGGGACTCGGTGTGAGTTAGGACACGGGGCAGTGAGAACGGGGTGATGGGTGAACGGGACTGGGTGTGAGTTAGGACATGGGGCAGTGAGCACAGGGGGTGATGGGTGAACGGGACTGGGTGTGAGTTAGGACACGGGGCAGTGAGCACAGGGGGTGATGGGTGAACGGGACTGGGTGTGAGTTAGGACACGGGGCAGTGAGCACAGGGGGTGATGGGTGAACGGGACTGGGTGTGAGTTAGGACACGGGGCAGTGAGCACAGGGGGTGATGGGTGAACGGGACTGGGTGAGTTAGGACACGGGGCAGTGAGCACAGGGGGTGATGGGTGAACGGGACTGGGTGTGAGTTAGGACACGGGGCAGTGAGCACAGGGGGTGATGGGTGAACGGGACTGGGTGTGAGTTAGGACACGGGGCAGTGAGCACAGGGGGTGATGGGTGAACGGGACTGGGTGTGAGTTAGGACACGGGGCAGTGAGCACAGGGGGTGATGGGTGAACGGGACTGGGTGTGAGCTAGGACACGGGGCAGTGAGCACAGGGGGTGATGGGTGAACGGGACTGGGTGTGAGTTAGGACACGGGGCAGTGAGCACAGGGGGTGATGGGTGAACGGGACTGGGTGTGAGTTAGGACACGGGGCAGTGGGCACGGGGTGCTGGGTGAACGGGAGTTGGTGTGAATTAGGACACGGGGCAGTGATCACAGGGGGTGATGGGTGAACGGGACTGGGTGTGAGTTAGGACACGGGGCAGTGAGCACGGGGGGTGATGGGTGAACGGGACTGGGTGTGAGTTAGGACACGGGGCAGTGAGCACGGGGGGTGATGGGTGAACGGGACTGGGTGTGAGTTAGGACACGGGGCAGTGAGCACGGGGGGTGATGGGTGAACGGGACTGGGTGTGAGTTAGGACATGGGACAGTGAGCACAAGGGGTGATGGGTGAACGGGACTGGGTGTGAGTTAGGACACGGGGCAGTGAGCACGGGGTGATGGGTGAACGGGCCTGGGTGTGAGTTAGGACACGGGGCAGTGAGCACAGGGGGTGATGGGTGAACGGGACTGGGTGTGAGTAAGGACACGGGGCAGTGAGCACAGGGGGTGCTGGGTGAACGGGAGTTGGTGTGAGTTAGGACACGGGGCAGTGAGCACAGGGGGTGATGGGTGAACGGGACTGGGTGTGAGGACACGGGGCAGTGAGCACAGGGGGTGATGGGTGAACGGGACTGGGTGTGAGTTAGGACACGGGGCAGTGAGCACAGGGAGTGATGGGTGAATGGGACTGGGTGTGAGTTAGGACACGGGGCAGTGAGCACAGGGGGTGATGGGTGACCGGGACTGGGTGTGAGTTAGGACATGGGGCAGTGAGCACAGGGGGTGCTGGGTGAACGGGACTGGGTGCGAGTTAGGACACGGGGCAGTGAGCACAGGGGGTGATGGGTGAACGGGACTGGGTGTGAGTTAGGACACGGGGCAGTGAGCACAGGGGGTGATGGGTGAACGGGACTGGGTGTGAGTTAGGACACGGGGCAGTGAGCACAGGGGGTGATGGGTGAACGGGACTGGGTGTGAGTTAGGACACGGGGCAGCGAGCACAGGGGGTGATGGGTGAACGGGACTGGGTGTGAGTTAGGACACGGGGCAGCGAGCACAGGGGGTGATGGGTGAACGGGACTGGGTGTGAGGACACGGGGCAGCGAGCACAGGGGGTGATGGGTGAACGGGACTGGGTGTGAGTTAGGACACGGGGCAGTGAGCACAGGGGGTGATGGGTGAACGGGACTGGGTGTGAGTTAGGACACGGGGCAGTGAGCACAGGGGGTGCTGGGTGAACGGGACTGGGTGTGAGTTAGGACATGGGGCAGTGAGCACAGGGGGTGATGGGTGAACGGGACTGGGTGTGAGTTAGGACACGGGGCAGTGAGCACAGGGGGTGATGGGTGAACGGGACTGGGTGTGAGTTAGGACACGGGGCAGTGGGCACGGGGTGCTGGGTGAACGGGAGTTGGTGTGAGTTAGGACACGGGGCAGTGAGCACGGGGGGTGATGGGTGAACGGGACTGGGTGTGAGTTAGGACATGGGACAGTGAGCACAAGGGGTGATGGGTGAACGGGACTGGGTGTGAGTTAGGACACGGGGCAGTGAGCACAGGGGGTGATGGGTGAACGGGCCTGGGTGTGAGTTAGGACACGGGGCAGTGAGCACAGGGGGTGATGGGTGAACGGGACTGGGTGTGAGTTAGGACACGGGGCAATGAGCACAGGGGGTGCTGGGTGAACGGGAGTTGGTGTGAGTTAGGACACGGGGCAGTGAGCACAGGGGGTGATGGGTGAACGGGACTGGGTGTGAGGACACGGGGCAGTGAGCACAGGGGGTGATGGGTGAACGGGCCTGGGTGTGAGTTAGGACACGGGGCAGTGAGCACAGGGGGTGATGGGTGAACGGGACTGGGTGTGAGGACACGGGGCAGCGAGCACAGGGGGTGATGGGTGAACGGGACTGGGTGTGAGTTAGGACACGGGGCAGTGAGCACAGGGGGTGATGGGTGAACGGGACTGGGTGTGAGTTAGGACACGGGGCAGTGAGCACAGGGGGTGCTGGGTGAACGGGACTGGGTGTGAGTTAGGACATGGGGCAGTGAGCACAGGGGGTGATGGGTGAACGGGACTGGGTGTGAGTTAGGACACGGGGCAGTGAGCACAGGGGGTGATGGGTGAACGGGACTGGGTGTGAGTTAGGACACGGGGCAGTGGGCACGGGGTGCTGGGTGAACGGGAGTTGGTGTGAGTTAGGACACGGGGCAGTGAGCACGGGGGGTGATGGGTGAACGGGACTGGGTGTGAGTTAGGACATGGGACAGTGAGCACAAGGGGTGATGGGTGAACGGGACTGGGTGTGAGTTAGGACACGGGGCAGTGAGCACAGGGGGTGATGGGTGAACGGGCCTGGGTGTGAGTTAGGACACGGGGCAGTGAGCACAGGGGGTGATGGGTGAACGGGACTGGGTGTGAGTTAGGACACGGGGCAATGAGCACAGGGGGTGCTGGGTGAACGGGAGTTGGTGTGAGTTAGGACACGGGGCAGTGAGCACAGGGGGTGATGGGTGAACGGGACTGGGTGTGAGGACACGGGGCAGTGAGCACAGGGGGTGATGGGTGAACGGGCCTGGGTGTGAGTTAGGACACGGGGCAGTGAGCACAGGGAGTGATGGGTGAACGGGACTGGGTGTGAGTTAGGACACGGGGCAGTGAGCACGGGGTGATGGGTGAACGGGACTGGGTGCGAGTTAGGACACGGGGCAGTGAGCACAGGGGGTGATGGGTGAACGGGACTGGGTGCGAGTTAGGACACGGGGCAGTGAGCACAGGGGGTGATGGGTGAACGGGACTGGGTGCGAGTTAGGACACGGGGCAGTGAGCACAGGGGGTGATGGGTGAACGGGACTGGGTGTGAGTTAGGACACGGGGCAGTGAGCACAGGGGGTGATGGGTGAACGGGACTGGGTGTGAGTTAGGACACGGGGCAGTGAGCACAGGGGGTGATGGGTGAACGGGACTGGGTGTGAGTTAGGACACGGGGCAGTGAGCACAGGGGGTGATGGGTGAACGGGACTGGGTGCGAATTAGGACACGGGGCAGTGAGCACAGGGGGTGATGGGTGAACGGGACTGGGTGCGAGTTAGGACACGGGGCAGTGAGCACGGGGTGATGGGTGAACGGGACTGGGTGCGAGTTAGGACACGGGGCAGTGAGCACAGGGGGTGATGGGTGAACGGGACTGGGTGCGAGCTCGGACACAGGGCAGTGAGCACGGGGTGATGGGTGAATGGGAGTTGGTGTGAGTTAGGACACGGGGCAGTGAGCACGGGGTGATGGGTGAACGGGAGTTGGTGTGAGTTAGGACACGGGGCAGTGAGCACAGGGGGTGATGGGTGAACGGGACTGGGTGCGAGTTAGGACACGGGGCAGTGAGCACAGGGGGTGATGGGTGAAAGGGACTGGGTGCAAGTTAGGACACGGGGCAGTGAGCACAGGGGGTGATGGGTGAACGGGACTGGGTGTGAGTTAGGACACGGGGCAGTGAGCACAGGGGGTGATGGGTGAACGGGACTGGGTGTGCGTTAGGACACGGGGCAGTGAGCACAGGGGGTGATAGGTGAACGGGACTGGGTGTGCGTTAGGACACGGGGCAGTGAGCACGGGGTGATGGGTGAACGGGACTGGGTGTGAGTTAGGACACGGGGCAGTGAGCACAGGGGGCGATGGGTGAACGGGACTGGGTGTGAGTTAGGACACGGGGCAGTGAGCACAGGGGGTGATGGGTGAACGGGACTGGGTGTGAGTTAGGACACGGGGCAGTGAGCACAGGGGGTGATGGGTGAACGGGACTGGGTGCGAGTTAGGACACGGGGCAGTGAGCACAGGGGGTGATGGGTGAACGGGACTGGGTGTGAGTTAGGACACGGGGCAGTGAGCACAGGGGGTGATGGGTGAACGGGACTGGGTGTGAGTTAGGACACGGGGCAGTGAGCACAGGGGGTGATGGGTGAACGGGACTGGGTGTGAGTGAGGACACGGGGCAGTGAGCACAGGGGGTGATGGGTGAACGGGACTGGGTGTGAGTTAGGACACGGGGCAGTGAGCACAGGGGGTGATGGGTGAACGGGACTGGGTGTGAGTTAGGACACGGGGCAGTGAGCACAGGGGGTGATGGGTGAACGGGACTGGGTGTGAGTTAGGACACGGGGCAGTGAGCACAGGGGGTGATGGGTGAACGGGACTGGGTGTGAGTTAGGACACGGGGCAGTGAGCACAGGGGGTGATGGGTGAATGGGACTGGGTGTGAGTTAGGACACGGGGCAGTGAGCACAGGGGGTGATGGGTGAATGGGACTGGGTGTGAGTTAGGACACGGGGCAGTGAGCACAGGGGGTGATGGGTGAACGGGAGTTGGTGTGAGTTTGGAGGCAGAGTTTTGGATGAGCTCAGGTTTATGGAGGGTGGAAGGCCGGCCTGGAGAGAGTTGGAATGGTTGAGTCTCGAAGTGATGAAAGCAAGGTTGAGGTTTTCAGCAGCAGATGGGCCGAGGCAGGAGCAGAGACCGGCGATGTTATGGAGGTGGAAGTAGGCGGTCTTAGTGACGGAGGGGAGATGGGGTCAGAAGCTCAGCTCAGGGTCAAATAGGGCACCAAGGTTGTGAACAGTCAGGTTCAGCCCGAGACAGTGGCCAGAGAGAGGGATGGAATTATGACTGAAAACTGGCCCGAATTCCCCACCACTGGACCTCGTGCTACCCTGCTTCTCCTCACCTGTCAGACCTCTTCACCCTTCAGGTCGCCCAGGCAGCTGTCTTTGGGCAGAAGCTTACCAAAAATATGCAAATGATGAATGTTAGGTCGGCCAGCAGAGCAGACGGAGTCTGTGAGCTCGGCCAGAATCGCACCCATGCAACCTCTGCCTTACAATCAGCTCATTTCCTACAGAGATACAGGCAGGTTCCGCAACCCCGGGAAGATTTCCAGAGATGGCTTTGACAATATCTGAATGGTATTGAGATAGAGGATCAACCACGATCATATTGAATGGCGGAGCAGGCTCGAAGGGCCGAAGGGCCCACTCCTGCTGCTATTTTTCTCTGTCTGTTTCTAAGCTGCCAGTCGTGTGCTGGATCTGTAAACACTCAGCTGAACTTTGGCTTCTGGCTTCTTCCAGCGATGCCTTCACTGGCAGTGGCTTTAACCCTTAGTGGGCTGGCTGTGCCCATCTCAGTGCCCTGTTGATTCAGCGTTCCTCTGCAGTGCCCAGTATACTGTCGGGGTGACAGTGAAATACTTCCTGTGAGGAGGCAGCACTTCCCTGGGACAACGTTCCTCACTGGGGCTTTTAACCAAATGGGAGAGCAGACAATCCAGACCACGAGGGCAGCTCATCAAATATTAATGTTGCGTTTCAGGGCTGCTCTTTTTAATTTAGTTTTTTCTTGAGATGTTAGCAATGCTCTGATTTAGTGTTTACTGCCCATCCCTTCTCACCCTGGGGGGTTGAGTCAATCAGTCAGTGTGGGGCTGCAGTCATATGTAGAGAAAACCAAGTAGGGTGACAGGTTCCAGTGCCCAGCCAGCCAGGAATGTCCAGGTTTACTGAATGTGATAACGTGTAGATTAGAACTTGCGAGCTCTGTGTTGCTGCTCCAGTACCTGAGCCACAAGGGGACTGTCTACCCGCTTGTTCACTCACACAGTATTGATTCACAGCTGGCCCAATCTCACCAAGCGATTTCACAGCTTGAAGAAGCAGACACGATACCTGGTTCAGATCATTGACGCCAGGGTGGCAGTGTCGTGCAATTAGATACTGGGCAGAACAGGCACACCTTGAAACAGAAAGTACGGTGACCAACATCGCTGTATCCGCGCCAAAACCCGAGGCTGAGCGCAATCAGCCTGTGATGGAGCTGGACTGGAGCCACACCCTGGCTTTGTTACTCAAGGAGACTTGTTGCTGGGGCCCCAGTGCATTTTTATATGTACAACTCCCAGGGTGTCAGTCACCTTCTGATCCCTCACCCAAGGGCCTAGACAGTGTGTGGCACAAGACTATTCCACTGTGGAAGGTATCACAGCTGATCCTTTCCCCCGACTCACTTCCCAGCAGACTCGCTTGATCAGCGGCAGATTCCTTAGCTGCATTTCCCACTCCCTAACCTGGGGACACGCCCCGGTTGCAGCACTGACGTGGGCTGTGATGGTTCACTCAGCCCAGACCACCATTGAACCCTGGAAACCCACCGACTGAAATATGTCAAGGACAGGCGCCGCCCAGCAAGGCTCCGCATTCTCCTCCCTTCCATTGAGTCCAGTTGCCCCGCCAGAGGGGGTTCGGGACACAAGAATGTTGCTAATCTCATGTTTCAGGTGTAAAGCAGCAGCAACAGAGAGTCAGAGAAATTTAAGCAGAGGGAGGCCATTCGGCCCATCGTGTCTGTGCCGGCCAATAAACAGCCACCCAGCCTAGTCCCACCTTCCAGCTGTTGGTCTGTAGCCCTGCAAGTTCAGGCACTTCAAGCACAGATCCAAGTACTTTTAACATGTGATGTGATGAGGGTTTCTGCCTCTCCCGCCCTCTCAGGCAGTGAGTTCCAGACCCCCATCGACAGGCCGAGCTTTTAAAGAGACGGAAACCCTGGTGTTGGTTGTTTGACCCATTTTATTTCAATAATTTTTTATTTAAAAATAGGAAATAAGCAAGTATGCTGCATGGGTTTGTAAGCTGATTGCTCTATAGTCACACGATGAGCAGCCTGGTCGCTGATTATTTCTTGGCCGGGCTGGCTCCGGCTCCGCCCTTTGCCTGTTGTTGCCGCCTCTGAACATAGATTGCGTTACAGGAATACATGAGACCCGCGATAAACGACACAAACTCCTCAAAATTCACTTCTCCATCACCATCAAAATCCAGGTCCTTCATCATCCTGTCAAAGACTTCAACATTCGTCGTATTCTGTCGAGAGATGAAAAAGGTGTGAAAATAGAGTGACTCCATTACCGAGCTCTGCTTCCTCTACACTGTCCCATCAAACACTCCCAGGGCAGGTACAGCACGGGTTAGATACAGAGTAAAGCTCCCTCTACACTGTCCCATCAAACACTCCCAGGGCAGGTACAGCACGGGTTAGATACAGAGTAAAGCTCCCTCTACACTGTCCCATCAAACACTCCCAGGGCAGGTACAGCACGGGGTTAGATACAGAGTAAAGCTCCCTCTACACTGTCCCATCAAACACTCCCAGGGCAGGTACAGCACGGGTTAGATACAGAGTAAAGCCCCCTCTACACTGTCCCATCAAACACTCCCAGGGCAGGTACAGCACGGGTTAGATACAGAGTAAAGCTCCCTCTACACTGTCCCATCAAACACTCCCAGGGCAGGTACAGCACGGGTTAGATACAGAGTAAAGCTCCCTCTACACTGTCCCATCAAACACTCCCAGGGCAGGTACAGCACGGGTTAGATACAGAGTAAAGCTCCCTCTACACTGTCCCATCAAACACTCCCAGGGCAGGTACAGCACGGGTTAAATTGCACCGTTCCCTAACTCGGAAGCCAAGCCCTATTGTGAGTGTGCGGACTTGTTGCTCAGTTGGATTCAGTCGCAAACTGTGCGCTTCATTGAACCCGAGACTCGGATCAAGAGGTTGTCAGAAGGTCACGCCCCGGGACTGAAAAGCTCCTGGCCTCAGTAGCCTGTGTGTAACCCACCGAGACCGGTGGAGGTGGGAACATGGCCAGATATGTAGCTTCTAACTGGGCTTCTGCTCACTTGCTTGGTCAGGCCTGACTGCTCCTCTAATCAATATTCCGGATTGTTCACTCTTGGCTCGCTGCACAGAAACCACACCCTTAAGCAAACATTCCTCAACTCCCAGTCACTGTTATCTCCTTCATCACAGGTCTGACTGCTCATCAAATGCTTTCTGTTCACTTTAACCCTCACACTGCCGAATGTCTGCACTTCAGACAGGCAGCCTGACTGTGTCCGGGTTGTTGGTCCCACAGGCGCAGAATGCCACCGATACTCTCACCCAAACGGCCATTCCTTCCATGCAAACCGAGGCAGAGAGTGGTCATATTCACCCTTGGGAGGCATCACAGATGAGTCTGATGCTGTGCTCACTCAATGTCCCATCACACACAGCTTTCCAGCAGGGTCACTGGACAGTGACCAGGAGCAGGAACCCTGGCTGATTTCCCTTCTCTCCCCCAGAGGTCACTGGGCAGTGATCAGGGGGATGGGCGGTCAGGCAGGAAACCATTGGCTGGTCCAATTGTAAGGTGCAGACAAGGAGGGGAACCAAATATTTCAAAACAGGAGTTTAAAGTTGGAGCCTGAGGGGCAGGAATATGTTGAAGATCCACTCGCTGTTCTCACTGCCTCGCCTTCCTCGAGTTATGTATGAAAAATGATGACATCATTGGGGAGGTTCTTGCCTGGTCAGACACAGCTCTCTGAATCACCAGGGGTCACTGACCATCTCTACTGATGTTCATCCAGCTCCCTCACACAGTAATTTAGTGAGGGTGTGTGTGTGTGAGGGGGTAGAGTGGGCAAGGGGCTAGGGGCAGGGTGGGTGATGGGTCGAGGGGGCAGGCAGGGCGAGTGAGGGGGCAGGCAGGGTGAGGGGGGCAGGGCGAGGGGGGTGTAGGGCAGGGCGAGGGGGGTGTAGGGCGGGGCGAGGGGGCGTAGGGTTAGGGGAGGTGGGGCAGGCAGGGCACGGGGGCGTAGGGTGGGTAATGGGGTAGGGCAGGCAAGGGGAGGTGCAGTGGTCAGTTTTGATGCCCGTCTGAGCCACACCCAGTCCATTACCTTTGTGAGCTGGCCGAGTTCTGTCTCCACCAGTGCTTTCATCTGGCTCTTGGTCAGGGTGTACTTGTCTCCCTTGGCGTATTGGTAAAAAACATCCATCAGGTTCTGCATGGCCACCTCGGTTCTGGAAGGAGTTGTTGCCATGCTGAAGGAGGGAGTGAAGTCTGAGAATCAAAGAAAACTCCGAGTCAGGAGAGAATCGGAGGCTGCAAACTCCCCATTGACGCCCCCTCACACTAACCCCCTCCCTCGCCCCCTAAACCCCCTCCCTCGCCCCCTAAACCCCCTCCCTCGCCCCCCGTTAAGGGATTTGCTCAGTTTCTCTCCCGGTTACTTCACTTCATCAAACTGTGAAACTAAAGTTTAAAAAACTTTTCAAACTTTCCTCTAACGGAATAAACCCGAAACTGCGGAGAGACCCCGGCACATCCCATAATATTCCCGTCAACCCAGTCCCGAGTTTGGAGCCAAAGAGACGGAAAAGGAACAAAGAAAGTTTATAAAAAAGTTACCTCCCAGATCGCTAGTTAACTCTCCAGTAGATAACTGATCTCTAGTTAACCCCCATTAGATAACCCCCATTAACCAGTCATTAGTTAACCCCCATTAGATAACCAGTCTCTAGTTAACCCCCATTAGATAACCAGTCTCTAGTTAACCCCCATTAGATAACCAGTCTCTAGTTAACCCCCATTGTCAGCCCAGTTCTAACCTGCCTTTCTTCCAGTTACTGTTCTAGTTCCAGTTGTGCTGCAGTTGCCGGAGTTGCTGCAGTTTATACCCGGCCCAGCCCAGCCTGGCTGTCAGTCAGAGCAGCCTGTGCTGACTGGTTACTGCCTGTGTCCCGCCCTCACAAACCCTGACTCGTGGCTGAAGGAATTTGCAGTTTCAATACCCGCCTCTTGCTTTTACAGCAAAAAAAATTACAAAACCCCTTTTTGCCATTACTCTATGAATCTGACGGAAAGACAGACCCGAGATCGCTAAAGTTTCTTCAATAAACCAAGTCAAACAGAAAGAAAGGAAAATGTACACAAATCACTAAAAGTTGTGCCACAGGTTAGCAAGGCCATAAAGCAAACCAAGCACTAGGGTTTATTTCTAGAGGGATTGAATTGAAAAGTAGTGAAGTTATGCTAAACCTGTATCGAACCTTGGTTAGACCACACTTGGAGCACTGCGTACAGTTCTGGTCGCCATATTATAAAAAGGATATAGAGGCACTGGAGAGGGAGCAGAGAAGATTTACAAGGATGATACCAGAAATGCGAGGGTATACATATCAGGAAAAGATGAACAGGCTGGGTCGTTTTTCTCTTGCGAAAAGAGAAGGCTGAGGGGTGACCTAATAGAGGTCTTTAAAATGATGAAAGGTTTTGATAGAGTGGATACAGAGAGAATGTTTCCACTTGTGGGGAAGAGCAAAACTAGAGGCCATCAATATAAGATAGTCACCAAGAAATCCAATAGGGAATTCAGAAGAAACTTCTTTACTCAGAGAGTGGTGAGAATGTGGAACTCGCTCCCACAGGGAGTGGTTGAAGCGAATAGTATCGATACATTTAAGGGGAGGCTGGACAAGCATTTGAGGGAGAAGGGAATCGAGGGTTAGGCTGATCGAGTTAGATGAGGAAAGACGGGAGGAGGCTGGAGTGGAGCATCAATGCCGGTCTGGACTGGTTGGGCTGAATGGCCCGTTTCTGTGCCGTATATCCGGCGTAATCCGATGTAATCCTATGATTTAGGGACAAAAATTCACTCATGTGGAAAATCAGTAGCTCAGCCCAGCTAACGCCCCACAGCCCAATCACTCAAACTGCCTGCAGATTCCAAAACAGGATCAATCAGAAACTTTCGATATCAATCTGTCAAATCTGCTAAGCTGCAAAATTTACTTGAGTGTGGACTTACTCTAATATATTTAAACATAAAACTGCTTCAGTGTATGCTCACTGCTGAATGCCCCGCCTGGTGTAGAACAGAGCCCCACAGCACGGGTTAGATACAGAGTAAAGCTCCCTCTACACTGTCCCATCAAACACTCCCAGGGCAGGTACAGCACGGGTTAGATACAGAGTAAAGCTCCCTCTACACTGCCCCATCAAACACTCCCAGGGCAGGTACAGCACGGGTTAGATACAGAGTAAAGCTCCCTCTACACTGTCCCATCAAACACTCCCAGGGCAGGTACAGCATGGGTTAGATACAGAGTAAAGCTCCCTCTACACTGTCCCATCAAACACTCCCAGGGCAGGTACAGCACGGGTTAGATACAGAGTAAAGCTCCCTCTACACTGTCCCATCAAACACTCCCAGGGCAGGTACAGCACGGGTTAGATACAGAGTAAAGCTCCCTCTACACTGTCCCATCAAACACTCCCAGGACAGGTACAGCACGGGTTAGATACAGAGTAAAGCTCCCTCTACACTGTCCCATCAAACACTCCCAGGGCAGGTACAGCACGGGGTTAGATACAGAGTAAAGCTCCCTCTACACTGTCCCATCAAACACTCCCAGGGCAGGTACAGCACGGGTTAGATACAGAGTAAAGCTCCCTCTACACTGTCCCATCAAACACTCCCAGGGCAGGTACAGCACGGGTTAGATACAGAGTAAAGCTCCCTGATGTGCCTCAATTATTCCGAGACTCGAAGTTAGCAGAACAAAAGTAAGGCTTTTATTAACTCAGAACATAACACGTAAAATAGAGAGATGTCTTCCTTCAGGAGGCTGATGCCCGACTGAACTTAGATTACAAAGGAGCCAGGTATGGGCGAAGCCCTGCACACAACCAGTTCCAGAGCATTCCAATACATAATACATGAGGACTGGGGGAAGGGCAAAGACACAGAAAGCAGGCAGTTACAAGACACAGAAAACAGGCAGTGATGAATGGAATATATTTCATCACATTCACCCCTTCTATAGATTTAGTCTGTTCGGGGGTTTGATAGTCCTCTGCGACCGACGTGGCTGTTGTGGTGCCGCGGGTGTCGGCTGGGTGTCCCCGGTAGCCTCCTGGGTCTCTGCCGGGGGTGCCGCCGGGGTTGTTGAAGGGGTAGTTGGTGGGGGTGCCGTTGGTCGATGTTCTTCCGGGGGTGATGAAAGAATAGTGGGTGGCTAAGGGTTGCTGTGATCGTCGTCGCTGCTATTGCCGTGGTTGTTGTCGATGCCGGCTGGGGCGACGTCTTTTATGGACACGGTGTCCTCCCTTCCGTCGGCGTGCCGGACATATGCGTATTGGGGGTTGGCGTGGAGTAGGTGTACTGGCTCCACGAGAGGGTCCGTCTTGTGGCCCCTCACATGCCTTCGCACGAGTACCGAACCTGGGGTGGAGAGCCATGACGGCATGGATACGCCTGAGGTGGATTTCCGAGGAAAGACAAACATTCGTTCATGAGGCGTGGCATTAGTGGCCGTACACAATAGCGACCGTATCGAATGGAGCACATCCGAGAGGACTTCCTGCCAGCGGGAGATAGGGAGGCCCTTGGTCCTTAGAGCTAGAGTGACTGCTTTCCACACTGTCCCGTTCTCTCGCTCCACCTGCCGTTACCCCGGGGGTTGTAGCTGGTGGTACGGCTCGTGGCGATCCCCTTGGACAGCATGTACTGGCGTAGCTCTTCACTCATGAAGGACGCCCCCCTATCCGTGTGGATATAGCTCGGCATACCGAACAGGCAGAACAGGCTGTTGAGGCATTTAATGACCGTGGCGCTGGTCATGTCTGGGCAGGGGAAGGCGAATGGGAAACGGGAGTATTCGTCCACAATGTTCAGGAAGTAAACATTGCGGTCGACGGACGGGAGGGGGCCCTTGAAATCTAAGCTGAGCCGCTCGAAGGGCCGTGTAGCTTTGATTAAGTGGGCTCTATCTGGGCGGTAGAACCGAGGCTTGCACTCAGCGCAAGTGCGGCAGTTCCTGGTCAGAGACCGAACTTCCTCAATCGAGTAGGGTAAGTTACGGGACTTTATGAAGTGGAACAGCCGCGTGACCCCTGGGTGGCAGAGGTCGTTGTGGAGGGTCTGTAGCCGATCCTCGGTGGCGCTGGCACACATCCCTCGTGAGAGGGCGTCAGGGGATTCGTTAAGGGCCCCTGGCCGGTAAATGATGTCGTACTCGAAAGTGGAGAGCTCGATCCGCCACCTAAGAATCTTATCATTTTTAATCTTCCCCCTCTGTTTATTGTTGAACATAAACACTACCGACCGCTGGTCGGTAAGTAGGGTGAAGTGTTTGCCGGCTAGGTAGTGGCGCCAGTGGCGCACTGCCTCCACGATGGCTTGGGCCTCCTTTTCCACGGAGGAGTGTCTGATCTCGGGGCCTTGGAGGGTCCTCGAGAAGAAAGCTACGGGCCGCCCCGCCTGGTTGAGGGTGGCCGCCAAGGCGAAGTCGGACGCATCACTTTCCACTTGAAATGGAGTGTTCTCGTCCACTGCCTGTAGCGTGGCCCGCTCAATATCCTGCTTAATGCTTTTGAAGGCGGCGTGGGCCTCAGCAGAGAGCGGAAAAGAGGATGCTTTCAAGAGGGGGCGGGCTTTGTCGGAGTAGTTGGGGACCCATTGGGAATAGTAAGAAAATAACCCCAGGCACCTTTTCAGGGCTTTGGGAGTGTTGGGCAGGGGCAGCTCCCGTAGGGGGCGCAATCGATCGGGGTCTGGTCCGATTTCCCCATTCTCCACCACGCTGCCCAGTATGCAGAGGCGCGTGGTGTTGAAAATGCACTTGCCCTCGTTATAGGTGAGGTTGAGTTTTTGTGCGGTTTTCAGGGACCTCTCGAGGTTCGAGTCGTGATCCTGCTGGTTGTGACCGCAGATGGTGACGTTGTCGAGGTAGGGGAAGGTTGCCTGCAAGTGGTGGTCATCGACCATGCGATCCATCTCCCTCTGAAAGACCGAGACCCCGTTCGTCACCCCAAAGGGGACTCTGAGGAATTGGTAGAGGCGTCCGTTCGCCTCGAAGGCGGTGTACGGGCGGTCCTCTGGTCTGATAGGGAGCTGGTGGTACACTGACTTGAGGTCGATGGTGGAGAACACCCGGTATTGGGCGATTTGGTTCACCATTTCTGATATGCGGGGTAGCGGGTAGGCGTCTAGTAGGGTGTACCTGTTGATCGTTTGACTATAGTCGATCACCATCCGTTTCTTCTCGCTACCCCTTACCACTACCACTTGGGCGCGCCACGGGCTGTTGCTGTGTTCAATAATGCGTTCTTTCAGGAGCCTGTCTACCTCGGTCGCGATAAACCGCCTGTCCTCCCAGCTGTACCTCCTGCTTTTGGTCGCTATTGGCCGGCAGTTAGGGGTAAGGTTCGCGAATAGCAAAGGCGGCTTTACCTTCAGGGTAGCCAGACCGCACACTGTGAGGGGCGGCTGGGACCCACCGTACTTGAGCGTGATGCTTTGGTGGTTGCACTGGAAATCCAAACCCAAGATCACGCTCGCACATAGATTCTTCATGATTAATACTTTAAAATTATCATACACAGTTCCGTTAACGCACAATTGTACCGTGCAGTAACCCAGAATGGTCGATGTCTGGGTTTTATCGGCCATAGAGATGGTACCCTGAGCAGGGACCACCTTTAGGGAGAGTTGTTGTGCCAGTTCAGGGTGGATAAAACTCTCCGTGCTTCCACTGTCAATTAAGCATTTAACCCGGCACCCGTTTACCTCGATGTCCACCATTGATTTGGATAGCGGATGCGGCCTGGTCTGGTCCACTGTGACCGATGCCACTGTAGGGCCCTGATCGAGACAAGATGGCGTCCACGCTGTCTGCTCATAAGATGGCGGACCCCACGAGGTCGGGCAAGATGGCGTCCAAGATGGCCGCTCCCACGGCGCACACGCGGCGGTGGCGGGTTTTCCGGCGGTTGGTTTTCCGGCGGGGTTCCCTCTGCACACCTTCCCGAAGTGCCCCTTCTTACCGCACTTAAAGCAGGTGGTGCCTTTCGCCGGGCACAGGTTTCTGGTGTGCTTTGGCTGCCCGCAGAAGTAGCAGTTGGGTCCTTGACGCGTCGCGGCTGTCGTAGGGCTTCTGGGGGGAGAGCTGGGCCCCGCCGGTGTCGGGCTGCCGGGCGGGGAAGATGCCTTCCAAGATGGCGGCGCCCTCAGCGCACACGGGGCGGCGTGGGCGGCGCGGGCTGAAGAGTAGGCGTCCGAGTTTCTCTGGGCCATCTCCAGGGACCGCGCGGTGTCCGCAGCCTGTTTCAGGTCCAACTCCGTTTTTTCCAGCAGTCTTTGCCGGATGTGAGTGGAGCTGAGGCCTGTGATAAAGGCATCGTGAACAAGCTCGTCGGTGTACACTACGGCTTTTACATCTCGGCACTTACAGTCCTTGCCAAGCTTTTTCAGGATGCTTAGGAACTCCTCCACCGATTCCCCAGGTCGCTGTGCGCGAGTAGCGAGTAGATGCCTAGCATACACCTCATTCGTAGGCTGCTGGTAATGCGCCTTTAAGGTGTTGCAGGCGGCCAGGTACGTATCGGCATCTTGGATGAGGGGGTAAACCCGGTGGCTTACCCAATTCCGTAGCATTCCGAGTCTCATCTTCGCAGTGTCCGTAGCGTCTTTGACGGCTGCGGAATTGTCCAGGAAGAATTCCATACAGTCAAACCAGTGTCCGAAGCGTGCTGATGCGTCCGGAGCATGTTGATCCAAATCCAAACGTTCGGGTTTCAGGAGTTGATCCATAGTGTTGAAAATTGAGTTAATAAAATTGATGTGCCTCAATTATTCCGAGACTCGAAGATAGCAGAACAAAAGTAAGGCTTTTATTAACTCAGAACATAACACGTAAAATAGAGAGATGTCTTCCTTCAGGAGGCTGATGCCCGACTGAACTTAGATTACAAAGGAGCCAGGTATGGGCGAAGCCCTGCACACAACCAGTTCCAGAGCATTCCAATACATAATACATGAGGACTGGGGGAAGGGCAAAGACACAGAAAGCAGGCAGTTACAAGACACAGAAAACAGGCAGTGATGAATGGAATATATTTCATCACATTCACCCCTTCTATAGATTTAGTCTGTTCGGGGGTTTGATAGTCCTCTGCGACCGACGTGGCTGTTGTGGTGCCGCGGGTGTCGGCTGGGTGTCCCCGGTAGCCTCCTGGGTCTCTGCCGGGGGTGCCGCCGGGGTTGTTGAAGGGGTAGTTGGTGGGGGTGCCGTTGGTCGATGTTCTTCCGGGGGTGATGAAAGAATAGTGGGTGGGTAAGGGTTGCTGTGATCGTCGTCGCTGCTATTGCCGTGGTTGTTGTCGATGCCGGCTGGGGCGACGTCTTTTATGGACACGGTGTCCTCCCTTCCGTCGGCGTGCCGGACATATGCGTATTGGGGGTTGGCGTGGAGTAGGTGTACTGGCTCCACGAGAGGGTCCGTCTTGTGGCCCCTCACATGCCTTCGCACGAGTACCGAACCTGGGGTGGAGAGCCATGACGGCATGGATACGCCTGAGGTGGATTTCCGAGGAAAGACAAACATTCGTTCATGAGGCGTGGCATTAGTGGCCGTACACAATAGCGACCGTATCGAATGGAGCACATCCGAGAGGACTTCCTGCCAGCGGGAGATAGGGAGGCCCTTGGTCCTTAGAGCTAGAGTGACTGCTTTCCACACTGTCCCGTTCTCTCGCTCCACCTGGCCGTTACCCCGGGGGTTGTAGCTGGTGGTACGGCTCGTGGCGATCCCCTTGGACAGCATGTACTGGCGTAGCTCTTCACTCATGAAGGACGCCCCCCTATCCGTGTGGATATAGCTCGGCATACCGAACAGGCAGAACAGGCTGTTGAGGCATTTAATGACCGTGGCGCTGGTCATGTCTGGGCAGGGGAAGGCGAATGGGAAACGGGAGTATTCGTCCACAATGTTCAGGAAGTAAACATTGCGGTCGACGGACGGGAGGGGGCCCTTGAAATCTAAGCTGAGCCGCTCGAAGGGCCGTGTAGCTTTGATTAAGTGGGCTCTATCTGGGCGGTAGAACCGAGGCTTGCACTCAGCGCAAGTGCGGCAGTTCCTGGTCAGAGACCGAACTTCCTCAATCGAGTAGGGTAAGTTACGGGACTTTATGAAGTGGAACAGCCGCGTGACCCCTGGGTGGCAGAGGTCGTTGTGGAGGGTCTGTAGCCGATCCTCGGTGGCGCTGGCACACATCCCTCGTGAGAGGGCGTCAGGGGATTCGTTAAGGGCCCCTGGCCGGTAAATGATGTCGTACTCGAAAGTGGAGAGCTCGATCCGCCACCTAAGAATCTTATCATTTTTAATCTTCCCCCTCTGTTTATTGTTGAACATAAACACTACCGACCGCTGGTCGGTAAGTAGGGTGAAGTGTTTGCCGGCTAGGTAGTGGCGCCAGTGGCGCACTGCCTCCACGATGGCTTGGGCCTCCTTTTCCACGGAGGAGTGTCTGATCTCGGGGCCTTGGAGGGTCCTCGAGAAGAAAGCTACGGGCCGCCCCGCCTGGTTGAGGGTGGCCGCCAAGGCGAAGTCGGACGCATCACTTTCCACTTGAAATGGAGTGTTCTCGTCCACTGCCTGTAGCGTGGCCCGCTCAATATCCTGCTTAATGCTTTTGAAGGCGGCGTGGGCCTCAGCAGAGAGCGGAAAAGAGGATGCTTTCAAGAGGGGGCGGGCTTTGTCGGAGTAGTTGGGGACCCATTGGGAATAGTAAGAAAATAACCCCAGGCACCTTTTCAGGGCTTTGGGAGTGTTGGGCAGGGGCAGCTCCCGTAGGGGGCGCAATCGATCGGGGTCTGGTCCGATTTCCCCATTCTCCACCACGCTGCCCAGTATGCAGAGGCGCGTGGTGTTGAAAATGCACTTGCCCTCGTTATAGGTGAGGTTGAGTTTTTGTGCGGTTTTCAGGGACCTCTCGAGGTTCGAGTCGTGATCCTGCTGGTTGTGACCGCAGATGGTGACGTTGTCGAGGTAGGGGAAGGTTGCCTGCAAGTGGTGGTCATCGACCATGCGATCCATCTCCCTCTGAAAGACCGAGACCCCGTTCGTCACCCCAAAGGGGACTCTGAGGAATTGGTAGAGGCGTCCGTTCGCCTCGAAGGCGGTGTACGGGCGGTCCTCTGGTCTGATAGGGAGCTGGTGGTACGCTGACTTGAGGTCGATGGTGGAGAACACCCGGTATTGGGCGATTTGGTTCACCATTTCTGATATGCGGGGTAGCGGGTAGGCGTCTAGTAGGGTGTACCTGTTGATCGTTTGACTATAGTCGATCACCATCCGTTTCTTCTCGCTACCCCTTACCACTACCACTTGGGCGCGCCACGGGCTGTTGCTGTGTTCAATAATGCGTTCTTTCAGGAGCCTGTCTACCTCGGTCGCGATAAACCGCCTGTCCTCCCAGCTGTACCTCCTGCTTTTGGTCGCTATTGGCCGGCAGTTAGGGGTAAGGTTCGCGAATAGCAAAGGCGGCTTTACCTTCAGGGTAGCCAGACCGCACACTGTGAGGGGCGGCTGGGACCCACCGTACTTGAGCGTGATGCTTTGGTGGTTGCACTGGAAATCCAAACCCAAGATCACGCTCGCACATAGATTCTTCATGATTAATACTTTAAAATTATCATACACAGTTCCGTTAACGCACAATTGTACCGTGCAGTAACCCAGAATGGTCGATGTCTGGGTTTTATCGGCCATAGAGATGGTACCCTGAGCAGGGACCACCTTTAGGGAGAGTTGTTGTGCCAGTTCAGGGTGGATAAAACTCTCCGTGCTTCCACTGTCAATTAAGCATTTAACCCGGCACCCGTTTACCTCGATGTCCACCATTGATTTGGATAGCGGATGCGGCCTGGTCTGGTCCACTGTGACCGATGCCACTGTAGGGCCCTGATCGAGACAAGATGGCGTCCACGCTGTCTGCTCATAAGATGGCGGACCCCACGAGGTCGGGCAAGATGGCGTCCAAGATGGCCGCTCCCACGGCGCACACGCGGCGGTGGCGGGTTTTCCGGCGGTTGGTTTTCCGGCGGGGTTCCCTCTGCACACCTTCCCGAAGTGCCCCTTCTTACCGCACTTAAAGCAGGTGGTGCCTTTCGCCGGGCACAGGTTTCTGGTGTGCTTTGGCTGCCCGCAGAAGTAGCAGTTGGGTCCTTGACGCGTCGCGGCTGTCGTAGGGCTTCTGGGGGGAGAGCTGGGCCCCGCCGGTGTCGGGCTGCCGGGCGGGGAAGATGCCTTCCAAGATGGCGGCGCCCTCAGCGCACACGGGGCGGCGTGGGCGGCGCGGGCTGAAGAGTAGGCGTCCGAGTTTCTCTGGGCCATCTCCAGGGACCGCGCGGTGTCCGCAGCCTGTTTCAGGTCCAACTCCGTTTTTTCCAGCAGTCTTTGCCGGATGTGAGTGGAGCTGAGGCCTGTGATAAAGGCATCGTGAACAAGCTCGTCGGTGTACACTACGGCTTTTACATCTCGGCACTTACAGTCCTTGCCAAGCTTTTTCAGGATGCTTAGGAACTCCTCCACCGATTCCCCAGGTCGCTGTGCGCGAGTAGCGAGTAGATGCCTAGCATACACCTCATTCGTAGGCTGCTGGTAATGCGCCTTTAAGGTGTTGCAGGCGGCCAGGTACGTATCGGCATCTTGGATGAGGGGGTAAACCCGGTGGCTTACCCAATTCCGTAGCATTCCGAGTCTCATCTTCGCAGTGTCCGTAGCGTCTTTGACGGCTGCGGAATTGTCCAGGAAGAATTCCATACAGTCAAACCAGTGTCCGAAGCGTGCTGATGCGTCCGGAGCATGTTGATCCAAATCCAAACGTTCGGGTTTCAGGAGTTGATCCATAGTGTTGAAAATTGAGTTAATAAAATTGATGTGCCTCAATTATTCCGAGACTCGAAGATAGCAGAACAAAAGTAAGGCTTTTATTAACTCAGAACATAACACGTAAAATAGAGAGATGTCTTCCTTCAGGAGGCTGATGCCCGACTGAACTTAGATTACAAAGGAGCCAGGTATGGGCGGAGCCCTGCACACAACCAGTTCCAGCACATTCCAATACATAATACATGAGGACTGGGGGAAGGGCAAAGACACAGAAAGCAGGCAGTTACAAGACACAGAAAACAGGCAGTGATGAATGGAATATATTTCATCACACTCCCTCTACACTATCCCATCAAACACTCCCAGGGCAGGTACAGCACGGCTTAGATACAGAGTAAAGCTCCCTCTACACTGTCCCATCAAACACTCCCAGGGCAGGTACAGCACGGGTTAGATACAGAGTAAAGCTCCCTCTACACTGTCCCATCAAACACTCCCTGGGCAGGTACAGCACGGGTTAGATACAGAGTAAAGCTCCCTCTACACTGTCCCATCAAACACTCCCAGGGCAGGTACAGCACGGGTTAGATACAGAGTAAAGCTCCCTCTACACTGTCCCATCAAACACTCCCAGGGCAGGTACAGCACGGGTTAGATACAGAGTAAAGCTCCCTTTACACTGTCCCATCAAACACTCCCAGGGCAGGTACAGCACGGGTTAGATACAGAGTAAACCTCCCTCTACACTGTCCCATCAAACACTCCCAGGGCAGGTACAGCACGGGTTAGATACAGAGTAAAGCTCCCTCTACACTGTCCCATCAAACACTCCCAGGGCAGGTACAGCACGGGGTTAGATACAGAGTAAATCTCCCTCTGCACTGTCCCATCAAACACTCCCAGGGCAGGTCCAGCATGGGTTAGATACAGAGTAAAGCTCCCTCTACACTGTCCCATCAAACACTCCCAGGGCAGGTACAGCACGGGGTTAGATACAGAGTAAAGCTCCCTCTACGCTGTCCCAACAAACACTCCCAGGGCAGGTACAGTACAGGTTAGATACAGAGTAAAGCTCCCTCTACACTGTCCCATCAAACACTCCCAGGGCAGGTACAGCACGGGTTAGATACAGAGTAAAGCTCCCTCTACACTGTCCCATCAAACACTCCCAGGGCAGGTACAGTACAGGTTAGATACAGAGTAAAGCTCCCTCTACACTGTCCTCAATCTCCCCCCGCTGCCCTGTCTCCTTTCTCTGTAGGAATGGGAACTCTTTACCAAGTGAGAGGCTGGGTTCTGCTGTGGGCCGAAGCCTGGGCGCTGGATTGAGATTCTCCAGATGGGAGTTTTATTTGGACTGACAGGTGATTTGAATTCAGTGCCGAGAGGTGAAAGGATGGAGTCAATGCACCTGACAGGCCCCATTTATTTATATTTTTCTACAAAGATTTAATCTGCTTGATTTGAAATACTGATGGCAAAAAGTATTAAGGAACAAACTGAAAATCTGTTTCCCCTAAGTCAAGTTGGAACATTCTGGAACAGAAGTGAATGAGTCAGATCTTCCAGAACAGGCGCTGCTCTGTAAAATTTGGCAAGTTTCAGTAAACTGCAGACTGTGAGTTAAGGGCACGGTCTGACACTGGGATATTTTTACAGGAGAAGGGAGGTTTTAACACAAAGTTACGTGAAAGATTTTTTAAAAACAACAGCAGGAATGTTGTACTTTCAGCAACTTTAGTGACAGCAGCAACGAGCTGTGAGCTTTCTGAGCAGAGGCTGAGTGTTCATGCCCCAGCTTCCATGTGCTGATCCTCTCTGAGGCTCTCGCAGGGTGCGGTGGTGAATAAACAGTTAGATACAGTTACTCTGACAACCATCCCACAAAGAGCAGAAACCTTCCAACCCCAACAAACGCAGCCACAAGGACCAGGGATTGAGCAACTCCGCCCCTCCTCAGCTGGTGTCAGGGACACTGCTGCCTCAGTCTTGTTTCTTCAGTCGCTGATTTGGCATTGGTTCAAAATGTGATGCAAGGCTCAATGTGCAGGGTGCAGCCTGCAGTATATCTGAGGTTTGTGTTGGCATTTTACTTTCTGTTGTTTGTGCAGAAAAAATTAAAAATCCCACCGGAGCAAACTTTATGGACAGGCAGTAAAATAAGAGACGGCGGGTGGGTGTAGTTAATGTGTTGTTTTTACACTGGGCTAGAGAGGAAACCAGCCAGTGTTCAACATCCAGCCACCCAGTGAGGCTGCTGCCCAGTGCTTGTTGGGTGTGGCCCGGATCAGATGTGGCTGTGAGAGAAAGACTTGCATTTGCATAGCGCCTTTCACCACCTCAGGACGTCCCAAAGTGCTTGACAGCCAATGAAGTACTTTTTGAAGTGTAGTCACTGTTGTAAAGTATGAAACGCAGCAGCCAATTTGTGCACAGCAAGATCCCACAAACAGCAATGAGAAATAAGCAGATCATCTGGTGTTTTTACTGATGTGGGTTGAGGGATAAATATTGGCCCCATTAAGCTGTCGGTAAGGAGGCGCGACTGCAGTGCTTGGGCCCCAGCTATTCAGGAGGTGGGACACTCGCCACAGAATACCCAGCCTCTGACCTGCTCTTGTTGCCGCAGTATTTATGTGGCTGGTCCAATTAAGTTTCTGGTCAATGGTGATGGTGAGGGATGTCAAGGGGCAGTGGTTAGACTCTTGCTTGTTGGATATATTCATTGCCTGGCACTTGTGTGGCACGAATGTTACTTGCCACTTATCAGCCCAAGGTCTTGTTGCATGCAGGCATGGACTGCTTCATTATCTGAGGAGTTGTGAATGGCACTGAACACTGTGCAGTCATCAGTGAACATCCCCACTTCTGAACTTATGTTGGAGGGAAGGTCATTGATGAAGCAGCTGAAGATGGTTGGGCCTAGGACACTGCCCTGAGGAACTCCTGCAGCAATGTCCTGGGGCTGTGATGATTGACCTCCAACAACCACAACCATCTTTCTTTGTGCGAGGTATAACAGCAGCCAGTGGAGAGTTTTCCCCCCGAATCCCATTGACTTTTGTTTTACTCGGGCTCCTTGATGCCACACTTGGTCAAATGCTGCCTTGATGTCAAGGGCAGTCACTCTCACCTCACCTCTGGAATTCAGCTCTTTTATTCATGTTTGGACCAAGGCTGTAAGGAGATCTGGAGCCGAGTGGTCTTGGCAGAACCCAAACTGGGCATCAATGAGCAGGTTATTGGTGAGTAAGTGCCACTTGATAGCACTGTCAATGACACCTTCCATCACTTTGCTGATGATTGAGAGTAGACTGATGGGGCGGTAACTGGCCGGATTGGATTTGTCCAGCTTTTTGTGGACAGGACATACCTGGGCAGTTTTCCACATTGTCGGATAGATGCCAGTGTTGTAGCTGTACTGGAACAGCTTGGCTAGAGGCATGGCTAGTTCTGGAGCACAAGTCTTCAGCACGATAGCCGGGATGTTGTCGGGGCCCATAGCCTTTGTTGTATCCAGTGCGCTCAGCCATTTCTTGATATCACGTTGATATATATTGTGAATAGCTGGGGCCCAAGCACTGATCCCTGCGGTACCCCACTAGTCACCGCCTGCCACCCCAAAAAAGACCCATTTATTCCTACTCTCTGTTTCCTGTCTGTTAACCAATTTTCAATCCATGCCAGTATATTACCCCCAATCCCATGTGCTTTAATTTTGCACGCTAGTCTCTTATGTGGGACTTTATCAAAGGCCTTCTGAAAATCCAAATACACCACATCCACTGGTTCTCCCTTGTCTATTCTACCAGTTACATCCTCAAAAAACTCCAGTAGGTTTGTCAAACACGATTTCCCTTTCATAAATCAATGTTGACTTTGTCTAATCCCGTTGATATTTTCTAAGTGTCTTGTTATCACATCCTTTATAATAGACTCTAGCATTTTCCCTACTACTGATGCTAGGCTAACTGGTCTGTAGTTGCCGGTTTTCTCTCTCCCTCCTTTTTTAAATAGTGGGGTTACATTTGCCACCCTCCAATCTGCAGGAACTGTTCCATAATCTATAGAATTTTGGAAGATGACAACCAATGCATCCATTATTTCCATGGCTACCTCTTAGTACTCTGGGATGCAGATTATCAGGCCCTGGGAATTTATCAGTTTTCAGTCCCATTAATTTCTCCAACACTACTTTTTTACTAATACTAATTTCCTTTAATTCCTCCTTCTCACTAGACCCTTGGTTCCCCCGCATTTCTGGGAAGTTATTTGTGTCCTCTTCCGTGAAGACTGAACCAAAGTATTTGTTTAATTGCTCTGCCATTTCCTTGTTCCCCATTATAAATTCTCCCGTTTCTGACTGTAAGGGACCTACATTTGTTTTCACTAATCTTTTTCTTTTTACATACTTGTAGAAGCTTTTACAATCTGCTTTTATGTTCCTTGCAAGTTTTCTCTCATACTCTATTTTTCCCCTCTTAATCAATCTCTTGGTCCTTTTTTGCTGAACTCTAAACTGCTCCCATTCCTCAGGCTTGCTACTTTTTCTGGCAACTTTATATGACTCCTCTTTGGATCTAATACTATCATTAATTTATCTTTTTAACCGTGGTTGGGCTGTTTTTCCTTTTGTGTTTTTGCGCCAGAAAGGAATGTATAACTGTTGCAATTCATGCATTCGTTCCTTAAATGTTAGCCATTGCCTATCCACCGTCATGCCTTTTAATGAAGCTCCCCAATCTATCACAGCCAACTCACTCCTCATACCATCGTAGTTTCCTTTGTTTAGATTTAGGACCCTAGTTTCGGATTGGACTTCTTCACTTTCCATCTTAATGAAGAATTCTATCATGTTATGGTCACTCTTCCCTGTTGTATCCGTGTGTTAATAGAGACACGGAAGGCAGGAGTTGGTTTCACAGGTGTTTACTGAACAAAGTCTGGAGGTGAACTAACAGATACAAGACAATATACAGGCTTATATAGCCCGAGTGGCCATTACCGGCATTACAGTACACAGGGGGCTCTTAAAGGCACATACACCACAATTCCTCCCCTTTTAGACAACCAGTACATAATATTTTAAGTAATCATTAATTAACATGTTACAAGAACAATAATCTACACATTGCTGCAGTTAATCAATTATAAGTCAGTCTCTCTGGAGGCTTCCTGACTCGGTCCGGATAACGCCTCGGTGGTGTAGTAGTTTCTGGTGGTGTAGTAGTTTCTGGTGGTGTAGTAGGTTCTTTTGGCAAGGCTGATTCGGCTTGAATGCCAGTGTCGGGTTCATCTGGTTCCAGTATCACCGGATCGGAGGTAGATACTATGGGTATCTCTACTTCATCATTAGGCGTATAGAGTTGTGGTGTAGGTTGTCCCTTTTCGGATGACTCTATGATCTGGTCAGCATGGCGCCTTATTATGCTTTCACCAATGTCCACGGTATACATCAGTGGTCCTAGTCGTGTGCAAATAGTTCCAGGCTGCCATTTCTCGGTACGGTAGTCCCGGGCCAAAATTTGTTGACCTATCTGGAAGGTTCTAGTTGGCCTTTCATTCATGCCTTGAAATTGCCGGTTCTCCACGTCCCTTCTGATGTTTGGCTTGATCAAATCCAGCCGGCATCTTAGGCTTCTATTGAAGAACATCATGGCGGGAGTTTGGTTTGTAACCACGTGTTGCATTCCTGTATGCAAACAAGAAGTTATCTACCTTATGTTGAAGTTTTATGTCTTCATTACCCATGGCCTTTATGGCCTTCTTGAAGGTCTGGACAAACCTTTCAGCCAATCCATTGGTGGCGGGATGGTATGGGGCGGACGTGTAGTGCTTAACCCCATTGTTTAAGAACTTCCTGAATTCTTCGGACACAAATTGCAGTCCATTATCAGAACAGATCTGTTCAGGCAGCCCATTCCTGGCAAATATGGTCCTTAATACTGTGATGGTTTTTTCCGTGGTGGTGGAGGACATCTTTATTACCTCCGGCCACTTGGAGTGTGCATCAACTGCGATTAAGAACATTGAGTCCATAAATGGACCAGCAAAGTCGATGTGTACCCTTTGCCATGGAGATGAGGGCCACTCCCATGGATGTAGAGGGGCTTGTGGTGGGGCGTTTTGGACCTTCTGGCATCCTAGGCAGCTCTTGGTCATTTCTTCGATGTCTCCATCGATACCTGGCCACCACACAAATGCTCTGGCTAGGTTCTTCATTTTCACTCCACCCAGATGCCCCTCGTGAAGCTCCTTTAGCACCTTATCCTGGAGTTTGGGTGGAATCACCACTCTGGATCCACACATCAAGGTTCCTCGGCACACTGTCAAGAAGGTAAGAGCCCATGGGATCCAGGGTGCCTTGGCGCGTTGGATCCTAAACTGGCTGAGTGGCAGGAGGCAGAGGGTGATGGTCGAAGGTTGCTTTTGTGACTGGAAGCCTGTGTCCAGTGGGGTGCCTCAGGGATCGGTGCTGGGTCCCTTATTGTTTGTGATCTACATAAATGATTTGGATGAAAATGTAAAAGGTATGATCAGTAAGTTCGCAGATGACACGAAAATTGGTGGGGTGGTAAATTGCGAGGAGGAAAGCCTCCGGCTACAGGACGATATAAACGGGTTGGTCAGATGGGCGGAAAAGTGGCAAATGGAATTTAACCCTGAAAAGTGCGAGGTGATGCATTTTGGACGGACAAATAAGGCAAGGGAATACACAATGAGTGGTAGGACCCTAGGAAGTACAGAGGGTCAGAGGGACCTTGGTGTACATGTACATAGATCCCTGAAGGCAGCGGAGCAGGTAGATAAGGTGGTTAAAAAGGCATATGGGATACTTGCCTTCATTAGCCGAGGCATAGAATATAAGAGCAGGGAGGTTATGATGGAGCTGTACAAAACGCTGGTGAGGCCACAGCTGGAGTACTGTGTGCAGTTCTGGTCGCCTCACTATAGGAAGGATGTGATTGCTTTGGAGAGGGTGCAGAGAAGATTCACCAGGATGTTACCTGGGATGGAGCGCCTCAGCTATGAAGAGAGGCTGGACAGGCTGGAGTTGTTTTCCTTGGAGCAGAGAAGGCTGAGGGGGGACCCGATTGAGGTGTACAAAATAATGAGGGGCATAGATAGGGTAGATAAAGAGGAACTTTTCCCCTTAGTGGGGGGGTCAATAACAAGGGGGCATAGATTCAGGGTAAGGGGCAGGAGATTTAGAGGGGATTTGAGGAGGAACTTTTTCACCCAGAGGGTGGTTGGAATGTGGAACTCAATGCCTGAAAGGGTGGTGGAGGCAGGAACCCTCACAACATTCAAGAAGCATTTGGATGAGCACTTGAAATGCCATTGCATACAAGGCTATGGACCAAATGCTGGAAAATGGGATTAGACTGGACAGGGATGGATGGGCGGCGCAGACACGATGGGCCGAAGGGCCTCTTTCTGTGCTGTAAAACTCTATGACTCTATGACCGTCAGTGCCTGAATGGAGTGCCAGTCTAAACGTATCTTCCTGATCCATTCACGTCCCAACAGCGGTGGACCACCATCTTGTCGAACGTATAAATACAACTTCTGTATTTCCTTGCCGTTGTATACAACAGGCACCCTTATTTTTCCTTGGGGTATACTTTCTGTCCCATATATGTTTTCAAGATAATGGATGTGTCTTTTAAAGGTATATGCGGAAATAGCCGCTCGTAATCCCGTCGATTTATGACGGTCAGAGCTGATCCTGTATCTAGCTCCATTTTAACTGGGGACCCTGCTATCATGAGGGTAACCCAAATGGTCTGGTAATCTTCTTTGGCAATTACATTATGTAATTTGAGACAGCTTAGTCTCTTGTTTCCGGAGTCGCTATCGCTCTTCTGGTCTTTGGAGCTACTGTCCGTCATCATTTGTACCTTCCTGTACTTTTCCTTATTGATTTTTTTCCTGTCCATGGATTTTTTGTGTCCAGATCGGCATACACGTGCAATGTGTCCAATCCTTCCGCATTGCCTGCATGCTTTGTCCTTGAACCAGCAGTCCCTCTGGTCATGGGTGGATCTGCCGCAGCGATAACATCTCTCGAAACCCTGTGTCATTTCATGGGTGCCGAAGTCCTGTGTCTTTTGCTGTATCTCTGCAGCTCCTTTTGCGGTTGCTTCGTATGATACAGCCATACTGAAAGCCTTGTCCAGTGTCAAATCTTTCTCAGAAAGTAGCCTTTTCTGTGTTCCTTCACTTAGAAGACTGCAGACGAATTTGTCTCGAAGAGACTCTGCCAGTTCTGCCCCGAATTGACAGTGCTTTGATAGCTTCCTTAATTCGGTGAGGTAATCAGCGTTACTTTCATTCTTGTGCTGATTCCTCTTGAAGAATTTGAATCGTTCCGCTATCAGCAGCAGTGTTGGGTTTAAGTGCTCCTGTAGGGTATCAACAATCTCCTTAAAATTCTTGTCCTTTGGTTTGGCTGGCGTGATTAAGTTTCATAACAGCCCGTATGCCCTTGCACCCATTAGATTTAGAAGTACTGATGCCTTTTTATCATTTTCTATTCCATTTGCTGTGCAATATACCTCCACTCTTTCCACATATGTGGTCCAATCCTCTATATCATTATTGAAAGCATTAATATTGCCAGCCTTAGGCATCCTGAAAAAAAAATGGCGCTTCCCGCGCTTTCCTTTCTTCCCTGCAGAAAAAAAATGGCGCTTCCCGCGCTTTCCCGCCGCTGCTGCTGCTGACAACGCTGTTGTGGTAAACCACTTTTATCGTTCACTATCGTTACACTATGGTTATCACTGTTTATATCGTTACACTATGGTTATCACTGTTTACACTGTTGTATCACTACACAAGGTCACCTCTTGTCACGCTGTTATACCTGGGCTGACCACAGCTGACTCCGCCCATGGCTCCGCCTGCTTGCCCAGGTATAAAGGTGGTCGACTGGCTGGTATTCCTCCTTGTTGGATCCGATCACCCACGAGGGTGGGCTCTGTTATTTAGCCAATAAAAACCTATAGTTACTAACTTAACTCGTCGCTTTTCATGAACTGAATTGATAGGTATATCAATTTTATTGGCTAAATTTTGAAATGTCTACAACGGAGCAGCCAAACGACCAGTCAGACGTACAGCCTCAGCCAAACGGCCATCTACAACGGCCCCAGCAGCCGGCCTGGCTACGAGCCCTCCGGCCGCCGTACCTGGATCTAAACCCACAGGCTGCGAATTCAGCCCTCGACTTCGAACACTGGCTGAGCTGCTTCGAAGCCTACCTGGGAGAATCCGACGTGCCTCCGGCATCCAAACTAAGAGTTCTGACCGCTCAGGTGAGCCCTAAAGTATTTGCACTCATCCGGGACATTGCCACATACGAGGACGCCCTCAACCTGCTAAAAGAACAGTATCGGAGCCCTGTAAACTCAATGTACGCCAGGCATCTCCTAAGATCCCGCTCGCAACAGCCAGGAGAGTCGGTTGATGATTTCTTACGGGCGCTGCAAATACTCGGCAGGGACTGTGACTTTAAAGCCGTAACAGCTGCAGAACATACAGATGGAAACATCCGAGATGCCTTCGTGAAAGGCCTTCGGTCAGACTACTCACGGCAAAGACTGCTGGAATCAAAGGACCTCGACCTGAAAACAGCTGCTATCCTCGCTCGCTCCTTGGAAGTGGCCCATCGGGACCTCGAGGCGTACTCCAGGTACTGTGCTGCGTGACCCTGGGACTCGGGCCCGACCCCGGCCGCAATACCCCTCGCACCGCCGCCTCTGGGACCTACCACAGCGTCGGTGTCCCGGAACCGATCGGGACCGCCACCCCCGGTACCGGCTGCGACATCGGAGCCCCGCGATCGGGCCGCCGGCTGCTTCTTCTGTGGCCAGGCGAAATACCCGAGGGCGCGCTGCCCTGCAAGAAACGCGACCTGCTCCAACTGCCACAAGAAAGGCCACTTCGCGAAGGCCTGCAGGGGGAAAGCCACAGACGCCAGCAGTGCCTCATGCGAGTTGTGGGGCGGCCATCTTTCATCAAGGCCACAGATGCCAGTATCCCGTGTGAGTCGTGGGGGCGGCCATCTTTGATCAAGGCCACCGACGCCGGCAGTGCCTCATGTGAGTTGTGGGGGCGGCCATCTTCTCCGCCATCTTATTCAACGTCGTGGGCGCCGCCATTTTGTTCACCACACTCGACCGCCACCTTGTCTCCAGACCCGACTGCAGCCTCACCCGCAGACTACAGCAGCTTGCTCAGCCATACACTAGCCTCCATCACACTGGACCAAGCTCGCCCGCATCACCTGTCCAAGTCCATGATGGACATCAAAGTAAACGGCCACGCCACGACCTGCCTGTTCGACAGCGGAAGCACGGAGAGTTTCATCCATCCAGACACGGTGAGCCACTACTCCCTCACTGTCCGGCCAACGCGCAACCGGATCTCGATGGCGTCGAGGTCCCATTCTATGGACATCAGCGGCTACTGTGTTGTGACCCTGTCGGTTAGGGGCACGGAGTATAAAAATTTTAAACTTCTCGTCCTGCCCCAGCTCTGCGCTGCCGTCCTACTAGGGCTGGATTTCCAATGCCACCTCCAAAGTGTCACTTTGGCATATGGTGGACCCCTCCCCCCACTCACAGTCTACAACCAGCAGCTTTTAAACCACCCACCGCGTACCACCTGCGGCCTATCCACCCTCAAGGTCCCGCCCCCCTCCCTGTTCGCTAACCTTACCCGCGACTGCAAACCCGTCGCTACCAAGAGCAGGCGGTACAGCGCCGGGGACAGAGCTTTTATTAGCTCTGAGGTGCAGCGTCTCCTGAAGGAGGGCATCATCGAGGGGAGCACCAGCCCCTGGCGTGCCCAGGTCGTAGTCGTTAAGACCGGCAATAAAAACCGCCTGGTCATCGACTACAGCCAAACCATAAACCGGTACACCCAGCTGGACGCATACCCCCTTCCCCGCATATCTGATATGGTCAATCAGATTGCACAGTACCGGGTATTCTCTACCATCGACCTTAAGTCGGCCTATCACCAACTCCCTATCCGCCCTGAGGACCGCCAGTATACCGCCTTCGAGGTGAATGGCCGCCTCTACCACTTCCTTAGGGTTCCCTTCGGCGTCACCAACGGGGTTTCGGTCTTCCAAAGGGAGATGGACCGGATGGTTGACCAGAACGGGCTGCATGCCACGTTCCCTTATCTAGATAACGTCACCATCTGCGGCCGCGACCGGCAGGACCATGATGTTAATCTGGAGAGATTCCTCCGTACGGCCCAACGGCTGAACCTCACCTACAATAAGGAGAAATGTGTGTTTAACACCTCGCGTCTTACCATCCTCGGCTGCGTAGTAGAGAACGGAGTCATCGGCCCCGACCCCGAAAGAATGCGCCCCCTCATGGAGCTTCCCCTCCCCCACTGTCCAAAGGCGCTGAAGAGAACCCTGGGGCTCTTCGCCTACTATGCCCAATGGGTGCCCAATTATGCGGACAAAGCCAGACCCCTCATGAAGTCCACCTCCTTCCCCCTGACGGCAGAAGCATGCGCAGCCTTCTCCCTCATAAAGGGAGACATTGCTAAGGCCACAATGCACGCGGTGGATGAGTCTATCCCTTTCCAAGTGGAGAGCGATGCATCCGACTTCGCCCTAGCTGCAACCCTTAACCAGGCGGGGAGACCTGTGGCCTTCTTCTCAAGGACCCTCCAGGGCCCTGAGATCCGACACTCTTCGGTCGAGAAGGAGGCCCAGGCGATCGTGGAGGCAGTACGACGCTGGAGGCATTACCTGGCAGGCAAACGATTTACCCTCCTCACCGACCAGCGTTCGGTCGCTTTTATGTTTAATAACAAGCTGAGGGGCAAAATCAAGAACGACAAGATATCTTGTACCGGCCTGGTAAACTGAACGAACCCCCAGATGCTCTATCACGAAGTACATGCGCCAACACGCAAATTGATAGACTGCAGACCCTCCACAACGACCTCTGCCACCCCGGAGTCACCAGACTTTACCACTTCATTAAGGCCCGCAACCTGCCCTACTCCATCGAGGAGGTCAGGACCATGACCAGGAACTGCCAAACCTGTGCCGAATGCAAACCGCATTTCTTTAGGCCGGACAGAGCAAGCCTGATCAAGGCCACCCGCCCCTTCGAGCGCTTGAGCATCAATTTTAAGGGGCCCCTCCCGTCCTCTGACCATAATGTGTACTTCCTCAACATTATTGATGAGTACTCCCGTTTCCCCTTTGCCTTCCCCTGCCCAGACATGACCAGTACCACGGTCATCAAATGCCTGAACGACCTCTTCGCCTTGTTCGGGTTCCCGAACTATATACATAGCGACCGGGGCTCATCCTTCATGAGCGAGGAACTTCGCCAGTTCCTACTAGCGAGAGGTATTGCTGCAAGCAGGACCACCAGCTACAACCCCCGAGGGAACGGCCAGGTGGAAAGAGAGAACGCGACTGTCTGGAAGGCCGTTCTCTTAGCCTTAAAGTCTAAGGGCCTCCCAACCTCTCGCTGGCAGGAAGTCCTCCCGGCTGCGCTGCATTCCATCCGGTCACTGCTTTGCACTGCCATTAATGCCACCCCCCATGAACGAATGTTTGTTTTCCCCAGGAAGTCGACTACGGGAACCTCGCTACCAACATGGCTGACTTCTCCGGGGCCCGTCTTGCTGCAAAAGCACGTGAGGGCCCATAAAACGGACCCCCTGGTCGAGAGGGTGGACCTCCTGCACGCCAACCCCCAGTACGCCTATGTGGCATACCCAGACGGGCGGGAGGACACAGTCTCCGTACGAGACGTCGCACCCTCGGGCACCCCCGAGACACCACCGTTACCCCCCACCGCCCCCCCAAATCCAGCCCAGGTAGACGGCATGCCGGAACCCCACGAGCCTTCGCCGACCACGCAGACACCAGCATTAACATCGGATACTGCAACATCGCCGCCACTGCTGCGCCGATCAGAAAGGCTTACGAGGCCTCCGGACAGACTGACATACCCGAACTGGTAGTACACTTCACCCCGCCGGACTCAAATTTAAACAAGGGGTGAATGTGGTAAACCACTTTTATCGTTCACTATCGTTACACTATGGTTATCACTGTTTACACTGTTGTATCACTACACAAGGTCGCCTCTTGTCACGCTGTTATACCTGGGCTGACCACAGCTGACTCTGCCCATGGCTCCGCCTGCTTGCCCAGGTATAAAGGTGGTCGACTGGCTGGTATTCCTCCTTGTTGGATCCGATCACCCACGAGGGTGGGCTCTGTTATTTAGCCAATAAAAACCTATAGTTACTAACTTAACTCGTCGCTTTTCATGAACTGAATTGATAGGTATATCAGCTGTTTTCCACGGTTTTTATTTACAGGTGGAGACTCGTTCCCGCCGGACTCTCTGGGACTTTTTCCCCCCTCTGCTTGGTCCGAACGCCGACCTGCTTTGCAGCGCCGGCCGTCTCCCGAGTGCTCCCCCCCCTCTGTCTCTGTTTACCTCCGCCTTCGCTGCTCGGCCCCGCTGCAGAGCCAGCCGATGGAGCCCCAGCCCGCTGCCCAGGAAGGGTTATTGCAGTACCTGCCACCAACTCGGCTAGCTGGTGAAACCACAGTTTTTTTTTTTTTTCTTGCTTTTCTTCGACTTTCGTCTGAGGAATCGATCTCCTTGAGGTGCTGCCGAATTGCAGGTAAGTCCGTTTCCAATTCGTCGCCACTGTTGTATCCGTGTGTTAATAGAGACACGGAAGGCAGGAGTTGGTTTCACAGGTGTTTACTGAACAAAGTCTGGAGGTGAACTAACAGATACAAGACAATATACAGGCTTATATAGCCCAAGTGGCCATTACTGGCATTACAGTACACAGGGGGCTCTTAAAGGCACATACACCACATTCCCCAAAGGACCCCACACAACAAGATTATTAATTAACCCCTTCTCATTGCACAATACCCAATCTAGGATAGCCTGTTCCCTCGTTGGCTCAACGTACTGGTCTAAAAAACCATTTCATACACACTCCAGGAATTCATCCTCCACAGTATTATTGCTAATCTGGTTTGGCCAGTCTATATGTAGATTAAAGTCTCCCATGATTACTGTAGTACCCTTGTTACATGCATCTCTAATTCCCTGTTTGATGCCATCCCCTACATTACCACTACTGTTTGGAGGCCTATAGACAACTCCCACCAATGTTTTCTGACCCTTGGTGCTTCTTAGCTCTACCCAGACTGATTCTACATCTTGATTTTCTGAGCCAAAATCTTTTCTCACTATTGTTCTGATTTCATCTTTTACTAACCACGCCACCCCACTTCCTTTTCCTTTTTGCCTGTCCTTCCTAAATATCGAATATCCTTGGATATTCAGCTCCCAGCCTTAGTCACCCTGCAGCCATGTCTCTGTAATTGCAATTATATCATATCCGTTTACATCTATTTGTGCTGTTAATTTGTCTACCTTATTACGAATGCTTCGTGCATTCAGATACAATGCCTTTAGATTTGTCTTTTTAACATTTTTAGACATCTTAACTTTTTTTTGTACTATGGCCCTATTTGTCTTATTACCATTTTTTCTTACCCGGACCCTATTTGTTCGTGTACTCCTTTGTTTGTACGCTCTGCCCCTTCCTGACACAATCTGGTTATCCTTACCCCAATCGCTTTCCTGCACTGCTTCCTTGTCTTTTCTCTTTAGCATTCTAGATTTCTCTCCACCGGGACCCTCCCCCGCTCTTATTTAGTTTAAAGCCCTATCTACCTCCCTAGTTATTCGATTCGATAGAACTCTGGTCCCAGCATGGTTCAGGTGTAGTCTGTCCCAACGGAACAGCTCTCTCTTTCCCCAGTACTGGTGCCAGTGCCCCATGAATCAAAACCCACTTCTCCCACACCAATCTTTGAGCCACGTATTCATCTCCCTGATCCTATTGACCCTATGCCAATTTGCTCGTGGCTCAGGTAATAATCCAGAGATTATTACCTTTGTGGTTCTACTTTTTAATTTAGTCCCTAGCTGCTCAAACTCTCTCAGCAGAACCTCTTTCCTAGTTCTACCTATGTCGTTGGTGCCTACATGGACCACGACAACTGGATCCTCCCCCTCCCACTGCAAGTTCTTCTCCAGCCCGGAGGAGATGTCCTTTACCCTGGCACCTTCGGGACTCTCGCACCTGGCTGCAGAGAACAGTGTCTTTCCCCCTAACTATACTGTCGCCTACTACAACCACCTTCCTTTTTACTCCCCTCAATTGAACGGTCCTGTACCCCGGTGCTGTGATCAGTTTGCTGATCCACCCTGCAGTCCCCGCACTGGTCCCCATGGGTTGCAGGAACCCGAGTCTATTGGAGCAGTGCAGGGACTGAGGCTCCTCCACCTCCTGGATCCCCGGACCGGCCTCACTCGGTCACTCGCTCCTGTCCCCGACCACGGGTCAATTCTGGAGTATTTAATCTAAGGGGTGAGGCCGCCTCCTGGAGCACAGTGTCCGGGTAACTCTCTCCCCCTGGAGCACGGTGTCCGGGTCACTCTCCCCATCCCTGGAGCACGGTGTCCGGGTCACTCTCCCCATCCCTGGAGCACGGTGTCCGGGTCACTCTCCCCATCCCTGGAGCACGGTGTCCGGGTCACTCTCCCCATCCCTGGAGCACGGTGTCCGGGTCACTCTCCCCATCCCTGGAGCACGGTGTCCGGGTCACTCTCCCCATCCCTGGAGCACGGTGTCCGGGTCACTCTCCCCATCCCTGGAGCACGGTGTCCGGGTCACTCTCCCCATCCCTGGAGCACGGTGTCCGGGTCACTCTCCCCATCCCTGGAGCACGGTGTCCGGGTCACTCTCCCCATCCCTGGAGCACGGTGTCCGGGTCACTCTCCCCATCCCTGGAGCACGGTGTCCGGGTCACTCTCCCCATCCCTGGAGCACGGTGTCCGGGTCACTCTCCCCATCCCTGGAGCACGGTGTCCGGGTCACTCTCCCCATCCCTGGAGCACGGTGTCCGGGTCACTCTCCCCATCCCTGGAGCACGGTGTCCGGGTCACTCTCCCCATCCCTGGAGCACGGTGTCCGGGTCACTCTCCCCATCCCTGGAGCACGGTGTCCGGGTCACTCTCCCCATCCCTGGAGCACGGTGTCCGGGTCACTCTCCCCATCCCTGGAGCACGGTGTCCGGGTCACTCTCCCCATCCCTGGAGCACGGTGTCCGGGTCACTCTCCCCATCCCTGGAGCACGGTGTCCGGGTCACTCTCCCCATCCCTGGAGCACGGTGTCCGGGTCACTCTCCCCATCCCTGGAGCACGGTGTCCGGGTCACTCTCCCCATCCCTGGAGCACGGTGTCCGGGTCACTCTCCCCATCCCTGGAGCACGGTGTCCGGGTCACTCTCCCCATCCCTGGAGCACGGTGTCCGGGTCACTCTCTCCCCCTGGAGCACGGTGTCCGGGTCACTCTCCCCATCCCTGGAGCACGGTGTCCGGGTCACTCTCCCCATCCCTGGAGCACGGTGTCCGGGTCACTCTCCCCATCCCTGGAGCACGGTGTCCGGGTCACTCTCTCACCCTGGAGCACGGTGTCCGGGTCACTCTCTCCCCCTGGAGCACAGTGTCCGGGTCACTCTCTCCCCCTGGAGCACAGTGTCCGGGTCACTCTCTCCCCCTGGAGCACAGTGTCCGGGTCACTCTCTACCCCTGGAGCACAGTGTCCGGGTCACTCTCTCCATCCCTGGAGCACGGTGTCCGGGTCACTCTCCCCATCCCTGGAGCACGGTGTCCGGGTCACTCTCTCCCCCTGGAGCACGGTGTCCGGGTCACTCTCCCCATCCCTGGAGCACGGTGTCCGGGTCACTCTCCCCATCCCTGGAGCACGGTGTCCGGGTCACTCTCCCCATCCCTGGAGCACGGTGTCCGGGTCACTCTCTCCCCCTGGAGCACGGTGTCCGGGTCACTCTCTCCCCCTGGAGCACGGTGTCCGGGTCACTCTCTCCCCCTGGAGCACGGTGTCCGGGTCACTCTCTCCCCCTGGAGCACGGTGTCCGGGTCACTCTCTCCCCCTGGAGCACGGTGTCCGGGTCACTCTCTCCCCCTGGAGCACGGTGTCCGGGTCACTCTCTACCCCTGGAGCACGGTGTCCGGGTCACTCTCTCCATCCCTGGAGCACGGTGTCCGGGTCACTCTCCCCATCCCTGGAGCACGGTGTCCGGGTCACTCTCTCCCCCTGGAGCACGGTGTCCGGGTCACTCTCCCCATCCCTGGAGCACGGTGTCCGGGTCACTCTCTCCCCCTGGAGCACGGTGTCCGGGTCACTCTCTCCCCCTGGAGCACGGTGTCCGGGTCACTCTCTCCCCCTGGAGCACGGTGTCCGGGTCACTCTCTCCCCCTGGAGCACGGTGTCCGGGTCACTCTCTCCCCCTGGAGCACGGTGTCCGGGTCACTCTCTCCCCCTGGAGCACGGTGTCCGGGTCACTCTCTCCCCCTGGAGCACGGTGTCCGGGTCACTCTCTCCCCCTGGAGCACGGTGTCCGGGTCACTCTCTCCCCCTGGAGCACGGTGTCCGGGTCACTCTCTCCCCCTGGAGCACGGTGTCCGGGTCACTCTCTCCCCCTGGAGCACGGTGTCCGGGTCACTCTCTCCCCCTGGAGCACGGTGTCCGGGTCACTCTCTCCCCCTGGAGCACGGTGTCCGGGTCACTCTCTCCCCCTGGAGCACGGTGTCCGGGTCACTCTCTACCCCTGGAGCACGGTGTCCGGGTCACTCTCTACCCCTGGAGCACGGTGTCCGGGTCACTCTCTACCCCTGGAGCACGGTGTCCGGGTCACTCTCTACCCCTGGAGCACGGTGTCCCGGTCACTCTCTACCCCTGGAGCACGGTGTCCCGGTCACTCTCCGGCCCCGGTGTCCCGGTCACTCTCTCCGGCCCCGGTGTCCCGGTCACTCTCTCCGGCCCCGGTGTCCCGGTCACTCTACGGCCCCGGTGTCCCGGTCACTCTCCGGCCCCGGTGTCCCGGTCACTCTCCGGCCCCGGTGTCCCGGTCACTCTATGGCCCCGGTGTCCCGGTCACTCTACGGCCCCGGTGTCCCGGTCACTCTACGGCCCCGGTGTCCCGGTCACTCTACGGCCCCGGTGTCCCGGTCACTCTCCGGCCCCGGTGTCCCGGTCACTCTCCGGCCCCGGTGTCCCGGTCACTCTACGGCCCCGGTGTCCCGGTCACTCTACGGCCCCGGTGTCCCGGTCACTCTACGGCCCCGGTGTCCCGGTCACTCTACGGCCCCGGTGTCCCGGTCACTCTACGGCCCCGGTGTCCCGGTCACTCTACGGCCCCGGTGTCCCGGTCACTCTACGGCCCCGGTGTCCCGGTCACTCTCCGGCCCCGGTGTCCCGGTCTCACTCTCCGGCCCCGGTGTCCCGGTCACTCTACGGCCCCGGTGTCCCGGTCTCTCTCTCCGGCCCCGGTGTCCCGGTCTCTCTCTCCGGCCCCGGTGTCCCGGTCACTCTCTCCGGCCCCGGTGTCCCGGTCTCTCTCTCCGGCCCCGGTGTCCCGGTCTCTCTCTCCGGCCCCGGTGTCCCGGTCTCACTCTCCGGCCCCGGTGTCCCGGTCACTCTCCGGCCCCGGTGTCCGGTCACTCTCCGGCCCCGGTGTCCCGGTCACTCTCTCCGGCCCCGGTGTCCCGGTCTCTCTCTCCGGCCCCGGTGTCCCGGTCTCACTCTCCGGCCCCGGTGTCCCGGTCACTCTCCGGCCCCGGTGTCCGGTCACTCTCCGGCCCCGGTGTCCCGGTCTCACTCTCCGGCCCCGGTGTCCCGGTCTCTCTCTCCGGCCCCGGTGTCCCGGTCTCTCTCTCCGGCCCCGGTGTCCCGGTCTCTCTCTCCGGCCCCGGTGTCCCGGTCACTCTCCGGCCCCGGTGTCCCGGTCACTCTCTCCGGCCCCGGTGTCCCGGTCACTCTCCGGCCCCGGTGTCCCGGTCACTCTCTGGCCCCGGTGTCCCGGTCACTCTCTGGCCCCGGTGTCCCGGTCACTCTCCGGCCCCGGTGTTCGGGTCACTCTCTCCGGCCCCGGTGTCCGGTCACTCTCTCCGGCCGCGGTGTCTGGTCCCTCTCTCCGGCCCCGGTGTCCCGGTCTCACTCTCCGGCCCCGGTGTCCCGGTCACTCTCTCCGGCCGCGGTGTCCGGTCACTCTCTCCGGCCCCGGTGTCCCGGTCACTCTCCGGCCCCGGTGTCCCGGTCACTCTCCGGCCCCGGTGTTCGGGTCACTCTCTCCGGCCCCGGTGTCCCGGTCACTCTTTCCAGCCGCGGTGTCCGGTCACTCTCTCCGGCCCCGGTGTCCCGGTCACTCTCTCTGGCCGCGGTGTCCGGTCACTCTCTCTGGCCGCGGTGTCCGGTCACTCTCTCTGGCCGCGGTGTCCGGTCACTCTCTCCGGCCCCGGTGTCCCGGTCACTCTCTCCGGCCGCGGTGTCCGGTCACTCTCCGGCCCCGGTGTCCCGGTCACTCTCCGGCCCCGGTGTCCCGGTCACTGTCCGGCCCCGGTGTCCCGGTCACTCTGCGGCCCCGGTGTCCCGGTCACTCTGCGGCCCCGGTGTCCCGGTCACTCTGCGGCCCCGGTGTCCCGGTCACTCTCCGGCCCCGGTGTCCCGGTCACTCTCCGGCCCCGGTGACCCGGTCAATCTCTCCGGCCCCGGTGTCCCGGTCACTCTCTCCGGGCACGGTGTCCCGGTCACTCTCTCCGGCCACGGTGTCCCGGTCTCTCTCTCCGGCCCCGGTGTCCCGGTCTCACTCTCCGGCCCCAGTGTCCCGGTCACTCTCTCCGGCCACGGTGTCCGGTCACTCTCTCCGGCCGCGGTGTCCGGTCACACTCTCCGGCCCCGGTGTCCCGGTGACTCTCCGGCCCCGGTGTCCCGGTCACTCTCCGGCCCCGGTGTTTGGGTCACTCTCTCCGGCCCCGGTGTCCCGGTCACTCTCTCCGGCCCCGGTGTCCCGGTCACTCTCTCCGGCCGCGGTGTCCGGTCACTCTCTCCGGCCCCGGTGTCCCGGTCACTCTCTCCGGCCGCGGTGTCCCAGTCACTCTCCGGCCCCGGTGTCCCGGTCTCACTCTCCGGCCCCGGTGTCCCGGTCTCACTCTCCGGCCCCGGTGTCCCGGTCACTCTCTCCGGCCGCGGTGTCCGGTCACTCTCTCCGGCCGCGGTGTCCGGTCACTCTCTCCGGCCCCGGTGTCCCGGTCACTCTCTCCGGCCGCGGTGTCCGGTCGCTCTCTCCGGCCGTGGTGTCCGGTCACTCTCTCCGGCCGCGGTGTCCGGTCACTCTCTCCGGCCCCGGTGTCCCGGTCACTCTCTCCGGCCGCGGTGTCCGGTCACTCTCTCCGGCCGCGGTGTCCGGTCACTCTCTCCGGCCCCGGTGTCCCGGTCACTCTCCGGCCCCGGTGTCCCGGTCACTCTCCGGCCCCGGTGTTTGGGTCACTCTCTCCGGCCCCGGTGTCCCGGTCACTCTCCGGCCCCGGTGTCCCGGTCACTCTCCGGCCCCGGTGTTTGGGTCACTCTCTCCGGCCCCGGTGTCCCGGTCTCACTCTCCGGCCCCGGTGTCCCGGTCACTCTCTCCGGCCGCGGTGTCCGGTCACTCTCTCTGGCCGCGGTGTCCGGTCACTCTCTCCGGCCCCGGTGTCCCGGTCACTCTCTCCGGCCGCGGTGTCCGGTCGCTCTCTCCGGCCGTGGTGTCCGGTCACTCTCTCCGGCCGCGGTGTCCGGTCACTCTCTCCGGCCCCGGTGTCCCGGTCTCACTCTCCGGCCCCGGTGTCCCGGTCACTCTCTCCGGCCGCGGTGTCCGGTCACTCTCTCCGGCCGCGGTGTCCGGTCACTCTCTCCGGCCCCGGTGTCCCGGTCACTCTCCGGCCCCGGTGTCCCGGTCACTCTCCGGCCCCGGTGTCCCGGTCACTCTCTCCGGCCCTGGTGTCCCGGTCACTCTACGGCCCCGGTGTCCCGGTCACTCTACGGCCCCGGTGTCCCGGTCACTCTACGGCCCCGGTGTCCCGGTCACTCTCCGGCCCCGGTGTCCCGGTCACTCTACGGCCCCGGTGTCCCGGTCTCTCTCTCCGGCCCCGGTGTCCCGGTCTCACTCTCCGGCCCCGGTGTCCCGGTCACTCTACGGCCCCGGTGTCCCGGTCTCTCTCTCCGGCCCCGGTGTCCCGGTCTCACTCTCCGGCCCCGGTGTCCCGGTCACTCTCTCCGGCCCCGGTGTCCCGGTCTCTCTCTCCGGCCCCGGTGTCCCGGTCTCACTCTCCGGCCCCGGTGTCCCGGTCACTCTCCGGCCCCGGTGTCCGGTCACTCTCCGGCCCCGGTGTCCCGGTCGCTCTCTCCGGCCCCGGTGTCCCGGTCTCTCTCTCCGGCCCCGGTGTCCCGGTCTCTCTCTCCGGCCCCGGTGTCCCGGTCACTCTCTCCGGCCCCGGTGTCCCGGTCACTCTCCGGCCCCGGTGTCCCGGTCACTCTCCGGCCCCGGTGTCCCGGTCACTCTCTGGCCCCGGTGTCCCGGTCACTCTCCGGCCCCGGTGTTCGGGTCACTCTCTCCGGCCCCGGTGTCCGGTCACTCTCTCCGGCCCCGGTGTCCCGGTCTCACTCTACGGCCCCGGTGTCCCGGTCACTCTCTCCGGCCGCGGTGTCCGGTCACTCTCTCCGGCCCCGGTGTCCCGGTCACTCTCCGGCCCCGGTGTCCCGGTCACTCTCCAGCCCCGGTGTTTGGGTCACTCTCTCCGGCCCCGGTGTCCCGGTCTCACTCTCCGGCCCCGGTGTCCCGGTCACTCTCTCCGGCCGCGGTGTCCGGTCACTCTCTCCGGCCCCGGTGTCCCGGTCACTCTCCGGCCGCGGTGTCCCGGTCACTCTCTCCGGCCGCGGTGTCCCGGTCACTCTCTCCGGCCCCGGTGTTCCGGTCTCACTCTCCGGCCCCGGTGTCCCGGTCACTCTCTCCGGCCGCGGTGTCCGGTCACTCTCTCCGGCCGCGGTGTCCGGTCACTCTCTCCGGCCCCGGTGTCCCGGTCTCACTCTCCGGCCCCGGTGTCCCGGTCACTCTCTACGGCCGCGGTGTCCGGTCACTCCCTCCGGCCGCGGTGTCTGGTCACTCTCTCCGGCCCCGTTGTCCCGGTCACTCTCCGGCCCCGGTGTCCCGGTCACTCTCCGGTCCCGGTGTCCCGGTCACTCTCCGGCCCCGGTGTTCGGGTCACTCTCTCCGGCCCCGGTGTCCCGTTCACTCTCTCCGGCCGCGGTGTCCGGTCACTCTCCGGCCCCGGTGTCCCGGTCACTCTCCGGCCCCGGTGTCCCGGTCACTCTCTCCGGCCCCGGTGTCCCGGTCACTCTCTCCGGCCGCGGTGTCCGGTCACTCTCTCCGGCCGCGGTGTCCCGGTCACTCTCTCCGGCCCCGGTGTCCCGGTCACTCTCTCCGGCCCCGGTGTCCCGGTCACTCTCTCCGGCCGCGGTGTCCGGTCACTCTCTCCGGCCGCGGTGTCCGGTCACTCTCTCCGGCCGCGGTGTCCGGTCACTCTCTCCGGCCCCGGTGTCCGGCTGCGGCCGCTCGGACTCCAGCTGAGCCGGGAGCGCGGGTTTGGGCCGCGGACACAGACACCGCTCCTGCTCTCAGAGTTTCACTGATTGAATCCATTTACTGTTAATCAATCTCACTATTTGCTGCTCTGACCAGTTTTGGATCATCCGCAAACTTTGAAATTGTCCCGAGTCCGGTTATTTATAAACCAGCGGAGGAGCTGGTTACCGGGGCAACCGGGGGGCGGGACCAGGGAGGGGCGGGTCCGGAGCTGACACCCGGATGGAGGCGTTCGCCAGTATCAAAGATGGCCGCCAAAGGGCGCGGCGTGGACGGGCAGGAAGTGACGCAACAATACCACGTGCGGCCAGGGTATTTCCATTTCCGGCGAGAATCTCACGGCCTTTCTGAGTCGGAGCGGCGGCGGGTGAGGGAGCAGCGGGAGCCCGGGGCCTAGGGGGGGAGCGGGAGCGGGAGCGGGAGCCCGGGGCCTAGGGGGGAGCGGGAGCGGGAGCCCGGGGCCTAGGGGGGGAGCCCGGGGCCTAGGGGGGGGGCGGGAGCGGGAGCCCGGGGCCTAGGGGGGAGCGGGAGCGGGAGCCCGGGGCCTGGGGGGGGCGGGAGCGGGAGCCCGGGGCCTGGGGGGGGGCGGGAGCGGGAGCCCGGGGCCTGCGGGAGCCCGGGGCCTAGGGGGGGGCGGCGGCGGGAGCCCGGGGCCTAGGGGGGGGCGGGAGCCCGGGGCCCAGGGGGAGGGGGGCCCAGGGGGAGCCCGGGGCCTAGGGGGGGGCGGGAGCCCGGGGCCCAGGGGGAGGGGGGCCCAGGGGGAGCCCGGGGGGGCGGGAGCCCGGGGCCTAGAGGAAGGGGGGGGAAGCAGCGGGAGCCCGGGGCCTAGGGGGAAAGAGAGGGGGCCCAGGGGGGGAAAGAGAGGGGGCCCAGGGGGGGAAAGAGAGGGGGCCCAGGGGGGGAAAGAGAGGGAGCCCAGGGGGGGAAAGAGAGGGAGCCCAGGGGGGGAAAGAGAGGGAGCCCAGGGGGGGAAAGAGAGGGAGCCCGGGGCCTAGGGGGGGGAAAAGAGAGGGAGCCCGGGGCCTAGGGGGGGGGAAAAGAGAGGGAGCCCGGGGCCTAGGGAGGGGGGGGGGGATAAGAGAGAGGGAGGGAGGGAGGGAGAGGGAGGGAGGCCGGGGCCTAGGGGGGCAGAGAGAGAGGCAGAGGCCGGGGGGGGGGGGGGAGAGAGAGGCAGAGGCCGGGGCCTAGGGAGGGGGGGGGGTGGGGGAGAGAGAGAGGCCGGGGCCTAGGGGGGGAGAGAGAGAGAGGCAGGCCGGGGCCTAGGGGGGGGGGGAGAGAGAGAGAGAGAGAGGCCGGGGCCTAGTGGGGGAGAGAGAGAGAGAGAGGGAGGGAGGCCGGGGCCTAGTGGGGGAGAGAGAGAGAGAGAGAGGCAGGCCGGGGCCTAGGGGGGGAGAGAGAGAGAGAGAGAGAGAGGGACACAGGGAGACAGGCCGGGGCCTAGGGGGGGAGAGAGGGAGGGAGGCCGGGGCCTAGGGGGGGGAGAGAGAGAGGCCGGGGCGAAAGCCGAGGACCGGGGCCTAGGGGGAGAGGGAGGCCGGGGAGTGGGGCCTAGGACCGGGGGTAACCCGGCGCCTAGGGGGAGAGAGAGGGGAACTGGGTCGGGGCCGGGCCGGGTCTCTCTGTTTCTCATTTTCTTTCTTTCCCTGTTTTTCAGGAAGATGCAGATTTTTGTGAAGACTCTGACTGGGAAGACCATCACCCTTGAGGTGGAGCCGAGCGACACCATCGAGAATGTGAAGGCCAAGATCCAGGACAAGGAGGGTGAGGCCCGGCCCGGGGGAGAGGAGAGGAGAGGCCCGGCCCGGGGGAGAGGAGAGGCCGCGGGGAGCCCGGGGCCACAGGCCGCTGTCCTGAGTCCCAAAAGGGGGAAATCTGCGGCTTCCCAGAGGAGGTCCCGCGGAAACTTCCCCCAAACTGACTGCCATCGGCCCGGGAGGAATTAGAGGGAACATTGGACCGGGGGAAACGGGTCTCGCTGGCCTGGCCCCCCGCTCCTAAACCAGGGGAGGGTCAGTGACCCGGGGAGGGGGAGACTAGATGTAATATCTCCAAATTTGCAGCGGACACAAAGCTGGGTGGGCGTGTGTGCTGTGAGGAGGATGCCGAGAAACTCCAGGATGATTTGGACAGGTTGGGTGATTGGGCAAAAGCATAGCAGATGCAATATAACGTGGATAAATGCGAGGTTATCCACTTTGGTGTCAAAAACAGGAAGGCAGATTATCTGAATGGCAATAGATTGGGAGAAGGGGAAGTGCAACGAGACCTGGGTGTCCTTGTGCACCAGTCGCTGAAGGGCAGCAGGCGGTTAAGAAGGCAAATAATATGTTGGCCTTCGTAGCGAGAGGGTTCGAGTACAGGAACAAGGATGCCTTGCTGCAGTTGTACAGGGCCTGGTGAGACCACACCTTGAGTATTCTGTGCAGTTTTGGTCACCTTATCTGAGGAAGGATGTTCTTGCCATGGAGGGAGTATAGTGAAGATTCACCAGGCTGATACCTGGGATGGCAGGAATGACATATGAGATTGGGTCGATTGGGCTTGTACTCGCTGGAGTTTAGAAGATTGAGAGGGGATCTCATTGAAACTTATAAAATTCTAACAGGACTAGACAGACTAGATGCAGGAAGGATGTTCCCGATGGTCGGGGAGTCCAGAACCAGGGGTCACAGTCTACGGATAAGGGGTAGGCCATTTAGGACTGATGAGGAATTTCGTCACTGAGAGTGGTGAACCTGTGGAATTCTCTACCACAGAAGGCAGTAGAGGCCAATTCATTAAATATATTCAAGAAGGAGTTGGATATATTTCTTAAGGCTAAAGGGATCAAGGGATATGGGGAGAAAGCAGGGACCGGGTACTGAATTTGGATGATCGGCCATGATCTCATTGAATGGCGGAGCAGGCTCGAGGGGCTGAATGGCCTACTCCTGCTCCTATCTTCTATGTTTCTATGAAACTGTTTTTTAAACCCGTGTTTCGATGCAGGGATTCCCCCGGACCAGCAGCGCCTGATCTTCGCTGGGAAGCAACTGGAGGACGGACGCACCCTATCTGACTACAACATCCAGAAAGGTCAGTTCACCGGGAGTCATTGCACTCCGCCGCGAGTCTAGCCGGGCTGGGGCCCTGGTGTTGAGGGTTGACACCTGGTGGCTGGGGGCCCTGGTGTGAGGGTGGGGTTAATGCTCTCAGGGTGGGAGTTGTTGGGCTCCATTTGATCAGTGAGTGAACAGTATTGGGTTTATTGTTGAATCTTGTAGTGTATGTGCCTTTTAAGAGCCCCATGTGTACTGTAATGGCCACTCTGGCTATATAAGCCTGTATGTTGTGTTGTATCAGTTAGTTCCCCTCCAGACTTTGTTTAGTAAACACCTATGAAACCAACTCCTGTCTTCAGTGTCTCTATCAACGCACAGACACAACAAACCTGACCCCCCTCCCCCCGGGATGTTTTTAACTTGTTTATAGAGTCGACTCTACATCTGGTGCTGCGTCTGAGAGGCGGCGTCCTAGACCCCTCCCTCCGAGTCCTCGCTCAGAAATACAACTGTGACAAGATGATCTGCCGCAAGTAAGTAGCGGGAGGAGAGCTAGACTATCGCCGGTTAGAGCGAGTAAGTGGGTCTGTGCTCTTGGGGGTGGGGGCTGCCACTCTGAGGGAGTGGGTGGATTGATACGGCCACTTTGAGAACATCAGAAATAGGAGCAGGTGTAGGCCATTCGGCTGATCTGATCTTGGCCTCAACTCCACTTTCCTGCCCGCTCCCCAGAACCCTCGAGTCCCCTTTTCTTCAAACATCTGTCTATCTCTGCCTTGAATATATTCACTGACTCTGACTCGTCCTCCACAGCTCTCTGGGGTAGAGAATTCCAAAGATTCACGGCTGAGAAGAAATTCCTCCATCTCCGTTTTAAATGGGCGACCCCTTTATTCTGAATCAATGCCCCCGAGTTCTAAATTCCCCCACGAGGGGAAACATCCCCTCGGCGTCGAGCCCCCTCAGAAACTTATGTTTCAATAAGATCACCTCATCATTCTAAACTCCAATAAGTATAGGCACAGCCTTTTTTTAAAAATTTGTTCTGGGATGTGGGTGTTGCTGGCAAGGCCAGTGTTTATTGCCCATCCCTAATTACCCATGAGAAGGTGGTGGTGGACCTGCTCAACCTTTCCTCATAAGACAACCTCTTCAACTTGGGAATCAACCTCGTGAACCTTCTCTGAACTGCCGCCAATGCAAGTATATCCTCCCTTAAATAAGGAGACCAAAACTACACACAGTACTCCAGGTGTGGTCTCGCCAATACCCTGTACAGTTGTAGCAAGAGTTCCCTACTTTTATACTCCATCCCCCTTTGCAATAAAGGCCAACGTTCCATTTGCCTTCCTAATTACTTGATGTACCTGCATGCTAACATTTTGTGATTCATGTAAAAGGACCCCCAGGTCCCTCTGTACTGCAGCATTCTGTAGTCTCCATTTTAAATTAAAATTTTGCTTTTTTATTCTTCCTACCAAAGTGGATAACCTCACATTTTCCCACATTATACTCCATCTGCCAAATTTTTGCCCACTCACTTAACCCCTCTATACCCCTTTGCAGACTCTGTATCCTTCTCACAATTTGCTTTCCCACCTATCTTTGTATCATTAGCAAATTTGGCTACAGTACACTCGGTCCCTTCATCCAAGTCATTAATATAGATTGTAAATAGATGAAGCTCCAGCACTGATCCCTGTGTCACCCTGCTAGTTACAGTTTGCCAACCTGAAAATGAATCATTTATCCTGGCTCACCATGCTAATATATTACAATGAGCTCTTGTGCAGTAACCTTTTATGTGGCACCTTATCGAATGCCTTCTGGAAATCCAAATACACCACATGTACTGGTTCCCCTTTATCCACCCTGCTCGTTACATCCTCAAAGAACTCTTAATACATTTGTCAAACACAACTTCCCTTTCATACAATCAAGCAGAGTCAACATGGTTTCATGATTATCCAAATGTCCTGCTACTTCCTTAATGGATTCCAACATTTTCCCAATGACAGATGTTAGGCTAGCTGGCCTATAGTTTCCTGCTTTGTCTCCCTCCTTTCTGAATAGGAGCGTTACATTTGCGGTTTTCCAATCCGCTGGGACCTTTCCAGAATCCAGGGAATTTTGGTACAGTATATTACAACCAATGCAGCCACTTCTTTTAAGACCCTAGGTTTCAGGTCAAGGGGACTTGTCGGCCTTTAGTCCCATTAGTTTGCCTAGTACTTTTTCTCTAGCGATAGTGATTGTTTTAAGTTCCTCTCTCCCTTTTGTCCCTTGATTATCTACTATTATTGGGATGATTTTAGTGTCTTCTACCGTGAAGACAGATACAAAATATTTGTTCAAAGTCTCTGCCATTTCCTTGTTTCCCATTATTAATTCCCCAGTCTCCTCCTCTAAGGGACCAATGTTTACTTTAACTACTCACTTCCTTTTTATATACCTGTAAAAGCTCTTGCTGTCTGTTTTTAAATTTCTTGCTCGTTTACTCTCAATCTATTTTCTCCCTTTTTTGTCATCCTTTGCTGGATTTTAAAAATTTCCCAATCCTCTGGCCTACCACTAATTTTCACAACATTGTAAACCTTTTCTTTCAATTTGATACCATCCTTAACTTCCTTCATTAACCATGGATGGTTCATCCTGCTTAGTCTTTATTTCTCACTGGAATATGAGTTATGAAATATCTCCTTAAATGTCTGCCACTGCTTATCTGCCATTTTACCTTTTAATCTAATTTCCCAGTCCACTTTAGCCAACTCTGTCTTCATACCCTTGTAATTGCCTTTATTTAAGTTTAAGACACTAGTTTCAGACCCAAGTTTCTCACCCTCAAACTGAATGTCAAACTGAATGTCAAATTCTATCATGTTATGATCACTCTTCCCTAGAGGATCCTTTACTGTGAGATCATTAATTAATCCTGTCTCATTACCCATTACCAGATCTATAATAGCCTGTTTCCTGGTTGGTTCTGCAATGTATTCGAAGAGGTGGGGGGGTTTCTGCTGCCACCAATATTCTCTTCAAATTTTTTTTGGTGCAAAGCCCATTGAAAATACTGCGCTGCACGTGTGCAGTTTTCCTATTTATGAGCTGGTTGCGCAGGAGCTGCAGAGTACTGCATGGCTGTGCAGCTTAAAGGGAACATTGACTGTCATGTGGACCATAGGAACAGGAGAGGCCATTCAGCCACGAGCCATTTGTTTAGATCATGGCTGATCTGTATCTCAACCCCCCATTTACAGGTCGTCGTTCCAGATTTCCACTAGCCTTTGTGTGAAGAAGTGCTTCCTGACATCACCCCTGAACGGCCTGGCTCTAATTTTAAGGTTCTGCCCCCTTGTTCTGGACTCCCCCCACCAGAGGAAATAGTTTCTCTCTCTCGACCCGATCAACTCCTTTAATCATCTTAAACACCTCGATTAGATCACCCCTTAATCTTCTAAACTCGAGGGAATACAAGCCCAGTCTGAGCAACCTGTCCTCGTAATTTAACCCTTTCAGCCCCGGTATCATTCTGGTGAATCTGCGCTGCTCCCTCTCCGAGGTCGATATATCCTTCCCGAGGGGCGGGGCCCAGAACTGACCCCAGTGTCCAGATGGGGTCTGACCAGAGCTCGGTAGAAGCCAAGGTTCACTGACACCAGTGGCCAGACTCCAAACCCCACATTTTCATTTTGGGGGCTCCATTGGAAATCCAAATATACAACATCCACTGATTCCCCTTTATCTACCCTGCTAGTTACATCCTCAAAACTCTCAGTTTGTTAAACACCATGTTGACTCGGCCTAATCATGTGATTTTCTCAGTGCCCTGTTAACACTTCCTTAATAATGGATTCCAGCATTTTCCTGATGATTGATGTCCGGCTAACTGGCCTGTCGTTCCCTGTTTTTTCTCTCCCTCTCTTGCATCGGGACGTTACATTTGCTACTTTCCAATCTGCTGGGACTGTCCTAGAATCTAGGGGATTTTGGAAAATCAGATTTTAAGGTTTTGAGCAAAAGATACAGGGGGGATGTGAGGGGGGAACTTACGCAGCGAGTGGTGAGGACCTGGAACTCGCTGCCGACGGAAGTGGAGACACTTTTCCAGGAGACTGGATCGGCACTTGAGGGAAATAAACTTGCAGGGCTCCGGGCATAGAGCGGGGGAATGGGACCGACTGGATTGCTCTACAGAGAGCCGGCACCGACTCGATGGGCTGAATGGCCTCCTGTGCTGTATGACTTTGCAGCCACCTCTTGGAACCCTAGGATGTAGACCATCAGGTCCAGGGGGTTTGTTGGCTTTTAGTCCCATTCGTTTCTTCGCAGCAGGTCGGAGTTGCTCGGGGGGGTTGGGGTGCGATGTGTTTCCTGGAGCTGCCATTAACCATGTATCTGCCCCCCTCCCCAGGTGCTACGCCCGCCTGCACCCTCGTGCATCCAACTGTCGTAAAACCAAGTGTGGCCACACTAACAACCTGCGTCCCAAGAAGAAGCTGAAGTAAATGTTGTCGGGAGGACCTGGACCTGGTGTCCCTGTTAGACTTGTCTGTGTGCTAAATGTCCAATAAAAGCCCACATTGCATTGCTCTCTGTTGTTCACTGCGTGTCTTCAGGGAATCGGTCTGCTGATGGGCCGATCACTGGGTTCCTCTTGGTGATTCTCGGAAGGGTTGGGATACGGGGGGGGGGCAGATGGGGTACAGTGGAGGGGTGGGATTGGGTGGAGGGGTACGGTGGGGAGGGCCCTCGGATGGGGGTGGAGGGATGGGGTAGGGTCGGTGGAGGGGGCAGGGTGGGGTACGGTGGAGGGGTGGCTTTGGGGAGGGGTAAGGTGGGCACTCTGACCCAGTCTAGGTGAGGAGCAGTGGGCTATAAACATTTGGGCATCGCAGGATCCTGCCTTTGCCTGCTGTGTTAAATTCACATTCAACACTGAACTGGCTCTAATGATCAGGAAATAAAACACAACCCATAGTTACAAATATTCAATACAGTGTCGGCCTTCAGTGCTGGAGTGGGGATTGAGCCCAGCTTCTGATTGGTGCTTCTGACTGAGTCAAGGAATGGGAGCGGAGGCTGGTTGCTGGGGAAATGTAGAAAATGGCTGTAATGTGATCCTCACCTGCAGTGTGCCTCCTATCTGGCGGCGGAGGGAGCTGTGGTCTAGGACGTGCCTGTTTGTACCCAGCAATTGGGGTTGGGTAGTGCCGACTCTCCCAGCGGGAGGAGGACCTGTTTGGCTGTGGTCCAGTCTCTGATGGGGTGTCACCACTTTCCACTGACCTCAGCAGCTGCTGAGTGTTAAATAAAATGCCCCTTGTGCTCTAGTGTTAATTGTTCTCATCATTCACATGTTTGTGTTGTAGCGAGACTTCAGTCAGTTTTCAGTAGCCAGAGATTGGAGCTTCATTTATTAGCTGTGAATCTTAAATCGGCCTCCAGAGGGACCTGTTACACAGCGCTAACACATTCCCTCCGTACACAGCATCAACACCTGGCATTTACACAGCGAACGCAGAGAAATGTCCTAAAGAAGTTTGAGGTGGAATCGGCCAAAGGAGGAGATAGTAGGCGGGGTGATGAAACACTTGGTCAAATAGGTGGGTTTTAAAAAAAGGTCTTAAATGAGCGTTTGAGGGTGAGAATTGCAGAGCTTGGGGCCTAGGTTTCCACAGACAGTGGCGACTGATTTCCCTGTGAAGGGCAGACCACAGGAATAGGAGGAGGCCATTCAGCCCCTTGAGTCTGTTCTGCCATTCAATTTGATCATGGCTGATCTATACCTCTACCTGCCTTTCATATCCCTCGATACCCTCACCCAGCAAAAAATCTATCGACCTCAGTCTTGAACGCTCCAATTAACCCATAGCTTTTTAGAGAGAGCGTTCCAGCTTACCACTTGTGTGGAAAAGTGCTTTGTGATTTTCCTCCTGCACAGTCTAAATTGTGGTTACCCCCCCCCCCCCCCCCCCCTCTACCGGGGGGAGATAGTCTCTCCCTCCTATTGAATCCCTTTATCATTTTAAACACCTTTTGATTACATCACTGCTTAATCTTCTAGACCCAAGGGAATGCAAGCCGAGTCTCTGCAACCTGTTCTCAGAACTCAAGCCCCCGTATCCTGGTGAATCTACACTGCTCCCTCTCTGAGGCCAGTATATCCTTCCTGAGATACGGTGCCCAGAACTGAACACAGTTACTCCAGATACTCTTCAGCAGCACCGACGCACTCTATCTCCAAGCTGTCTGGGTCCGCAGTTCCATTTCATCCTTCGACTCATCCGGCGCTTTAACAAAAAACTTTTTTTCTTCCTTTCAGGTGTCAAAGATTGCAAGCTTCATCAACTCTTGGACACCAACGCCCCTCCAGAACCTTCTTTCCCTTCACTTTCCTCTGACCCCCCTTCTTCCAATCTCACCCCCTGCTGTGTTTTCACCATCCCCTCTGACCTTCCCCTCTCTGACCCCGAATGATCAGTCCTCAGCAAAGGCTTGAGCTTCATCGCCTGAATGAATTTCGAGCTCAACACGATGCTGAGCTCTTTTTCCGCCACCTTCATCTCCGTGCCCACTTTGGCCAGGAGTCTTTCCCCCGCACGGCTGACCCTTTCTCCCGCTTTCAGAATTCCCGTTCTACCTGGACCCCTCCCCCTGGCCTCTTACCCTCTCTAGATCTTTTCATTGCAAACTGCCGCCGTGACATCGGCCGTCTCCATTTCTCTGCTCCCCTCACTCCAACCTACCTCCCTCTGAACTCGCAGCACTCCGTTCTCTCCGATCCAACCCCGACATTGTCATTAAACCTGCTGACAAGGGTGGTGCTGTTTGGTGAACTGACCTCTACCTAGCGGAAGCTGCACGCCAACTCTCCGACACCTCCTCCTACCTCCACCTGGACCATGACCCCACTAGCAAACATCAAGCCACCGTTTCCAAGACTGTCACTGACCTCATCTCCTCTGGAGATCTACCCCCACGGCTGCCAACCTCATAGTTCCCCAACCCCGCACAGCCCGCTTCTACCTCCTTCCCAAGATCCACAAACAGGACTGCCCTGGTAGACCCATCGTTTCAGCCTGTTCTTGCCCCATAGAACTTATCTCTTTCTATCTCAACTCTTATTTTCTCCTTGCCCAGTCTCTTCCCACCTACGTCCGCGACTCTTCCGACGCCCTCCGCCACTTTAACAGTTTCCTGGCCCCAACCATCTCCTTTTCACCATGGACGTACAATCCCTCTACACCTCCATCCCCCACCAGGATGGCCTGAGGGCGCTCCGCATCTTCCTTGAACAGAGGCCCGACCATCCACCATCACCCTCCTCCGCCTGGCTGAACTTGTTCTCACATTGAACAACTTCTCCTCTGATTCCACTCATTTCCTCCAAATCAAAGGTGTTGCTATGAGAATCCACATGGGCCCTAGCTATGCCTGCCTTTTAATGGGATATGTGGAACATTCTTTGTTCCAGTCCTACTCAGGTCCCCTCCCTCACTTTTTTTTTCCGGTACATTGATGACTATCGGTGCCATCTCCTGCTCTCGTCCTGAACTAGAAAATTTCATTCACTTTGCTTCCAATTTCCACCCTTCCCTCACCTTCACATGGTCCATCTCCGACTCTTCCCTTCCTCAACTTCTCCGTCTCCATGTCTGGGGATAGGTTATTGACCAACATTCACTACAAGCCCACTGACTCCCACAGCTACCTGGACTACACTTCCTCCCACCCCGCCTCCTGTAAGGACTCTATATTCCATTCTCCCAGTTTCTCCGTCTCCGCCGCATCTGCTCTGACGATGCCACCTTCCACACCAGTGCTTCCGACATGTCTTACTTTTTCCTCAACCGAGGATTCCCCTCTACTGTGGTTGACACGGCCCTCGACCGTGTCCATTCTATTTCCCGCACTTCTGCCCTCACCCCTGCCCCTCCCTCCCAGAACCACGATAGGGTTCCCCTTGTTCTCACCTTTTACCCCACCAGCCTCCACATTCAATGGATCATCCTGTGCCATTTCTGCCACCTCCATGATCCCACCACCAAACGCATCTTCCCCTCCCCTCCTCTTTCAGCATTCCGAAGGGACCGCTCCCTCCGCGACACCCTGGTCCACTCCTCTATCACCCCCAACAGCCCTTCCTCTTTGCCCGGCACCTTCCCGTGCAAGCGCAGGAGATGCAACACCTGCCCTTTTACCTCCTCCCTTCCCACTGTCCAGGGCCCCAAACACTCCTTCCAGGTGAAACAGCGATTTACTTGTACTTCTTGCAATCTAGTATACTGTATTCGCTGCTCACGATGCGGTCTCCACTACACTGGGGAGACCAAATGCAGATTGGGTGACCGCTTTGCGGAACACCTCCGTTCAGTCCGTAAGGGGGACCCCGAGCTTCCGGTCGCCTGTCACTTTAATTCTCCGCTTCACTCCCACTCAGTACTCACCATCCTCGGCCTCTTACATTGTTCCATTGAAGCTCAACGTAAGCTCGAGGAACAGAACCTCATCTTCCGATTAGGCACTTTACAGCCTTCCGGACTCAACATAAAGTTCAACAATTTCAGACCATAACCTCGGCCCCTATTACATTTTTTCTCTCTCTCACGTGGCAGCTGTCGATGATTCTGCCATCGCCATTTACACCTCCTCCAGACCCACCTTTTGTTTCTTAACTTGTCCTGTTACCATCTCCTTTTGCCTTGCACCATCATCCCTTGTGTCTCTTAATCTCTCCTGCCTTCCATCCTATCACAGACCTTCCCTTTGGTTCTTTCCTCCCCTCCCCCCTTTCCCTGCCCCCACACTTGCTTAAAAATCTGTTCCATCTCCAGCTTTTTCCAGTTCTGACGAAGGGTCATCGGCCTGAAACATTAACTCTGTTTCTCTCTCCACAGGTGCTGCCTGACCAGCTGAGTATTTCCAGCATTTTCTGTTTTTATTTTACTCTAGATGGGGTCTGACCAGAGCTCTGTACAGCTGAAACATAACTTCCCCATTTAAAGGGCTAGTGAGTTTCATGGGTTTGGGTTTTATGGGTACCCACTGCCCTTTGATACCTCACCCCACACGAATGGTTATTCTTAAGAGTGCTGAGCAGGACCCTGATTCACTCACTGGCACCGCAACCATGACCCTGAGATCAGTACAGACTGGATCAAGCTGGGAGTCGGGTGGTATGTGGGGGCGATACCACTCCACCTTTTATCAAACGTGGGGGTTTGGGCATCCCACTTCATTCCATTTTTTAAAAGTTTCTTTGAAATCAAAACTGGTTCCAGTCAAATGTAGAAAATCAGATGCACAGGCTGCAGGTGTGATCAGTGTAACTCGGCACCGGCTGGACAGGTCGAGTGGCCTCCTCTGCTGTAACCATTCTAAATGATGTGATACGGTCTTGGTATGTTTTAGTTGTGTTATTCACTGGCGAGAGGGTAATGAGAGGATAAGATAATTGGTAAAAGAACCAGAGGGGAGCTGGGGATCTTTTTTACGCAGCGAGTTGTTGTGATCTGGAACGCGCTGCCTGAAAGGGCGGTGGAAGCAGATTCAATAATAACTTTCAAAAGGGAATTGGAGAAATACTTAAAAAGGTCTCTGGGGAAAGAGCAGGGGGGAGTGGGATTAATTGGATCGCTCTTTCAAAGACGCACTGTTGCTCTGAATGAGAGTCTGAACCGATTTGGCCGAACCCGTCTCGTTTTTACGGGCACACAGCGCACTGCTGACTTTTTCCCTGAATTCCTCGGAGATGTAGTAGTAGATGAACGGGTCAATGCAGTTATTCAAGGTGCTGAGCATCAGGCAGATCATGGAGTAAACGTAAATTTCAATGTTGTGCGTGTAGAAGTAGATTAACATGGTCACATGCAAGGGAGTTAGACACACCAGGAACACTAGCAGGACTAACAGTGTGACCTTAATCGCATGGACATACTTCTCATCGTTTAGAATCAATGTAGAAACAACAGACACATAACAGAAGACAGTGATTAAACAGGGAATCACAAAGCCGAAAACCACCAGACAGATAAAGTAATAGAAGAGGTAGCCAGCTAGCATCTCTTCGGGGAGTGCGTCGTTGCATGTGGTGATGTTGAGAGTGTGGATCCTGTGCGCCTGCTTGGTGATGTACATTGGCACCATGGCGAGAACAACCAGCACCCAGAGCACTCCACAAACGCAGTATGCGGACTGCTTGTTCCGGACTTCCTTTGAGAGGAAGGGGTGGACTACGGCCAGGTATCGATCGGCACCGATGCAGGTCAGGAACAGGATGGAGCTGTACGCATTCCCGTAGAAGAGGGCACTGGAAGCTCGGCACAGTGCCTCTCCGAACACCCAGTCATTACCCAGCAGGTGGTAGCAGACTCTGAAAGGCAAAGCGAGGGTCAGGAGTAGGTCGGCCAAGGCCAGGTTCATCAGGTAGATGGTCGAGGGCAGCTTCTTGATTCTTGTGACGAGGATCCAGAGAGCCAGCCCGTTGGCTGGTAGGCCGATAATGAACACCACGAGGTAGAAGCAGGGGATCAGCACTGTGGTCACCTTACCCCTCAGATGCTGCAATGAAGAGTTGTCGAAGGTATTGATAGATTTGTTCGTAGCCGGGTCTGTTTTCTGGATGATGAGGAATTTTCGGTTTCTGATCTGTTCCTTCCGTACGCATTCTGTGATTTGAGAGAACACGATACAGTGAATAAATATAGATTGTATTGGGAAAGATTGACTGCCCCATGGTCTACTCGTTCGAAAAGAGAAGACTGAGAGGGGATATGATGGAAGTGTTTAAAATTATGAAAGGTTTAGGCAAATTGGATCAGCAGCCCATCTACTCCCTCCACCACCGGCGCACCATGGCTGCAGTGTGTACCATCTACAAGATGCACTGCAGCAACTCGCCAAGGCTTCTTCAGCAGCACCTCCCAAACCCGCGACCTCTTCCACCTAGAAGGACAAGGGCAGCAGGCGCATGGGAACACCACCACCTCCAAGTTCTCCTCCAAGTCACACACCATCCTGACTTAGAAATATATTGGCCAATCCTTCATCGTCGCTGGGTTAAAATCCTGGAACTCCCTCCCTAACAGCACTGTGGGAGCACCTTCACCACACGGACTGCAGCGGTTCAAGAAGGCAGCTCACCACCACCTTCTCAAGGGTGGTTAGGGATGGGCAATAAATGCCGGCCTTGCCAGCGACGCCCACATCCCGTGAATTAATTTTTAAAAAGTAAGCTTTTCGGCCGAGTACAGAATTTAAACACAAATGTCATATTTACAAATTAAGGAGAGCAAAGGAAAATAGGAAATTATAGAATCAAAGAAATTTACAGCACAGAAGGAGGCCTTTCGGCCCATCGTGTCCGTGCCGGCCGACAAAGAGCCACCCTAATCCCACTTTCCAGCTCTTGGTCCGCAGCCCTGTAGGTTCCGGCACTTCAAGTGCACGTCCAAGTACTTTTTAACTGTGATGAGGGTTTCTGCCTCGACCACCCTTTCAGACAGTGAGTTCCAGACCCTCGACACCCTCTGGGTGAAAACATTTCTCCTCAAATCCCCTCTAAACCTCTGACCAATTACTTTAAATCTGTGTCCCCTGGTTATTGACCCTTCTGCTAAGGGAAATAGGTCCTTTCTATCCACTCTATCTAGGCCCCTCATAATTTTATACACCTCAATAAGGTCTCCCCTCAGCCTCCTCTGTTCCAAGGAAAACAACCCCAGCCTCTCCAATCTTTCCTCATAGCTAAGATTCCCCAGCCCAGGCAACATCCTCGTAAATCTCCTCTGCACCCTCTCTGGAGCAATCACATCCTTCCTGTAATATGGTGACCAGAACTGCACGCAGTATTTTAGCTGTGGCCTAACTAGTGTTTTATACAGTTCGAACATAACCCCCCTGCTCTTGTATTCTAAGCCTCGGCTAATAAAGGAAAGTATCCCGTATGCCTTCTTAACCACCTTATCTACCTGTCCTGCTACCTTCAGGGATCTGTGGACATGCACTCCAAGGTCCCTCTGATCTTCTGCACTTCAGTGTCCTACCATTTATTGTGTATTCCCTTGCCTTGTTAGCCCTCCCCAAATGCATTACCTCACACTTCTCCAGATTGAATTCCATTTGCCACTGTTCTGCCCACCTGACCAGTCCATTGATATCTTCCTGCAGTCTACAGCCGCCGCCTTCATTATCAACCACACGGCCAATTTTTGTATCATCTGCAAACTTCTTAATCATACTTCCTACATTCAAGTCTAAATGATTGATATATACCACAAAAAGCAAGGGACCGAGTACTGAGCCCTGCCGAACCCCACTGGAAACAGCCTTCCAGTCACAAAAACACCCTTCGACCATTACCCTCTGCTTCCTGCCTCTGAGCCAATTTTGGATCCAACCTGACACTTTGTCCTGGATCCCATGGGCTTTTACTTTCATGACCAGTCTGCCATGTGGGACCTTATCAAAAGCCTTGCTAAAATCCATATAGACTACATCAAACACACGACCCTCATCGACCCTCCTTGTCACCTCCTCAAAAAATTCAATCAAGTTAGTCAGACACGACCTTCCCTTAACAAATCCATGCTGACTGCCCCTGATTAATCCGTGTCTTTCTAAATGAAGATTTATCCTGTCCCTCAGAATTTTTTCCAATAATTTTCCCACCACTGAGGTTAGGCTGACTGGTCTGTAATTACTCGGCCTATCCCTTTCTCCCTTTTTAAACAAGGGTACCACGTTAGCAGTCCTCCAGTCCTCCGGCACCACACCTGAAGCCAGAGAGGATTGGAAAATGATGGTCAGAGCCTCTGCTATTTCCTCTCTTACTTCTCTTAACAGTCTGGGATACATTTCATCCAGGCCTGGGGATTTATCCACTTTCAAAGATGCTAAACTCCTTAATACTTCCTCTCTCACTATGTTCATTTCATCTAATATTTCACACTCCTCCCTGATTGCAATGTCTGCATCGTCCCTCACGTTTGAGAAAACAGACGCAAAGGGCTGGATTTTCCTAAGCCCCTGGAGTCGGGTTGGAGGCGTGCGGGCGATAAAAATCGGAGATCCGGGGGTCCCGACCCCATCCGCCTCCAACCCGCCTCCATGTCAATTTCATAGGAGTCGGGTTGCCGACAAGTGCTGGAACCCGACTCCCAGAGGCGGGAAGGGATTAAAGGCAATTAAACTGCCTGTTAACAGGTAGTTTTTTGCTTATTCGCGATTTTTATTGCTGGTTTGTGGGCTTCCCGACAGCTCCAAACCACGAAAAGTTTTCGAGGCGGGACGTGGGTCTGAGGTCTTGGAGGGGTCGAGATGCCCAGTGTTCAGGTGAGTGAGGGGTGCAGGAGTGCAAAGGTAAGTGTTTTGCAAGTGTTTAAATAAGTTTAACTTACTTTTACTTACCTTTACAGGAGTCCTGCATTCCGGTGTCGGGAGTCGGCTGCAAGAACCACAGAAGCTCCGATTTTTAAAAAAAAATCAGCTTCTTGGTTTCTGCTGCAAAATGATTTTAAAGTTATCCTGAGAAAGGACTGAGGCTGAATTAGCAGTTTTTCAGTGCTTGACAGCTTCAAACAGCTGTTAAACACTGATATTTCATCTGCCAAAAGCTTTTGACAGATGAAATGTAAATCTCTGACGTCACCTGTTGCCGGGTGGCCCTTAATTGGCCTGCTGAGCCCACAGGGCAGGCTCAACAAGGTCAATCAGAGGAAAATCCAGTGGGTTGGCCACATCTCCATGGAGGCGGGACAACAAGCCCAAATGTGGGTTTCCCACCTCCAACCCGCCCCCGTAGCAAAATCCAGCCCAAAGTATTCATTAAGAACCATACCCATGTCTTCCTCTTCCATACACAGGTTACCTTTAGTCATAGAGTCATAACAGCACAGAAGGAGGCCATTCGGCCCATCGAGTCCGTGCCGGCTCTCTGTAGAGCAATCCAGTCAGTCCTATTCCCCCGCTCTATCCCCGTAGCCCTGCAAGTTTATTTCCCTCAAGTGTCTATCCAGTCTCCCCTTGAAAACATTGAGTGTCTCCGCTTCCACCACTTCCATCGGCAGCGAGTTCCAGGTCATCACCACTCGCTGCGTAAAAAAGTTTTTCCTCACATCCCCCCTTTATCTCTTGCCCAAAACCTTAAATCTTTGTCCCCTAGTCCTTGTACAATCAACTAGTGGGAACAGCCTTTCCCCGTCTAGCCTATCCAAACCCGTCATAATCTTGTACACCTCGATCAAATCTCCCCTCAACCTCCTTTGCTCTAATGAAAACAAATCCAGCTTCTCCAACCTGTCCTTGTAGCGAAGATCCCCCATCCCCAGAACCATTCTGGTAAATCTCCTCTGCACCCTCTCAAGGGCCTTCACATCCTTCCTAAAGTGTGGTGACCAGAACTGGACGTAATACTCCAGTTGTGACTCAACCAGCGCTTTATAAAGTTTCAGCATAACTTCTCTACTTTTATACTCAATACCTCTATTTATGAAGCCCAAGATCCCATATGCTTTGTTAACCACTCTCTCAATATGTCCCACCACCTTCAGAGACCTATGCACATTAACTCCCAGGTCCCTCTGTCCCTGCACACTCTGTAAAACTGTGCCATTAAGTGTATATTGCCTCTCCCTGTTCCTTCTGCCAAAATGCATCACCTCACACTTCTCTGTATTAAATTCCATCTGCTACTTGTCTGCCCATTCTGCTAGCCTTTCTATGTCCTGTTGCCGTCGATTGGTATCATCAATGTTTGCCACACCCCCAAGTTTGGTGTCATCGGCAAATTTAGAAATTCTACTCTATTCCAATATCCAGGTCATTTATATAGATCAAAAAAAGCAGTGGCCCCAGCACTGACCCTTGGGGAACACCACTGTCTACCATCCTCCAGTCTGAAAAACAGCCATTTACCACAACTTGCTGTTTTCTGTCCTTAAGCCAATTCCTTATCCAAGCTGCCACTGACCCAGCTATTCCATGAGCCTCAATTTTGTTAACCAGCCTTCTATGTGGTACTTTGTCAAACGCCTTCGGAAAATCCACGTAGACAACATCCACTGCATTCCCTTCATCAATCCTCTGTTACTTCATCAAAAAATTCAATTAGATTAGTCAAACACAATCTTCCTTTTACAAACCCGTGTTGGCTCTCCTTAATTAGCTTAAACCTCTCCAAGTGCCCGTTGATTTTTTCCTTGATTATTGTTTCTAAAACTTTACCCGTCACTGATGTTAAACTGACCTGCCTGTAGTTACTAGGATTGTCCTTACACCCTTTCTTGAATAATGGTGTCACATTTGCCACTTTCCAATCCTCAGGCACATCCCCGCATCTAGAGAAGATTGGAAAATTACGGCAAGCCCTTCCGCTATCTCCTCCCCCAATTCCCTTAGCAACCTGGGATGCAAGCCATCTGGACCAGGCGACTTGTCCACTCTAAGCATACCCAGCCTTTCTAGTACATCCTGTCTATCAATTTTCACCCCTTCCATTGCTTCTACCTTTTCCACTTCTACCGATATTTTGTCAGCATCCACCTCCTTAGTAAACACCGATACAAAGTACTCATTGAGTATTCTAGCCTTGCCCTACGCCTCTAAGCATATATCACCTTCTTTGTCTCTAATAGGCCCCACCCTGCCTCTTACTACCCGCTTACTGTTTACATGCTGGTAGAAGGTTTTTGGGTTCCCTTTTATGTTAACCACCATTCTACTCTCATATTCTCTCTTTCCCAATCTTATTTTCATCTTTACGTCCCCTCTCAACTTATTGTATTTGGTCTGGCTCCCCCTTGAAGAATTCACCTGACATGCCTCACACACCCTCTTTTTTGTTTCATCATCTTCTCTATCTCCCTCGTCATCCAAGGAGTCATCGAACCAATGCTCTTCTCGATCTTCCTTGCTGCAATGCTCCATCTCACCCTCAGTAAGCTCCCTGCTGGAGTGGAGCTAATTTACAGAACAAACGGGAAACTGTTCAACCTCCATCGCCTCCAGTCCAGATCCAAGGTCATCCCATCCTCTGTCGTCGAATTACAGTATGCAGACGGTGCTTGCGTCTGCGCTCACTCGGAGGTCGAACTCCAAACCATCATTAACACCTTCACCGAAGCGCACGAGAGCCTGGGCCTTACACTAAACATCCGTAAGACAAAGGTCCTCTGACCAACCTGCCCCCACCACACATTACTGCCCCCCGATTATCAAAATCCATGACAAGGCCTTGGACAACGTGGGCTACTTTCCATACCTCGGGAGCCTACTGACAACAAGGGCAGACGTCGATGACGAAGTCCAACATTGCCTTCAGTGTGCCAGTGCAGCCTTCGGTCGCCTGAGGACCAGGACCTCAAACCCGGCACCAAGCTCATGGTCTACAGAGCAGTAGTGATACCTGCCCTGCTGTATGCCTCAGAGACATGGACCATGTACAGCAGGCACCTCAAAGCACTGGAGAGGTACCACCAACGCTGCCTCTGCAAGATCCTGCAAATCCATTGGCAGGATAGGCGCACCAACGTCAGTGTTCTCGCTCAGGCCAACATCCCCAGCATCGAAGCTTTGATCACGCTCGATTAGCTCTGATGGACGGGTCACATCGTCCGCATGCCCGATACGAGACTCCCAAAACAAGTGCTCTACTCGGAGCTCCAACACGGCAAGAGAGCCCTCAAAGCCTCCTTGAAAAAGTGCAACATCCCCACTGACACCTGGGAATCCCTGGCCCAAGACCGCACAAAGTGGAGGACAAGCATCCAGGAAGGCGCCGAACACCTCGAGTCTCTTCGCTGGGAGCAAGTGGAAACCAAGCGCAAACAGCGGAAGGAGCGCACGTCAACCCAAGCACCCCACCCACCCGCCCCTTCAACCACCGTCTGCCCCACCTGTGACAGAGACTGTAGGTCCCACATTGGACTCATCAATCACCTGGGAACTCATTTTTAATATGGAAGCAAGTCATCTTCAGTTCCGAGGGAATGCCTAAGAGAAGAAGAGAGGGAAGAGCTTTGGTTCCCTTACCCTTCCCTCTTGTTGGAATGTACCTAGCCTGTACTTGGAACATCTCCTCCTTAAAGATCACCCATTGTCCCGTTACAGTTTTTCCTGTCAGTCTTTGGTTCCATTTTACCCTGGCTAGATCCTTTCGCATCCCATTGAAGTTAGCCCTATTCCAGTTTAGAAGTTTCACTCTAGATTGTTCCTTGCTCCTCTCCATTGCTAATCTAAGTCTTATGATACGATGATCACTCGTACCCAAGTGTTCTCCCACAGACACTTGGTCGACCTGGCCCACCTCATTCCCCAGCACCAGATCCAGCAATGCCTCCTTCCTAGTTGGGCCAAGAACATATTGGTCAAGGAAATTCCTCCCCCTCCTTTCCCTTTACCCTAGCATTATCCCAATCGATATTTGGGTAATTAAAGCCCCCCAATATCACCACTCTATAGCTCTTGCATATCTCTGTGATTTCCCTGCAGATTTGCTCCTCTACCTCCCTCTCACTATTTCGAGGCCTATAGAATACCCCCAATAGCGTGATCATACCCTTTTTGCTCCTCAACTCTAACCAAATGGATTCTGTCCTTGTCCCCTCAAGAGCATCCTCCCATTCCAACACTACAATGTCTGCCTTAATCAGCACTGCCACCCCACCTCTCTTTTTTCCTTCCCTATCTTTTCTGAACACCTTGTACCCTTGAATATTAAGTGCCCAGCCCTCACCGTTTTTAAGCCACGTTTCCGTTATTGCCACAATGTCATATTGCCACACGGCTAATTGTGCTTGTAGCTCACCACCCTTATTCACCACACTTTGTGCGTTTACGTACATGCATTCTAAACCCATTTTTGAATTTTTCGCAGTCTTGCTTAGTCTGCTCCTGTCTAATATGGTACTACTTCCGCCTCTAGTACTTTCTTCTCTAGTACTATCCAACACACTCACTCTTTTATGCACCTTATTCCTCTTTTCTACTCCTATATGCTGGTGCCCATCCCCTTGCCAAGCTAGTTTAAACCCTCCCCAACAGCACTAACAAACCTCCCCGCGAGAATATTGGTCCCGACTCTGTTGAGGTGTAACCCGCCCGGCTTGTACAGGTCCCACCTTCCCCAGAAATGGTCCCAATGCCTCAGGAATCTAAAGCTCTCCCTCCTGCACCATCTCTCCAGCCACGCATTCATCTGCTCTATCCTCCTATTTCTATACTCACTAGCACGTGGCACCGGGAGTAATCTGGAGATTACTACCTTTGAGGTCCTGCTTTTTAATCTCTTTCCTAGCTCCCTAAACTCTGCCTGCAGGACCTCATCCCTCTTTCTGCCTATGTCGTTGGTACCGATATGGACCACGACCTCTGGCTGTTCACCCTCTCCCCTCAGAGTGTCCTGCAGCCGCTCAGTGACATCCTTGACCCTGGCACCAGGGAGACAACATACCATCCTGGAGTCACGTCTACGGCCACAGAAACGCCTGTCTGCTCCCCTAACTATCGAATCCCCTATCACTATTGCTCTTCCACTCTTTTTCCTCCCCCCTCCCCGTGCAGCTCAGCCACCTGTGGTGCCGTGGACTTGACTCTGGCTGCACTCCCCAGAGGAACCATCGCCCTCACCAGTACTCAGAACAGAATACTGGTTAGAGAGCTCGATGCACTCTGGGGACGGGGACTCCTGCACTACCTGGTGGTCCTCCTCTTCTGTCTGGCGGTCACCCATTCCCTCTCTGCCTGCACACTCTTAAGCTGCGGGGCGACCACCTCCTGAAACGTGCTATCCACGTAGCTCTCAGCCTCGCGGATGCACCGCAGTGACTGCAGCCGCCGCTCAAGCTCCGAAACCGGAGCTTGAGTTGCTGTAGCTGGCGACACTTCCCGCACATGTGGTCATCCAGGCTACGCGAAGCGTCCAGGACTTCCCACATGGCACAGGATGTGCACTCCACGGGACTGAGCTGCCCTGCCATGCCTCTATTTAATAGACCAAGAACTAACCCAGCAGAAATAAACTTAAAACTTAACAAAAAACGCTCCCCAGCTACTCACCAATCAGCTTCTTCCCTTGTGCCGATATCACTTTTTTTACTCCGATGTCACTTTTTCAAAAACTGCCTCTGTTGAGTTGCTGCCGATCCTTTTAACAGCTCCGCCCTCACTGTGCTCCCTCCAGTCCACTCCTTTAAGGTCCCTAATAGGTCCAACTCTTACTTTAGTTATCCTCTTGCTCTTAATGTATTTATAAAACATCTTTGGGTTTTCCTTGATTTTACTTGCCAATATTTGTTCATGACCTCTCTTTGCTTTCCTAATTTCCTTTTTAATTTCACCCCTGCACTTTCTATACTCTTCTAGGGCTTCTGCAGTATTGAGCCCTCGGTATCTGTCATAAGCTTCCCTTTTTTTCTTTATCCTACCCTGTATGCCCCTTGACATCCAGGGAGCTCTAGATTTGTTAGTCCCACCCTTTGTCTTTAAGGGGACATACTTGCTCTGAACCCTCACTATCTCCTCCTTGAATGCCTCCCACTGCTCTGACACTGATTTACCTTCAGGTTTCTGTCTCCAGTCCACTTTGGCTAAATCACCTCTCAGCTTAGTAAAATTAGCTTTTCCCCAATTGGGAACTTTTATTCCTGGTCTGTCCTCGTCCTTTTCTATAACTACCTTAAATCTAACTGAATTATGATCACTACCACCAATATGCTCTCCCACTGATACCCTTTCCACCTGCCCAGCTTCATTCCCGAAAACTAGGTCCAGAACCGCCCCCTCTCTTGTTGGGCTTGCTACGTTCTGGCTAAAAAAGCTCTCCTGAATGCATTTTAAGAATTCTGCTCCCTCTATATCTTTCACACTAATTTTATCCCAGTTAATATTAGGGAAGTTGAAATCCCCTACTATTACTGCCCTATTTTTGCACGTCTCAGAAATGTGCCTACATATTTGCTCTTCTATCTCCCTCTGACTGTTTGGGGGCCTATCGTACACTCCCAGCAGTGTGATCGACCCTTTTTTTTTCAGTTCAACCCATAGGGCCTCATTTGATCTTTCTAAGATACCATCCCTCCTCACAGCTGTAATTTTTTCTTTAATCAATATTGCGACCCCCCTCCTTTTTTATCCCCCTCTCTCTCTCTTGTCTGAAAATCCTGTAACCAGGAATGTTGAGCTGCCATTCCTGCCCTTCTTTCAGCCATGTCTCAGTAATAGTTATAATATCACACTCCCACGTGTCTATCTGTGCCCTCAGCTCATCTGCTTTATTCCCTAGACTCCTTGTGTTGAAGTATATACCATTTAGTACTGCCAAACTCCCTTGTTGTCTATTTTCTAGCCTTTGTTTCCTCTGCCTTCCAAACTCGCTTACTAATTTTCTGCCTTCCATTTCCAGCTTTGCTTCTCTCCCTTCTGAATCCACTCTCAGGTTCCCATCCCCCTGCCAAGCTAGTTTAAACCCTCCCCAACAGCACTAGCAAACCCCGCCGTGAGGATATTGGTCCTGGTCCTGTTGAGGTGCCGCCCATCCGGCTTGTACAGGTCCCACCTCCCCCAGAAATGGTCCCAATGCCTCAGGAATCTAAAGCCCTCCCTCCTGCACAGTCTCTCCAGCCACGCATTCATCTGCTCTGTCCTTCTGTTTCTGTACTCACTAGCACATGGCACCGGGAGTAATCCGGAGATTACTACCTTTGAGGTCCTGCTTTTTAATCTCTTTCCTAGCTCCCTAAAATCTGCCTGCAGGACCTCATCCCTCTTCCTACCTATGTCATTGGTGCCGATATGGACCATGACCTCTGGCTGTTCACCCTCCCCCCTCAGAGTGTTCTGCAGCCGCTCAGTGACATCCTTGACCCTGGCACCAGGGAGGCAACATATCATCCTGAAGTCACGTCTACGGCCGCAGAAACGCCTGTCTGCTCCCCTAACTATCGAATCCCCTATCACTATTGCTCTTCCACTCTTCCCCACCCCCCCCCCCCCGTGCAGCTGAGCCACCCGTGGTGTGGACTTGACTCTGGCTGCACTCCCCAGAGGAACCATCGCCCCCACCAGTATTCAGAACTGAAAACCGGTTAGCGAGCGAGATGCACTCAATTGATTCCTGCCCTACCTGCCTGGTCCTCCTCTTCTGTCTGGCGATCACCCATTCCCTCTCTGCCCGCACACTCTTAAGCTGCAGGGTGACCACCTCCTGAAAAGTGCTATCCACGTAGCTCTCCGCCTCACGGATGCACAGCAGTGACTGCAGCCGCCGCTCAAGCTCCATAACCCGGTGCTCGAGCTGCTGTAGCTGGCGAAAGTTCCCGCACATGTGGTTGTCCAGGCTACGGGAGGTGTCCAGGATTTCCCACATGGCACAGGATGTGCATTCCACGGGCCTGAGCTGCCCGGCCATGCCCCTATATAATATACTATGAACTACCTTGACAGAAATAAACTTAACAAAAAAACACCCACCAGCTACTCACCAATCATCTCCCTTGTGCCGACGTCACTTCTGAATTCTGACGTCATTCCTGTGTTGAGTTACACTCACCGACTCTGTGCCTCTCACAGGTCCGTCGCTCAGCTCTGGATTGCAGGAAGAACCTTTTTACTAAAAGTGTGGTGATTTTGTGGAACAGATTACAGGTACGGTGGATGTGACAAGAAACCTTAATGGGCTTCAAGAAGGAATTAGACAAGTTCTTGCCAGCAAATGGGATGCAGGGCTATTAGAAACGCACTAAGGGAACACTGGATAGGTCGGCTCGATGGGCCAAACGGACTCCTGCTTGAAACTATGTCACACAACGAGCAGAGACTGAAACAGAGAAAAAAATGCTTCATTCCCCCTTGCCCCAGAGCACTTGGCATTACGTTGAGGTGTTTTTGGAGTAGTGGGATTACCAGCAGGGAGGCAGTGATCTCATCTTTTAGAAAGTTAGTTCACGAAAGGAAGTGACACGTCTCAGCACAAGTATTAGGTTAAATGGAGAGTAAAACTCCACCCACACTCTCCACCAACTTACAAAGTATTGCACAGTATTTACAGCCCAGAAACAGGCCATTCGGCCCAACTGCTCCGTGCCGGTGTTTCTGCTCCACACGAGCCTCCTCCCACCCTCCATCTCACCCTATCACCATATCCTTCTATTCCTTTCTCCCTCATGTGTTTATCCAGCTTCCCCTTAAATGTATCTCTGCTATTCGCCTCAGCCACTCCCTGTGGGAGCGAGTTCCACATTCTCACCACTCTCTGGGGAAAGAAGTTTCTCCTAAATTCCCTGTTGGATTTATCAGTGACTATCTTATATTGATGACCCCTAGTTCTGGTCTCCCCCACAAGTGGAAACATCTTCTCTACGTCTACCCTATCGAACCCTTTCATTATTTTAAAGACCTCGATCAGGTCACCGCTCAGTCTTCTCTTATCCAGAGTAAAGAGGCCCAGCCTGTTTAGTCTTTCCTGATCGGTATAACCTCTCAGTTCTGGTATTCTAGTAAATCTTTTTTGCACCTTCTCCCAGTGCCTCGATATCCTTTTTATAATATGGAGACCAGAACTGTGCAGAGTGCTCCAAGTGTGGTCTAACCAAGGTTCTACACTAGTTTAACATCACTTCTCTGCTTTTCAATTCCATCCCTCTATAAATGAACCCAGGGCTTGGTTTGATGTTTTAGGGCCTTATTAACCTGTGTCGCTACTTTTAGTGATTTGTGTATCTGTACCCCCAGATCCCTCTGTTTCTTGACCCCATTTCGACACCTCTTTTCCAAGGAGTGGGTGACCTCCTTATTCTTTTTACCAAAATGCACCACCTCACACTTCTCTATATTGAAATTCCTTTGCCAATTACACGCCCATTTTGCAAGTTTATTAATGTCTTCCTGTATTTTGTTGCAGTCCTCTGTGTTAACCATTCCTCAGTTGGTGTCATCTGCAAATTTTGAAATTGTTCTTCCGATTCCCGAGTCCAAATCGTTCACGTAAATGGTGAACAACAGTGGTCCCAGCACCGATCCTTGTGGAACATCACTTCCCACCATTTACCAATCTGAGAAACTACCTTTAGCCCCACTCTCTGTTTCCTGTTCTGTAGCCAGCTTGCTGTCCATTCTGCTATTTGTCCTGACTCCACATGCTCTGACCTTAGTCATGAGGTACCTGACCAAAGGCTTTTAGGAATATATTACATCTACTGTATTACTCTTATCTACCCTTTCTGTTACTTGAGCTGAGGCCAACTGAGTGAGACAGAGGTTCTGCTGACTACAGAAGTGAGTTTAGATTAAAGAGTATGATGGAGACCTTAGCAAGAGACTTTGAGGAACTGGGTTCTAGATTAAAACTTAAGACAACAACAACTTGGATTTATATAGGACCTTGAGAGTTCTTTAAAGTAATGGAGAGGGTTGATGATGTGTATATGGACTTTCAAAAGCCGTCTGACAAAGTACCACATAATAGACTTGTTTGCAAAATTAAAGTCCATGGGATTAAAGGGACAGTGGCAGCATGAATACAAAATTGGCTAATGGACAGAAAGCAGAGAGTCGTGGTGAACAGTTGTTTTTCAGACTGGAGGGATGTGTACAGTGGTGTCCCCCAGGGGTCAGTGTTGGGACCACTGCTCTTTTTGATATATATTAATGTCCTGGACTTGGGTATACAGGGCATAATAATTTCAAAGTTTGCAGATGACACGAAACTCAGGAATGTAGTAAACAATGAGAAGGATAGTAACAGACTTCAGGAGGACATAGACAGACTGGTGAAATGGGCGGACACGCAGCAGATGAAATTTAATGCAGAGAAGCGTGAAGTGATACATTTTGGTAGGAACAATGAGGAGAGGCAATATAAACTACATGGTACAATTTTAAAGTGGGTGTAGGAACAGAGAGCTGGGGGTGGGGAGTGTATACACATCGCTGAAGGTGGCAGGACAAGTTGTGAAGGCTGTTGAAAAAGCATCTGGGATCCTGGGTTTTATTAATAGAGGCATAGAGTGCAAAAGCAAGGAAGTTATGCTAAATCTTTATAAAACACTGGTTCGGCCCCAGCTGGAGTATTGTGTTCAATTCTGGGCACCGCACTTTAGGAAGGATGTCAAGGCCTTGGAGAGGGTGTGGAGGAGATTTACTAGAATGGAAGCAGAAAATGCTGGAAATACTCAGCAGTTTGGGCAACATCTGTGGAGAGAGAAACAGAGTTCATGTTTCAGGTTGATGACCCTTCGTTTCTCTCTCCACAGATGATGCCTGACCTACTGAGTATTTCCAGCATTTTCTGCTTCTATTTCAGATTTCCAGCATCCGCAGTATTTTGCTTTTGGTTTATTAAAATGGTACCAGGGATGAAGGACTTCAGTAATGTGGAGAAACTGAGATTGTTCTCCTCAGAACAGAGAAGGTTAAGAGGAGATTTAATAGAGGCGTTCAAAATCATGAAGGGTTTTGATAGAGTAAATAAGGAGAAATTGTTTCCACTGGCAGGAGGGTCGGTTTTTCCCATTGTTTTATTTCTTATTAAATTTTCTTCATCAGCCGTTGTTTCAGTTCCAATGAAGGGTCTAAACCTACAACATTAACCCCTCTGTTCTATCCACAGAGACCAACTGACCCGCTGAGTGTTCGCAGCATTTCCTGTTTTTGTTTCTGAGGTTTCTTTGTATTCAGGAGAAGAGTTCGGAAACACTTCTTCAGGCAAAGGCCGTTAGGAGTGTGGAACCCTCTCCCACAAAAAGCAGTCGATGCCGGGACTCAATTAATCATTTTAAATCTGAGAGCGATAGGTTTTTGCTAGACAGGGGTATTAAGGGATATGAAACCAAGGCGGGTGGTTAGGATACAGATCAGCCGTGATCTGATAGAATGGCGGAACAGGCTCGAGGGGCTGAATTTCCTCCTGCTTCCTGTAAACGGGCCATTCCACACGTGTAAACAGGCTGAAGTGGGGAAAGAGTTAAAATGACATCGCTGGCAGTTCACAGAATGGTGTAAGTGTGGTAAACCACTGTTATTGTTTTCACTGTCGTTCACTACTGTTATCGTTATTGCACATTGTTACCTCTTGCTACTCACTGTGTACCAATGCATGCCTCAGCTGACTCCGCCTACATGACCTGGTATAAAGGTGGCTGCCCGGCAACCCACTTCCTTCTTGGAACCAGTCGTCCACGAGAGGCATGCTCTGTTCTTTAGTTAATAAAAACCTTTTCATTACTTTCCTAATTCATCGCCTTTTATGGAGTAATTGATAAGCGTATCAATTTTATTAACTAAAAGTAAAATGTCCGGAACTGAGCAGCAACAACAGCAGGCGTTGCTGCGAGCCCTCAGACCAGCAGGCGTTGCTACGACCCTCAGACCAGCATGCCTGGACCTCGACCCCCAAGCGGCGGGTTCAGCTACCAATTTCGAACACTGGCTGAGCTGCTTTGAATCCTTCCTAGAAGCCTCCGCCGTGACATCGGAGGAGAACAAATTAAAAGTCCTGACCGCCCAGGTGAGCCCTCAAGTATATACACTCATCCGGGACGCTACTACGTACACGGCGGCTCTCGACCTGCTAAAAGGGCAATACACGCGCCCAGTGAATACGATTTACGCCAGACACCTCCTGGGATCCCGCAGGCAGCAACCGGGGGAATCGGTAGAGGCGTTTTTACGGGCGTTACACACGCTCTGCAGGGACTGCGACTGCAAGGCGGTAACGGCTGCGGCGCGCGCGGAGGGACTTACCTGTGATGCCTTCGTTAAGGGCCTCCAGTCCGACTACTCCCGGCAGAGACTGCTCGAAAGCAAGGAGCTCGACCTGAAGACGGCCGTAGCCCTCGCGCTCTCACTAGATGCGGCCCACCGAAACCTCGAAGCATATGCACGTAACGGGGCCGCGCCATGGTCATCGCGACCTTGGGACATGGGACCGCCGCCCCCGGTACCAACTACGGCAGCGATGTCCCGAAAGCAACCGGGACCGCCGCCCCTGGTACCAACTGCAACGATGTCCCGTAACCAGGCCCAAAAATGCTATTTCTGTGGCCAGTTAAAACACCCCAGAGCGCACTGCCCAGCGAAGACCGCTACCTGCTCTGGCTGCGGGAAGAAAGGCCATTACGCCAATGCCTGCAGAGGGAAACCCGCGAACGCCAGCAGCGCCGCATGTGAACCGTGGGGGCAGCCATCTTCTCCGCCATTTTGTGCACCTCCAGCTACGTGGGGATCGGAATCATGGCCGCCGCCATTTTGCCCGCCGCACTCAACCGCCAATTTGTCTCCGGACTCGACCACCGTCTCGTCGGACAACCATATCAGCTCACTCAGCCATACACTGGCCTCCGTTACGCTGGATCAAGCCCTCCCTCATCATCTGTCCAGGTCCATGATGGACATTACGGTAAACGGCCGCGCCACTACTTGCCTGTTTGACAGCGGGAGCACGGAGAGTTTTATTCACCCCGACACGGTGCGTAGCCACTCCCTCACGGTCCTGCCAACGCGCCATCGGATTTCTATGGCGTCCAAGTCCCATTCAACGGACGTCGGCGGCTACTGTGTGGTGACCCTTTCGGTTAGGGGCACTGAATATAAAAATTTTAAACTTCTTGTCATGCCCCGTCTTTGCGCTGCCGTTCTGCTAGGGTTTGATTTTCAGTGCCACCTCAAAAGTGTCACATTGGCATATGGTGGACCCCTTCCCCCACTCACAGTCTGCAACCAACAGCTTTTAAATCGCCCGCCGCGCACCACTTGCAGCCTTTCCACACTCAAAGTCCCCCCCCCTCCCTTGTTCGCTAACCTCACCCGCGACTGTAAACCCATCGCTACCAAGAGCAGGCGGTACAGTGCCGGGGACAGAGCTTTTATTAGCGCTGAGGTGGAGCGACTCCTGAAGGAGGGCATTATCGAAGGGAGCACCAGCCCATGGCGAGCCCAGGTTGTAGTCGTTAAGACCGCCGATAAACGCCGCCTGGTCATCGACTACAGCCAAACCATAAACCGGTACACCCAGCTGGACGCATACCCCCTTCCCCGCATATCTGATATGGTCAATCAGATTGCGCAATACAGGGTATTCTCCACCATTGACCTTAAGTCAGCATACCACCAACTCCCTATCCGCCATGAGGACCGCCAGTATACTGCCTTCGAGGCAAACGGCCGCCTCTACCACTTCCTTAGGGTCCCCTTCGGCGTCACCAACGGGGTTTCGGTCTTCCAAAGGGAGATGGACCGGATGGTTGACCAGAACGCGCTGCAGGCCACCTTTCCCTACCTGGATAACGTCACCATCTGCGGCCACGACCAGCAGGACCATGACGTTAACCTAGCGAAATTCCTCTGTACGGCCCAGCGGCTGAATCTAACATACAATAAAGAGAAATGTATGTTTCACACCACGCGCCTGGCCATCCTCGGCTGCGTAGTGGAGAATGGAGTCATCGGGCCCGACCCCGACAGAATGCGCCCCCTTATGGAGCTCCCCCTCCCCCACTGCCTAAAAGCACTGAAGAGATGCCTGGGGTTTTTCTCTTACTATGCTCAGTGGGTGCCCAACTATGCGGACAAAGCCAGATCCCTCATCAAGTCCACCTCCTTCCCCCTGACATCAGAGGCGGGTGCTGCCTTCACTCTTATCAAGAGTGATATTGCGAAGGCCACAATACACGCAGTGGCTGAGTCCATCCCTTTCCAAGTGGAGAGCGATGCATCCGACTTCGCCCTAGCTGCAACCCTTAACCAGGCGGGGAGACCCGTGGCCTTTTTCTCAAGGACCCTCCAGGGCCCCGAGATTCGACACTCCTCTGTCGAAAAGGAGGCCCAGGCTATTGTGGAAGCAGTGCGACAGTGGAGGCATTACCTGGCCGGAAAACGATTTACCCTTCTCACTGACCAGCGTTCAGTTGCTTTTATGTTCAATAATAAGCAGAGGGGCAAAATCAAGAACGACAAGATCTTGAGGTGGAGAATTGAACTTTCCACCTACAATTACGATATCTTGTACCGGCCCGGGAAACTCAATGAGCCCCCAGATGCTCTATCACGAGGTACATGCGCCAACGCGCAAGTTGATAGACTGCGGACCCTCCACAATGACCTCTGCCACCCCGGGGTCACCAGATTCTGCCACTTCATTAAGTCCCGCAACCTGCCCTACTCCATCGAGGAGGTCAGAACTATGACCAGGAACTGTCAAATCTGTGCCGAATGCAAACCGCATTTTTATAGGCCAGACAGAGCAAGCCTGATCAAGGCCACTCGCCCCTTCGAGCGCTTGAGCATCGACTTTAAGGGGCCCCTCCCTTCCTCTGACCGCAACGTGTACTTCCTCAACATTGTTGATGAGTACTCCCGTTTCCCGTTTGCCATCCCTTGCCCAGACATGACCAGTACCACGGTCATCAAATGTCTGAATGACCTCTTCGCTTTGTTCGGGTTCCCCAGCTATATACATAGCGACCGGGGCTCATCTTTCATGAGCGACGAACTTCGTCAGTACCTGCTCGCGAGAGGTATTGCTACAAGCAGGACCACCAGCTACAACCCCCGGGGGAACGGCCAGGTGGAAAGAGAGAACGCGACGGTTTGGAAGGCCGTCCTCTTAGCCTTAAAATCTAAGGGCCTTCCGACCTCTCGCTGGCAGGAGGCCCTCCCTGCGGCGCTCCACTCCATCCGGTCACTGCTTTGTACTGCCACTAATGCCACCCCTCATGAGCAAATGTTCATTTTCCCCAGGAAGTCCACATCGGGAACCTCGCTACCGACATGGCTGACTTCTCCTGGGCCCGTCCTACTGCGGAGGCACGTGAGGACCCATAAAACGGACCCCCTGGTCGAGAGGGTGAACCTCCTACACGCCAACCCCCAGTATGCCTATGTGGCATACCCAGACGGGCGGGAGGACACGGTCTCCATACGAGACCTCGCACCCTCGGGCGCCCCTGAATCACCACCGTTATTATCCACCACTTCTCCCAACCCAACCCCTGTAGACGGCATGCCGGAGCCCCAGGACCCTTCGTCGACCACTCAGACACCAGACTCGACGTTGGATACTGCAGCACCGCCGCCGCTGCTACGACGATCAGGACGGCATACAAGGCCTCCTGATAGACTTACCTACACGAACTTTTAGTACACTTCACCCCGCCGGACTCAATTTTAAACAAGGGGTGAATGTGGTAAACCACTGTTATTGTTTTCATTGTTGTTCACTACTGTTATCGTTATTGCACATTGTTACCTCTTGCTACTCACTGTGTACCAATGCATGCCTCAGCTGGCTCCGCCTACATGACCTGGTATAAAGGTGGCTGCCCGGCAACCCACTTCCTTCTTGGAACCAGTCGTCCACGAGAGGCATGCGCTGTTCTTTATTTAATAAAAACCTTTTCATTACTTTCCTAATTCATCGCCTTTTATGGAGTAATTGATGAGCATATCAGTAAGAAAGACAGGGGCTAACATGAAAGGCCACATCCATAAGATGTGGTCAAGATGACTGACCTTTGAAGACTAAAAACAACTCAGTAGAGACAGGATGTCGAGTGTTTCAAACTGCCCTTAGAGCTTTGTTATAGAGTCATAGAGTTTTACAGCACAGAAAGAGGCCCTTCGGCCCATCGTGTCTGCGCCGCCCATCCATCCCTGTCCAGTCTAATCCCATTTTCCAGCATTTGGTCCATAGCCTTGTATGCAATGGCATTTCAAGTGCTCATCCAAATGCTTCTTGAATGTTGTGAGGGTTCCTGCCTCTACCACCCTTTCAGGCATTGAGTTCCACATTCCAACCACCCTCTGGGTGAAAAAGTTCCTCCTCAAATCCCCTCTAAATCTCCTGCCCCTTACCCTGAATCTATGCCCCCTTGTTATTGACCCCCCCACTAAGGGGAAAAGTTCCTCTTTATCTACCCTATCTATGCCGCTCATTATTTTGTACACCTCAATCAGGTCCCCCCTCAGCCTTCTCTGCTCCAAGGAAAACAACTCCAGCCTGTCCAGCCTCTCTTCATAGCTGAGGCGCTCCATCCCAGGTAACAGCCTGGTGAATCTTCTCTGCACCCTCTCTAAAGCAATCACATCCTTCCTATAGTGAGGTGACCAGAACTGCACACAGTACTCCAGCTGTGGCCTCACCAGCGTTTTGTACAGCTCCATCATAACCTCCCTGCTCTTATATTCTATGCCTCGGCTAATGAAGGCAAGTATCCCATATGCCTTTTTAACCACCTTATCTACCTGCTCCACTGCCTTCAGGGATCTATGTACATGTACACCAAGGTCCCTCTGACCCTCTGTACTTCCTAGGGTCCTACCACTCATTGTGTATTCCCTTGCCTTATTTGTCCGTCCAAAATGCATCACCTCGCACTTTTCAGGGTTAAATTCCATTTGCCACTTTTCCGCCCATCTGACCAACCCGTTTATATCGTCCTGTAGCCGGAGGCTTTCCTCCTCGCAATTTACCACCCCACCAATTTTCGTGTCATCTGCGAACTTACTGATCATACCTTTTACATTCTCATCCAAATCATTTATGTAGATCACAAACAATAAGGGACCCAGCACCGATCCCTGAGGTACCCCACTGGACACAGGCTTCCAGTCACAAAAGCAACCTTCGACCATCACCCTCTGCCTCCTGCCACTCAGCCAGTTTAGGATCCAACGCGCCAAGGCACCCTGGATCCCATGGGCTCTTACCTTCTTGACCAGTCTCCTATGCGGGACTTTGTCAAAAGCTTTACTGAAGTCCATGTAAACCACATCCACAGCATTTCCCTCATCCACCCCACTAGTCACCCCCTCGAAAAATTCGATCAGATTTGTTAGACATGATTTACCCTTGACAAAGCCATGCTGACTATCCCCGATTAATCCTTGCCTCTCCAAGTGGAGATTAATTTTGTCCCTCAGAATTTTTTCCAATAATTTCCCCACCACAGATGTTAGACTCACTGGCCTGTAATTCCCTGGTTTATCCCTGCTACCCTTCTTGAATAATGGTACTACGTTAGCTGTTCTCCAGTCCTCTGGTACATCCCCTGTGGCCAGAGAGGTTCTGAAAATTAGTGTCAGAGCCCCTGCAATCTCCTCCCTTGCCTCCCACAGCAGCCTGGGATACATCTCGTCCGGGCCTGGGGATTTATCCACTTTTTGGCCCGCTAAAACCGCTAGCACCTCCTCCCTCTCGATGCTAATATGTTCGAGTATGTCACAGTCCCCTTGCCCGATTTCTATGTCTGCATCGTCTTTCTCCATAGTGAACACAGATGCAAAAAATTCATTTAAAACCCCGCCTACATCCTCTGGCTCTACACACAGATTGCCACTTTGGTCCCTAATGGGCCCTACCCTTTCCCTGGTTATCCTCTTGCCCTTAATATACTTATAAAACATCTTAGGATTTTCCTTTATTTTGCTCGCCAGTGTTATTTCATGGCCCCTCCTCGCCCTCCTAATTTCTTTTTTAAGTATGCCCCTGCACTTTTTATACTCCTCTAGGGCTTCTTCTGTCTTTAGTCTTTTGTAACTGCCAAAAGCCCCCCTTTTATTTCTAATGCATTTTTGTATATCCCTTGTCATCCAAGGTTCCCTTTGCTTGTTGGTCCCACCCTTGACCTTTACAGGAACATGTTGGCGTTGTACTCTCTCTATTTCCCTTCTGAAAGTCTCCCACTGTTTTGATGTGGATTTTCCTATAAGCAGCTGCTCCCAGTCCACTTTGGCCAGATCCTGCCTTATCATATTAAAATCGGCCTTCCCCCAATTTAGAACCCTTATTTCCGGGCCGTCTTTGTCTTTTTCCATGACCACCTTAAATCTCACCGAATTATGGTCACTGTCGCCAAAATGCTCTCCTACTGACACTTCCACCACTTGCCCGGCTACATTCCCCAGAATTAGGTCCAGTATCGCCCCCTCTCTTGTAGGACTTTCTACATGTTGGCTCAAAAAGCTCTCCTGGATGCACTTTAAGAATTCTGCACCCTCTAAGCCTTTCACACTCTGACTGTCCCAATTTATATTGGGGAAGTTGAAATCCCCCACTATTATTACCCTATTATTTTCGCACTTCTCTGAGATTTGCCTACATATCTGTTCCTCTATCTCCCCCTGACTGTTTGGGGGCCTATAGTACACTCCCAGCAAAGTGCTTGCCCACTTTTTGTTTTTAAGTTGTACCCATATGGCCTCATTAGAGGAACCCGCTAATATATCATCCCTCCTTACAGCAGTAATTGACTCCTTAATTAATATTGCAACACCCCCTCCCCTTTTACACCCCCCTCTGTCTCGCCTGAAGATTCTATACCCCGGAATATTGAGCTGCCAGTCCTGACCCTCCCTCAACCATGTCTCCGTGATAGCAACAATATCGTACTCCCATGTGTTCAACAACAACTTCAGTTCATCCACCTTATTTGCAAGACTCCTTGCATTAAAATAAATGCCTTCCAGCCCTGCCATATTCTCTTTTGCCTTCACATATTTGCTCTGCCTTCCCAGCTGACTTGTTTTTCCCTCTGTATTTGGCCGTAAATCACCCCCTACTATAGCTCCACTCTGTACCCCAACCCCCTGCCAAGTTAGTTTAAACCCTCCCCAGCAGTGCTAGCAAACCTCCCCGCAAGGATATTGGTTCCCCCCTGGTTCAGGTGTAAACCGTCCGACTTGTACAAGTCCCACCTTTCCCAGAAGCAGACCCAGTGATCCAGGAAACTAAAGCCCTCCCCCCTGCACCATCCCTTTAGCCACGCATTCATCTGTTCTATCTTCCTATTCCTATACTTACTAGCACGTGGCACCGGGAGTAATCCAGAGATTACAACCTTTGAGGTCCTGCTCCTTAATCCTTCACCTAGCTCCCTAAATTCTTGCTGCAGGACCTCATCCCTCTTTTTACCTATGTCGTTGGTACCAATGTGGACCACGACCTCTGGCTGTTCACCCTCCCCCTCCAGAATGCCCTGCAGTCGCTCAGTGATATCCTTGACCCTGGCACCAGGGAGGCAACTGGGTCACATTCCAAGTTATCTTTTAATCAGCATTCAGCAGTTTGAGTGAATGATTGAGGAGGCAGCTTACACACGTTTACCTTAGGACATGTAACCCAATCCGTGAAGGTGCATGCGGGCCAAGATCCAATCAGGTTGCAGGAATGAATTGTGCATGAGGCTGCCATGTGTATTTTAATGTATAAAAATATAGTGTTTGCTGTAACTATTTGGAGAAGTCTCCTGGCACGCCAGTAGAGATTGTTTCCCCACTGGTGTAATAAAGACAACTTGACTATCGATCTGAAAACCTTGTGTGGCGTGTTGGTTTGAAATACTCTACAGCAGGGTTGGCCATTCCACACGTGTAAACCAGTGCGAACTGGCTGGCTTTCTGTGGAAAGCATCACAATATTATTGATATAAAAACAGCAAATGCTGGAAATACTCAGCAGGTCCGGCAGCATCTGTGGAGAGAGAAACCGAGTTAACGTTTCAAGTCGATGACCCTTCGTCAGAACTGGAAAAAAGCTGGAGATGGAACAGGTTTTTAAGCAAGTGTGGGGGCAGGGAGAGGGGGGAGGGGAGGAAAGAACAAAAGGGAAGGTCTGTGATAGGCTGGAAGGCAGGAGAGATTGAGAGATGGTGCGAGGCAAAAGGAGATGGTAATGGGACAAGTTAAGAAACAAAGGATGGCGCTAGATGAAGTGTAAATGGCACTGGCAGAATGATCGACAGCTGCCACGTGAGAGAGAGAAGAAAAAAAAGGAAAAAAAGATCGGGGCCGAGGTTATGGTCTGAAATTGTTGAACTCGATGTTGAGTCCAGAAGGCTGCAAAGTATCTAATCGAAAGATGAGGTGCTGTTCCTCGAGCTTACGCTGAGCTTCATTGGAACAGTGCAAAAGGCCGAGGACAGAGAGGTCAGAGTGGGAGTGAAGCGGAGAATTAAAGTGACAGGCCCCCGGAAGCTCGGGGTCACCCTTACGGACTGAACAGAGGTGTTCCGCAAAGCCTTGCCTTGCACCATCTCTCAATCTCTCCTGCCTTCCATCCTGTCACAGACCTTCCCTTTTGTTCTTTCCTCCCCTCCCCCCTTTCCCTGCCCCCACACTCGCTTAAAAACCTTTTCCATTGATGTGCCAAATAACTGCCTGAATCCGTAAAGTTAAAGCTTAAACTGAAGGCTTTTATTAAGTAAGAACATGGCATCAAGTTAACACAGTTCATCACCGACCCAGCCCTTGGTAGAACATTCCAGAAGAGGGGCGGGGCTAGGGAGGAGCATTAGTGGTTCCCCGGTGGAACATTCCAGACATTACAAGTACAACAACAACAACAACAATACAAATGCCAGAACACAGAGTTATTTCATCACATCCATCTCCAGCTTTTTCCAGTTCTGATGAAGGGCCATCGACCTGAAACGTTAACTCTGTTTCTCTCTCCACGGATGCTGCCTGACCTGCTGAGTGTTCCCAGCATTTTCTGTTTTTTATTTCAGATTTCCAGCATCCGCAGTATTTTGCTTTTGTGTTACAATATTACTGATTCAGTCTTCACTAGATTTCTTAACCAGCAGAGGTCAGGGAGCTGGGCTCCATTTCCCTGCTGATTTCTGAGGCTTCTCACTGCTGAGCTGAGCAGACACGGAGCTCAGACCCAAATTTCGGTTCCACAATGAACTTAAACTGCAGCTTTAGAGACACTTAGAATTGTTTTTTTTAGATTCATACCCTATTCTGATGAGAAAGGATGGCACTTTCTGGTCGAGTAACAGTCTCTTAATATTAATATATTTTTGTTAAGATCCTTCACTTTAGTCACACACAGTCTGCGATTGTGTCGAGAAGATAGAATATTTCACACCGAAAACGCTGCACAGAATCCCCCACATAGGATACTTCAGATAGAAAATGCTGGATAGAATAATTAGGATAGATTACTTGTTGGAATGACGTGTCCAGAAGTGAAAGTTTGTTAATAGATATGCTTCTGAATAGAAATTTTCTTTAGTTTATAGGAAAAAACAGAATTATTTGCATGCAGTAAAAACAGAGTTAGATCAGAATCTAAATACCTTCCGTACCTTTTGTGGCGTGGCAGTTTATGAAACAACTCGCCAAAGCAAATAACACGAGTGTCTGCAGCGACTTCATTCTCAGTGTCCTGGTTCTTGGCCGCGAGGGTAGACAGAGTGACAGGCAGCGATATAACAGGTACGACAGCAAAATACTGCAGATGCTGGAAATCCAAAATAACAACAGAAAACTCAGCAGGCCAGGCAGCATCCGGAGAGAAAATAGAGTCAATGTTTCTGGTCACAACCCTTTGTCAAGACTGAAGAAGCACAGGAAATGAAGTAGATTAAAAGGCCAGTGGGGGCTGGGAGAGAACAAAAGAGAAGTGAAGAGACATTAAGAGGTCTTCAAAACGAGACGAGATGGTGATAGGATGTAACAGGAACCGGCAGTGACTCAGGCCGAGAACAATGTGACCTCAGCAAACCACAGCCCTGCTTACAGGCTCACCCACAACCCATGAAACTCCGGCCTGGGACTGGCTCTCACACAGGGGGGAATCCAAACTGCATCTTATGATCCTGTCAATCCCCACACTTCACACCTTTCTCTCTCTTCTCTCTTAGGCAGTCCCTCGGAACCGAGGATGACTTGCTTCCACATTAAAAATGAGTTCTCAGGTGACTGATGAGTCCAATGTGGGACCGACAGTGTCTGTCACAGGTGGGGCAGATGGTGGTTGAAGGGGTGGGTGGGGTGCTTGGGTTGACGTGCGCTCCTTCCGCTGTTTGCGCTTGGCTTCCGCTTGCTCCCGGCAAAGAGACTCGAGGTGTTCGGCGCCTTCCCGGATGCTTCTCCTCCACTTTGTGCGGTCTTGGGCCAGGGATTCCCAGGTGTCGGTGGGGATATTGCACTTTTTCAAGGAGGCTTTGAGGGTGTCCTTGATAGCGTTTCCTCTGCCCACCTGGGGCTCTCTTGCAGTGTCGGAGCTCCGAGTAGAGCGCTTGTTTTGGGAGTCTCGTATCGGGCATGCGGACAATGTGACCCGTCCATCGGAGCTGATCGAGTGCGGTCAAAGCTTCGATGCTGGGGATGTTGGCCTGAGCGAGAACACTGACGTTGGTGCGCCTATCCTGCCAATGGATTTGCAGGATCTTGCGGAGGCAGCGTTGGTGGTACCTCTCCAGTGCTTTCAGGTGCCTGCTGTACATGGTCCATGTCTCTGAGGCATACAGCAGGGCAGGTATCACTGCTGCTGTGTAGACCATGAGCTTGGTGCTGGGTTTGCGGTCCTGGTCTTCAAACACTCTCTTCCTCAGGCGACCGAAGGCTGCACTGGCACACTGAAGGCGGTGTTGGACTTCGTCATCGACATCTGCCCTTGTTGACAGTAGGCTCCTGAGTTATGGAAAGTGGTCCACGTTGTCCAAGGTCTTGTCGTGGATTTTGATAATTGGGGGGCAGCACTGTGTGGCGGGGGCAAGTTGGTAGAGGACCTTTGTCTTACGGATGTTTAGTGTAAGGCCCATGCTCTCGTACGCTTCGGTGAAGGTGTTGACAATGGTTTGGAGTTCGGCCTCAGAGTGAGCACAGACGCAAGCGTCGTCTGCATACTCTAACTCGACGACAGAGGATGGGACGACCTTGGATCTGGATTGGAGGCAATGGAGGTTGAACAGTTTCCCGTTTGTTCTGTAGATTGGCTCCACTCCAGTGTGGAGATTACTGAGGGCGAGATGGAGCATTGCAGCCAGGAAGAGCGAGAAGAGCGTTGGTGCGATGACACAGCCTTGCTTGACCCCGGTTCGTACGTGAATTGGGTCTGTGGTGGAACCATTGGTCAGGATCATGGCTTGCATGTCGTCGTGAAGCAGGCGGAGGATGGTGACAAACTTTTGAGGGCAGCCGAATTTGAGGAGGGCACTCCATAATCCCTCATGGTTGACAGTGTCAAAGGCCTTTGTGAGATCAAAGAAGGCCATGTACAGCGGTTGGTGCTGTTCCCTGCATTTCTCTTGTAGTTGACGTGCGGTGAAGATCTTGTCCATTCTGCCCCTTAGTGGGCGGAATCCGCATTGCGACTCTGGGAGGAGCTCTTCAGCCACTGGGAGAAGGCGATTCAGGAGGATTCTAGCAATGATTTTCCCTGTGGCAGACAGCAGGGAAACTCCTCTGTAATTACCGCAATCGGACTTGTCACCTTTCTTGAAGATGGTCACAATTACGGCATCTCTGAGATCCCCTGGCATGCTCTCCTCCTTCCAGATAAGAGAAATTAGTTCATGAATTCGCGCCAGTAGTGCTTCTCCGCTATGCTTTAGCACCTCAGCGGGGATTCCATCTGCTCCTGAGGCCTTGTTGTTCTTTAGTTGTCAGATGGTCTTTTCAACCTCATGCCGGGCTGGGGTTGTGCTGAGGTGGTGGCAGGTAGCATGCTGCGAGATGGAGTTGAGGACACTCACGTCGAAAACAAAGTCTCGATTAAGGAGATCTTCGAAGTGTTCCTTCCAGCGGGCACTGACTGCCTCTGTCCTTGATGAGTACCTCTCCGTTCATGGCCTGCAGTGGGGTAGGGCCTTGGGTGCTTGGGTTGTAGATGGTCTTGACTGCGCTGAAGAATCCATGCATGTCGTGGTTGTTGGCTAGCTGCTGGATCTCCTGCACTTTCTCCACCCACCAGCTGTTCTTTAGGTCGCAAGTTTTTGGTTGGACCTCAGCATTCAGGCGTCTGTAGAGCTGCTTTCTTGCTCTCGAGTTGTGTTGCTGTTTCCAGATCAGGAATGCCTTGTGCTTGCGGCTTATTAGCTCCTGGATCTCTTGGTCGTTCTCGTTGAACCAGCACACATCTTTATATAACTTTTAGATCACTGTCTGTGGAACCGGCCAATTAGACTAATTTCACACTTTATTTTTTTTACAATGACCTTGGGACACTGGTGTTTATCGGCCATCGCTGGTTACCAGGAGGACCCCAGCAGTCGGTTACTAACAGGCAACGTGTCCTGGAGGTCAATGTTTACTTTTGTTCTCAGAAAATAATTTTCAAATAGGTGATGGAGTTATTATAAAAGCTGGCATTAATGGCCATGCTGTTTAACATCACCCAGTGTGTAGGGATGGATCTTGAGGTCATCAGCGTGAAGTCTCTGGTGGGAGTCTGGCGGGAGATTGGTGCAAATGGCTAAACATTACATTGGAAGATCAGGAAATCCCGTAACATTTCTCCCTCATTTTCTTGTGGGTTTTAGAATCGTGTTTTATTACGGTAACATCGTTCAGTGCCAGCTGAGCCCACCTGTGTCCCAAACCAGTAATAAATCAAAGATCCCCACCATAGAGAGTAGCAAGGTCCCAGTTCCATCTCTGCTGATCCCAGCACTGCTGCACCACTGGGATCAGTGTCCAGTGACTCCTGCTGGAGATGTGCATGCTGGGGCAGATGTGCATGCTGGGGCAGATGTGCATGCGGGGGCAGATGTGCATGCTGGGGCAGATGTGCATGCGGGGGCAGATGTGCATGCGGGGGCAGATGTGCATGCGGGGGCAGATGTGCATGCGGGGGCAGATGTGCATGCTGGGGCAGATGTGCATGCTGGGGCAGATGTGCATGCGGGGGCAGATGTGCATGCTGGGGCAGATGTGCATGCTGGGGCAGATGTGCATGCTGGGGCAGATGTGCATGCGGGGGCAGATGTCAGGTGCAGACAGGATCAGATTCAGCTGTGCTGTTCTCGCACATGGAGTGAGGTACCAGAAGGCTCCTGACCCCACGGGCGCTCCTGTACCCCAGCAGGAATCTGTGCCGGGAAGGGAGGGGAAGACTGAATGGAAATGAGTGACAGGATAAGAGTTTGCATAAATGAGACAGTGTAATCATTGTGCTCGAGGTCACAGACCGGCTATGGCCCATTCAATTCAACCCAATTTGCACAGAGGCAGAACAGAGACTGCAACCAATCTTAGTCTCCCTCAGGGTCGAGTGTCAGTGCCTGGTGTCAGGGTCAAATGTCAGAGTCTGGGTTGAGTGTCGGGGCAAGGGTTGAGTCTCAGGGTCAGGGTTGAGGGTCAGGGTTGAGTGTCAGGGTTGAGTGTCAGGGTCAGGGTTGAGTGTCAGGGTCAGGGGTGAGTGTCAGGGTCAGGGTTGGGTGTCAGGGTCAGGGGTGAGTGTCAGGGTCAGGGGTGAGTGTCAGGGTCAGGGTTGAGGGTCAGGGGTGGGTGTCAGGGTCAGGGGTGAGTGTCTGGGTCAGGGGTGAGTGTCTGGGTCAGGGTTGAGGGTCGGGGTGGGTATCAGGGTCAGGGGTGAGTGTCTGGGTCAGGGTTAAGGGTCAGGGGTGGGTGTCAGGGTCAGGGGTGAGTGTCAGGGTCAGGGTTGGGTGTCAGGGCCAGGGTTGAGTGTCAGGGTTAGATGTCAGGGTCAGGGTTTGGTGTCAGGGTCAGGGTTGGGTGTCAGGGTCAGGGGTGGGTGTCAGGGTCAGGGGTGATTGCCTGGGTCAGGGTTGAGGGTCAGGGGTGAGTGTCTTGGTCAGGGTTGAGGGTCAGGGGTGGGTGTCAGTGTAATGTATGTACCTTTAAGGGGGGAACTATTTTTTAGAGCTCATGTATACTGTAGTACCAGCAGTGACCACACCTGTATATAACGCTGAGTAGTAAACTGTACAGATCAGTTGCAGTCTGAGCCACGTTGAGTAAACACCTATTATACCGTTCTCCGCAGTCTGTGTCTTCTTATACACGGACGTAACAGTCAGGGTCAGGGGTGAGTGTCTGGGTCAGGGTTGAGGGTCAGGGGTGAGTGTCTGTGTCAGGGTTAAGGGTCAGGGGTGGGTGTCAGGGTCAGGGGTGAGCGTCTGGGTCAGGGTTGAGGGTCAGCGGTGGGTGTCAGGGTCAGGGGCCTGTTTACGCTGTTTAATCTGTGCCTACAGCTTGTGTGGGGATTTACAGCAACCACAATAAAGTGAAGTGAAAGTGACTGACGCTGCGGGACATACAGCATTGTGGGTGTCTGGAAATAGTTTCTCCTTCACCAGGTCATCTCAATCTGTGACACAGAATGTGAAACAGCAGGAGGACAGGCCCCGCTCTCACATCCTAAATCGCACTGAGCCAATTGGAGCTTCCAGGGTAAACTCCTCACTATTTGGGCAGTTCAGTGACAGTAAACAAAGGAAATTGGGTTGATTCACCGTAACTCGCCCCCAGTATTTAGCACCAGGTGCTGGCGGGCCGTGACCCTGCTCCACGGCCAGGGATTGTGCGGTTTGTGGCCCTCCACCGCCCCCACTACAGCAACAACTTGCATTTATATAGCACCTTTAATGTAGTAAAACGTCCCAAGGCGCTTCACAGGAAGATTAAAAGACAAAAAATTAACATCAAGCCACAAAAGGATAAATTAGGGCAGGTGACCAAAAGCTTGGTCAAAGAGGTAGGTTTTAAGGAGCATCTTAAAGGAGGAAAGAGAGGTAGCGAGGCGGAGGGGTTTAGGGAGGGAATTCCAAAGCTTAGGACCCAGGCAACAGAAGGCACGGCCACCAATGGTTGAGCAAGTATAATCAGGGGATCCTCAAGAAGGTAGAATTGGAGGAGCGCAGATATCTCGGGGGTTGTGGGGCTGAAGGAGATTACAGAGATAGGGAGAGGCGAGGCCATGGAGGGATTTGAAAACAAGGATGAGAATTTTGAAATTGAGGCGTTGCTTAACTGGGAGCCAATGTAGGTCAGCGAGCACAGGGGTGATGGGTGAACGGGACTTGGTGCGAGTTAGGACACGGGCAGCAGAGTTTAGGATGACCTCAAGTTTACGTAGGGTGGAATGTGGGAGGCCAGCCAGGAGTGCGTTGGAATAGTCAAGTCTAGAGGTAACAAAGGCATGGATGAGGGTTTCAGCAGCGGATGAGCTGAGGCAGGGGCGGAGACGGGCGATGTTACGGAGGTGGAAATAGGCGGTCTTTGTTATGCTGCGGATATGTGGTCGGAAGCTAATTCCAGGGTCAAATTTGACACCAAGGTTGCGAACAGTGTGGTTCAGCCTCAGACAGATGTTAGGGAGAGGGATGGAGTCAGTGGCTGGGGAACGGAGTTTGTGGCGGGGACCGAAAACAATGGCTTCGGTCTTCCCAATATTTAATTGGAGAAAATTTCTGCTCATCCAGAACTGTATGTCAGACAAGCAGTCTGACAATTTAGAGACCGTGGAGGGGTCAAGAGAAGAGGTAGTGAGGTAGAGCTGGGTGTCATCAGCGTACATGTGGAAACTGACGCTATGTTTTCGGATGATGTCGCCAAGGGGCAGCATGTAGTTGAGAAATAGGAGGGGGTCAAGGATAGATCCTTGGGGACTCCAGAGGTAACGGTGCAGGAGTGGGAAGAGAAGCCGTTGCAGGAGATTCTCCGGTTACGATTAGATAGATAAGAATGGAACCAGGCGAGTGCAGTCCCACCCAGCTGGATGACGGTGGAGAGGTGTTGGAGAAGGATGGAGTGGTCACCGTGTCAAAGGTTGCAGACAAGTCAAGAAGGATGAGGAGGGATAGTTTACCTTTGTCACAGCCACAAAGTGTTATGTATTGTGTGTTCTCCTCCCACCTGTGCTGGCGCTGTCACAGCAGATAAATGGTTGGGTGTTCTCTTGGTTAAGTTTAGTTCTCTTTGTTCAGAACTTCGCAGAACTTCCTTTCCTTCCTGAATAAAGCACTTCATGTTTGAATCTCTGAGTTCTGAGTCCTAAATTGTGTCTAGGTAGAAAGGTACCGACACAACAAGTGGCGACGAGGATCGGATGAATCTGCGTTGTGGGAACTTTCTTGTTTTCGACTACAAAACACTCGGAACAGAGATTGCAGCATCACATTAACGTTACGGCAGTGAGTAAACAGAAATTTTAATTTGAAACGTGAGATAGCTACTATATTAGGAAACATCGGTGATTTTGATGAAAATGTGGAGCAATGGAGCGCATATACGGAACGTTTTGACTATTTTGTATTGGCGAATGCGGTGGCAAATGAAAAGGTCGTGCCTACCTTTTTGAGTGTAATGGGGCCGAAGACATTTAATTTACTTCGCAGCCTCGTGCAGCCAGATAAGCCAGGAACTAAAACATATAAGCAACTAGTGGAAATTCTTGGAGCACATTTTTCACCAAAACCTCTGGTTATTGCTGAGAGATTTAGATTTCACAAACAGAATCAAGAGGAGGGGGAATCAGTGACGATGTTTATTGCTGCTTTAAAAAGGTTGTCAGAACACTGCGAGTTCAAGGAGGTGCTGAAGGACACCATTAGAGACAGACTCGTGTGTGGTCTGCAAAATGCAGCCACACAGAAGCGCCTTCTTACTGAGGACAACCTTACTCTTGAAAAGGCCATTGAAGTTAGTGTATCCATGGAGATGGCGGAAAAGGAGGCTCACCAGTTGAGTTCAACAGGGAGAGTTCACAAGGTGTCATCTGAGCCTAAAGGTGCACGGAACGACACATGTTACCGTTGTGGGAAAACGGACCATCACGCTAATGACTGCTGGTGTACAGAGCTGGAATGCCGAAATTGTGGCAAAAAGGGTCACATTGAACGCACCTGTAGAGGTAAAAAAAAGAACAGACAGAGCTGGGAAGCATGAAAGCAAAATGTCTGTATTTGGACAAGAGAGGAAAAGGAGTATTCATTCCGTGCAGTATGATGGAACAAGCAAAACAGAGGGGAGCGACACCTCTGAGGAGGAAGAGGTGCACATACTAACGGTTGCAGGTGGTTCAAATGGCTACTGGGTATCACCACTGGTGGAGGGACAATCAGTGCGGATGGAGGTGGACACAGGCGCGGCTGTGTCCCTTGTTTCAGACACTGTCTACAACAAAATGCTAAAGCATCTTACCCTTCAGCCAAAAAACATTGTGCTAAAGACGTATACCGGCGAACCTGTGGCCATGAGAGGCGCCATTGAGGTGACAGTTAAATTGAACGGACAGACTGCGAAACTGCCACTATATGTGGTAAAGGGAAATTACCCATCGCTGCTGGGACGTGCGTGGCTAGAGAAAATCACGCTGGACTGACCTGCAGTCCGCATGATGTCAAAAGGGGAGTCAGGTCTGACTGCAGTGTTAAACAAACATGCAGAACTCTTCAATGGGGAACTTGGGAGCATGAAAAAGATCAGCGTGAGACTGGACATTAAACCTGACAGCAAGCCGAAGTTTCACAAAGCCCGACCTGTACCCTATGCAATTAGGCCAAAAGTTGAGGCTAACTTGGAGGCCTTAGTCGAGAATGGAGTCCTGGAGCCTGTGAGCGTGAGCAAATGGGCCACACCCATTGTTCCTGTCCTGAAAAAGGATGGATCTGTTCGAATCTGCGGGGATTTTAAAGTGACTATTAACCCGGTGCTGTCTGCGGAACAGTACCCTCTTCCCCTCATTGATGATCTTTTTACGGGCCTGGCCGGAGGGCAAAAGTTCAGCAAAATAGACTTATGCCAGGCTTATCTACAAATGCATGTCGATGACAAATCAAAGGAGCTGCTGACAATTGTGACATACAAGGGGCTATACAGGTACTGCCGCCTTCCGTTTGGAATTACGTCAGCCCCTGCTCTATTCCAAAGGGCAATGGATCAGATTTTGAGTGGACTGCCAGGAGTCCAGTGCTACCTGGACGACATCCTTGTCACTGGGACAAATGAGGAGGATCATCTTCTGAACTTGGATGCGACACTACAACGACTGAAAGAGTACGGATTCAGAGTTCGTAAGGACAAATGTGAATTCTTTCAGTCTTCAGTTGAGTACCTGGGGCATGTGATTGACGCTACTGGCCTGCATAAGGCGCCATCAAAGGTCAAGGCGATCGTGGAGGCCCCAGCACCCCAGAATGTGAGCCAGTTACGTTCATTTCTGGGGCTACTTAACTACTATGGGAAGTTTATTCCAGACTTAGCAACATTGCTGAAGCCGTTACATCAGTTGCTATGTCAAGGCAAAACATGGAAATGGACTGAACTGTGCAACGAAGCTCTCGCCCAAGCAAAGAAAGCATTGCTGAAATTGGAGGTCCTGACACACTTCGACCCAAAGCTACCCGTGCAGCTAGCATGTGATGCGTCACCATATGGTGTGGGAGCAGTCATATCCCACATCATGCCTCCTGGTGAAGAGAAACCTATTGCCTTCGCATCACGCACCTTGAACAAGGCCAAGAGTAACTATGCACAGATTGAGCGCGAGGCCTTGGGAATCGTTTTTGGAATTCGAAAATTTCATCAGTACCTGTTTGGGAGAAGGTTCACACTCCTGACAGACCACCGTCCATTGACCTCAATCTTCGGGCCCCACACCGGAATTCCGTCTCTTGCTGCAAGCAGGATGCAAAGCTGGGCTTTACTGTTGTCAGGACACACATACGACATCAAATATCGCAAATCAGACTTGCACGGCAACGCAGACAGTCTCTCGAGGCTACCCTTGCCTGTTACTCCCCCAGAGCCTCGTCAGATAGACATCTTCTACTTTAGACAAGTGGAGGGAGCACCTGTCACGGCAGTTCAGGTGCGAAGGTACACCCGCAACGATCCAGTCCTGTCTGAGGTAATGGACAATGTCATTTGAGGGAGAGCTATAAGTAGATTCTCCTAGTTTGAAACCTTACGTTTCAAAAAGAAATGAGCTCTCCGTCCAGGCAGGTTGTCTTCTTTGGGGACGCCGTGTCATCATTCCGCCACCTCTGAGGGAACCTATACTGCAACAACTTCATACAGGCCACAGTGGGATGGTTCGGATGAAGGAAATGGCAAGAAGCTACTTCTGGTGGCCAGGTCTTGATGGAAACATTGAGGAGAAAGCCAAAACATGTTCCCCATGTCAAAGGGTCCGGAATGTTCCACAGCTGGCAACCCTACACCCCTGGGATTGGCCTGCAGAAGTGTGGCAGCGAGTACATGTGGACTTCGCCGGTCCTTTTGAAGAGAAGATGTTTATGGTGGTTGTGGACGCTCGTAGCAAGTGGCCGGAGGTCGCTGTGATGAGGTCTACCACGGCAGAGAAAACAATTGAGAAACTTGGTGAGATGTTCAGCCGTTATGGCTCACCGGAACAACTCGTAAGTGACAACGGTCCACAATTTGTATCACAGGAGTTTGCAACCTTCCTGCATGTGAATGGGGTCCAACACATCAGGTCTGCTCCCTATCATCCCTGTGAGGGTGCCAGTCAGTTCCTTCTGTAGCCTCTAGATGGCACCTTCACTTGTTTGGTCCTCTTTTTTAAGACCAAAATAAATTAAACAAATAAACTGTAACTAAAACTCTAATAAATCTTTAAATAAAGCTTAACAAATCAAATTAAAATTTGGTCGTTTAAACCAATTATGCACTCCAGTCCCCGTAGCGCCCACCGGTCACGAAAGTGCTCGAGCGCGCCGGCGGACACCGCGTGCTCCATCTCCAGGGCCACCCGGGCGCGAACATGGCCGCGGAAGCAAGGGAGGCAATCTGGCTGGATGACCCCCTCGACCGCCCGCTGCCTGGACCAATTAATGGCTTTTCTTGCCAGGCCCAGGAGCAGACCCACGAGGAGGTCCTCCAGCCTGTCCGCTCCCCTCCGCACCGGGTGACCGTAGATCAAGAGCGTGGGACTGAAGTGCAACCAAAAATCAAGGAGCAGCCCCTTCAAATAATGGAAGAGGGGCTGCAACCTCACACATTGAACATAAACGTGGAACACGGACTCCTCCAGACCGCAGAACAAACAGGCGGTCTGGGTGTCCGTGAACCTATTTAACAATATATTGCACGGGACTGCTCCGTGCAACACCCTCCAGGCCAAGTCCCCAATAGAACAAGGGAGGACTCCCGCATAGAGAGCCCTCCATTGGGGACCTCCGCTTCCACCGGAAGGCAAAACGGCACGCCACGGCGTGTCCGGACGGCAGGCGAAGATGACAAAGTGGAAGGTGTGCAGGAGCAGCCCGTACAAGAAACCCCTCCGTGCAGAATGAAAAGGCATGGAGGGCATCTCCTCGAGACGGCTCAAGTTGTGAGGCGCCGATCCCCGAGGGGAGTTTCGGGGCAGGGCACCGATAAGGAATTCCGTCCGAACGGGGGAAAGCTCGGGCGGGATCGCCCCACGCGCTTGAGCTGCCTCGATACACCTTGTGGCGCCGGGGTGCAGCGTCGCTTTCACCGCCTTGATGGCATCGACCGCGAGCCGGACGTTGTCCCAAGACAGGCGCCGCGCCAACTCCTCCGGCGCCATCCAGCCCGCTCCTCCGCCATTGAGTAGGTCCCCGACTCTAGTCACCCTGCCAGGCACAGCCCTGCGTTCCGCCAGCCACCCGAACTCGCGGACGTGGAGGTGCGGATTCCTGAACAGCGGCTCCCGGAGGACAGCCGCCATTCCTGACGGGGGAGAGCTCCGCCTGGAGGCGACGTAGTTCCAAACCCATAGCAGTTCCTGGTAGAAGACAGGCAGCTCCCGCAGGCTGGCACGCCTGCCGCCCACTTCCAAAAACAGGAGCTGCATGTCGTAATTGAGGCCGTGCAGCTGGCGGACAAAATACGTCGCCAGCGCACACCATCTCGGAGGATTCTCGACTTACAGGTATCTCTGCAGCGTCTGAAGACGGAAAGTCGCAGCCTGGGTGCGGAGGCACACCAACGCCTGACTGCCCTCCCTAAGCGGGAGACTCAGAACTGCGGCAGAGACCCAGTGCTTCCTTTTGTCCCAGAAGAAGTTGACGAGCTTCTTCTGTATCTTGGCGACAAGCGCAGGGGGAGGGATCAAAGTGACGAACCGGTACCACAACATGGCGGCCACCAGTTGGTTTATGACCATCGCTCGACCCCTGTAGGACAACACTCGGAGCAATCCTGTCCAGCGTCCTAAGCGAGTGGTGACTTTGGCCTCCAACTCTTGCCAGTTCGCCGGCCAGGCATCCTCGGCAGGGCTGAGGTAGACTCCCAAGTAGAGGAGGTGCGTGGTGCTCCAGGCGAAGGGCCTGAACTCCTCCGGCAGGGAGTCCACCCGCCACTGACCCACCAGGAGTCCAGAACATTTCTCCCAATTGATCTTGGCGGAGGATGCGTCCGAGTAAATCTGCTGGCATTCCCGCATCCTCCGCAAGTCAGCGGGATCCGTGACCGTGAGGAGCACGTCATCGGCGTAAGCCGAGAGGACCACCTCCACGCCCGGCCCTTGCAGAGCCAGTCCCGTCAACCTCTTCCGCAAGAGGCGCAGGAAAGGCTCTACGCAAACGGCGTATAACTGACCGGACATGGGGTATCCCTGACGCACCCCCCTCCCGAAGCGAAGGGGCGCCGTCAAGGACCCGTTAACTTTAATCAGACACTCCGCGGCAGCGTACAGAAGTCGGATCCGGGCGACAAAATGCGTCCCGAACCCGAAAGCGCGCAGAGTCCCGAAGAGATACTCGTGATCCACCCTGTCGAACGCCTTCTCCTGATCCAGGGAAAGGAAGGCGACCGACAGACCAGCCCTCTGGGAATGGTGGACCAGGTCCCGGACCAGATGGATGTTATCATGGATGGTCCGGCCCGGGACCGTGTAGGACTGGTCGGGGTGGATCATGTGGGCCAGCACGGTGCCTAGGCGAGCAGACATAGCCCTGGCAAAAATTTTATAGTCCGTGCTGAGGAGGGAGACCGGGCGCCAGTTTTTAAGGAGGCGGAGATCACCCCTCTTAGGCAGCAGGACAATAACCGCCCTGCGCCAAGAGAGGGGCATCTCCCCGGTCGCCAAACTTTCCCCCAGGACCCGCGCGTAGTCGCCCCGCAAGACGTCCCAGAACGCCCTGTGGAACTCCACGGTCAGCCCGTCCAGCCCCTAGAGAGCTGGCGGAGGGCGCCGGTCAGCTCCTCCAGGCTCAGAGGAGGGTCCAATTTTCCGGCGTCCTCCAGGCCGACCTTCGGCAGGTCCTCCCACAAAACTCTGCGCGCATCCTCGCTGGACGGATCCGGAGAGAACAGAGCCCCGTAATAGGCGCGGGTCTCCGCGCGGATTCCCTCCAGATCCGAGACCAGAGATCCGTCGTCGGCCAGCAGCTCCAAGAGCTGCTTACGGACCCCCCGTCTTTTTTCCAGCGAGTAGAAGAAGGGGGAGCTGCGGTCCAGGTCCCGCAGGAACTGGATCCGCGACCTCACGTACGCGCCTCGGGACCCGACAAGCTGCAGGTCCTTCAGCGCGCCCTTCTTCTCTTCGTACACCATCCGCAGGGTTGGGTCCTCGAAGACTTGACCGAGACGGGACTCCAGGTCGAGCACCTCCTTCTCCAACTGCCCGACCCGGGCCTCCCGCCTCTTGGTCGACCCCTTCGCGTACTCCTGACAGAAGAGACGGATGTGAGCCTTGCCCACATCCCACCATAGCCTCAAGGAGGGTAAGCCCCCCCGCTTCCTTCTCCAGCCGGCCCAGAACCGACTAAATGAATCCCGGAACCGTGCGTCCTCCAGCAGCAGGTTGTTAAAGTGCCAATACGCGGACCCACCCTGTGCGCGCAGCGGAACGAGCTCCGCCCACACCAGGTGGTGATCCGTGCACGGCACCGGCCGCATGGAAGCCGCCGGAACGCAGGAGACGTATGCCCGGGAAATGTAGAGGCGGTCGATCCTGGACGCTCCTCTCCCAGACCTCACGCAAGTGAAGGCGCTGGAGTCGGGATGGAGATTTCGCCAGACGTCCACCAAGTCGAGGGACCCGACCAGGTCCCTCAACTTCTCCATCGCCGCCGGGCATGGCAGGGTGCCCGTGCGGTCCCTCGCCTCGAGGGTACAATTAAAATCCCCCCCGAGGATGACGCACTCGCCCGCGTCGATGGAGCCCAGAAGAGTGGACACTTCTTCAAAGAAGCGCGCTTGCTGCGCACCGGCCCCAGGGGCGTACACGTTCACTAGATGGAGCGGCACGCCCCCCAGGCGAACAGTGACCTGGAGCAAGCGGCCCGGCACGAGCTCCTTGACCCCCAAGGTCTCCGGCTGAAAATGCGGGGCCAGCAAGATAGCCACCCCACTGGAAGCACTGGAGAGGTGACTCATGCTGACCCCTCCTTGCCACTCCAGGAGCCACGTGGCCTCATCTCCCGGAACGGTGTGGGTTTCTTGCAGGAAGCACACCGCATACTTCCCGTCCCGAAGGACCGAAATGTTATTAAACCTGCGGCTAGCTTCCCTGCTGCCGTTGATGTTGAGGCTGGCTATGGTTATCTTCATCTCAGAAGCATAGATCAACCTCTACTTATATCTAACGGGGGAAGGGAGAGCGGCCGCTAGTCAACCGCCACTCCCTTAGCAGCCCAGTGAGGAAGGACCGGAGCTGACGCAGCCCAAGCGGGCTCACCCCCGCGCCCGCGTCCATGGCTTTGACGGCGGTGCGGGCCGACCCGACGAGCAGCGCCAGGTCCGGCCATCTGTCAAGGGCCACCCGAATCCTGTGACGACCCTGGCACGTGGCCACAAAGTCCCGGAGTTCCTCGATGGGAATGAGGGGGGTCCCGGCGAGGGACGGGAGGTCATCCATCGCCTCATCGGTGATGGAATCCCAGTCGTCCTCCGCCCCCACCACCGAGTCCCCGTCCTCCTCCGGGGGGTCGCCACCGGCGGCCGACCCGTCCGTCACGCAGAGCGCAGTGAACGGCTCGGCCGCAACGGCCGGCCCCGCCTCCGCCCGGATCCCACCCCCAGGATCGGTGGCGGAGGATTCCTCCCTGGGCTCCTGCAGGGACGCCGGGCCAGAAGACGGCGGCGGTTCGGAGCCCCCCTCCGCCCCAGGCGCCGGAACGACCGGAGAGACCGGAGAATATGTAAATCCAATCTCCTCCAAGTCGCCCGGCGCCAGAGACACAGACAGAGGGCCTTCCTCCACCGCGCCACCGGCCTCCGACCCAGCAGAAGCGGTATTTCTTGTAAAATCCTCGACGAGGTCGAGCAGCACCTGGGAAAAGTCCGGGCCGCTTTGGGCGAGCTCATCTTCCGCGAGCTCGCCCGACCCAGACTCCAAGCTGCCCGACTCGTCGAGGGGTAACGCCACCGAAAGGGGATCGATCTCGGCCGTGGGTTGTTCCGCGACCCCCCGCAAGGGCAGTGTCTCGTCCCCATCCCCGGGAGGCACGAGCTGGGCAGACACCTCTGCCTCAGCCTCCCCAGGGACAGGCGACCCCTGCCGATCGCTCACGATGGTGACAGCGGTGGGGTGGGGCGCAGTACCAGCGGCGGGCGATGACTCCCCCTGACCGGAGGGACCTTCCTCCTCCTGGTCCTCCTCCTCCTCCTGGGAGTCGTGACTTCTTTTTAAAGTGGAGGGATAGGGGGAGACCTCCATTTCTGCAGGGGCCTCCCCTGCTCCCTCTGGTGGAGCAGGTTCGTCGGGTCCCTCGGGCCCGAGCCCGGCCGCAGGTTCTGGCGCTCCCACCTCGGCGGTCACGGCCACAGGCTCGGGCACGAGGTCCCCCCCACTCTCGCCCTCCCTGATTAACGCGGCAACGCGCTCGGGTGTCAGGGGCTCCATATCCAGGGGCACGCCCTTCCTGGGGGGGCCCACCTCACGATGTTTATTTTTCCGCGCCCTCTTCCCGACCGGACACACTTCCTCCCCCCCGCCGGAGGCCTGGATGGCATCGACCTCCGACGACGACCGCACCCCGGTAGTATTTGTTTGGGGGGGGGCACGGCCAGACCTGGGGGGAGGAGCGGCGGCGGCGCCAGCCTCGGCCACACCAGACGACCTGGCGGCCTTGGAGGCGGGGCAGTTTTTTTCTATATGCCCCACCTCCTTGCAGGCGTGGCACCGCACGCCGTCCGTCGTCCAGAAGACGCGGTGAAGGGTCCCCTCATGGAGGACCGAAAAAGCCCCGTCAGTCTCCCCCTCCCGCGCCAGCTGAACAAAGGCCTGGCGCCGGAAGGAGAAGACATGGCGAAGGCTGGCTTCCCGGAATCCGAGCGCGATCGGCGTGATCCTCGACCTCACCTCCCCAAGTTGGAGCAAGTGGGGGAGGAGGAGCTCACTCGAGATGTAGGGCGGGACGTTCGACAACACGACCCTCTGCGCGGTGGCCTCCAGAGGGTCCACCGGCAGGAAGGTCCTGCCCACGGTGAGCCCCTTGGTGATGGCCAGGGCCACCGCCCGCTCCGACTCCAGGAAGAACACAGCCTTCCCATACATTTTCAAGGCGGCGAGTATGGCTGGAGGGCCGACAACCCCAGCCATGGCCTTCACGCACGCCTCGATGGTCATGTTGGGGTGGGTGTAGCTCTTCACCCCAAGCTTCTTTGTTATGAGTCGGAACAGCGACGGGGCAGCAGCAGAAGCGGGAGCAGCCGTGGCTTTGGTCGCCACCGCCGCATAGGTTCTTGCCGGCCCCGTCACCGCCGCAGATGTGGAAGCCATAGTGGGGTGGTTCTTTAAAGAGCTACACACACCCCAAGTCACAGGCCCTACGGTGTTAATGGCCTTGGTAATGTAAAAAGTCTTCCCTTGAGCAGAGGGAGTTTAAAGTAACTGGCCCACCTCTCCCCTTGATGGAGTTAAATGGGAGAGGGGCCTTCCTTCCCTCTGCTCAATTGGCAATTAGTCGAGTTAAAAGGAGGTGCCTTTTCAGAGAGGCAAAGAGAGGACAAAGAGAGAGAGAGAGGGGGGTTGGGAAGGAGGGGGGCCGCAAAGGCAGGGACCCCACTCAAGGTGGTATTCGGTGGGTGGGTGTCGGCAGGGTGCACTCCCCGATGGAGAAACAAAGTCTTAAGCAGATGGTCTTCGGGCAGGGGGAGAAGATGTCTTCGCCTGGGTAGGCTGGAGAAAGCCCAGGCTCAGCCCCACACCAGGTCTTCTCGCTGTAAGGGAAAAAGCTTCACCTGGGCAGGCTCCAGCCAACCCAGGCCAGGCTTTCCGGCCCGTCTTCTTTCCTCCCCCTGCCTAAAATACAAAGTCTTTAGGGGAATGCACAAAAGACACCCACCTGCAGATGTTGAAAGATGCAGCTCCTCCCCTCCTTCCAAGTTGAAGCTGAGTGGTGTTCCTCTCCCCTCTCTCCCTCTCCTGGACTGGAGGCCAAATTGGGAGGCAGTGATGGAAAGGCCTCTCCAGGTGTAATGCTGGCCTCCTCCTCTGTCCTCTACTCCTCCCTCTCCAGGCACCTCGGTAGATGTAGATGGTTGAATGTAGATGGTTGCTGGTAGTGGTGGCCTGGGGTCACTCCTTCCCCTCCACTCCCAGGCCAAGGCAACCACCACCTCCCACACAGCAGCAGCAGCAGCAGCAGCACAACCTGCTCCACTGAGACCAAGGTCTAGAATGAGGTCCTGTGAGGGTGCCAGTCAGTTCCTTCTGTAGCCTCTAGATGGCACCTTCACTTGTTTGGTCCTCTTTTTGTAGGACAAAAAATAAATTGAACAAATAAACTGTAACTAAAACTCTAATAAATCCTTAAATAAAGCTTAACAAATCAAATTAAAATTTTGTCATTTAAACCAATTATGCACTCCAGTCCCCGCGGCGCCCACCGTTCACGGAAGTGCTCGAGCGCACCGGCGGACACCGTGTGCTCCATCTCCAGGGCCACCCGGGCGCGAACATGGCCGCGGAAGCGAGGGAGGCAATCTGGCTGGATGACCCCCTCGACCGCCCGCTGCCTGGACCAATTAATGGCTTTTTTTGCCAGGCCCAGGAGCAGACCCACGAGGAGGTCCTCCAGCTTGCCCGCTCCCCTCCGCACCGGGTGACCGTAGATCAAGAGCGTGGGACTGAAGTGCAACCAAAAATCAAGGAGCAGCCCCTTCAAATAATGGAAGAGGGGCTGCAACCTCACACATTGAACATAAACGTGGAACACGGACTCCTCCAGACCGCAGAACAAACAGGCGGTCTGGGTGTCCGTAAATCTATTTAACAATATATTGCACGGGACTGCTCCGTGCAACACCCTCCAGGCCAAGTCCCCAATAGAACAAGGGAGGACTCCCGCATAGAGAGCCCTCCATTGGGGACCTCCGCCTCCGCCGGAAGGCAAAACGGCACGCCACAGCGTGTCCGGACGGCAGGCAAAGATGACAAAGTGGAAGGTGTGCAGGAGAAGCCCGTACAGGAAACCCCTCCGTGCGGAATGAAAAGGCACGGAGGACATCTCCTCGAGACGGCTTTGGTGGTGAGGCGCCGAACCCTGAGGGGAGTTTCGGGGCAGGGCGCCGATAAGGAATTCCGTCCGAACGGGGGAAAGCTCGGACGGGATCGCCCCACGCGCCTGAGCCGCCTCGATACACCTCACGGCGCCGGGGTGCAGCGTCGCTTTCACCGCCTCGATGGCATCGACCGCGAGCCGGGCGTTGTCCCAAGACATGCGCCGCGCCAACTCCTCCGGCGCCATCCAGCCCGCTCCTCCGCCATCGAGTAGGTCCCCGACTCTAGTCACCCTGCCAGGCACAGCCCTGCATTCCGCCAGCCACCCGAACTCGCGGACGTGGAGGTGCGGATTCCTGAACAGCGGCTCCCGGAGGACAGGCGCCATTCCTGACGGGGGAGAGCTTCGCCTGGAGGCGACGTAGTTCCAAACCCATAGCAGTTCCTGGTAGAAGACAGGCAGCTCCCGCAGGCTGGCATGCCTGCCGCCCACTTCCAAAAACAGGAGCTGCATGTCGTAATTGAGGCCGTGCAGCTGGCAGAAAAAATACGTCGCCATTGCACACCATCTCGGAGGATTCTCGACGTACAGGTATCTCTGCAGCATCTGAAGACGGAAAGTCGCAGCCTGGGTGCGGAGGCACACCAACGCCTGACCGCCCTCCCTAAGCGGGAGACTCAGAACCGTGGCAGAGACCCAGTGCTTTCTTTCATCCCAGAAGAAGTCGACGAGCTTCTTCTGTATCTTGGCGACAAACGCAGGGGGAGGGATCAAAGTGACGAACCGGTACCACAACATGGCGGCCACCAGTTGGTTTATGACCATCGCTTGACCCCTGTAGGACAACACTCGGAGCAATCCTGTCCAGCGTCCTAAGCGAGCGATGACTTTGGCCTCCAACTCTTGCCAGTTCGCCGGCCAGGCGTCCTCGGCAGGGCTGAGGTAGACTCCCAAGTAGAGGAGGTGCGTGGTGCTCCAGGCGAAGGGCCTGAACTCCTCCGGCAGGGGGTCCACCCGCCACTGACCCACCAGGAGTCCAGAACATTTCTCCCAATTGATCTTGGCGGAGGATGCGTCCGAGTAAATCTGCTAGCATTCCCGCATCCTCCGCAAGTCAGTGGGATCCGTGACCGTGAGGAGCACGTCATCGGCGTAAGCCGAGAGGACCACCTCCACGCCCGGCCCTTGCAGAGCCAGTCCCATCAACCTCTTCCGCAAGAGGCGCAGGAAAGGCTCTACGCAAACGGCATATAACTGGCCGGACATGGGGCATCCCTTAGGCACCCCCCTCCCGAAGCGAAGGGGCGCCGTCAAGGACCCGTTAACTTTAATCAGACACTCCGCGGCAGCGTACAGAAGTCGGATCCGGGCGACAAAATGCGTCCCGAACCCGAATGCGCGCAGAGTCCCGAAGAGATACTCGTGATCCACCCTGTCGAACGCCTTCTCCTGATCCAGGGAAAGGAAGGCGACCGACAGACCAGCCCTCTGGGAATGGTGGACCAGGTCCCGGACCAGATGGATGTTATCATGGATGGTCCGGCCCGGGACCGTGTAGGACTGGTCGGGGTGGATCATGTGGGCCAGCACGGCGCCTAGGCGAGCAGACATAGCCCTGGCAAAAATTTTATAGTCCGTGCTGAGGAGGGAGACCGGGCGCCAGTTTTTAAGGAGGCGGAGATCACCCCTCTTAGGCAGCAGGACAATAACCGCCCTGCGCCAAGAGAGGGGCATCTCCCCGGTCACCAGACTTTCCACCAGGACCCGCGCGTAGTCGCCCCCCAAGACGTCCCAGAACGCCCTGTGGAACTCCACGGTCAGCCCGTCCAGCCCCGGGGACTTTCCCCTAGAGAGCTGGCGGAGGGCGCCGGTCAGCTCCTCCAGACTCAGAGGAGCGTCCAATTTTTCAGCGTCCTCCAGGCCGACCTTCGGCAGGTCCTCCCACAAAACTCTGCGCGCATCCTCGCTGGACGGATCCGGAGAGAACAGAGCCCCGTAATAAGCGCGGGTCTCCGCACGGATTCCCTCCGGATCCGAGACCAGAGATCCGTCGTCGGCCAGCAGCTCCAAGAGCTGCTTATGGACCCCCCGTCTTTTTTCCAGCGAGTAGAAGAAGGGGGAGCCGCGGTCCAGGTCCCGCAGGAACTGGATCCGCGACCTCACGTACGCGCCTCGGGACCCGACAAGCTGCAGGTCCTTCAGCGCGCCCTTCTTCTCTTCGTACACCATCCACAGGGCCGGGTCCTCGAAGACTTGACCGAGACGGGACTCCAGGTCGAGCACCTCCTTCTCCAACTGCCCGACCCGGGCCTCCCGCCTCTTGGTCGACCCCTTCGCGTCCTCCTGACAGAAGAGACGGATGTGAGCCTTGCCCACATCCCACCATAGCCTCAAGGAGGGGAAGCCCCCCACTTCCTTCTCCAGCCGGCCCAGAACCGACTAAACGAATCCCGGAACCGTGCGTCCTCCAGCAGCAGGTTGTTAAAGTGCCAATACGCGGGCCCCCCCCGTGCGCGCAGCGGATCGAGCTCCGCCCACACCAGGTGGTGGTCCGTGCACGGCACCGGCCGCATGGAAGCCGCCGGAATGCAGGAGACGTATGCCCGGGAAATGTAGAGGCGGTCGATTCTGGACGCTCCTCCTCCAGACCTCACGCAAGTGAAGGCGCTGGAGTCGGGATGGAGATTTCGCCAGACGTCCACCAAGTCGAGGGACCCGACCAGGTCCCTCAACTTCTCCATCGCCGCCGGGCATGGCAGGGTGCCCGTGCGGTCCCTCGCCTCGAGGGTACAATTAAAATCCCCCCCGAGGATGACGCACTCGCCCGCGTCGATGGAGCCCAGAAGAGTGGACACTTCTTCAAAGAAGCGCGCTTGCTGCGCACCGGCCCCAGGGGCGTACACGTTCACTAGATGGAGCGGCACGCCCCCCAGGCGAACAGTGACCTGGAGCAAGCGGCCCGGCACGAGCTCCTTGACCCCCAAGATCTCCGGCTGAAAATGCATGGCCAGCAAGATAGCCACCCCGCTGGAAGCACTGGAGAGGTGACTCATGCTGACCCCTCCTTGCCACTCCAGGAGCCACGTGGCATCGTCTCCCGGAACGGTGTGGGTTTCTTGCAGGAAGCACACCGCATACTTCCCGTCCCGAAGGACCGAAAAGTTATTAAATCTGCGGCTAGCTTCCCTGCTGCCGTTGATGTTGAGGCTGGCTATGGTTATCTTCATTTCAGAAGCATAATCCACCCTCTACTTAAGACTAACGGAGGAAGGGAGAGGGCGGCCGCTAGTCAACCGCCACTCCCTTAGCAGCCCAGTGAGGAACGACCGGAGCTGACGCCGCACGAGCGGGCCCACTCCCGCGCCCGCGTCCATGGCTTTGACGGCGGTGCGAGCCGACCCGAGGAGCAGCGCCAGGTCCGGCCGTCTGTCGTGGGCCACCCGAATCCTGTGACGACCCTGGCACGTGGCCACAAAGTCCCGGAGTTCCTCGATGGGAATGAGGGGGGTCCCGGCGAGGGACGGGAGGTCATCCATTGCCTCATCGGCGATGGAATCCCACTCGTCCTCCGCCCCCAGCACCGAGTCCCCGTCCTCCTCCGGGGGGTCGCCACCGGCGGCCGACCCGTCTGTCACGCAGAGCGCAGTGAACGGCTCGGCCGCAACGGCCAGCCCCGCCTCCGCCCGGATCCCACCCCCAGGATCGGTGGCGGAGGATTCCTCCCTGGGCTCCTGCAGGGGCGCCGGGCAAGAAGACGGCGGCGGTCCGGAGCCCCCCTCCACCCCAGGCGCCGGAACGACCGGAGAATATGTAAATCCGATCTCCTCCAAGTCGCCCGGCGCCAGAGACACAGACAGAGGGCCTTCCCCTACCGCGCCACCGGCCTCCGACCCAGCAGAAGGGGTATTTCTCGTAAAATCCTCGACGAGGTCGAGCGGCACCTGGGAAAAGTCCGGGCCGCTTTGGGCGAGCTCATCTTCCGCAAGCTCGCCTGACCCAGACTCCAAGCCGCCCGACTCGTCGAGGGGTAACGCCACCGAAAGGGGATCGATCTCGGCCGCGGGTTGTTCCGCGACCCCCCCCACGGGCAGGGTCTCGTCCCCATTCCCGGGAGGCACGAGCTGGGCAGACACCTCTGCCTCTGCCTCCCCAGGGACAGGCGACCCCTGCCGATCGCTTACGATGGTGACAGCGGTGGGGTGGGGCGCAGTACCCGCGGCGGGCGACGACTCCCCCTGACCGGAGGGACCTTCCTCCTCCTGGTCCTCCTCCTCATCCTGGGGGTCGCACCTTCTTTTTAAAGTGGAGGGATAGGGGGAGACCTCCATTTCTGCAGGGGCCTCCCCTGCTCCCTCCGGTGCAGCAGGCTCGTCGGGTCCCTCGGGCCCAAGCCCGGCCGCAGGTTCTGGCGCTTCCGCCTCGGCGGTCGCGGCCACAGGCTCGGGCACGAGGCCCCTCCCACTCTCGCCCTCCCTGATTAACGCAGCAACGCGCTCGGGTGTCAGGGCTCCATATCCAGGGGCACGCCCTCCCTGGGGGGGCCCACCTCACGGTGTTTATTCTTCCGCGCCCTCTTCCCGACCGGACACACTTCCTCCCCCTCGCCGGAGGCCTGGATGGCATCGACCTCCGACGACGACCGCACCCCGGTAGTATTTGTTTGGGGGGCGGCACGGCCAGACCTGGGGGGAGGAGCGGCGGCGGCGCCAGCCTCGGCCACGCCAGACGACCTGGCGGCCTTGGAGGCGGGGCAGTTTTTTCGTACATGCCCCACCTCCTTGCAGGCGTGTGTGGTAAACCACTTTTATCGTTCACTATCGTTACACTATGGTTATCACTGTTTATATCGTTACACTATGGTTATCACTGTTTACACTGTTGTATCACTACACAAGGTCACCTCTTGTCACGCTGTTATACCTGGGCTGACCACAGCTGACTCCGCCCATGACTCCGCCTGCTTGCCCAGGTATAAAGGTGGTCGACTGGCTGGTATTCCTCCTTGTTGGACCCGATCACCCACGAGGGTGGGCTCTGTTATTTAGCCAATAAAGACCTATAGTTACTATCTTAACTCGTCGCTTTTCATTGGATGAATTGATAGGTATATCAGCGTGGCACCGCACGCCGTCCGTCGTCCAGAAGACGCGGTGAAGGGTCCCCTCATGGAGGACCGAAAAAGCCCCGTCAGTCTCCCCCTCCCGCGCCAGCTGAACAAAGGCCTGGCGCCGGAAGGAGAAGACATGGCGAAGGCTGGCTTCCCGGAATCCGAGCGGGATCGGCGTGATCCCCGACCTCACCTCCCCAAGTTGGAGCAAGTGGGGGAGGAGGAGCTCGCTCGAGATGTAGGGCGGGACGTTCGATAACACGACCCTCTGCGCGGTGGCCTCTAGAGGGTCCACCGGCAGGAAGGTCCTGCCCACGGTGAGCCCCTTGGTGATGGCCAGGGCCACCGCCCGCTCCGACTCCAGGAAGAACACAGCCTTCCCATACATTTTCGAGGCGGTGAGTATGGCTGGAGGGCCGACAACCCCAGCCATGGCCTTCACGCACGCCTCGATGGTCATGTTGGGGTGGGTGTAGCTCTTCACCCCAAGCTTCTTTGTTATGAGACGGAACGGCGACGGGGCAGCAGCAGAAGCGGGAGCAGCCGTGGCTTTGGTCACCACCGCCGCATAGGTTCTTGCCGGCCCCGTCACCGCCGCAGATGTGGAAGCCATAGTGGGGTGGTTCTTTAAAGAGCTGCACACACCCCAAGTCACAGGCCTGAAGGTGTTAATGGCCTTGGTAAAAGTCTTTCCTTGAGCAGAGGGAGTGTAAAGTAACTGGCCCGCCTCTCCCCCTGATGGAATTAATTGGGAGAGGGGCCTTTCTTCCCTCTGCTCAAGTGGCAATTAGTAGATTTCAAGGGGAGGTGCCTTTTCAGAGAGGCAAAGAGAGGACAAAGAGAGAGAGAGAGGGGGGGGTGAGAAGGAGGGGGGCCGCAAAGGCAGGGACCCCACTCAAGGTGGTATTCGGTGGGTGGGTGTCGGCAGGGTGCACTCCCCGATGGAGAAACAAAGTCTTAGGCAGATGGTCTTCGGGCAGGGGGAGAAGATGTCTTCGCCTGGGTAGGCTGGAGAAAGCCCAGGCTCAGCCCCACACCAGGTCTTCTCAATGTAAGGGAAAAAGCTTCACCCGGGTAGCTCCAGCCAACCCAGGCCAGGCTTTCCGGCCCGTCTTCTTTCCTCCCCCCGCCTAGAATGCAAAGTCTTTAGGGGAATGCACAAAAGACACCCACCTGCAGATGTTAAAGGATGCAGCTCCTCCCCTCCTTCCAAGTTGGAGCTGAGTGGTATTCCTCTCCCCTCTCTCCCTCTCCTGGACCGGAGGCCAAATTGGGAGGCAGTGATGGAAGGCCTCTCCAGTTGTAATGCTGGCCTCCTCCTCTGTCCTCTACTCCTCTCTCCCCAGGCACCTCGGTAGATGTAGATGGTTGAAGTTGGTAGGTTGCTGGTAGTGGTGGCCTGGGGTCACTCCTTCCCCTCCACTCCCAGGCCAAGGCGACCACCACCTCCCACACAGCAGCAGCAGCAGCAGCACAACCTGCTCCACTGAGAGCAAGGTCTAGAATGGGGTCCTGTGAGGGTGCCAGTCAGTTCCTTCTGTAGCCTCTAGATGGCACCTTCACTTGTTTGGTTCTAGCCCTTTGTTAATTGTTCCTAGCCTCCTGTGTTAATTCTTAACGGCCTGTTAGCTGTTCATGGGTTTCACCTGGTTTTCTTGGTATATAAGTTCTGTGGTTATTTCCTTCCTTGCTCAGTCCTAACCGGGGATCCAGGGACTAGCCTTCGCTCTGTGGCTCCTGGCTTTGACTAGCTGGTTGCCATGGTTCTCTCGAGCTCTGTATTTAAGATGTAACTAAGTCTGTGTTCTTGTTGTTCTTAGTCTTGATAAGGTGCTGGGCTGGACTAGCGTGTTGCCATGCTGGCGCTTGTCTTGAGCTTTGTATTGATAAGCCTGTTACCCCTGCGGCAGCCCCTCATGATAGCTTGACTCGAGTCTCATCTCGGCAAGCTGGTTGCGCTTGTGGTAAGCTTATCCCAGCTCAGTATGGACAAGTAGGTTGCCTCATGGAAGCTGTCCTGAGTTCCTATTCTTGACTAGCCGTTTTGTAACTTGTCTCGAGTTCTATGTATATTGTTCTTGTCTCGAGTTCTATGTATGATGTGGTGTTCCTGTCTCGAGTTCTTACGTATGCTGTTGTGTTCCCTGTATGAATCTAGTTATGTGTGAATCTAGTTAAGTAATGAATAAAGTACTGTTCCTTAAGATTGTATACCTGCCTCTAGCCTGGTTTCTGCACTTGGGTCCAGAACCTACCTTGCCCGGAGAGCACGGCCCCGTATCTACATGACCCCGTGGCTCCCCAACCCTGACAATCCCTCTACTAACGGCCAGGCAGAAAGGTTCATCCAAACTTTGAAGCACGCCTTGAAGGCATCACAAGGTCAGGGCTCCATCCACCAATGTCTGAACAGCTTCCTGTTGTCCTACAGGAACGAGCCGCATACCACAACCAAAACTTACCCCGCTTCGCTCATGATGAAGAGGCAGTTGCGGACAAGTTTTGACTTACTCAAACCTCCAAGGGCAGAACAGGTTGTCCATTGTCAACAACAAGCTCAAGTTGAAAAGAGAGAGAAAAGAGCCTAGGAGAGACGGTTTCACCCTGGAGAGCATGTCCTAGCTCGAAACTACAACACTGGACCGAAATGGGTTCCTGCTACGGTGATCGCGCAGACGGGCCCTGTGTCTTACACGGTTGAGACTGCCGAGGACGTCGTCTGGAGAAGACACACATATCAACTGTTGCTAGGAGCAGAGATGGCCACAGAGGCTCCAACGGCTGGTTGGCCTGAACTGTTTACGGATGATACCGCAAACCAGCATCCTTTGCCACAGTGCTCTTCTCCAACACAGGAAGTCATAGAGACTGTTCCACCTGTGCAAACTCCTGACTTTCGACTGACACAGGCACCTTCTCCATCCAGGCCTGTGTCAATGCCTACTGCTGTGGAAGCCAGCGATGACCGCCGGTATCTTGTCAGGGAGCGGCGGCCTCCAAGACGCTTGGATCTGTAGGCTTAGTGACTTACCCACAAGACTGGGGCAGAATAAACCCCAGGGTAAAGTCAGGGTTTGAGGCAGTCTACCTCTGCCCTTGGTTAGTGAGTGCATTGAAAGTAACTTACCTGTTGAGGAATAATGTGGACCTTTCATTTAAGAGGGGAGGAATATGTTATGTATTGTGTGTTCTTCTCCCACCTGTGGTGGCGCTGTCACAGCAGAGAAATGGTTGGGTGTTCTCTTGGTTAAGTTTAGCTCTCTTTGTTCGGAACTTCCCAGAACTTCCTTTCCTTCCTGAATAAAGCACTTCATGTTTGAATCTCTGAGTTCTGAGTCCTAAATTGTGTCTAGGTAGAAAGGTACCGACACAACACAAAGGATGTCATTTGTGACTTTGATGAAAGCCGTTTCGGTACTGTGGCAAGGGCGGAAACCTGATTGGAGGGATTCAAACATGGAATTGCGGGAAAGGTGGGCACGGATTTGGGAGGTGACAACACGTTCAAGGACTTTGGAGAGGAAAGGGAGGTTGGAGATGGGGCGGTAGTTTGCAAGGACGGAGGGGTCAAGAGTGGGTTTTTTTGAGGAGAGGGGTGATGACAGATTTGAGGAAGAGGGAGACAGTATCTGAGGAGAGAGAACTGTTAACAATATCAGCTAACATGGGAGCCAGAAAAGGAAGTTGGGTGGTCAGCAGTTTGGTGGGAATAGGGTCGAGGGAGCAGGAGGTGGGTCTCATGGACAAGGTGAGCGCGGAGAGGTCATGAGGGGAGATCGGAGAGAAACTGGAGAAAGATGTGAGTTCAGGGCTCGGGCAGGGGGGAACCTTAGAGGAAGTTTGGCCTGGTGGACTAGGGGAAGGAAGGGAAGTGGCAGAGGCAGCTGAACGGTCTACAAATGCGAGGACTGGTACAACAGCCCAGAGCCGGGAGGGGAGGAGGGGGCCATAATTTCTCGAATACTTTCGTACCTGCAGGTTTTTCAGAGACTGAAATTCTTGGAAACTTTTTATGACCTAAGCACATAACCGTACCCCTAAATGAAAAGTGAGTACAGAAAAAATGAAACAACAAATTTTGGGGAAAATAATGGGTTTCCCTAGGGTGATCCCCTTATATTATGAAGAGGAGGTAAGCACAGAGGCTGCGAGCGTCAGGCATCACTGGAGGTGTCTACAGCCATCCTGTAGCTACCCACCCAACAGGGTTTACTGACCTCCTAGGTCATACTTTGAATTCTCAGAGACATTGGGCAGGATTTTCATTGGGCCGTGGAGGCGGGATTGGAGGCGTGTGGGGGGTTAAAATCCTGAAATCGGGGGGCACGAACCCATCTCGCCCCCAACCCGCCTCCATGCCAGTTTCAAAGGACCTGTGCTGGGACCCGCCTCCCCGAGGCGGGAAGGGGATTAGTGCCAATTAGCTGCCTGTTAACAGGTAGTTAACAGGCAGTTTTTAGCCTAATCCCTATTTTTATTCCTGAAGTGTGGGATTCCCGACGGCTCCAAACCACGGCAAGTTAGCGAGGCGGACCGCCGGGCTGAAGGGCTTGGAGAGTTCGAGATGTGTTCAGGTGAGTGATGGGTGCACGAGTGCAGAGGTAAGTGTGTTTGGTGTGTGTAAAGTGTTTAAAGAAGTTTAATTACCTTTACTTACCTTTACAGCCTTCCTTCCTTCAGGTCTCGGGAGTCCCTCATCTCACCGGCACAGAAAGCAGAATGGCCGCCAGCTGTCAAAAGTTGCAGCGTTCAGCTTTCTGTTCTGGAGAGATCTCTAAATCAGCCTGAGAGGAAGGAATTAACTTGGAGTACAGATTGTCCGTGTTTGACAGCTTCAAAGAGCTGTCAAACGCTGATATTTCATCTGTCAAAAGCTCTTGACAGATGAAATGTGATTGGGCAGAAACATGGCAGATGCAATATAACGTGGATAAATGCGAGGTTATCCACTTTGGTGTCAAAAACAAGAAGGCAGAGTATTATCTGAATGGCAATAGATTGGGAGAAGGGGAAGTGCAAAGAGACCTGGGTGTCCTTGTGCACCAGTCGCTGAAGGTAAGCATGCAGGTGCAGCAGGCGGTTAAGAAGGCAAATGGTATGTTGGCCTTTGTAGCGAGAGGGTTTGAGTACAGGAACAAGGATGTCTTGCTGCAGTTGTACAGGGCCTTGGTGAGACCACATCTGGAGTATTGTGTGCAGTTTTGGTCGCCTTATCTGAGGAAGGATGTTCTTGCCATGGAAGGAGTGCAGCGAAGATTCACCAGGCTGATACCTGGGATGGCAGGAATGACGTATGAGGAGAGATTGGATCGATTGAGCTTATACTCGCTGGAGTTTAGAAGATTGAGAGGGGATCTCATCGAAACTTATAAAATTCTAACAGGACTAGACAGACTAGATGCTGGAAGGATATCCCCGATGGTCGGGGAGTCCAGAACCAGGGGTCACAGTCTAAGGATAAAGGGTAAGCCATTTAGGACAGAGGTGAGGAGGAATTTCTTCACCCAGAGAGTGGTGAACCTGTGGAATTCTCTACCACAGAAGGCAGTGGAGGCCAATTCATTAAATATATTCAAGAAGGAGTTGGATATATTTCTTAATAATCAAGGGATCAAGGGATATGGAGAGAAGGCAGGGACAGGGTACTGAGTTTGGATGATCAGCCATGATCGCATTGAATGGCGGAGCAGGCTCGAGGGGCCAAATTTACTACTCCTGCTCCTATCTTCTATGTTTCTATGTTTCAATCTGTGATGTCACCTGTTGCCGGGTGTCCTTAATTGGCCTGCTGAGCCCGCTGGGCGGGCTCAACAAGGTCAATCAAGTGAAAATCACGTGGGTTGGCCACAACTCGATGGAGGCGGGACTAAAACCCCAAAAGTTGTAGCCCCACCACCTACACGCCTCCAGTATCAAAATCCAACCCATTATGTTAGAAAGCTGCAACCTCCCCTCCCCCCCCCGCCAAGGCTATTGGTGAGTTTTGCCAGGTGTTGTCCAAAGACTTGCAGCTGACAGCAATAAGGAACACACCCTTATCAGTGGCTGTTAAATTGACCACAAACCTGAATTGTTTTGCAGCCAGATCCTTCCAGGCAGCATCAGTCAATCAGCTGTGTCCTGCTGCATTAAGAAGCGTATGGATGCTCTGTTCAAGTGAGCACCTCAATTCAACACAATCTCAATCGACCCTGCAAAGCAGAGAGCGAGCTTTCATAGACTAGTGGGATTCTGGTGTCTGTGGGACACCCAGTCAGCTGGTGTCTGTTGTGTCCTGGGGGAATATCAAAAATTGCCACGGTAACTCTTCTCATCAGGTTGTTCCTGTTTTTCTGAATTCAATTCTGGCCTGATGTTTATTGGATGGAAATGCTGTGTTGGCGTGAGAGGACCATCCAGCTCTTACACCACTGCTTACAGAGGCTAACTAAACAGACTAGGCTGGTGAGCAGTGGGTGACTGAGTCTGTGAGCTGAGAGCTTTTGATGGTTTCAGTTCCAGTCAGATGGAGGTAATGGATGAATCAGTCGGTAATGGATGAATCAGTCGGTCATGTGGCTGACCACAAAGCCTCTTACTGCATTAGCCGGGTCACAGATAGAACAACTTCTGCTGCCACTTCCCATCCAAAAGTAAAGGGCACAAGAGCTGCAAACAAAGTGGGACAAATCAGTAAGCGAGGTTAATCCATTGCCCAGCACTGTAACTTATGATGTGATGTTGAAACATTAGTTAATTCATTTTTTTAAAAAGCTACATTTCCCTCTGAGATATTATTGTTAAAGCTGCCTGCGATGTGACTGATGGCGGTTTTTGCCACTCTGTGTGCCTGCTTAATGCTGGGACCACAACGGTTTCTAATTTACATCAGTGACATAAATCTGAAACTCAAATTTGCGGTTGCATAGTAGGAGGAGCAACGGAAACTGAAGAGTTGGCTCAGAAATGACAGAATGAGTAGGACAAGATATGGTGAAGCGTAGAGAAAAAGCTAACCCAAAATATTACTTTAAATTAAACTGTGGGAATAGAAATGGGGGCATGAGTTCAAACTAGAGCCAGGAACTTTTAGAACTGATATCAGGAGATAATTTTTCACACTAAGAGTGGTCAACATGTGGAATAAATATCTGGATAGAGTAGTGCAGGCAAAGATTCTGGAATCACTTTAGAAAGAATTTGTTGCCACATTGGGGGACGTTGAATAGATGAATCAAGAGGGGCCGGATGGTCTTCCTCATCAGGAATTATCGTGTGATCACCATTCCTGGCTATGTCCTGTCCCACTGGCAGGATAGACCAACCAGGGGTGGGGGCGCAGTGGCCCTGGGAGTCCTCAACAGCGACACTGCAACCTCGAGGTCTCAGAGCGTCAAGTTAAATGAAGTCAAGGAAACCTCCAGCTGATTACCAGCTTTAAAAAAAATTAATTCCTGGTATGTCACTGGCAAGGCCAGCATTTATTTCCCATCCCTAATTGCCCTCGAGAAGGTGGTGGTGAGCCGCCTTCTTGAACCGCTGCAGTCCATGTGGTGAAGGTGCTCCCACAGTGCTGTTAGGGAGGGAGTTCCAGGATTTTGACCCAGTGACGATGAAGGGATGGAGATATACTTCTAAGTCAGGATAGTGTGTGACTTGGAGGTGGTGGTGTTCCCATGTGCCATACATCATGGGTTTGGATGGTGCTGCCGAAGAAGCCTTGGCGAGTTACTGCAGTGCATATTGTAGATGGTACACACTGCAGCCACGGTGCGCCGGTGGTGGAGGGAGTGAATGTTTAAGGTGGTGGATGGGGTGCCAATCAAACGGGCTGCTTTGTCCTGGATGGTGTCGAGCTTCTTGAGTGTTGTTGCAGCTGCACTCATCCAGGCAAGTGGAGAGTATTCCATCACACTCCTGACTTGTGCCTTGTAGATGGAGGAAAGGCTTTGGGGAGTCGGAAGATGAGACACTCGCTGCAGAATACCCAGCCTCTGACCTGCTCTTGTAGCCACAGAATTTATGTGGCTGGTCCAGTTCGGTTTTTGGTCAATGGTGACCCCCAGGATATTGATGGTGAGGGATTCGGCGATGGTAATGCCATTGAATGTCAAGGGGTGGTGGTTAGACTCTGTTTGTTGGAGATAGTCATTGCCTGGCGCAAATGTTATCAGCCCAAGCCTGAATGTCGCCCTGGTCTTGCTGCATGGGGGCATGGACTGCTTCATTATCTGAGGAGTTGAGAATGTCACTGGACACTGTGCAGCCATCAGCGAACATCCCCACTTCTGACCTTATGATGGAGGGAAGGTCATTGATGAAGCAGCTGAAGATGGTTGGGCCTAGGACACAGCCCTGAGGAACTCCTGCAATGATGTCCTGGGGCTGTGATGATTGACCTCCAAAACTACAAACACAGAGTCATAAAGTCATATCGGCACAGAAGGAGGCCATTCGGCCCATCGAGCCTGTGCCAGCTCTCTGTAGAGCAATCCAGTCAGTCCCATTCCCCCGCTCTATCCCCGTAGCCCTGCAAGTTTATTTCCCTCAAGTGCCTATCAGGTCTCCCCTTGAAAACATTGAGTGTCTCCGCTTCCACCACTTCCGTCGGCAGCGAGTTCCAGGTCCTCACCACTTTTTTTCCTCACATCCCCCTTGTATCCCTTGCCCAAAACCTTAAGGGCTAAAAATTCCGTGGTGCCCCTCGCCTGGGCGCCGGAAGTTCCGCCCCGGAAGTAGCCGCGAGTGCCAGCCCGATATTCAGTTTCAGCGCCCCAAACGGAAGCGGGGCCCTGCTGGAGGCGCCCCGCATCCCTCTTGGGGCGCTGCAACTGAAAATCGCAGCGCTACGTGCCGCAGCGCCACACACTGCGGCACAGCGTGCGGCGGTACTGCAGGCCTTCCTCCCCTTCTTAAAGGGGAGGGGCCTACTGCAGCGCGATCTGGGGCCCAGCTGGGCCCCCGAGGATCGTGAGTGCCGGCAAAAGAGCCCGGCACCGAGGAGAAGTGACGGGCTCTTGGGACACAGCCGGCACTACCTGGGGGGGGGGGGGGGCGCTCAGGAGGCCGGGGACGGTAGCGCAGAGAGGTACTGGCAGGCGGCCAATAACAAAAATGGCCGCCCCGCACCTCTCCTTTAATTTGTGCCTCTACCGCCGCAGGGAGGCCCCCCTGGACCATTCGCAAATTGCGACCGGCGCTACAGCGGGGGGCACGACCAAATATCGCACTCGGGGCGGTAGCGGGGCGCTGCGCACACCGATGACGTCATCGGCGGCGGCGCAGCGCTACAGGCTAACGCCGCCATTAGCGCCCCGCTAAATTTCGCGGGAGGCGTGGCCAGTGGTACTAAAATCACTAAGTGCCCTCTTTGGGCGCTAACTGGTGGCGCAGCCCACCGAATTTCTAGGCCTAAATCTGTGTCCCCTAGTCCTTGTACCATCAACTAGTGGGAACAGCCTTTCCCCGTCTAGCCTATCCAAACCCGTCATAATCCTGTACACCTCTATCAAATCACCCCTCAACCTCCTTTGCTCTAATGAAAACAAATCCAGCTTCTCCAACCTGTCCTTGTAGCTAAGATCCCCCATCCCCGGAACCATTCTGATAAATCTCCTCTGCACCCTCTCAAGGGCCTTCGCATCCTTCCTAAAGTGTGGTGACCAGAACAGGACACAATACTCAAGTTGTGGCCTAACCAGTGCTTTATAAAGGTTCAGCATAACTTCTCTACTTTTGTACTTAATACCTTTATTTATGAAGCCCAAGATCCCATATGCTTTGTTAACCACTCTCTCAATATGTCCTGCCACCTTCAGGGACCTATGCACATTAACTTCCAGGTCCCTCTGTCCCTGCACACTCTTTAAAACTGTGCCATTAAGTGTATATTGCCTCTCCCAGTTCCTTCTGCCAAAATGCATCACCTCACACTTCTCTGTATTAAATTTCATCTGCCACTTGTCTGCCCATTCTGCTAGCCTTTCTATGTCCTGTTGCAGTCGATTAGTATCATCCTCACGGTTTGCCACACCTCCAAGTTTGGTGTCATCGGCAAATTTAGAAATTCTACTCTGTATTCCAATACCTGGGTCATTTATATATACCAAAAAAGCAGTGGCCCCAGCACTGACCCTTGGGGAACACCACTGTCTACTGAAAAACAGCCATTTACCACAACTCAAGCGTGCAATAAGGGCACAGCAGTTATCATGGGTGACTTTAATCTACATATAGATTGGGCTAACCAAATTAGTAACAATACTGTGGAGGAGGAATTCCTGGAGTGTATACGGGATGGTTTCCTGGACCAATATGTCGAGGAACCAACTAGAGATCAGGCCATCTTAGACTGGGTATTATGTAATGAGAAAGGATTAATTAGCAATCTTGTTGTGCGAGGCCCCTTGGGTCGGAGCGATCATAATATGATAGAATTCTTCATTAAGATGGAGAGTGAAATAGTTGACTCAGAGACTAGGGTCCTGAATTTAAATAAAGGAGACTACGATGGTATGAGGCGCGAGTTGGGTAGGATTGATTGGGGAATGTCACTCAAAGGGTTGACGGTGGATGGGCAATGGTAAACATTCAAAGATTGCATGGATGAACTACAGAATTTGTTCATCCCAGTTTGGCATAAAAATAAAACAAAAAAGGTGACAACCATGGCTAACAAAGGAAATTAGGGATAGCATAATATCCAAGGAGAGGACATATAAATTGGCCAGAAAAAGCAGTAAACCTGAGGATTGGGAGCAGTTTAGGATTCAGCAAAGGAGGACAAAGGGATTAATTAAGAGGGGGAAAATAGAGTATGAGAGTAAGCTTGTAGGGAACATAAAAGCTGACTGTAAAAGCTTTTATAGATATGTGAAGAGAAAAAGATTGGTGAAGTCAAGCGTAGATCCCTTGCAGTCAGAATCAGGGGAATTTATAATGGAACAAAGAAATGGCAGAACAATTAAATACATACTTTGGTTCTGTCTTCACAAAGGAGGACACAAATAACCTCCCAAAGAGGTCGGGGAACATAGGGTCTAATGACAGGGAGGAACTGATATAAATCAGTATTTGTTAGGGAAATTGATAGGATTGAGGGCTGATAAATCCCCAGGGCCTGATAATCTACATCCTAGGGTACCTAAGGAAGTGCCCTAGAAATAGTAGATGCATTGCTGGTCATCTTCCAAAATTCGATAGACTCTGGAACAGTACCCATGGATTGGCGGGTAGCTAATGTTACCCCACTGTTCAAAAAGGGTGGTAGAGAGAAAACGGGGAATTACAGACTGGTAAGCCTGACATCGGTAGTGGGGAAAATGCTAGAGTCCATTATAAAGGATGTAATAGCAGAGCATTTGGAAAAAAGTGACCGGATCAGACAAAGTCAACATGGATTTACAAAAGGTAAATCATGCTTGACTAATCTACTGGAATTTTTTGAGGACGTAACAGGTAAAATAGATAAGGGAGAACCAGTGGATGTGGTGTATTTGGATTTTCAAAAGGCTTTCGATAAGGGCCCGCATAAGAGATTAGCGTGTAAAATTAAGGCACATGGGATTGGGGGCAAGGTATTGACTTGGATAGAGAGCATAAGAACATAAGAAGTAGGAGCAGGAGTAGGCCATACAACCCCTTGGGCCTGCTGCGCCATTCAATAGAATCATGGCTGATCCGAACCTAGACTCACGTCCACTTCCCTGCCCTCTCCCCGTAACCCCTAATTCCCTTATCAGCTAGGAAACTGTCTATCTCCGTTTTAAATTTATTTAATGTCGCAGCTTCCACAGCTCTCTGAGGTAGCAAATTCCATAGATTTACTACCCTCTGAGTGAAGAAGTTTCTCCTCATCTCAGTTTTGAAAGGGCAGCCCCTTATTCTAAGATTATGCCCCCTAGTTCTAGTCTCACCCATCAGTGGAAACATCCTCCCCGCATCCACCCGATCAAGCCCCCTCACAATCTTATATGTTTCGATAAGATCGCCTCTCATTCTTCTGAATTCCAATGAGTAGAGGCCCAACCTACTCAACCTTTCCTCATAAGTCAACCCCCTCATCTCCGGAATCAACCGAGTGAACCTTCTCTGAACTGCCTCGAGAGCAAGTATATCTTTTCTTAAATATGGAAACCAAAACTGTACGCAGTATTCCAGGTGTGGCCTCACCAGTACCCTGTATAACTGAAGCAAGACTTCCCTGCTTTTATACTGCATCCCCCTTGCAATAAAAGCCAACATTTCATTGGCCTTCCTGATCACCTGCTGTACCTGCATACTAACCTTCTGTGTTTCATGCACCAGGAACCCCCAGATCCCTTTGTACTGTAGCACTTTGCAGCTTCTCTCCATTCAGATAACTTGCTCTTTGATTTTTTTCTGCCAAAGTGCATAACCTCACACTTTCCAACATTATATTCCATCTGCCAAATCTCCGCCCACTCACTTAACCTGTCTATGTCCTTTTGCAGGTTTTTTATGTCCTCCTCACTCACTGCTTTCCCTCTCATCTTTGTATCGTCGGCAAATTTGGATATGTTGCACTTGGTCCCTTCCTCCAAATCGTTAATATAGATTGTAAAGAGTTGGGGTCCCAGCACTGACCCCTGCGGAACACCACTAGTTACTGATTGCCAACCCAAGAATGAACCATTTTTCCCAACTCTTTGTTTTCTGTTAGATAGCCAATCTTCCACCCATGCCAGTATATGACCCCCAATCCCGTGATTTTTTATCTTGTGCAATAATCTTTTGTGTGGCACCTTGTCAAATGCCTTTTGGAAGTCCAAATACACCACATCCACTGGTTCCCCTTTATCCACCCTGTTTGTTACGTCCTCAAAGAATTCGAGCAAATTTGTCAAACATGACTTCCCCTTCATAAAACCATGCTGACTCTGTCCGATTAAATTATACTTATCCAAATGTCCTGTTACTGCTTCCTTAATAATGGACTCCAACATTTTACCAACCACAGATGTTAGGCTAACTGGTCTATAGTTTCCAGCCTTTTGTCTACCTCCCTTTTTAAATAAGGGTGTTACATTAGCAGTTTTCCAATCTGCTGGGACCTTTCCTGAATCCAGGGAGTTTTGGAAAATTACCACCAATGCATCCGCAATCCCTACCGCTACTTCTCTCAAGACCCTAGGATGTAAGCCATCAGGTCCAGGGGATTTATCCGCCTTAAGTCCCATTATCTTACCGAGTACCACCTCCTTCGTGATTTTAATCGTGTTTAACTCCCCCCCCCCCCTATAGCCCCCTGTTTGTCCAGTGTTGGGATATTTTTAGTGTCCTCTACTGTAAAGACTGATACAAAATATTTGTTCAGCCTTTTTGCCATCTCCATGTTCCCCACCACTAATTTCCCGGTCTCGTCCTCTAAGGGACCAACATTCACTTTAGCCACCTGATGCGCTATCAATTACTCAAAAGACTGAGGTTAAGTGAGTAACTAACAGGCTTTTATTAACAAGAGAATGAAGGTGTGCCTCGAGTGGTCGACCAGTCCAGAATACAGAGGGACTGTGGAGCAGTCACCTTTATACCTGGACTCGTGGGAGGAGTCAGCCGAGGCATGTACAGACATGTACACAGTGGAATACAAACACCCACACAGGCAGGTATAACAGTGGTTTACCACATTCACCCCTTGTTTAAAAATGAGTCAGGCGGGGTGAAGTGTATTAAAAGTTCGTGTATTGGAGTCTCTCCGGAGGTCTTGTCTGCCGCTGTGATCGACGTGGCGATGGCAGGGGTAGTGAAGCTTCTGGCGTCGAGTCCCGCGTAGGCTGGGGCACTGGTGTGTAGTCCTTGTGGGTGTCGAGCGGGTCGCGGGGCCCAGGCGTGCCATCTGCTGGGGTTGGATACTGGATCGTGGGGTGGGGGTGGTAGTGGGTAGTGGGTTACTGGGGCCCCCGAGGGTGCGAGGTCTCGTATGGAGACTGTGTCCTCCCGCCCGTCCGGGTACGCAATGTAAGCATACTGGGGGTTGGCGTGGAGGAGGTCGACCCTCTCGACCAGGGGGTCTGTTTTATGGGTCCTCACGTGTCTTCTCAGTAGGACCGGCCCTGGGGACATCAGCCATGGCGGTAGCGATGTCCCCGATGTGGACTTCCTTGGGAAGACAAACATTTTCTCATGAGGGGTGGCGTTAGTGGCAGTGCAGAGCAGTGACCGAATAGAGTGGAGCGCATTGGGGAGCACATCCTGCCAGCGGGAGGTCGGAAGGCCCCTAGACTTTAAGGCTAGCAGGGAGGCCTTCCAAACTGTCGCATTCTCTCTTTCCACCTGTCCGTTCCCCTGGGGGTTGTAACTGGTGGTCCTGCTTGTGGCAATACCCCTAGCGAGCAGGTACTGGCGGAGTTCGTCGCTCATAAACAATGAGCCCCGGTCGCTATGGATATAGCTGGGGAAACCGAACAGGGTGAAGAGGTCGTTCAGACATTTAATGACTGTGGCACTGGTCATGTCCGGGCAGGGGATGGCGAACGGGAAACGGGAGTACTCATCAATAATGTTGAGGAAGTACACATTGCGGTCGGGGGAGGGGAGAGGCCCTTTAAAATCAACGCTCAGGCGCTCGAAGGGGCGAGTGGCTTTTATCAGGTGAGCCCTGTCTGGTCTATAGAAGTGCGGTTTGCACTCAGCGCAGACTTGGCAGTTCCTGGTCATGGTCCTGACCTCCTCAATGGAGTAAGGCAGGTTGCGGGCCTTGATGAAGTGGAAGAACCTGGTGACCCCCGGGTGGCAGAGGTCATTGTGGAGGGCCCGCAGTCTATCGATCTGCGCGCTGGCGCAGGTGCCACGCGATAGAGCATCCGGGGGTTCATTGAGCTTCCCGGGCCGGTACAAGATCTCGTAATTGTAGGTGGAAAGTTCGATTCTCCACCTCAAGATCTTGTCGTTTTTGATTTTGCCCCTCTGCTTGTTGTTAAACATAAAAGCAACTGAACGCTGGTCAGTGAGCAGGGTAAATCGTTTTCCGGCCAGGTAGTACCTCCAATGACGCACAGCCTCCACAATAGCCTGGGCCTCCTTCTCAACAGCGGAGTGTCTGGTCTCCGGGCCCTGGAGGGTTCGTGAAAAGAAGGCCACGGGTCTCCCCGCCTGATTAAGGGTAGCGGCCAGGGCAAAGTTGGACGCGTCGCTTTCCACCTGGAAGGGGATGGATTCGTCCACTGCGTGCATGGTGGCTTTGGCAATGTCTTCCTTGATACGGTGGAAGGCTAAGCGGGCCTCTGCCGTCAAGGGAAAAGAGGTGGACTTGATCAGCGGACGGGCCTTGTCCGCATAGTAGGGGACCCACTGGGCATAATAGGAGAAAAACCCTAGGCACCTCTTCAGGGCCTTGAGGCAGTGGGGCAGTGGGAGTTCCATAAGGGGACGCATCCGGTCGGGGTCGGGACCGATGACTCCGTGTTCCACAACACAGCCAAGGATGGCGAGGCGGGTTGTGCGGAATATGCACTTCTCCTTGTTATACGTCAGGTTCAGGAGTTGGGCGGTGCAGAGGAATTTTTCGAGGTTTGCGTCATGGTCCTGCAAGTCATGGCCGCAGATGGTCACATTGTCCAGATATGGGAAAGTGGCCTGCAACGCATTTTGATCGACCATCCGGTCCATCTCCCTTTGGAAGACGGAGACCCCGTTGGTGACGCCAAAGGGAACCCTAAGGAAGTGATAGAGGCGGCCGTTTGCCTCAAAGGCAGTATACTGGTGGTCCTCAGGGCGGATAGGGAGCTGGTGGTACGCTGATTTCAGGTCAATGGTCGAGAAGACGCGGTACTGCGCGATCTGGTTGACCATATCAGCTATGCGGGGGAGTGGGTAAGCGTCCAGCAGGGTGTAGCGATTTATTGTCTGGCTGTAGTCGATGACCAGGCGCTGCTTCTCGCCGGTCTTAACGACCACAACCTGGGCTCGCCAGGGGCTGGTGCTGCCCTCAATAATCCCCTCCTTCAGGAGCCGCTCCACTTCGGTTTTAATGAAAACCCTGTCCCCGGCACTGTATCGCCTGCTCTTTGTGGCAATGGGCTTACAGTCGGGGGTGAGGTTAGCAAACAGTGGGGGGGGGGTGACTCTGAGTGTGGAGAGGTTGCACCTGGTGCGCGGTGGGCAGTTTGGAAGCTGCTGGCTGCGGACTGTGAGTGGGGGAAGGGGTCCACCGTACGCCATCGTAACACTTTTAAGGTGGCACTGAAAACCTAACCCCAGTAGAACGGCAGCACAGAGGTGGGGCAGGACCAGAAGTTTAAAATTATCGTACACAGTCCCGTCTACTAAGAGTGTCACCACGCAGTAGCCGCCAATGTCCGCCGACTGGGACTCGGAGGCCATAGAAATCCGCTGGTGCGCAGGCAGGACTGGGAGAGAGCAACGCCGCACCGTGTCGGGGTGGATGAAGCTCTCCGTGCTCCCAGAGTCAAAAAGGCAGGTTGTTTCGTGACCATTTACCTTCATGTCCATTGTGGACCGGGCCAGTTGGTGCGGTCTCGCTTGGTCCAGCGTAACGGAGGCCAGCGTAGGGGTCGGTGTGTCGCTGCGGGTATCAGATGAGGCGGTGTTGGGGGCCTGCTGCGTCCCGGCTGGCATCCAAGATGGCGGCGTCCATGATCCCCATGTGGCTGGAGGCGTCCAAAATGGCTGCTGTTCCGGTGGTTCGCACATGGCTGGGGAGGCCCAAGATGGCGGCCTGCACGGCCCACACGCGGCGCTGCTGGGGTTCGGGGTGGCTTTGGCCCTGCAGACGCTGGCGTAGTGTCCCTTCTTCCCGCAGCCCGAGCAGATCGCATTTTTCGCCGGGCAGTGCGCTCTGGGGTGTTTGGCCTGGCCACAGAAGTAGCATTTCTGGCCTTGGGACACTGCTGCGGTAGTTGGGCCATTGCTGGGATGTGGCTGGGGTGGCACGGTGCTATGAGACGGTCCTACCGTGTCCCAGGCTGTCGTTCCCCGCGGCGTCCACGGTGCCGATGAGTAGGCATCCGTGCCCCAGTAGGCTGCGTCCAATGATAGTGCGAGTTCAGAGGCGTTGTTGAGGTCGAGGTCACTCTGCTCCAACAGTCGCTGTCGGGTGTAATTGGACCTGTGGCCAGCTACAAAAGCGTCCCGGATAAGTTCCTCTGTGTACACGGTGGCCTTTACATCCTTACAACCACAGGCCCGGCCAAGCACAGACAGTGCCTGAAGGTATTCCTCGGTCGATTCCCCAGGTTGTTGTTTACGACTCCCCAGGAGGTGCCTGGCGTACACCTCGTTCACTGGGCGCGTGTACTGGTCCTTGAGGAGCTTGAGAGCAGCCGTGTACGAGGTCGCGTCCTGGATGACCGAGTACGCTCGGTGGTTCACTTTGGAGGTCAGGACATTCAGTTTGTCCTCATCCGATTTGACCGTTGCAGCGGAGGCGATCAGGAATCTTTCAAAGCACCTAAGCCAGTGAGCAAACTTGGTGGATGCGTCCGCCTCCCGATGGTCTAAGTCCAGGCATGCTGGTGTGAGGATCTTCTCCATTATAAAAAAATCTTGTTAATAAAATTGATGTGCTATCAATTACTCAAAAGACTGAGGTTAAGCGAGTAACTAACAGGCTTTTATTAACAAGAGAATGAAGGTGTGCCTCGAGTGGTCGACCAGTCCAGAATACAGAGGGACTGTGGAGCAGTCACCTTTCTACCTGGACTCGTGGGAGGAGCCAGCCGAGGCATGTACAGACATGTACACAGTGGAATACAAACACCCACACAGGCAGGTATAACAGTGGTTTACCACACCACCCTTTTTCTTTTTATATAGCTGTAGAAACTCTTGCTATCTGTTTTTATATATTTTGCTAGTTTACTTTCATAATCTATCTTCCCTTTCTTAATTAATCTTTTAGTTATTCTTTGCTGGCTTTTAAATGCTTCCCAATCTTCTATCCTCCCACTAGATTTGGCTACTTTATATGTCCTTGTTTTCAGTCGGATACTATCCTTTATTACTTTACTTAGCCACGGATGGCTGTCTTTTCTTTTATGCCCCTTTTTCCTCAGTGGAATATATTTTTCTTGAAAGTTCTGAAATATCTCCTTGAATGTACACCACTGCTCATGTACTGTCTTACACCGTAATCTATTTTCCCAGTCCACTTTAGTCAACTCTGCTCTCATACCTTCATAGTCTCCTTTATTTAAGCTTAATACGCTGGTTTGAGATCCAACTCTCTCACCCTCCAACTGAATTTGGAATTCAACCATGTTATGGTCACTCATTCCAAGGGGATCCTTTACTAGGACATTTTTTATTAATCCTGGTTGGCAGACAGAAAGCAAAGAGTTGGAATAAACGACTCTTTTTCCGAGTGGCAGGCAATAACTAGTGGGGTACCGCAGGGATCGGTCCTTGGACCCCAGCTATTCACAATATATATATTAATGATCTGGACGAGGGAACTAGATGTAATATCTCCAAGTTTGCAGACAACACAAAGCTGGGTGGGCGTGTGTGCTGTGAGGAGGATGCCGAGAAACTCCAGTATGATTTGGACAGGTTGGGTGATTGGGCAGAAGCATGGCAGATGCAGTATAATGTGGATAAATGCGAGGTTATCCACTTTGGTGTCAAAAACAGGAAGGCAGAGTATTATCTGAATGGCAATAGATTGGGAGAAGGGGAAGTGCAACGAGACCTGGGTGTCCTTGTGCACCAGTCGCTGAAGGTAAGCATGCAGGTGCAGCAGGCGGTTAAGAAGGCAAATGGTATGTTGGCCTTCATAGCGAGAGGGTTCGAGTACAGGAACAAGGATGTCCTGCTGCAGTTGTACAGGGCCTTGGTGAGACCACATCCTGAGTATTGTGTGCAGTTTTGGTCACCTTATCTGAGGAAGGATGTTCTTGCCATGGAGGGAGTGCAGCGAAGATTCACCAGGCTGATACCTGGGATGGCAGGAATGACGTATGAGGAGAGATTGGGTCGATTGGACTTGTACTCGCTGGAGTTTAGAAGAATGAGAGGGGATTGTCATAAATCTCATCATCGAGAAACTACCTATGAAATAACACTGGACGGCCAGCTGGTGGCGCCGTCCAAGTTGTATAAATACTCAGGCGTTGGCCCAGCTTGCCGGGGATATTTTGTAAGACAAGGAGCTAGTGAAGTACAACTAGACTTCCATGTTCAGAAACAAGTTGATTAAAGCCTTGCTTTATACTCAAACCAAGTGCGGAGTGAGTTTTATTATGTCAGAGATCTCATTGAAACTTATAAAATTCTGACGGGACTGGACAGACTAGATGCAGGAAGGATGTTCCCGATGGTCGGGGAGTCCAGAACCGGGGGTCACAGTCTAAGGATAAGGGGTAAGCCATTTAGGACTGAGATGAGGAGGAATTTCTTCACCCAGAGAGTGGTGAACCTGTGGAATTCTCTACCACAGAGGGCGGTTGAGGCCAAATCATTAAATATATTCAAGAAGGAGTTAGATATATTTCTTAAGGCTAAAGGGATCAAGGGATATGGGGAGAAGGCAGGGACAGGGTACTGAATTTGGATGATCAGCCATGATCGCATTGAATGGCGGAGCAGGCTCGAGGGGCCGAATGGCCTACTCCTGCTCCTATCTTCTATGTTTCTATGTAACTCGCTGTTTTCTGTCCTTAAGTCAATTCCTTATCCAAGCTGCCACTGACCCACCTATTCCATGAGCCTCAATTTTGTTAACCAGCCTTCTATGTGGTACTTTGTCAAACGCCTTCCGAAAATCCATGTAGGTTGCCCCATCTAGGTCCTCATGTGAGTCCTGTGCAGCAAAACTTGCCCTCCGGGGAGGTGTCCCCTGAGCTACCCTATTCCCCTGGCCTTCAACTCGTGCCCGGTGCCTCACCCTGTGCAGAGCCCACTTCTACGCTAGCCTCTAAAGTACGCACAGTGCCAGTTTCTGTGCTGGTGTCTGTGAGTGACAAATGTAGTGATACTGTGTCTTCTTCCCACTCGCTCTCTTACATCGCCTCGTGGACAAGCTGGTCTGGTGCTTCTTCTTGATTAGCTGAAAGCAGAAAGGCAGAGGAGTCGGGTTATGGTGAGGGCAGAGGGGGAAGCAGGATTTGCAGGCAGACAACATCAGCAGCTTGACAGTGAGAAGAGGTTGCAGGATGAGGGGGAAGTGGGATGTGAGAAGGAGGATTAGGAATGAGCATAGCGTTACTGTCCCCAAGGGCTTCAACCTCGCCGGTTGCCACGGCCTCCATGATCTGCCGCCCAATGATGTTGAGCACTCGCTCCTCCAGTTGGCTGAGCTCCTGGGTGGCAGCCTGCTCCCCCTGCCGCCCCCCCTCACCTGTCTGCAGCCCCCCGCCGCCCTGCCCCCCCCCGCCGCCCTGCCCCCCCCACCGCCGTGCCCCCCCGCCGCCGTGCCCCCCCGCCGCCGTGCCCTCCCCCACCGCCTGTCTGAAGCCCCTCCCGCCGCCGTGCCCCCCCACCGCCTGTCTGCAGCCCCCCCGCTGCCGTGCCCTCCCCCACCGCCTGTCTGAAGCCCCCCCGCCACCGTGCCCCCCCCGCCGCCGTGCCCCCCCGCCGCCATGCCCCCCCGCCGTGCCCTCCCCCACCGCCTGTCTGAAGCCCCCCCGCCGCCGTGCCCCCCTGCCGCCGTGCCCCCCCGCCACCATGCCCCCCCGCCGTGCCCTCCCCCACCGCCTGTCTGCAGCCCCCCCGCCGCCCTGCCCCCCCGCCGCCGTGCCCCCCCCGCCGCCGTGCCCTCCCCCACCGCCGTGCCCCCCCACCACGCCCTCCCCCACCGCCGTGCCCTCCCCCACCGCCTGTCTGCCGCTGCACCCTCCTGTTATGCGCGACCTTGGCCTGCAAGAGAAAGGGAAGTGTGTGAGTGAGTGCGGTGCAGTGTGTTTGGGTGATGTGCCTGCCATAGTTGATTAGCTGTCAGTGTGTGCAAGGCGTGAGATGTGGGTGTGAGTGTTGCAGCAGTGGTGAGGTTGTGAGTGTGAAGTGAAGCTATGATTGTGAGGTCAGAGTGTTGATAGGTAGAGACTGTTGGTAGATGAGCGCTGTGGGTGAGGTGCATTGAGCTGTGTCTGAGGCTTGTGGTGCAGATAGTGGGATATGGCACTTACTGAAGCCTTCACTCACGTTGACCACCCACGTGAGGTCATTAAACTTCTTTCAGCATTGGATGGCCGACCTTGGGACCACAGTGCTGGCTGTGACATGGGCGGCTATTTCCTGTCAGAGCCTTTGAGATGTATGGGGCGAGGGCTTCCTGTCAGCCTGCGGGAAGAGGACAACCCGCCTCCTCTCCACGGCCACCACCAGTGCCCCCAGAGCTGCGTCGGAGAATCTGCGGGCTCTCTCCCTGTGCTGAGGCTGTGCCATGTGCTTCCACTGCCGTCTGCTTCCAGGTGACATTGGAACTGGATTGGCAATGAGGTGCTGTAGCATCAATGCACCTCCCCTTTAAGTACTGAATAAAGCCTGTGCCAAACATGACTGGGAATTAGACTGGTCCTGATATTGGCCCACCTGTTGAGCGGTAAGCCAATGAGCAGCGGTTTTAGTGCTGAGATTAAGAATATAATCATGTTAATGAGGACTGAGCATAAATTTTGCTACTGAAACCATTTTGACTGGCATTGGGCCTTAGCAATGCCCGTTTTGTGGCCATATCCAATCTTTAGCCCTTAAACTTTAGATATTTCAGTTTCAGTGTGGTTGAATGCCTATTCTCACAATCCGTCTGCTCTGTCTGACCAGCGACCCGAACATGTAGAACTTACCAACATGGCCTCCTCCTGCAGTGCCTCCTTCAGTCTAATGAGGTTGGGCGCCCAATATCCGGGGCTTGGACCTCACCCAAAAATAGACATTCCCGAATCTCTGCCCAGTGAGTCCAACAGTCATAAAAAAATTAGGCAAACACCAAGTCCCCCCCCCCGCACTGTGCATTGGCCTTAAACATCTGATTCCCACCCGCTAGACATCGAAGCCCTGTAATGTACATGGACCGAGCACTCATCTTACGGCAATGGTGCCATATTAACAATGCACCTTGCAAAGAACTGGCCCTAAACCTCATGTCTGAAGACCTCCTCTTGCCATGTCAGTGCAGCTGCAGGTCAACTTGGTGACAGACGAGGACCGCGCTAACATCGAGTTTACAGAAACAGAACCAGGCCGTTCAGCCCAACTGGCCCGTGCCACTGTTTATGCTCCACAGTCCTCTGTATCTTTCACTCCAAGGGGATGCACCTCATTTCGATGCTGTTGTTGATGCTGAAACCATCTGTTTGCTCTGTTCCTGTGAGAAGGTTGCTCAAAACAAAAGAGACCTTTGCCCGGGATGGGCACCAGACATGGGTGGCAGCCACTCCAATTTATCTTTAAAACTATGCATTTCTCAGGATGCAGACAATGCCGCCAAGTTTGCATTTATCTTCCATCCCTGAAGAATGACTTGGTGCAAATCTTCCGAACCTTGGCCTAGAAATTGGCAACTCAATCCCTCGGTCCTCGGCCCGCCCGACAATGAGCCTCATTTACACCTGGTGGGCACCCTGGGCAGCTCATTTACACCTGGTGGGCACCCCGGGCAGCTCATTTACACCTGGTGGGCACCCTGGGCAGCTCATTTACACCTGGTGGGCGCCCTGGGCAGCTCATTTACACCTGGTGGGTGCCCCGGGCAGCTCATTTACACCTGGTGGGCGCCCTGGGCAGCTCATTTACACCTGGTGGGTGCCCCGGGCAGCTCATTTACACCTGGTGGGTGCCCCGGGCAGCTCATTTACACCTGGTGGGTGCCCCGGGCAGCTCATTTACACCTGGTGGGTGCCCCGGGCAGCTCATTTACACCTGGTGGGTGCCCCGGGCAGCTCATTTACACCTGGTGGGCGCCCCGGGCAGCTCATTTACACCTGGTGGGCGCCCCGGGCAGCTCATTTACACCTGGTGGGCGCCCCGGGCAGCTCATTTACACCTGGTGGTCGCCCCGGGCAGCTCATTTACACCTGGTGGGCGCCCCGGGCAGCTCATTTACACCTGGTGGGTGCCCCGGGCAGCTCATTTACACCTGGTGGGCGCCCCGGGCAGCTCATTTACACCTGGTGGGTGCCCCGGGCAGCTCATTTACACCTGGTGGGTGCCCCGGGCAGCTCATTTACACCTGGTGGGTGCCCCGGGCAGCTCATTTACACCTGGTGGGCGCCCTGGGCAGCTCATTTACACCTGGTGGGTGCCCCGGGCAGCTCATTTACACCTGGTGGGTGCCCCGGGCAGCTCATTTACACCTGGTGGGTGCCCCGGGCAGCTCATTTACACCTGGTGGGTGCCCCGGGCAGCTCATTTACACCTGGTGGGTGCCCCGGGCAGCTCATTTACACCTGGTGGGTGCCCCGGGCAGCTCATTTACACCTGGTGGGCGCCCCGGGCAGCTCATTTACACCTGGTGGGTGCCCCGGGCAGCTCATTTACACCTGGTGGGTGCCCCGGGCAGCTCATTTACACCTGGTGGGTGCCCCGGGCAGCTCATTTACACCTGGTGGGCGCCCCGGGCAGCTCATTTACACCTGGTGGTCGCCCCGGGCAGCTCATTTACACCTGGTGGGCGCCCCGGGCAGCTCATTTACACCTGGTGGGTGCCCTGGGCAGCTCATTTCTCTTTCTGTGGCTCGGTGTCACATTCTTTGTTTTATAACACTCCTGTGAAGCACCTTGGGATGCTTTACTACATTAAAGGTGCTGTATAAATACAAGTTGTTGTTGTTGTAAAGTAGTTCATCTAACCTATCACCTCCCTTCTCCTGAATGTGAGCCCTGTGACCATCTCAAATCATTTATTGGGGTTATCTCTATCCCTCGGTACCTTGAAAGCGTTGAGAAAGTCTCCGAAGCCTTTTCTCCAGTGCAAACATTCCCACTTTCTCTTGTCCTAACTGGGTGTCTAATCCCTGCATCTGCTCCAAAGTCAGGATGGTCTCACTGGTCTCACTGTCGTAGTGACCACAGTTGTACACAGTACTCCAGTGGGGCTGAACTACTTGAGACAAGTTCGCTATCACCCTTGGAACGTCTATCAACAACAACAACTTGCATTTATATAGCGCCTTTAATGTAATAAAACGGCCCAAGGTGCTTCACAAAAGAAAATGTGATACCGAGCCATATAAGGAAATGTCCGGGCAGACGACCAGAAGCTGGGTCGAAGCGGTGGGTTTTAAGGAGCGTCTCACAGGAGGAGAGCGGCGGAGAGGCTCAGGGAAGGAATTCCAGAGCTCGGGGCCCCGGCGGCTGAAGGCACGGCCACCAATGGTGAAATGATGGAAATCACGCTGGTTTGTTTCCTGTTGTTGTACACGGTGCTGTCAGTTACTGTGAGTTATCCGGCAGTATTCCAGGATGTCTCTGCGGAGTTGTGTCCTGTAGCCGACTACAGCTCATCTTACATTTCCATTATTCTTCAATCCTTGCCTTTGTTCATATTAAATGGCAGTGGGATTAGTTTAGTTGCTCTAACAAAGAGCTGGCACGTGATTGGTTAACCTTCTATCTTGTATTTCTAATCCCAGTCACACAACGTACTCAGATGCCCGAGTATTTCACCCACTTAGTCTCTGCTTGCAGCAGCCCTCCTCACTTTCATATTGTTCAGAAACTTAGAAATCTTGTTTCCATTCCTATGGCCAAATGTGTTCCACCCAATCTTCTTCAGGATATGTATTGTATATTATGAGGAAGCAATGCAGAAACGAGATAAGAACACCCATTTCCACATTTCAGTCACACTTTGTGACTAGTTTTCAGCAAATATCCAACTCACAAAAGTTATAAATAGGCCGAGAGCTGGGCACAAATGGTGCTGATTTCCGTCTGCGTACTGTTTCTCCCGCTATAGTGCAGAGGGAAATAATGAATATTCATATTTTGTTAAATGTAAGAAATCACACAACACCAGGTTATAGTCCAACAGCTTTATTTGAAATCACAAGCTTTCGGAGCGCTGCTCCTTCGTCAGGTGACCGATATTTGTATTGGTCTAAGTGTAGTGGTTCTGTTACTGGACTAATAATCCAGTAGGTTCAGAGCCCACTGTGGGTGGTTTAAGAATTTGAATTCAGGACTTCACCTGACGAAGGAGCAGCGCTCCGAAAGCTTGTGATTTCAAATAAAGCTGTTGGACTATAACCTGGTGTTGTGTGATTTCTTACATTTGTCCGCCCCAGGTCAACACCGGCATCTCCACACCATATTTTGTTAGAATAGTCTGTGCATGCATGCTATGATGTTTATTCATTGAGACGAGCTTCCATGTCAAAGCTCAGCTGTTAAATAAAAAAGAAAATCCTGGTCATTTTCCAGATTAGCATAGAATCAATCCACTTCTGCTCAATTCTGCTTTGGGCTATAAACAATCTAAGAGACACTGGTACATAGAAAGCATCAGCATGTCAGCAACCCAGGCACCACCTTCCCTGTCCAAACTAACAAAGGGCAGTTTGATGTGTACCCTACTTAGAAAAATCATTTGGACCCAGTCATTCTCGACCCCATTCAGCACAATGGGTGAAAAGTGTTTATTTGAGAAGTGTAATTGTTAATGAATGATCTGGATATCTGTCAGTAATTCTAAGTGGCTCATTCAGTACACACTGTCCCACAGGGACCGATATTTGTATTGGTCTAAGTGTAGTGGTTCTGTTACTGGACTAATAATCCAGTAGGTCCAGAGCCCACTGTGGGTGGTTTAAGAATTTGAATTCAGGTTTAAAAACTGTTGCAGAAACCCCGCTGGTTGACTAATGTCCTCTGAGGAAGGTTACCCGCCATCTTTACCGGGTGTGGCCCATATGCGACGGCAACCCGCACCAACGTGGCTGACTCTAACTGCCCCCTGAAGTAATAAAGAAACACATCTGTGGGTTCAAGAGGAAGGCCCACCGCTACCACTTTCTCAGGGCAAGTAGGGAAGGAGCCACGCCCGCTGTCTCCACAAGAAGTTCTCCTTTTTTGTCCCTAATCGGCCCCACCCTTCCTTTGACTACCTTTTTACTATTTATATGTTTATAAAAGAATTTTGGGTTCCCTTTTATGACAGCCACTAATCTATTCTCACGTTCCCTCTTTGTTCCCCTTATTTCCTTTTTCAGTTCTCTCCTGATCTTTCTGTATTCAGCTTTGTTCTCTACTGAATTATTAACCTGACGTTTATCATAAGCCTCCTTTTTCTGTCTTATTTTAACCTCTATATCTTTAGTCTTCCAGGGAGCGCTAGCTTTGGATGCCCTTCCTTTCCCCCTCGGGTTGTGGCCTTGCCGTGTAACTGTGCTAATTGTGGTTAATACATAACAATCCGATTTACCCTCAGGCCCTGCATCTCTGTAAGAAGCCTCAGTATTTTATGTAAATCTCAGGAATTTACTAACCATTACTAATCTTACACAATTTTCTGCATAAATTGAGCTGGATTTAAAAGGCTTACCTAAATAGCAGTGCACAATTGTATTTTCATTTCACTGAGTGAATCCATCAGAAAGAGCAGCACAAAATATGCTCCAGATTTTTAATTTGTCGTTAGCTTGGCTCAATTGGTGCCAGCCTCATCTCGAGCCTCATTCCAGAACTTGAGTACAGAATCTAACTGGGCACTCCAGCAACAGTCAGCATTGGGGGCGATTACCCCAGCCCCGGGGAGGCGGGTTTGGAGGTGGGACTGCTGGGATAATGGCAGAATCTGGGGCCGGGTACCCATCCCGCCCCCAACCTGCCTCCGTGCCATCTTCCCAGGAGGCGGGTTCCCGACCCGCGCAGGGAGCCGCCTTCCCGAGGCGGGAAGGGGATTAGGGCCAATTAACTGCCTGTTAACAGGCAGTTTTTGGGCTAATCCCTATTTTCAGCCCTGAAGTGTGGGCTTCCCGACAGCTCTGAACCACGCCAGGGTCAACGAGGCGGGCCGTCGGTCTGCAGGGGTCGGAGGGGCCGAGATGTCCGGTGTGCAGGTGAGTGATGAGTGTAAATGTGGAGAGGTAAGTGTGTGAGATGTGTGTAAAGTGTTTTAATAAGTTTTACTTACCTTTACTTCTTCCCGCAGGCTTCCTCCCTTCAGGTCTCGGGAGTCCCTCAGCTCACCGGCACAGAAAGCAGAATGGCCGCTGATCTGTCAAAAGCTGCAGCCTTCTGCTTTCTGGTCAGGAAGGCTTTCTAATTGAGTCTTGAGTAAAGACACAACTTAGAAGACAGATTGTCAGTATTTGACAGCTTCACAGAGCCGTCAAACAATGACATTTCATCTGTCAAAAGCTCTTGACAGATGAAACGGCACTCGCTGACGTCACCTGTAACTGGCTTTCCCTTAATTGGCCTGCTAAACCCGCTGGGCGGGCATAATAAGGTCAATCAAGGGAAAGTAGCGTGGGTTGGCCACAAGTCGATGGAGGCAGGACTAAAACCCAACAAGTGGGAGTCCCGCCTCCAAAAGCTCCCCATTGAAACAATCCAACCCCAATTTCTAAGAGGAAGGTCATGTCGAACCAACCTTATTACTTTTTTTGAAGAAGTAAAAGAAAGAATAGACAAGGGCAGTGTAGTTGATGTGGTATACATGGACTTTCAGAAGGACTTCGATAAGGTGCCACATAAGAGACTCATCACAAAGGTCAGAGCATGTGGAGTCAGGGACCGGGAAGCAGAATAGATTAAAAAGTGGTGACAGAACAAAAAACAAAGGGTAGGAGTTCAGGGATTTTTTCAGACTGGCAGAAAATAGGGTGTCCTGCAGGAATCCGTGCTGGGATCACTGTTATTCACCATTTACATAAATGATTCGGACTGAGTAATTTGAGTTATGCTGTTGAAATTTGTAGATAATACCAAATTGGGGGAGATAGCTAATAATGTGGAGGCCTGTATCAAGATGCAGGCTTGCAGAGTGGGCGGATAAATATCAAACTACATTCAATGCAGTGAAATGTGAGGTGGTTCATTTTGGTAAGAGGAATAAACAGGCCACTTATTCCTTAGATGGTGAGAAACTAACTGGGGAAGAGGAGCCGCGATCTGGGAATACAGATACATAAATCACTAAAGGTAGAAACCCACATTGAAAAGGCCATAAAGCGCGCAAACTAAATACTGGGGTTTATTTCTACAGCAACAGAATACAAAAGCAGGGAGGTTTTGTTACATTTATATCGAACCATGGTTAGACCACACTCGGAGTATTGGATGCAGTTCTGGTCTCCATACTTCAAAAAGGATATTGAACTGGAAAAGTGTAGAAAAGGTTTACAAGGATGTTGCCAGAATTGAGCGGATGCAAGGATCAGGAAAGACTGAGCCGGCTGGAGCTCCTTTCTTTGGCAAAAAGAATATTAAGAGGAGAGCTGATACAGGTCTGTAAAATAATGAAGGGATAGAAACATAGAAACATAGAAGATAGGAGCAGGAGTAGGCCATTCGGCCCCTCGAGCCTGCTCCGCCATTCAATGCGATCATGGCTGATCATCCAAATTCAGTACCCTGTCCCTGCTTTCTCCCCATATCCCTTGATCCCATTAGCCTTAAGAAATATATCCCACTCCTTCTTGAATATATTTAATGAATTGGCCTCTACTGCCTTCTGTGGTAGAGAATTCCACAGGTTCACCACTCTCTGGGTGAAGAAATTCCTCCTCATCTCAGTCCTAAATGGCTTACCCTTTATCCTTAGACTGTGACCCCTGGTTCTGGACTCCCCGACCATCGGGAACATCCTTCCTGCATCTAGTCTGTCCAGGCCTGTCAGAATTTTATAAGTTTCAATGAGATCCCCTCATTCTTCTAAATTCCAGCGAATATAAGCCCAATCGACCCAATCTCTCCTCATATGTCATTCCTGCCATCCCAGGTGCCTTGTGAATCTTCACTGAACTCCCTCCGTGGCAAGAACATTCTTCCTCAGATAAGGCGACCAAAACTGCACACAATACTCAAGATGTGGCCATATTGACAGATTATTTTAATTAGATATGTTTGGGAGGACCAGGGCCATGTGTATAAGTTATGTAAGGGCAGGACTAGGTTAGAAGTCAGTAGGTTCGCCTTTTCCCGAACGATCGTGGACCTCTGGAACAAGTTTCCGGCTCGTGCAGTGACTGCGGATTCGCTACATACTAAAGGAGAGATGGACCATTTCTGGAGCGGAGATTACGACATACAAAAGGTAGATGGGATGCTAAGTAATAGATATCATGGTTAATGTGGTCTCCTGGACTAGTTTTGATCACCTCTGACAGGAAGTGAAAGCACGTTGTGAGCACACTAATCCAGGGACACATGTGGTTTCCCAATGAAAGAATTTTGTGTAGGGCGCACTTTCATTTGTCAGCCTGTTGTAAGTGCTGTGCTGGGCAGATACTTTGATGTGGGTAATAAGTTTGTAGATATTTAAATCCAGGGACAGACAGATGGTGGGACAAGTATGAAGGAAATGGAAATAGACAAGGGGGGAGAAATTCGGTATCGCCCCATTTGGGGCGCTAGTATTGGCGGTGCGCAAAGTTTAGTGCCAGGTGCAAATTATCGCCACCTCCAGCGATATTGGGTAGCTGCACCCCTGAAGGTGATTGCGGCGCTAAATCAGGCGCTGCACGACAGTCTTAAGGCGCTAACCTGGCGGCACGACGCAATATCTCCGCGGGCGGACGCAGCACAGGTGCTGTCAATTATCGAGTGCAGCCAGACACGCTGGCGCCAGACAGCTCTTAAAGGGGCGGATCGATCATCATCTCCAGCCGCACCCTGCGCATTGTAGGCCTCAAACTCGGCGGTAACCTAGCTGTGGCGTTGACAACTGCCTGAACATGGCGAGGGCCAGGGAGAGAGCGCAGCGCTTCAGCGAGGGGGCATTGGATGCTCTGGTTGGCGCGGTGGAGCGCAGGCGATCTGTACTCTACCCAGAGAATGGCAGGAGGCCTCAGCACAGTAACTATCGCAGAGCTTGGAGGGAGGTTTCCCACAGAGTCGCCTCCAGCAGCATGGTTCCCAGGACTCCTGTGCAATGCAGGAAGAAGTTCAACGACCTCACTCGGGTCGTCAGGGTGAGTGCCTTTTTCAGAATCATCTTCATCCCTCCATCTGGACCTCACTTTATGGCCAGAGGGTGTGCAAAGCCCCAATGGCCAGCTGTCATCCAGCACCCATGGCCCTTTCTGGAAACACACACGCACATTCAGCTCTGTGCATAATGTAAGGGCTCCTCGACCATGGGAGGCATGTCATCCCAGATTAGGGCAGCATAATGTAAGGGCTAATCGACCATGGGAGGCATGTCATCCCAGATCAGGGCAGCATAATGTAAGGGGTAATCGACCATGGGAGGCATGTCATCCCAGATCAGGGCTGCAGGTTTCCTCACACCCCGTCCTTTCTCTTGCAGGCCAAGCTGGCCAATAATAGAAGGCAACAGCATCGGACCGGAGGAGGCCGGCCTACCTGCAGACCCTCACAGACCTGGAGGAGCGAGTCCATCGGATTGTGACAAGCTGGATGATTGGACCCATCGCCTCTGGAGATGCCGACCCCATTGTGGACAGCAATGGTAAGGTCATCACCTTTTTGACCTCCCTCCTTCCACTTGTTCCCCACACCAGCATGCTTTTTCACTCTCGAGCCAACTCGGAGCATTGCAGCACACATGCATCCCTTGCTGCCACCCTGTCCTTTCGCTAAAGCCACTCTTGAACCTCCCTGCTTTCAGATGCTGCATCACCAGCTCGGGAGGCGGGCCCTCAAGCTGCCAGCGCGAGTGACTCTGGAGGCGACGAGGAGGAGGAAGCTGGACCATCCGTACCACCCTCAGGTGAGCCAGCCCATGTCCAGACTGGGGAGACGCCTTCCCTGGAGGGGAGCAGGGGGGAATGGTCTGAGGAGGATGCAGCTCCAGGACCCAGCGACCTGCAGCAACGTGAGGGGGGTAGGGAAGCTCGGGGGCTGTCTCCCCGGAGGGTGAGTCAGGCCGCGAGTGCTGCTGCACAGAGCGCAAAAGAGGTGCGTGCCCTCGCAGAAATGAGCGCCCAGGCTGGGCTGAGGCACACTGAGCTCATGGCTGCAGTGGCAAGGATGCCCGATTCCATTGAGACACTGGCAAGGAGTGTCCAAGACTTCGGCGCAGCACAGGCAAGGAGTGTGCAGGACTTCGGCGCAGCACTGGCAAGGATTGTCCAGGACTTCGACGAAGCACTGGCACCTGCCACGCAAGTGCTGAGTGCTTCCACGCAGTCAGTGGCTGGTCTCATGCAGACGCAGATTGAGGCCACGCGAGCACTGACTGCTGCCACCCTCGCTGGATCGGGCAGGATTCCCCGGGGCCCTCGCCATGCCACAGCAGGCCAGCAATCTGTTCACCAGCCGATTGCTGTGCATGCTGCGGTGCTGCCCCGTCAGAGTGCCAGTGTGTCGGCTGACCAGGGAGCTGCTGTCCGCTCTCAGGATGACAGCATTCCTGATGCCACCACTGGCACTTCTCCACTGCAGCTGCTACCACCTGTAGGACAGACTGCTGCCGCCCATGCGGAGTTGGAGCAGTCAGCAGCCGGGCCCTCCAGGCCCAGAGCTGGTCCAGGCCGTACCTCAAGGGCATCTGCGGTCTCAGTTTCGGACAGTCAGCAGGCCTCCCCCAGCCTTGCTGCAGCCACTGGGGTCCCATTACGGAGGAGCTGCAGGGTGGGAAGGGGGCAATTCCGCAAGGGAAGCAGATCACCATCGAGGGGCAAAAAGTAGGAGGTGCTGCTAAATTATGTTATTTCTTTCATTCAAGGCCGAGGATGCTGGTCTGAATGTTGGTTATGTTTTGGACATTGTCTCCAGGGTGTGAGAGCCAGTTATGTTTTGGACATTGTCTCCAGGGTGTGAGAGACAGTTATGTTTTGGACATTGTCTCCTGGGTGTGAGAGCCAGTTATGTTTTGGGCATTGTCTCCAGGGTGTGAGAGACAGTTATGTTTTGGACATTGTCTCCTGGGTGTGAGAGCCAGTTATGTTTTGGACATTGTCTCCAGGGTGTGAGAGCCAGTTATGTTTTGGGCATTGTCTCCAGGGTGTGAGAGACAGTTATGTGGCAGTCTGTTTGTTTTGGTGTTTGTTTCCATTGCTTTGTCAGGCGGGAAGGATACACAGTTTGTTAAATAAAGAAGTTTATTTATTCACAATGTCCATGTCTGTTCTTTGCACAAATTGTTGCCTTGACCGACTTAGGGGTAGCAGAACGGTTCCATTCATGTTCTTGGAATGGCAGAAAGCATTCCCTCAGAGGGGCCTAGAAGCGACTTGCTATAAGCCTCTGACGGACGGCCCTTGCAGTTTGTGCCTCCCTCCCGTCTTGGTGCTCCTCCTCCTCCTCTGCTGGTGCTTCAATGTCTGGTGGCATTGGCTGGGTCCTGAGGATTGCCAGGTTATGCAGCATGCAACACACAGCCACAAAGTGGGAGACTCGCTCAGGTGAGTACTGAAGGGCTCCTCCGGAATGGTCCAGACAGCGGAACCGTTGCTTCAGCACGCTGATTGTGTGCTCCACGATGTTCCTGGTCGCTTGATGGCTCTCATTGTATCGTTCTTCAGCAGGGGTGCTGGGCGAACGGAGCGGGGTCAGCAGCCAGGGGCACAGAGGATAGCCCTTGTCCCCGAGAAGCCAGCCTCCTGGGTGAGCCGGGGCTTCGAAAAGGTCTGCCACAGAAGTCTGGCGCAGGATGAAGGCATCGTGGCTGCTGCCTGGAAAGTGGGCATTCACAGCGAGTATCAGCTGTCGGTGGCCACAGACCAGCTGCACATTCAAAGAATGGAACCCCTTTCAGTTGCGGAAATCCTCCGCATTCTCTAGAGGCGCCCGCAAAGCCACGTGCGTGCAGTCAATAGCGCCCTGCACCATGGGTAAGCCCGCTATCCTTGCGAAGCCCTCTGCGCGCTCTCGCTGCTTGTCCGGGGTCATTGGGAAGGAGATGTACTGCCGTCTCCTTTTAAAGAGGGCATTAGTCACTTGACGGATGCAGCAATGCACCGCGAACTGTGAGATGTTGGCAATGTCCCCAGCAGCGGCCTGAAAGGAGCCGCTGGCATAGAAGTTTAGAGCCACAGTGATCTTCACAGCCACCGACAGAGATGTCCTGCACCTTAGTTGAGGCTGCAGATCTGGCTGAAGCAGGTGGCAGAGCTCAGTGACCACCTCCTTACTGAAGTGCAGCCTTCGGAAACACTGCTCCTCCGACATGTTGATATACGAAAACTGTTGGCGGAAAACCCTGGCAGCATAAGGTCTCGTGTGGCGACGTCTGCAGGCCCTCCTCCGTCTGGCCATGCCTGCCACTCTATCCCTGCGTCTCTGTGCCCTGTCAATATGGTTGAGAAGGACGACGTTCCCATCCAATGCAGCCCCCATAGTAAGTGCGCACTGAAAGTTATGCCGGTTGAGAAGCTTACCAACTGCAACGTTATGTTCAGAAGGCTAAAGTTCCTCAGCCAGCGCTGGCTCACTGCAGGAATGGCTCTCCGTTTGTCTCTGAGCAACTCTCTCTCTCTCACAGAAGGTGTGGTCCAAAAATGGCTACCACTAATAATCCAGGAAGAGTCCCCTTTAAATAGCGCCCCCCCAGCCCGACAGCGACTGGGAAACGTTCAAGGTAACCTGTCGTTGGTAGCGACAGGTGGAACGGAGGGGGGGGCACCACTGAATTTCTGGTCCGGGGCGCCCCAAGGGCGTTGCACACTGAAATGACGTCATGATCTGCATGCGCCGGTGAGCGGGCGCTAAGGTTTAGCGCCGGCGCTAAATGTCCGCTCAATTTGGGAGGAGGCGCAGGGTTCGTTGCGCCTGGGCGCTAGTTGGTTAGCGGCCCACTTCTCGACCTCTTTAGGCGCTAATGGGTGGCGCAACCAACCGAATTTTTCCCCCAAGATGTTTTAGGAGAATGTTTCATTTATCAATGTCTGCTGAGTGACTCAAACAGCTCACCCGGGGGCACCTGGTGATTCACTGGGCCATCGCTGCCTCTTTTGGCTCCTTAGGGCTTTTCTCCACTTTCTCTTGCCCAGGTCCAGGCGTTTCTCAATTAAAAAATGATCCTTGAGACTTTGGCAGGTTGCTGTAGCAAGATGCTCCTCCTCATTGCCATCTGTTTCCCTCCTCGTGTTTGATCAGGTATCTGCCAAAACTCGCTTTCACAGCCACATCTCTTTCCTCAGCAACTGTCTCCGGCTCCGACTTATTCCATGTGGATTCCAACTGAAATTCCAACCTTCCTGTTTCGGATCCACCCAGGATTACAAATATCTCCAAGATATTCATCGTTCCTCGAACTACTGCTCTCGCCGCATCCTGAGATCCACGCTCAACGCCATGCGGCGCCACATGAACACACTCGACCTCTCTCTTCAGCAGCACCGACGCACTCTATCTCAAAGCTGCCCGGGTCCACAGTTCCATTTCATCCTTCGACTCATCCGGTGCTTTAACAAAAAACTTTTTTTCTTTCTTTCAGGTGTCAAGGATCGCAAGCTTCATCAACTCTTGGATACCAACTCCCCTCCGGAACCTTCTTCCCCTTCACTTTCCTCTGACCCCATCCCTTCTTCTAATCTCACCCCCTGCCGTGTTTTCACTATCCCCTCTGACCTTCCCCTCTCTGACCCCGAACATTCAGTCCTTAGCAAAGGCCTGAGCTTCATCCCCTTACGCCCCCACCTCAATGAATTTCGAGCGCGGCACAATGCTGAGCTCGTTTTCCGCCGCCTTTGTCTCCGTGTCCAGTTCTTTGGCCAGGAGTCTTCCCCCCGCACGGCTGACCCTTTCTCCCGCTTTCAGAATTCCCGTTCTACCTGGACCCCTCCCTCTGGCCTCTTACCCTCTCTAGATCTTTTCATTGCAAACTGCCGGCGTGACATCGGCCGTCTCCATTTCTCTGCTCCCCTCACTCACTCCAACCTACCTCCCTCTGAACTTGCAGCACTCCATTCTCTTAGATCCAACCCTGACATTGTCATTAAACCTGCTGACAAGGGTGGTGCTGTTGTTGTTTTGCAAACCGACCTCTACCTAGCGGAAGCTGAACGCCAACTCTCCGACACCTCCTCCTACCTCCACCTGGACCATGACCCCACTACCGAACATCAAACCACCGTTTCCAAGACTGTCACTGACCTCATCTCCTCTGGAGATCTTCCCCCCACGGCCACCAACCTCATAGTTCCCCAACCCCGCACAGCCCGCTTCTACCTCCTTCCCAAGATCCACAAACAGGACTGCCCTGGTAGACCCATCATTTCGGCCTGTTCTTGCCCCACGGAACTTAACTCTTCCTATCTCAACTCTATATTTTCTCCCCTTGTCCAGTCTCTTCCCACCTACGTCCGTGACTCCTCCGACACCCTCTGCCACTTTAACAGTTTCCCGGCCCCAACCGCTTCCTTTTCACCATGGACGTACAATCCCTCTACACCTCCACCCCCCACCAGGATGGCCTGAGGGCACTCCGCTTCTTCCTTGAACAGAGGCCCAACCAGTCCCCATCCACCACCACCCTCCTCCGCCTGGCTGAACTTGTTCTCACATTGAACAACTTCTCCTTTGACTCCACTCACTTCCTCCAAATTAAAGGTGTTGCTATGGGAACCCGCATGGGCCCTAGCTATGCCTGCCTTTTCGTGGGATATGTGGAACATTCTTTGTTCCAGTCCTACTCGGGTCCCCTCCCTCACCTCTTTTTCCGGTACATTGATGACTGTATCGGTGCCGTTTCCTACTCTCGCCCTGAACTAGACAATTTGATTCACTTTGCCTCCAATTTCCACCCTTCCCTCACCTTCACATGGTCCATCTCCGACTCTTCCCTTCCCTTCCTCGACTTCTCCGTCTCCATCTTTGGAGATAGGTTATTGACCAACATTCACTACAAGCCCACTGACTCCCACAGCTACCTGGACTACACTTCCTCCCACCCCGCCTCCTGTAAGGACTCTATTCCATTCTCCCAGTTTCTCCGTCTCCGCCGCATCTGCTCTGACGATGCCACCTTCCATACTAGCCCTTCCGATATGTCTTCCTTTTTCCTCAACCGAGGATTCCCCTCTACCGTGGTTGACACGGCCCTCGACCGTGTCCGTTCTATTTCCCGCACTTCTGCCCTCACCCCTTCCCCTCCTTCCCAGAACCACGATAGGGTTCCCCTTGTCCTCACCTTTTACCCCACCAGCCTCCACATTCAATGGATCATCCTCTGCCATTTCCACCACCTCCAGCGTGATCCCACCACCAAACACATCTTCCCCTCACCTCCCCTTTCAGCATTCCGAAGGGACCGCTCCCTGTGCGTCACCCTAGTCCACTCCTCTATCACCCCTAACAGCCCTTCTCCTTCGCCTGGCACCTTCCCGTGCAAGCGGAGGAGATGTAACACCTGCCCCTATACCTCCCCCCTTCCCACTGTCCAGGGCCCCAAACACCCCTTCCAGGTGAAACAGCGATTTACTTGTACTTCTCGCAATCTAGTATACTGTATTCACTGCTCACGATGCAGTCTCCTCTACATTGGGGAGACCAAACGCAGATTGGGTGACCGCTTTGCGGAACACCTCCGTTCAGTCCGTAAGGGTGACCCCGAGCCTCCGGTCGCCTGTCACTTTAATTCACCGCTCCATTCCCACTCAGACCTCACCATCCTCGGCCTCTTGCATTGTTCCACGGAAGCTCAGCGTAAGCTCGAGGATCAGCACCTCATCTTTCGATTAGGCACTTTACAGCCCTCTGGACTCAACATAGAGTTCAACAATTTCAGACCATAACCTCGGCCCATATTTTTTCAGATGGCAGCTGTTGATGATTCTGCTATTCCCATTTATACCTCTTCTAGACTCATCTTTTGTTTCTTTATCTGTCCCATTGCCAGCTCCTTTTGCTTAGTACAATCATATCGTTTGTCATTTAATCCCTCCTGCCAGCCACCCTATCACAGACCTTCATAGAATCATAGAATGGTTACAACACGGAAGGCGGCCATTCGGCCCGTTGAGCCCGTGCCGGCTCTCTGCAAGAGCACTTCAGTTAGTCCCACTCCCCCGCCATTTCCCGTAGACCGCATCGTGAGCAGCGAATACAGTAGTATTGCAAGGAGTACAAGTAAATCGCTGTTTCATCTGGAAGGAGTGTTTGGGGCCTGTAAGATGTTCAGATTGTCTGACAGTTTATAGAGTTCAGACCCGTGAAACAGACAACTCGAGACAAAAAATTTCAGGGTAAACTATTCTTTACTTAAAATCTGCAGGAGTTTACAAGTAAGTACCAAATACAACCCGTACTCAATTCATTTACTTATTACAAGTAAACACCCACAAATCTAAATCATTTACTTTAAGCTCAAGTGATCATAAGCAACACCACATACATCCTAACACCAGGCGAGAGGTCAATTCAGCGATGACGAGATGTATCACTTTAACTGGCAACTGACCAAGTTGCCATCGACTGCAGCAGCTTTTTACCCCAACACTTGGCAACTCGCCCACAGCATTCATGTCCCGAGCTGTGTAAACAGCCTTGTTCTCTCTCTGTCCTTTCCGATCTGCTGTGACGCTTAGTTCGCCAAGGCCAGACATTCAGGGGTTGGAGAAAGTCACTGTTTTTGCATCTGAGGGTTGACGTCTGGTTCTCAAAGAATTTTCAAGACCTCGGCCTAGAAATTCAGTTGTTAGCGCCAGCCGCTAGCGCCTTAGGAGGAGGAGAAGTGGGGCGCTAAGCGGCTAGTGCCCGGGCGCGGCGCGATCTGCGCCTCTCGCGAACTTCAGTCAAGATTTAGCAGCGGTGCAAAACCGTAGCGCCCGCTCAGCTGCGCGCGCAGATCCTGACATCATTTCATGGTGCAACGCCCTTGGTGCACCCTGATCCGGAACTTCAGTAGTGCCGCCCTTCTGTGCGCCTGGCGCCCCCAGCGACTGGTTGAGTGGAACGGGTTCCAGTCGCTGCGGGGCGCGGGGGGCGCTATTTAAAGGGGACTCTTCCGCCATTCTTTGTGGCAGCCATTTTGTTCCACTCCTTCTGTGTGAGAGAGAGATTTGCAGAGAGACAAAGGGAGAGAGCTTTCTGCATTGACTCAGCACTCGCACAGGTACTTCTGGCTTCAGCCCAGAGCTTTGCAGTTGGATTTAACTTTCTGTGCCATAGCCTTGAGTCACCACATATAATGGGAACTGCAATGGGTGGAAACGTTGGGTTTCTGCACTGCATTCAAAGGGCTCAGAGACGCCGAGAGAGAGTGCCAATCATGGCCAGATGGAGAAGGGCCAACAAGCGTCAGCACAGGAGGCCTTACCCACCCAGGGTATACCGCCAGCAGTTCTCATATCTGAACATGTCTGAGGAGCAGTGTGTTCGGAGGCTGCGATTCCGAAGGGAGGTGGCCACTGAGATCTGCCACCTGCTTCAGAGAGATCTGCAGCCACAGCTGAGGAGCAGGACGTCTCTGTCGGTGGCAGTGAAGGTGACGGTGGCTCTCAAATTCTATGCCACCGGCTCCTTCCAATCCGCTACTGGGGACATTGCCAATATCTCCCAGTTCGCGGTACATTGCTGCATCCGCCAGGTGACGAATGCCCTCTTCAGAAGGAGACGTCAGTACATCTCCTTCCCCATGACCCTGGACAAGCAGCAAGAGCGTGCAATGGGATTTGCAAGAATAGCGGGCTTCCCCATGGTCCAGGGCACCATTGACTGCACGCATGTGGCTTTGCGGGCACCTCTACAGAATGCCGAGGATTACCGCAACCAGGAGGGCTACCATTCGCTCAACGTCCAGTTGGTGTGTGACCACAGGCAGCTCATACTAGCTGTCAATGCCCGCTTTCCAGGCAGCAGCCACGATGCCTACATCCTGCGCCAGACTTCTGTGGCAGGCATTTTCGAAGCCCCGGCTCACCCAGGAGGCTGGCTTCTCGGGGACAAGGGCTATCCTTTGTGCACCTGGCTGATGACCCCGCTCCGTGCGCCCAGCACCCCTGCTGAAGAACGATACAATGACAGCCATCAAGCTACCACGAACATCATTGAGCACACAATTGGCGTGCTCAAGCAACGGTTCCGCTGTCTGGACCGTTCCGGAGGAGCCCTACAGTACTCGCCTGAGCGAGTCTCCCATTTCGCTGTAGTGTGCTGCATGCTGCACAACCTGGCTATCCTCAGGACTCAGCCGCTGCCAGCAGACATTGGAGGACCACCAGAGGAGGAGGAGGAGGAGGAGGAGGAGCACCAAGGGAGGCACAAAGTGCAAGGGCCGTCTGTCGGCGGATTATTGCAATTCAGTTCTAGGCCCCCTCTCAGGGAATGGCTTGTGCCAATGAAAGAACATGAATGGAGCCACTCCGCAAACCCTTAGCCGGTCAAGGCAACAAATAGTTCAAAGTGCAAACATGGACAATCTGAATAAAGAAATTTTTTTATTTTACAAACTCTGTGCCCTTCCCGCATGACAAACAAATTCAGAGAAACCCCCCAAAAAACAGTCAGACACATAACTGGCTCTCACAACCTGGAGAAAATGAAAAAAACAGTTAAACAAAAATGACCATGATTCTCGGCCTTCATATAAAAAACAAACAGAATATTCTCGGCCTTCATATAAAAAAAACATTTTGCCACACCTACTTTTTCGCCTGCGAGGGTGATCCGCCTCGCTTCCACGATTGGCCCCTTCCCGACCTGCAGCTCCTCCTCAATGGGACCCCAGTGGCTGCAGCAAGGCTGGGGGAAGGCTGCTGAGGGTCAGATGGTGAGATGGCAGATGCCCTTGGGGGACGGCCTGGACCAGCTCTGGGCCTGGAGGGCTCAGTTTCTGACTACTCCAACTCTGCTTGGGCGGCAGCAGTCTGTCCTATGGGTAGTGGCAGCTGCAGTGGAGGAGTGACAGTGTTGGCTGCAGGAATGCTGCCAACCTGACAGAGCACAGGCACTCCCTGGTCAGCCGAGACACTGGCACTCGCACGGCCCAGCACTGAAGCATGTGCAGCAATCTGCTGAAGCACAGACTGCTGGGCTGCTGCGGCGCGGCGAGGGACCAGTCGATGCCTGGCCGATCCAGCGAGGGTGGCAGCAGTTAGTGCCCATGTGGCCCTGATCTGTGTCTGCATCACACCAGCCAGTGAATGCACGGCACGACTGAGCACTTGGCTGGAAGCCGCCTGTGCTGCCCCGAATTCCTGAACACTCCTTGCCAGTGACTCTATGGAGTCAGGCATCCTTGCCACTGCAGCCATGAGCTCAGTGTGCCTGCGCTCAGCCTGGGCGCCCATTTCACCAAGGAGCCGCACCTCCTCTGCGCTCACCGTAGCAGGACTGGAGGCCGCACTCACCCTCCGGGGAGAAGGCCGCCGAGCTGCCCCACCCCTCCCGCGTTGCTGCAGCCCACTGGGCCCCGGAGCTTCACCCTCATCAGACCCTTCCCTCCTGCTCCCCTCCAGGGAAGACATGTCCCCATCATGGCCATGGGCTGCGTCGGCTGAGGGTGGCACTGATGGGCCGGCTTCCTCTTCCTCCTCCTCGAATTCTGAATCAGACACAGTGCCAGCTTGAGGGCCCGCCTCCTCACCTGGCGATTCAACATCTGAAAGCAGGGAGGCACAAGAGTTGCTTTAGAGTGAGGACAGGGCGGCAGCGAGGGAGGCATGAGTGCTGCTATGCACTGCATTGGTTCGATAGTGGCAAAGGATGCTGGTGTGAGGCACAAGTGGAAAGAGAGAGGTCAAAAAGGTGATGACCTTACCATTGCTGTCCAGAATGGGGTCGGCATCTCCAGTGGCGACGGGGCCAATCAGCCGGCCTGCCATGATCCGCTCCACTCGCTGCTCCAGGTCGCTGAGCTCTTTAAGGTCAGGACAGCCTCCCCCGGTCCGTCGCTGCTGCCTGCGATTGTGGGCCAGCTTGCCCTGCAAGAGAAAGGACGGACTCTAAGTACAGTGTCAAGCCCTGATCTTGCCTGCACTGCCTCCCATGGTGGAATAGCCCTGACAGTGTCAAGCCCTCATCTTGCCTGCACTGCCTCCCATGGTGGAATAGCCCTGACAGTGTCAAGCCCTCATCTTGCCTGCACTGCCTCCCATGGTGGAATAGTCCTGACAGTGTGTAAAGTGCTGAATGTGCAAGTGATTTTCATGAGAGTCCCATAGCTGTTGGATGAGGGCTGGGCATTGGGGCTTTCAGGTCCCTTTGGCCAGAAACTGAGGTGCACATGCAGGGATGAGGAGGATACTGGAAAGGGTGCTCACCCTGACAACCCGAGTGAGGTCGTTGAACTTTTTTCTGCATTGTACAGGAGTCCTGGCAACCATGCTGTTGGAGGTCACCCTGTTTGCCACCTCCCTCCAGGCTTTTCTATACTCGCTGGGCAGCGGCCTCCTGCCACTATCAGGGAAGAGGACAGGTCGCCTGCGCTCCACTGCACCAACCAGTAGCTTCAGGGCACCCTCGCTGAAGCGCTACGCTCGCTCCCTAGCCTTATCCATAGTCCTGGGCGTTGAACTGTTGAACCAGCAATGGTCAGGCCTTGATTCAGGGCTGCAGTGTGCAGGGCATCGCAGCAAAACAAATCGACCCTCCCCCTTTAAGAGCTGACCGGCGCCAACGTGTCTGCCTTCAATCAGCAACTCGCCGCACCTGCGCTGCGCCCGCCCTCGGTGGTAGCGCCCCGGCTCGCCGGCTTAGCGCCTTATGATAGTCGTGCATCGTCTGCTTTAGCGCAGCAGCAACCTCTTGGGGCGATGCAACTCAATTTCGGCGAAGGTGGCGCTGAGTTGCGCCGGTCGCTAAAGTTAGCGAACGCCCGGCTGTAGCACCCCAAACGTGACGATATTGAATTTCTAGGCCCTTATCTTTTGGAGAAAAAAACCCAGCTTGCAAACACATCACTTATTTTACAAATGTTTTAGCCAAACAGTCTCTCGCCCTCAAAGATTGTCGGTACATTTGGTCACTTTAGATTCAGTCAAGTTTACCGTGAACGGTATATTCTTACAGACCCTGGACAGTGGGAAGGGAGGAGGTATAAGGGCAGGTGTTGCATCTCCTGCGCTTGCACAGAAATGTGCCGTGGGGAGGGGAGGGTGTGTTGGGGTGATTGAGGAGTGGACCAGGGTGTTGCGAAGGGAGCGGTCCCTTCGGAATGCTGAAAAGGGAGGTGAGGGGAAGATGTGTTTGGTGGTGGGATCACGCTGGAGGTGGTGGAAATGGTGGAGGATGATCCGTTGAATGTGGAGGCTGGTGGGGTAAAAGGTGAGGACAAGGGGAACCCTATCATGGTTCTGGGAGGGAGGGGCAGGGGTGAGAGCAGAAGTGCGGGAGATAGAATGGACGTGGTCAAGGGCCGTGTCAACCACGGTGGAGGGGAATCCTCGGTTGAGGAAAAAGGAAGACATATCGGAAGCACTGGTGTGGAAGGTGGCATCGTCAGAGCAGATGCGACAGAAACGGAGAAACTGGGGGAATGGGATAGAGGCCTTACAGGAAGTGGGATAGGAGGAAGTGTAGCCCAGGTAACTGTGGGAGTCAGTGGGCTCCGATCTAGTCTCTTTTCTTTCCAGTTTTGAAGAAGGGTCCAACCCGAAATGTCAACTCAAATTTCTCTCCACGGATGTTGCCTGACCTGCTGAGTTTTTCCAGCATTTTCTGTTGTTATTTCAGCTTATAGTGAATGTTTGTTAATAGCCTATCACCATAAATGGAAACAGAGAAGTCGAGGAAGGGAAGGGAAGAGTCGGAGATGGACCACGTGAAGGTGAGGGAAGGGTGGAACTTGGAAGCAAAGTGAATGAAATTTTCTAGTTCAGGGCGAGAGCAGGAAACGGCACCGAAACAGTCATCAATGTACCGGAAAAAAAGATGAGGGAGGGGACCCGAGTAGGACTGGAACAAAGAGTGTTCCAAATATTCTATGAAAATAGCTAGGACCCATGTGGGTTCCCATAGCAACACCTTTAATTTGGAAGAAGTGCTCTTACAAAGCATGCTGAGAACGACCGAGACACGCCTTGCTGACATACAACCTAATCAATGGGTAAAGTTATACCATTGATTGACTTGGGTGAGTATGACTGCATGGCCTGGAAATTCACTATAGCCCTGTTTGGGGCGCCAGCCTCGCGACCGCCTGCCGGAAATTCAGTTGGCGCGCCCCAGAGGGAAGCGCGGCGCTACTGGAGGTGCCCCGCATCCCTCTTGGGGCGCTGCAACTGAATATCGCTGCACAACGTGCCGCAGCGCCACACGCTGCGGCACAAAGAAAGAGTTGGATATATTTCTTCAGGCTAAAGGGATCAAGGGATATGGGGAGAAAGCAGGGACAGGGTACTGAATTTGGATGATCAGCCATGATCTCATTGAATGGCGGAGTAGGCTCGAAGGGCCGAATGGCCTACTCCTGCTCCTATCTTCTATCTATCTACATCGCGCTGCGGTACTGCAGGCCTTCCTCCCCTTCTTAAAGGGGAGGGGCTTTGTGCAGCGCGATCGAGGATTGCGAGTGCCAGCAAAAGAGCCCAGCATCAAGGAGAAGTACTGGGCTCTTGGAACGCAGTCGGCACTCTGGAGGGGGGTGGGGGGTGGCTCAGGAGGCCGGGGACGGCAGCGCAGAGAGGTGCTGGCAGGCGGCCAGCAACAAAAATGGCCGCCCCGCACCTCTCCTTTAATTAGCGCCTCTACCGCCGCAGGTAGGCCCCCCTGAACCGGTCGCACATAGCGTTCGGCGTTAAAGCAGGGGGCGCATCTAAATATCGCGATCGGGGTGTTAGCAGGGCGCTGCACACACCGATGATGTCATCGGTAGCGGCGCAGCGCTAACGGCTAGCGCTGCCATTAGCGTCCCGCTGAATGTAGTGGGAGGCGTGGCCAGTGGCTTCCGACCCACTTAGCGCCCTCTTAAGGCGCTAACGGGTGGCGCAGCCCACTGAATTTCTAGGCCCATTTCTCCATGGAGTCCCTAGAATTCCTAGAGTTCCCTCCCTAAACCTCTCCGCCTCTCTCTCTTTCCTCCTTTAAGACGCTCCATAAAACCGACCTCTTCACCTGTCCTAATATCTCCCTCTGTGGCGCGGTGTCAAATTTTGTTTGATAATCACTCTTGTGAAGCATCTTGGGATGTTTTACTACGTTAAAGGCGCTATATAAATACAAGTTGTTGTTGTTTTTATGTAATGCTGTTTCGAGTCTAGCCACACTAGTTACACTAATCACACACCTCAATTAGCCACATTATCCTTCTGATGGAGCACTCATTTGTGAAAATTTGTGTAGGAAGTTTGTTTAACACAGCTGCCAATTCCTCATTCCTTTGTGCTTTTTCTAGTGAGTCGAGTGGCTTTAGTGTACAAGCCCCAACACATATACTCGTCCACTGCTGGCATTCCTGAGAGAGAACATGAACCGACCCAGCTGAGCAATGCAGCTGGAATTCGTATTGTTAAAGGAACAATTTCAGCCTGTCCAAGCGAGAGAGGATATTCCCAGTTTCTAAATAAGGAACTGCAGGAATTAACGAATTCCTATGAATAACGGAGATCGACACCAGAGAACAATTAAACAGGTCTTTACTCAACGGAGATGCCACGAGGACTGCCTGGGCAGCCCCGTGGTTTGCGACGTGACGTCATTGCGTTTACCCACGTTTTCCCGCGCTCTTAAAGGGGCCACGCCCCGTACATGCAAACTCTATATACAAAACACAGTAATGCCTAACACAATGATACAGGTTTAGGCTGGTGTTAGAACATCGTTAAAGAGAATTATATACAGTTAGCCAGAGTCATTCAGTGGTTCTGCCACAGAACCTGCTTTCTTACTTTAAGGACATGAATAAACTCACAGAATGGGCGTGTACTTGGCAAATGAAGATCAATATAGAGAAGTGTAAGGTGGTACATTTTGGTAAGAAGAATAAAGAGGCCACACACTGCTTGGAAAAGAGGTGTCTAAATGGGGTCGAGGAACAGAGGGATTTGGGAGTAGAGATACACAGATCATTAACAGTAGCGATGCAGGTTAATAAGGCCAAGAAATAAAGCAAACAGCGCCCTGGGGTTCATTCCTAGAGGGATAGAATTGAAAAGAGAAGTTATGTTAAACATGTATTGAACCTTGGTTAGACTGCACTTGGAGTACTGTGTGCAGGTCCAGTCTCAATATTATAAAAAGGACATAGGGGCACTGGAGAGGGTGCAAAAAAGATTTACTAGACTGACACCAGAACTGAGAGGTTATACCGACCAGGAAAGGCTGAACAGGCTGGGGCTTTTCTCTAGAAAAGAGAAGACGAGAGGTGACCTGATCGAGGTCTTTAAAATTATGAAAGGGTTCGATAGGGTAGACGTAGAGATGATGTTTCCACTTGTTGGGGAGACCAGAACTAGGGGCCATAAATATAAGATCATCACTAATAAATCCAATGGGGAATTCAGGAGAAACTTCTTTACCCAGAGAGTGGTGAAAATGTGGAACTCGTTACCACAGGGAGTGGTTGAGGTGAATAGCAGAGATACATTTAAGGGGAAGCTGGATAAACACATGAGGGAGAAAGGAATAGAAGGATATGCTGATGGGGTGAGATGAAGAGGGTGGGAGGAGGCTCATGTGGAGCAGAAACACCAGCACGGAGCAGATGGGCTGAATGGCCTGTTTCTGGGCTGTAAATACTGTGCAATACTTTGTGCATAATTACACCATGTACCAAGTATTGCCAACCCTCCAGTATACACCATGTACCCAATATTTCCAACCCTCCAGTATACACCATGTACCTAGGATTGCCAACCCTCCAGTATACACCATGTACCCAGTATTGCCAACCCTCCAGTATACACCATGTACCCAGTATTGCCAACCCTCCAGTATACACCATGTACCCAGTATTGCCAACCCTCCAGTATACACCATGTACCCAGTATTGCCAACCCTTCAGGATTGTCGTGGAGTCTCCAGGAATGAAAGACTAAGCTCTGGGACACACTGTGAGCAACCCATGGCAGGAGTGTGGGGGCGGGGCACTGGGGGTTGTTGTGGGGCTGGAGGAGCTTACAGAGATAGGGAGTGGGCAAGGCCATGGAGGGATTTGAAAACAAGGATGACAATTTTAAAATTGAGGCTTTGCTTAACCGGGAGCCAATGTAGGTCAGTGAGCACAGCGGGTGATAGGTGAACGGGACTCGGTGTGAGTTAGGACACGGGCAGCAGGGTTTCGGATGGCCTCAGGTTTATGTAGGGTGAAGATGGGAGGTGAGTGTTGGAATAGTCAAGTCTAGAGATACATAAAGATACCATAAAGATGCCACGTCCACAACACCTCTGCTTTCTCAGGTCTAGTCTTACATCATCTGTTTTTGACCATCAAGACTTGTATCTGGGGTAGTTATGGCAACACAAAGGAACATGTCTCCATACTGTAGAGATACGGCGCTCTTGATGGTCCTGTGAAAGGCCCATGTTTTAGCTTACAGCCAGACATGGGCCTTCTCATAACATTCCAACACGGTTACAACTACAAGTGACCTTGGCTGCCATAGCTAGCTCCACTCTACACCCCATCCTTACGGTGGCAAATATCCAACTTCAGTTAATTCACCCACAGCTTGCCTTATCGACTATAGCAGTCCTCTCTCTCACCCCAGGCTGTCTGGGTTACGGATTCCTCACAGATTTTAATTATAGGCAAAGGGTTACGTGTCTAATATAATTCAGGTTACCACTGCAGACAGTTGACAATGACAGACTTTTATATTTAATCTTACACACAATTATAAATCCATTACTGATGATTATATCACTAAAGATAGAAATCAAGTATTCTAAAAACTAACTAATCTATGATAATCTTACAGCCTGCAAAATGAGAGTACAGCATTCATTTCTTGGCACTGACACTGTTCCCAGCTCCTCCCCTTTCCCTGGAACCACCCCAAATATAGGAAATTCAAATCCAGTCTGTGCAAACAGTGGCATTCTGGCTGAGAATCACCGTTTGTGTGAGATGGTTACTCGATAGAGTAGTGTGGATTTAACCATTCCCTGACCCAAGACCGCACAAAGTGGTGGAGAAGCATCCAGGAAGGCGGCGAACACCGAGTCTCTTCGCCGGGAGCAAGCGGAAGCCAAGTGCAGGAGCGCACGTCAACCCAAGCACCCCACCCACCCGCCCCTTCAACCACCGTCTGCCCCACCTGTGACAGAGACTGTAGGTCCCACATTGGACTCATCAGCCACCTGAGAATCATTTTTAGTGTGGAAGCAAGTCATCCTCGGTTCCCAGGGACTGCCTGAGAAGAAGGGTAGCGTGGATTTAGCCATTACCCTCTCCATTCTTCAACATGGGTAAGTGATCCGCTTGGCTCAGCACTTATTCTTGGAACTGTTTAAAATGCCCACCACTTATAGGGAGCAATTAATTCTGGTACTGTACAGCTCATGTGCCTCAGTGTCAGCTCCTGTACAGGTACAGGATGCAACCTGCGTTAGGGGATGAGTAACTCCTACCTGCTACTGTACAGCTCATGTGTGTCTCTGAGTCAAACACAGCAAGCTAAGGGGAATGATTTATTCCGATTTGGTGATGTGCATTAATCTGTGTGCCTGTGTATGAGCTCCAATACATGTGTGTGATAAAAGGGAACAATTGACTCTCGTCTAATACACTATAGACCACATGTGTTTCCTGTACATGCACAGTGCACAAGATAAAAAGCAGTGGGTAGTGGTGTCCCACAGGGCTCGGTTCTGGAACCACTTCTGTTCACTCTGTACATCAATAATTTTGATACAGGACTAGAGGGAGTGGGGTCCAAATTTTCAGAAGATACTAAAATAGGAGGCATAGTAAATAATTCTGTGGATCAAAGGAAACTGGAAGGGGATACTGAGAAGATGGTGGAATGGCAAAAAGTGGCAATGTCAGTAAGTGTGATAAATGTTGGTAAAATAAAAGGTAATAATGATACTTTGAATGGGGGAAAGCTGGGAGATATGGAAGAGCAGAGGGATTTAGGACTTTGGGTTCACAACATTAAAAGTGGATACGGAAATAGAAAAAGAGAATGGAATCCTGGGCTTTATGGCAAGAGGTGTAGAACGTAAAAGTGGAGATGTGATGGTGAATCTGTAAAAACCTTCGTCAGGCCGCAGCTGGGTACAGTGTGCAGTTTTGGGCTCCACACTATAAGAAGGATATTGAGAGAACAGAACGGGTACAGCACAGAGTCACTAGAATTCTGAAACAAAAGCAAAATACTGCGGATGTTGGAAATCTGAACTAGAAATAGAAACTGCTGGAAGCACTCAGCCGGTCAAGACACGAGGATGCTGCTTGGCGTGAGGAAACACAAATACAAGCATCGGAAGATCAAGGACATGAAAAGAGCAGCTGGTCCATCGAGCCTGTCCCATACTGACATAGATTATCATGATCCCAATCTGCCCACCCCACCCCCACCATCGACCAGCCATATAATCTCCTGGGACAGGTAAAAAAAAACAGGGAAAACACTTTAAGTCAGTTTAGGAAACAATATGGTGAGGCAGAGACACTGGTTCCGGCAGGAAAGTGTAAAGGCTCTTACCTCCTGGATCCATTAGTCCTCGCCTTACTTTAGCTGGCGGGTTCCCCGAGGCCCGGGAAACCCGACCAGACAGAATTAAATTTGTAATGGTGGATCACCATGAGGCACGCAGCCTCATTATAATATTTAAATCGGCGACCCGCCTCCTGGGAGCGAGTTGATTGCCTGCCCCCGTCCCAACTCCGTTAAAACTGGAAGTGGGTGGGTTGAAGGAAGGTCCCACCCGACCCCAACCCACCCGTTTTTGGGGGCTGAAATTCCCCCCTATAGTTACGTAACTGGAAGATTCAGCCTGCATCACCACTGCAAGTGCATGTGCAGCCTGGTCCTATCATCTCCTCCTTACATGAGTGGGCACCTGAGGGGGCTGACTGCAATGTTCACGTGGCCTGTCATCAGGAGTGAGAGAAGCATCATCAGGGGTGGACTCTGGTCATGCCACTTGTGCTGGGTCCAGGATCTGCCTGTCCGCTGGTCAGCACAAGGGCAGACTTGATGTTGGCAATTGAATTGTTCAGACGCTGGAAGATGTTGCTCAGAAGCTCTCAGAAGCTGGTTGCCATCGTTCTATCAATACAGTCCCCCAAGGCCTGAAGACCGGTGGTCTATGCCTCCATTTCAGAAGCAATAACTGATCTGGAGGCATCTTTGTTAGAGGGCATCAGATAAACAGTTCAAAAAATCTCACTAATCTCACTCCAATCCACGAGGAGAGAGGGAAGGAGACTCTGGCAGTGTTTAGGGAGAATGGAGTTCACCAGATATTACCCCCCCCCGCCCCCACCCGAATAGAATTTACAGACAACACATGTCAGAAAGTGTCGATAAAGGGAACCTACGCAGATTGCCAGGATGTGACAAGTGGTGTTCCCCAGGGATCTGTTCTGGGGCCTCAGCTGTTCATTCCAGTGTTGGGAGGACTCGTAAAAATCAACATTTCATTGTGCAGTACACACGTCTGCTGCATATATGACAAATAAAATTGAATTGAATTGAGCTTTTCGCCATGTTATTAATGACTTGGGTGAAGGAATAGTGAGCTGTGTATCCAAGTTTACGGATGGCACTAAGTTGGGAGGCTCAGTAAGTTGTGCAGATGGGAGCAGGAAGTTACAAAGGGACACAGACAGGTTCAGTGAGTGGGCGAAACTGTGGCAAATGGAGTTCAATGTGGGCAAGTGTGAGGTCATCCACTTTGGACCAAAGAAATATAAATCAGAGTATTTTTTAAATGGTGAGGAACTCGGAACTGTGGCAGAGCCGAGAGATTTCAGGGTCCAAGTACAGAAATCACTAAAAACTAGTGGACAGGTACAAAAAGTAATTCAAAAGGCTATTGGAATGTTGGTCTTTATCTTGAGGCTGGAATACAGAGGGGAGGAAGTGATGCTCCAGTTGTACAGAGCCTTATTCTGAACCCGTCAGGAGCACTGCGTTCAGTTCTGGGTATGTAGGCACCGCGTCCAATTTTCTGACGGGTGTTTTTTGGGCTGGAGGGGCCGCCTTTCTGGCATGAGCAGGCCTATTGTAAACGCTAATATCTGCAAAAGGAGTCCCATGCCGATTTTGATGAATTTGAGGATGCTCTACCGATATTGTAAAAACACTGGGCATAATGTACAGAACTGGATAGCCAAGTATGGCCTCACTGTACTTATTGCTCGAGGTGCACAGTGGGTCAATCCACCATAACTGGTGTATTTCAGAGGGTGACAGTTGGCACATTTCCGGTACATTCTGTGTGTTACCGTGACTAATTTGGTAGTTTGTACCCAGTGACAGAAAATTAGGATTTTTGAGCCCATGACCAGGGTGTGCTCTCTGCCATGACCTGAATGATTGGCAGAAGAGGCTGGCGCAGTTGAATGGCCTCCTCTTGCTCCTGTGTTTCTGTAATACAGTTTCACTATTGAAGCTATGCTGTATTGATCGACGTGGCATTAACCTAGGTCTTGTCTGTCTGTTATGGTGTGTCAGATAGCTGTCAAAGTTGCCATGACATTGCAGGGCAGTGCCCGACAGTCCTCCCTTAACCAAAAAAACCAGATTAAGCAGTTTGTTTTCACACGCCTATTACTGGCACAGAATGGCTGCCAGGTTTGCAGGCTTAACAAGATTGTTGCACAACATGAATGATAGGAACATAAGAACATAAGAAATAGGAGCAGGAGTCGGCCACTTGGCCCCTCGAGCCTGCTCCGCCATTCAATAAGATCATGGCTGATCTTGGGCTCAAAGCCACTTCCCTGCCCGCTCCCCATAACCCTTCACTCCCTTATCTTGCAAAAATCTGTCTATCTCCACCTTAAATGTATTTAATGACCCAGCCTCCACGGCTCTCTGGGGCAGAGAATTCCACAGATTTACGACCTTCTGAGAGAAGAAATTCCTCCTCATCTCAGTTCTAAAAGGGCAACCCTTTATTCTGAAACTATGCCCCTGAGTTCTAGATTTCCCCACGAGGGGAAACATCCTCTCTGCATTTACCCTGTCGAGCCCCCTCAGTATCTTATATGTTTCAATAAGATCACCTCTCATTCTTCTAAACTCCAATGAGTATTGGCCCAACTTGCTCAACCTTTCTTCATAAGTCAACCCCCTCATCTCAGGAATCAACCTAGTGAATCGTCTCTGAACTGCCTCCAATGCAAGTATATCCTTCCTTAAATAAGGAGACCAAAACTGTACGCAGTACTCCAGGTGTGGTCTCACCAATACCCTGTACAGTTGTAGCAGGACTTCCCTGCTTTTATACTCCAACCCCTTGTAATAAAGGCCAACATTCCATTTGCCTTTTTGATTACTTGCTGTACCTGCATGCTAACTTTTTGTGTTTCATGCACAAGGACCCCCAGGTCCCTCTGAACTGTAGCATTTTGTAATCTCTCTCCATTTAAATAATAATTTGCTTTTTTATTTTTCCTGCCAAAGTGGATAACCTCACACTTTCCCACATTATACTCCATCTGCCAAATGTTTGCCCACTCACCTAGCCTGTCTATACCCCTTTGCAGATTCTTTGAGTCCTCTGCACAACTTGCTTTCCCACCCATCTTTGTATCATCTGCAAACTTGGTTACATTACACTCGGTCCCTTCAATCAAGTCATTAATGTAGATTGTAAATAGTTGAGGCCCCAGCACCGATCCCTGTGGCACCCCACTAGTTACAGTTTGCCAACAGGAAAATGACCCATTTATCCCGACTCTCTGCTTTCTGTTGTTAGCTAATTCTCTATCCATGTTAATATATTCCCCCCAACTCCGTGTGCGCTTATCTTTAGATTATTTATAAATGTAAATAAATTCTCAAGTAGAATCCATGCAAGGAAAGAACTTGAACTGCAGCTGGACTGGTTCGCAGTCCTGGTTCGCAGTCCTGGCTCGCAGTCCTGGCTCGCAGTCCTGGTTCGCCTATGTTTTGACAACTATTAACGTGAATTATTGCCCAGAGATCACTAGGATCTAGAAAGTTGATAATCACAAAGGATTCAAATTCTCAGAGAAATGTTATTGTTGGATGCCCAATCAGTGACTTATGATTGATGCTGGTCAGGAAAGGGACCACCAATATGATGACGGTGAGCTAACCACGTATAACCCAGCTCCTTTACATTGTCGAGTCAGTTATTCCTCCTCAGTCCTGTAGTTCCTAAATCATGTCATCAGTACTTACTGTTTGGACAAAAGTGATGCAGCTGGTGTTGCGGGTGGGCACTCTCCCCTCGGGCTGAGGAACCTTCTGTTGTCGGGTGGGGGGCAAATTGCTTCACTTCACAGTGATAATAGAAAGATACTGTGGAAACTGAACATAAAAAGGAAAAAGAATAAACAATCTGCTTCACGTCTTTAGGTGACCGCACTGTACCACCCTCAGGAGGACTCCCTGGAGTGTTCGAGGCAGTATCTGGCAGAGTTAATGTAAGTAACCAGGCCGGAGCTCAATTGACCGGTCCCATCACCACAAAACTGATCCCTGGCCTGTACATCCTAGTGTTTGTCCTTGGGCTCCCAGCCAATGCACTGGCCCTTTGGATAATGGCTGCAAAAAGCAAGAAACCTGCCACCATCTTCCTGATCAACCTGGCGACCGCAGACCTCCTTCTGATCCTGGTGCTGCCTTTCAAGATCTCCTACCACCTCCTGGGCAATGACTGGCCATTTGGTGAGGGTCTCTGCCGGACAATGACCGCCTTCTTCTACGGGAACATGTACTGCTCCATCCTGCTCCTCACCTTCATCAGCATCGACAGATACTTTGCTCTGGTCCATCCGTTTCTCTCCAGACGATTCAGGGACAATAGGTTTGCAGCTGTTGCCTGTTGTGTGATTTGGGTGGTGGTTATTCTCTTGGTTTTGCCATTTCTCATTGTGCATCAGTCCTTTAAGATCAAGGACCCAAATATCACCACATGCCATGACGTGTATCTGAAGGAGACGCAGTTTGTTTATTTCCATTACTGGCTGGTTGTTGTGCTATTCGGCTTTTTAATTCCAAGCCTCATTACTATATTTTGTTACGCTTCTGTAATCAGAACTTTAATGGTTAATGGAAGAAAGTATAAAAAGGCTGTAAAAATCACTCTTTTAATTCTGTTTCTGTATCTAGTGTGCTTCACTCCCAGTAACACAGCCCTGCTCGTGCACCAATGGTTTCCTGAACTCCACACATATTACATGTTCTTCCTGTCTCTCAGTAGCTTCAACAGCTGCATTGACCCTTTTATTTACTACTACATTTCTGATGAGTTTAGAAACAAAGTGAAGATGATGCTCTGTTTCCAGAGAGCTGGTGCCAGCGGGTGGAGTTCGGCGCCATCCACTAGGTTGGAACTGATTTCTCCCACGATTTCCTCCCTCAGATCCTCAGCGAGTGTGTACAGTGAGTGTCTGAGCAATTCAGATGAGAAAGCTCCGAGGGTGGAACTTTAGTCGGTCCTGAATTCGCTGAATTCAGGCAGGGCAGCAGCAGGGATGCTACAGGGGTCTCTTCACCTTGGGTTAGGGAAGGAAAATCTGGGCGACCCATTCTAACATCTGAAGGACCTCCCGACTAGACATTGAGTAAGAGCAGGGATCAGGGCAGGCTGTGAGCTTCCTGAGGTTAAGCAGCTGGTTGACCTTCTGTATAAAGTAATGAATAAAGGCGAGGCAGGAGCGGGTGGCCGGGAGTTTACAGCCGAGAATTTCCTGCAACGAACTCCATGTGAGACAGTTGTTGCGCCCTTATCCTCCAGTGGCGAATTGACACCAACATTTACTCGAAAACTGATTTGAATCTGCTGACGGGGTGAGATGAAGAGGGGTGGGAGGAGGCTCGCGTGGAGCAGAAACACCGGCACGGAGCAGTGGGGCCGAATGGCCTGTTTCTGTGCTGTACACTCGGTGTAATTCTACAACAGGGGCAGTGGCGAATCAGGAGCAGCACAGCCAATGGCCAATGAAGGGAGTTACTGTTTCTTTAAGTTGTATGTGACTGATTTGCTTCATAAGAACATAAGAAATAGGAGCAGGAGTCGGCCATTCGGCCCCTCGAGCCTGCTCCGCCATTCAATAAAATCATGGCTGATCTTCTACCTCATCTCCACTTTCCTGCACTATCTCCATATCCCTTGATTGCCTTAATATTCAAAAATCTATTGATCTCTGTCTTGAATATACTCAACGACTGAGCCTCCTCAGCCCTCTGTGGTAGAGAATTCCAAAGATTCACCGCCCTCTGAGTGAAGAAATTTCTCCTCATCTCAGTCCTAAATGGCCGACCCCTTATTCTGAGACTGTGACCACTGGTTCTAGACTCCCCAGCCAGGGGAAACATCCTCCCTGCATCTACCCTGTCAAGCCCTGTAAGAATTTTGTATATTTCAATGAGATCACCTCTCATTCTTCTAAACTCTAGAGAATATAGGCCTAGTCTACTCAGTCCCTCCTCATAGGACAATCCCTCCCATCTGAACGGCAATAGATTGGGAGAAGGGGAAGTGCAACGAGACCTGGGTGTCCTTGTGCACCAGTCGCTGAAGGCAAGCATGCAGGCGCAGCAGACAGTTAAGAAGGCAAATGGTATGTTGGCCTTCGTAGCGAGAGGGTTCGAGTACAGGAGCAAGGATGTCTTGCTGCAGTTGTACAGGGCCTTGGTGAGACCACATCTTGCCATGGAGGGAGTGCAATGAAGATTCACCAGACTGATACCTGGGATGGCAGGAATGACATATGAGGAGAGAGTGGGTCGATTAGGCTTATATTTGCTAGAGTTTAGAAGAATGAGAGGGGATCTCATTGAAACTTATAAAATTCTAACAGGACTAGACAGACTAGATGCAGGAAGGATGTTCCCGATGGCCAGGGAGTCCAGAACCAGGGGTCACAGTCTAAGGATAAGGGGTAAGCCATTTAGGACTGAGATGAGGAGGAATTTCTTCACCCAGAGAGTGGTGAACCTGTGGAATTCTCTACCACAGAAGGCAGTTGAGGCCAACTTATTAAATATATTCAAGAAGGAGTTAGATATATTTCTTGAGGCTAAAGGGATCAAGGGATATGCGGAGAAAGCAGGGACAGGGTACTGAATTTGGATGATCAGCCATGATCTCATTAAATGGCAGAACGGGCTTGAGGGGCCGAATGGCCTACTCCTGCTCCTATCTTCTATGTTTCTATGTTTCTATGAACCAGTCGGGTGAACCTTTGTTGCACTCCCTCTATGACAAGTATATCCTTCCTTAGGTAAGGAGACCAAAACTGTACACAATACTCCAGGTGTGGTCTCACCAGGGCCCTATATAATTGCAGTAAGACGTCTTTACTCTTATACTCGAATCCTCTTGTAATAAAGGCCAACATACCATTTGCTTTCCTAATTGCTTGCTGTACCTGCATGTTAACTTTCAGTGATTCGTGTACAAGGACACCCAGGTCCCTCTGAACACCAACATTTCCCAATCTCTCACCATTTAAAAAATACTCTGCTTTTCTATTTTTCCTACCAAAGTGGATAACTTCTCATTTCTCCACATTATATTCTGTGAGTTCTTGCCCACTCACTTAGCCTGAATTGAAATGTAATCAGTTTTGAGATACTGTAGCCCAGAAACACGGATCGATAGAGAACCAATAACGGGCAATCTTCATTTTTTCCCCACATGTAGTTGATTTAAAAAGTGCATGTGGGAAAAAAGTCACATTGGTGGAATGGTATTGAGGCATGAGCCGAGTCTTCGGGATCACATCGGAAGTTGAACGAGTTGATGGAAGGTTCATTTTCTCGACAAAAGCTGCTTTAAGTTGTCATTTTGATTCATCTGTTTCGCTTTTTAGAATTATACAAAAGATCTAAAAGTTGGAATGTTGCTGCTTGCTGCTGTGTGTCCATATTTGGGTTTATTTCCATCCAGTAAATGTGTGTTTCATTTGAATTGATTGAAATTTCAATTTTTTGAAAATAACCTGTAAAGAATGGCCGTGTTGTAACTGATGCTCTTTAAAGCTCGCTTAGTGTGAATATATATTCTTGTTTATTTATTCCAGGCTTGTCTGTGAGTCCTCAATAAAAAGTGAACTGTAAAGTGCTTCATATCAAAAAAGATTGTTGTTGATATTTTACCAGAATAAGTTTCGTATCTTCTCAAAGAGCTCCAGGAGATTGTGAGCCACAACTTGTTTCTTCTCATGGTTTTTGCTCACTTACAAGATGCTAAATTTACGATGAAAATCCAGAGCCAGCGTTCCAACCAGGTCCAGGTTGCAGTTTTACACCTTCCGGCACATCACTGCAGTGCCTCCGAGAGAGTTAATGCCCTGACAGAATCCAGACAGTATTTCTTCCTGATATAAGGGAAATTTTATTCAGAATACTACATACATCAAAAAGCTGCGAACTGCGATGCTCTGAGGAGCAATTCCAGGCGTGTGTTGCTGTTCCTTCACCGTCATCTGTTCATCTGTTCATGCAGCCACTTTAGAATTGTACCCTTTAGTTTATATTTCCTCTCCTCATTCTTTCTGCCAAAATGTATCACTTTGCACTTTTCTGCATTAAATTTCATCTGCCACGTGCCCGCCCATTTCACCAGCCTGTCTGTCTTCCTGAAGTCTATCATTCTCCTCCTCACTGTTCACTATACCTCCAAGTTGTGTCATCTGCAAATTTTGAAATTGTGCCCTGTACACCCACATCCAAGTCATTAATATATATCAAGAAAAGCAGTGGTCCTAGAACCGACCCTTGGGGAACACCACTGTTTCCCTTCCTCCAGTCCGAAAAACAACCGTTCACCACTACTCTCTGTTTCCTGTCACTTCGCCAATTCCGTATCCATGCTGCCACTGTCCTTTTCATTCCATGGGCTTCAACTTTGCTGACAAGCCTATTATGTGGCACTTTGTCGAATGCCTTTTGGAAATCCATGTACACCACGTCAACCGCATTGCCCTCATCAACCCTCTCTGTTACCTCATCAAAAAACTCGGTCAAGTTGGTTAAACACAATTTGCCTTTAACAAATCCGTGCTGGCTTTCCTTAATTAATCCACACTTGTCCAAGTGACTATTAATTTTGCCCCTGATTATCGTTTCTAAAAGCTTCCCCAATACTGAGATTAAGCTGACTGGCCTGTAGTTACTGGGTTCATCCTTACACCCTTTTTTGAACAATGGTGTAACATTCACAATTCTCCAGTCCTCTGGCACCAGCCCCGTATCTAAGGAGGATTGGAAGACTATGGCCAGTACCTCCGCAATTTCCACCTTTACTTCCCTCAGCATCCTAGGATGCATCCCATCCGGTCCTGGTGATTTATCTACCTTAAGTACAGCCAGCCTTTCTAGTACCTCCTCCTTATCAATTTTTATCCCATCCAGTATCACCACTACCTCCTCCTTCACTATGACTTTGGCAGCATCTTCTTCTTTGGTGAAGACAGATGCAAAGTACTCATTTAGTACCTCAGCCATACCCTCTGCCTCCATGCATAGGTATACAGCGCCTTTCACGACCACCGGACACCCCAAAGTGCTTTACAGCCAATGAAGTACTTTTGAAGTGTAGTCACTGTTGTAATGTGGGAAATGCAGCAGCCAATTGTGTACGGCAAGATCCCACAAACAGCAATGTGATAATGACCGGATAATCTGTTCTGTTATGTGGATTGAGGGATAGATATTGGCCAGGACACCGGGGAGAACTCCCCTGCTCCTTTTCATAAAATAGTGCCGTGGGATCTTTTATGTCCACCTGAGAGAGCAGACAGGGCCTCGGTTTAACGTCTCATCCGAAAGACGGCACCTCCGACAGTGCGGCACTCCCTCAGCACTGCACTGGGATTGTCTGGTTCAAGCATTGAGTACTCTGCGAAGAAATTCTTACAGACATCAGTCCTAAGTTTACCGTTCACTACTTTGAGCCTTATTCTACTATCAAAAGCGCCTTGGGATGTCTTACGATGTTAAAGGCGCTATGTAAATGCAAGATGTTGTTATGTCCTTTCATCATCCCATATTCTTTTGCATACCCTTTAATATCTCATATAATTTAATAAGGTCTTCTCTTTGTTGCTTTCTTCATGGCTAAATAGCTGCAGTTTCTCCAGTGTGCCCTCACAGCTCCATCCTTTGATGCTGGGGTCAGTCTCGTGTCTCTGCACTTGTTCTGCCTCCAGAGCTTGAATGTTTCCTTAGGTTTTGGTGATAAACACTGAAGTCAGTATGCAAGGCATGGTCTCACCAAAGATCGCTTTCGGCATGAAAGTGTCTGACTTATAAATGCTGATTTTCTGAGCTTGGCTTTGTGTGTTGGTGGCTAAGTGGTACGGCCGCCAGGCATGGATCCCTGCTCGGACAATCGGCCCGATACTGGCCCGATATTCGATTGATTCGCGATATCGTTGAGCCGTCTCGTTACTTTGGTGACAGCTGCTCCCCAGTGACTGAGCGCTGAGTGGACCAGGATCCCGGAACTCTTTCAACCTTACCTTTACTTGGCTCATACATTCAGCATCTTATCCATTTTTTCTTTTAATGTTTGGTGCCTTACACTTAACTATAAGTTATGTCTGCTCCTGTTCAGCCTCCATTATGGTCTTAATCTCATTTGCTATGTCTCCAGATAATTCTATGACCTGACTTTTGCACCTCCCCCAGTTTGATATCATTGTTGAAAACTGCTTGAATGTGTCAGCGAGTCTGCCCCAGATCCCCACCCCACCTCAAAACAAAACAGTCAACAATTTCCAGAAACAACAGACCTCACTGGAAGTGTTGCCAATGAGGGTAAGGTGGAGGAAGAGGGTGTGAACGCGAAGCATTTTCTGATAATATTTCTATCAACGCACTGACGTGTCACAGGCTGCAGACCATCCCATGGTGGGAAGGACAGACTCCTTCACAGATCTTCCTCATTACACTTTTCTGGGAGACGCAAACAAAAGTTAACTCCTTTTCAACCAGAATTCTTTTAGAAAAATTAAGTTTTTTTATTTTCTACCTAAACTTAGTGTAAATTTCATCTCTTTCGTACTGATGAGGGTAAATGTTCATAGAGTCATCGAGTCATAGAGTTCTACAGCACAGAAAGAGGCCCTTCGGCCCATCGTGTCCGCGCCGGCCATCAAGCCCTGTCTATTCTAATCCCATTTTCCAGCACTTGGTCCGTAGCCTTGTATGCTGTGGCGTTTCAAGTGCTCATCTAAATGCTTCTTGAATGTTGTGAGGGTTCCTGCCTCTACCACCCATTCAGGCAGTGAGTTCCAGATTCCAACCACCTTTGGATCCTAGCTCCACAAACTCACTCAGCAGAACTTCATTCCTAGTTCTACCTATGTCGTTGGTTCCTACGTGGACCACGACAACTGGATCCTCCCCCTCCCTCTCCAAGTTCTTCTCCAGCTGCGAGGAGATGTCTTTAACCCTGGCACCGAGCAGGCAACATAACCTTCGGAACTCTCGGTCGCGGCTGCAGAGAACAGTATCTACCCCCCTGACAATACTGTCCCCTACCACAACTACATTCCCTTCCACTCCCCCCACTTGAATGGCCTCCTGCACCATGGTGCCATGGTCATCCTGCTCATCCATCCTACAGGCTTTTCCCTCATCCACACAGGCAGCAAGAACCTCATACCTGTTGGACAAGGGCAAAGGCTGAGGCTCCTCCAGCACTGCACCTGGGGTCCACTTACCTGCCTAAGTTGCAGTCACAGCCCCCTGTCCCTGACCACTAACCAGACCTGTACCACTGCCTAACCTAAGGGGTCTGACTGCTTCCTGGATCAAAGTGTTCAGGTAACTCTCTCCCTCGCTGATGCCCCGCAATGTCTGCACCTCAGACTCCAGCTCAAAAACTCTGAGTTGAAGTTCCTCAAGATGCAGGCACTTACTGCACATGTGGTTGTCCGGGATCACACTGCTCTCCACAAACTCCCACATGCTGCAGTTGTGACACACCATCTGCACTGCCATCCCGATATGACCTTGATTTATTTAATTAAATTTGTAATTAGGTAACTTAGTTTACAGTGTAGTTTCTTGACTACTTACTTGATGCAGATTAAGTTAAGGGTACTGAAATTAAATATCTACCTGTAACACAAAGCACTACAAGTAGTGTCGGCAAAAAGCAGCAACTCCTTCCCCCCTTCTCCAAATTCCCACTCTCTCCAAATTCCCAAATAAAACACTCTGTTCAAGTCCACTCCGTTTAATCCCACTCTGTGCAGAGAAAAAAGAGAGGTAGACATGTAAAGTAAGAAAACATTTACGGATTTGGTCCATTGGGTCCACATTTGACCTCCCGCCCAGTGTAGAACACACCTGGCTTTCATTGCAATGATTTTAATGGGAATGGAATGAGGCGTTTCTATTGTGAGTGCCAACCAGCACCAGTTATACAGCCGGGCGGCCAGTCAACAATCTACCCCATTGGGAGTGCCAACCAGCGCCAGTTATAGACCCGGGCGGCCAGTCAGCTATCTACCCCATTGGGAGTGCCAACCAGCGCCAGTTATAGACCCGGGCGGCCAGTCAACAATCTCTATTGTGAGTGCCAACCAGCGCCAGTTATAGACCCGGGCGGCCAGTCAACAATCTCTATTGTGAGTGCCAACCAGCGCCAGTTATAGACCCGGGCGGCCAGTCAACAATCTCTATTGTGAGCGCCAACCAGCGCCAGTTATAGACCCGGGCGGCCAGTCAACAATCTACCCCATTGGGAGTGCCAACCAGCGCCAGTTATACGCCCGGGCGGCCAGTCAACAATCTACCCCATTGGGAGTGCCAACCAGCGCCAGTTATAGACCCGGGTGGCCAGTCAACAATCTACCCCATTGGGAGTGCCAACCAGCGCCAGTTATAGACCCGGGCGGCCAGTCAACAATCTACCCCATTGGGAGTGCCAACCAGCGCCAGTTATAGACCCGGGCGGCCAGTCAACTATCTACCCCATTGGGAGTGCCAACCAGCACCAGTTATAGACCCGGGCGGCCAGTCAACAATCTCTATTGTGAGTGCCAACCAGCACCAGTTATAGACCCGGGCGGCCAGTCAACAATCTCTATTATGAGTGCCAACCAGCGCCAGTTATAGACCCGGTCGGCCAGTCAACAATCTCTATTGTGAGTGCCAACCAGCGCCAGTTATAGACCCGGGCGGCCAGTCAACAATCTCTATTGTGAGTGCCAACCAGCACCAGTTATACAGCCAGGCGGCCAGTCAACAATCTCTATTGTGAGTGCCAACCAGCACCAGTTATAGACCCGGGCGGCCAGTCAACAATCTCTATTGTGAGTGCCAACCAGCACCAGTTATAGACCCGGGCGGCCAGTCAACAATCTCTATTGTGAGTGCCAACCAGCACCAGTTATAGAGCCGGGCGGCCAGTCAACAATCTCTATTGTGAGTGCCAACCAGCGCCAGTTATAGACCCGGGCGGCCAGTCAACAATCTCTATTGTGAGTGCCAACCAGCGCCAGTTATAGACCCGGGCGGCCAGTCAACAATCTCTATTGTGAGCACCAACCAGCACCAGTTATAGACCCGGGCGGCCAGTCAACAATCTCTATTGTGAGTGCCAACCAGCACCAGTTATAGAGCCGGGCGGCCAGTCAACAATCTCTATTGTGAGTGCCAACCAGCACCAGTTATAGACCCGGGCGGCCAGTCAACAATCTCTATTGTGAGTGCCAACCAGCACCAGTTATAGAGCCGGGCGGCCAGTCAACAATCTCTATTGTGAGTGCCAACCAGCGCCAGTTATAGACCCGGGCGGCCAGTCAACAATCTCTATTGTGAGTGCCAACCAGCGCCAGTTATACAGCCGGGCGGCCAGTCAACAATCTCTATTGTGAGTGCCAACCAGCGCCAGTTATAGACCCGGGCGGCCAGTCAACAATCTCTATTGTGAGTGCCAACCAGCGCCAGTTATACAGCCGGGCGGCCAGTCAACAATCTCTATTGTGAGTGCCAACCAGCACCAGTTATAGACCCGGGCGGCCAGTCAACAATCTCTATTGTGAGTGCCAACCAGCACCAGTTATAGACCCGGGCGGCCAGTCAACAATCTCTATTGTGAGTGCCAACCAGCGCCAGTTATAGACCCGGGCGGCCAGTCAACAATCTCTATTGTGAGCGCCAACCAGCACCAGTTATAGACCCGGGCGGCCAGTCAACAATCTCTATTGTGAGCGCCAACCAGCACCAGTTATACAGCCGGGCGGCCAGTCAACAATCTCTATTGTGAGTGCCAACCAGCGCCAGTTATCGACCCGGGCGGCCAGTCAACAATCTCTATTGTGAGTGCCAACCAGCGCCAGTTATAGACCCGGGCGGCCAGTCAACAATCTCTATTGTGAGCGCCAACCAGCACCAGTTATCGACCCGGGCGGCCAGTCAACAATCTCTATTGTGAGTGCCAACCAGCGCCAGTTATAGACCCGGGCGGCCAGTCAACAATCTCTATTGTGAGTGCCAACCAGCACCAGTTATAGACCCGGGCGGCCAGTCAACAATCTCTATTGTGAGTGCCAACCAGCACCAGTTATAGACCCGGGCGGCCAGTCAACAATCTCTATTGTGAGTGCCAACCAGCGCCAGTTATAGACCCGGGCGGCCAGTCAACAATCTCTATTGTGAGTGCCAACCAGCACCAGTTATAGACCCGGGCGGCCAGTCAACAATCTCTATTGTGAGTGCCAACCAGCACCAGTTATAGACCCGGGCGGCCAGTCAACAATCTCTATTGTGAGTGCCAACCAGCACCAGTTATACAGCCGGGCGGCCAGTCAACAATCTCTATTGTGAGTGCCAACCAGCACCAGTTATAGACCCGGGCGGCCAGTCAACAATCTCTATTGTGAGTGCCAACCAGCACCAGTTATACAGCCGGGCGGCCAGTCAACAATCTCTATTGTGAGTGCCAACCAGCACCAGTTATAGACCCGGGCGGCCAGTCAACAATCTCTATTGTGAGTGCCAACCAGCGCCAGTTATAGAGCCGGGCGGCCAGTCAACAATCTACCCCATTGGGAGTGCCAACCAGCGCCAGTTATAGGCCCGGGCGGCCAGTCAACAATCTACCCCATTGGGAGTGTTCAGTCCCCAAGCAGTCGGCTCCTGCAGATTCAAGGGGATTTGGTATTTACAGTGCAATGTTTGGCATCATTTCTGTTTCCCATGGATGGAAGCGTCTCAGAAAGAGGGAAAAACCCGCTGGCACCAGCTGTCTGGAAACAGAGCATCATCTTCACTTTGTTTCTAAACTTGTCAGAAATGTAGTAATAAATAAAAAGGGTCAATGCAGCTGTTGAAGCTACTGAGAGACAGGAAGAACATGTAATATGTGTGGAGTTCAGGAAACCATTGGCGCACGAGCAGGGATGTGTTACTGGGAGTGAAGCACACTAGATACAGAAACAGAATTAAAAGAGTGATTTTTACAGCCTTTTTATACTTTCTTCCATTAACCATTAAAGTTCTGATTACCGAAGCGTAACCAAATATAGTAATGAGGCTTGGAATTAAAAAGCCGAATAGCACAACAACCAGCCAGTAATGGAAATAAACAATCTGCGTCTCCTTCAGATACACGTCATGGCATGTGGTGATATTTGGGTCCTTGATCTTAAAGGACTGATGCACAATGAGAAATGGCAAAACCAAGAGAATAACCACCACCCAAATCACACAACAGGCAACAGCTGCAAACCTATTGTCCCTGAATCGTCTGGAGAGAAACGGATGGATCAGAGCGAAGTATCTGTCGATGCTGATGAAGGTGAGGAGCAGGATGGAGCAGTACATGTTCCCGTAGAAGAAGGCGGTCATTGTCCGGCAGAGACCCTCACCAAATGGCCAGTCATTGCCCAGGAGGTGGTAGGAGATCTTGAAAGGCAGCACCAGGATCAGAAGGAGGTCTGCGGTCGCCAGGTTGATCAGGAAGATGGTGGCAGGTTTCTTGCTTTTTGCAGCCATTATCCAAAGGGCCAGTGCATTGGCTGGGAGCCCAAGGACAAACACTAGGATGTACAGGCCAGGGATCAGTTTTGTGGTGATGGGACTGGTCAATTGAGCTCTGGCCTGGTTACTTACATTAACTCTGCCAGATACTGCCTCGAACGCTCCAGGGAGTCCTCCTGAGAGTGGTACAGTGCGGTCACCTAAAGACGTGAAGCAGGTTGTTTATTCTTTTTGCTTTTTATGTTCAGTTTGCACAGTATCTTTCTATCATCACCGTGACGTGAAGCAATTTGCCCCCCACCCGACAACAGAAGGTTCCTCAGCCCGAGGGGAGAGTGCCCACCCGCAACACCAGCTGCATCACTTTTGTCCAAACAGTAAGTACTGATGACATGATTTAGGAACTACAGGACTGAGGAGGAATAACTGACTCGACAATGTAAAGGAGCTGGGTTATACGTGGTTAGCGCACCTTCATCATATTGGTGGTCCCTTTCCTGACCAGCCTCAATCATAAGTCACTGATTGGGCATCCAATAATAAAATGAAGATATTCCTCTGAGAATTTGAATCCTTTGTGATTATCATCTTTCAAGGTCCTAGTGATCTCAGATGGTGGACAAGCAGACACTTAACAGAGAGGCGGGTTCCATGAACATCACCATCCTCGTTCTTGGACTTGCCCAGCTTGAGTGCAAGGGTCTGGGCTGAAGTGTTTGCAAGTGTCTTCAGCCAAAGTAGCTGAGTAGATAATATCACTGGCCTCCTCCCAAGTTCCCAACATCATAGATACCAGTGTCCAGCCAGTTTAGTTCACTGGTTGAGTGCCGTAGACACAGCAAAGGTTCCTGGCCCTGGCAACATCTTGGCTGCAGTGTTGAAGACCTGTGCGCCAGAGCTAGACATTCCCGTAGGCAAGCTGTTCCAGTTCAACTATGGCACTGGCATCTGGAAGATTGCTCAGGTGTGTCCTCTCCACAAAAACAGGAGAAATGTAACCCAGTCCATTACCACCCTATCAGCTTCCTCCCAATCATTAGTAAAGTGATAGATGGAATTATCAATAGTGCCATCAACCTACTCAACCAACAGCCACTCACTGGCAGTCACTCAGTTCAAGTTCCACCAGAGCCACTATGCTTCAGACCTCATCAGAGCCTTGATCCAGATACGGACACGAGCTGATGACCAGAGGATGATGAGAGTGATTGCCCTCGACACCAAGGCAGCAGTGTGTCACCAGGGAGTCCCAGCAAAACTGAAACCCATGGGGGTCAAAGAGAAAAACGTCCACGGCTGGAGTTACACCTGACACTAAGGAGGATGGCTGTGGTTTTTGGAGGCCCTTCATCACAGCCCCAGAACATCGCTGCAGTTCCTGGGAGAAGCATCCTCGGCCCAACCATCACCAGTTGCTTCATCAATGACCTTCCCTTCTTTCATATGGTCAAGACTGGGCCACTTTGTTGATGATTCCACAGGGGTCAACCTTTAATTTGGCGGACATTGGGCAGACAGAAGACAGGCGATCTGCCCGCCTGATGTCTTTGGTGAGAAGCCCGAGCAATTTTCTCAGCTAGGCCTTGTTTCCATCTGATGGGCGAGCTGCGTGTGCTGAGCTAACGCACAGTGGCTGCTCACCACGTGTCGGCCGTGGCTCAGTGGGCAGCACCCTCGCCTCGGAGTCACAAGGTTGTGGGTTCAAGTCCCACTCCAGAGACTTGAGCACAAAAATCTAGGCTGACACTCCCAGTGCAGTACTGAGGGAGCGCCGCACTGTCGGAGGGGCAGTACTGAGGGAGCACCGCACTGTCGGAGGGGCAGTACTGAGGGAGCACTGCACTGTCGGAGGGGCAGTACTGAGGGAGCGCCGCACTGTCGGAGGGGCAGTACTGAGGGAACACCGCACTGTCGGAGGGGCTTACTGAGGGAGCGCCACACTGTCGGAGGGGCAGTACTGAGGGAGCGCCGCACTGTCGGAGGGGCAGTACTGAGGGAGCGCCGCACTGTCGGAGGGGCAGTACTGAGGGAGCGCCGCACTGTCGGAGGGGCAGTACTGAGGGAGCGCCGCACTGTCGGAGGGGCAGTACTGAGGGAGCGCCGCACTGTCGGAGGGGCAGTACTGAAGGAGCGCCGCACTGTCGGAGGGGCAGTACTGAGGGAGCGCTGCACTGTCGGAGGGGCAGTGCTGAGGAAGCGCCGCACTGTCGGAGGGGCAGTATTGAGGGAGCGCCGCACTGTCGGAGGGGCAGTACTGAGGGAGCGCCGCACTGTCGGAGGGGCAGTACTGAGGGAGCGCTGCACTGTCGGAGGTGTAGTACTGAGGGAGCGCTGCACTGTTGGAGGGGCAGTACTGAGGGAGCGCTGCACTGTCGGAGGGGCAGTACTGAGGGAGCGCTGCACTGTCGGAGCGGCAGTACTGAGGGAGCGCCGCACTGTCGGAGGGGCAGTATTGAGGGAGCGCCGCACTGTCGGAGGGGCAGTACTGAGGGAGCGCCGCACTGTCGGAGGGGCAGTACTGAGGGAGCGCTGCACTGTCGGAGGTGTAGTACTGAGGGAGCGCTGCACTGTTGGAGGGGCAGTACTGAGGGAGCGCTGCACTGTCGGAGGGGCAGTACTGAGGGTGTGCCGCACTGTCGGAGGGGCAGTACTGAGGGAGCGCTGCACTGTCGGAGGGACAGTGCTGAGGGAACGCCGCACTGTCGCAGGGGCAGTACTGAGGGAGCACTGCACTGTCAGAGGGGCAGCACTGAGGGAGTGCCGCACTGTTGGAGGTGCCGTCTTTCGAATGAGACTTTAAACTGAGGCCCCCGTTTCAGTCAATAAAAATACTTCCAACTCCCCGACGTTAACGGGTGGACGTAAAAGGTCCCACGATACTATTTTGAAGAAGAGCAGGGGAGTTCTCCCCGGTGTCCTGGGCCAATATTTATCCCTTAATCAACATCACTAAAAAAGATGATCTGGTCATTATCACATTGCTGTTTGTGGGAGCTTGCTGTGCACAAATTGGCTGCCACGTTTCCTACATTACAACAGTGACTACACTTCAAAAAGTACTTCATTTGCTGTGAAGCACTTTGGGACGTCCGGTGGTCGTGAAAGGCGCTGGAGAAATGCAAGCCTTTCTTTTTCACCAATCGAGGAGGCAGGAAGTCTGGCAACTCCTCCACGTATGCAAGCCAGTTGGGGGAGGCAATCACGGGCATGGGGAGTGCAGAAAACCAGCAGCGGGTGAGAAGATGTTTGTGGGGCCAGGAGGAGCATTCATGCATTCATTCCGGCGCAGCAACAGTCAGTAACAAACCAGAATCTTCGCTGGTTTTGGTGTGGCCAGCAACTGCTCGGTTGCTCTACCAATGGGCACCTAGTATCAATTGACACGTCAAAATTGTTTCGGGGTCTTATGCACATCATAGGATCCCTATTTGCATATTACAAGGAGACACCAGCCTGAAAGAGGTGGGCATCTAGGCTACCCATGTGTCTGCCCCAATGAAAATGCCAGTGAGTGGACGGGAATGGGGTGGTAAGTACAGCCCCATGATTTTCGATAATAAGGCTGCCCATGCCAACCTACAGCAGGACCTGGATAATGTCCAGCCTTGGGCTGACAAGTGTCAAGGAACATTTGTGCCACATATATGCCAGGTAGTGACCAATCTGAACAAGAGAAATACCAGCCATCTCCCCTTGATCTACAACAACGTCACATTGACATGTCCCCCAACTTCAACACCTTGGGGGGTTACCACTGACCAGGAGCTGAACTGGACCAACCATATCAACACCATAGCTACCAAAGCAGGGCAGAGGTTGGGTACTCTGTAACAAGTGGCTCACCTCCTAGATCCTCAAAGCTTCTCCACCATCTATAACGTTCAAATTAGAAATGTGCAGCCTCAACAACACTCACGAAGCTCGACACCATCCAGGAGATTGCAGTTCATTTGATCAATGCTCATTTTGGGTTCCACCAGGACCACTCGGCTACAAACCTCGTTGCAGCCTTGGTCCAAACAAGGATATAAGAACTGAATTACAGAGGTGAGATGAGAGTGATTGCCATCAAGGCAACATTCAACCAAGTGTGGCTCCAAGAAGCCCTGGTAAAACTGAAGTCAATGGAAATCAAAGGGAAAATTCCCCACTGGTTGGAGTCATACCTGGCACAGAGGAAGATGGTTGTGATTGCTGGAGACAATCATCTTAACCTCAGAATATTGTTGCAAGAATAGAGTCTACAGCAACTCGCCAAGGCTTCTTCGGCAGCACCTCCAAACCCATGACCTCTAACACCTAGAAGGACAAGGGCAGCAGGCACATGGGAACACCACCACCTCCAAGTTTCCCTCCACAGCACACACCACCCTGGCTTAGAAGTATATCGGCCGTTCCTTCATCGTCGCTGGGTCAAAATCCTGGAACTCCCTCCCTAACAGCACTGTGGGAGCACCTTCACCACACAGACTGCAGCGGCTCAACACCACCTTCTCAAGGGCATCTAGGGATGGGCAATAAATGCCGGCCTTGCCAGCGACGCCCACATCCCGAGAACCAAAAAGAAAAGGTACCCGATAAGTGTTGTGCTGTAGATTGGACCCACTAGGTCCTGGGTTAACTCTGCCCTAAACTCATTTCAGTTGAGACCTTACAGCCAGCAAAAGAAATACATTTTCATCACATAAACGACTGCATTCAAACTCAGGAAGAGAGGTGGAGAGATGGTTTTCTAAGACACTGCGCTACCTGCTGTCCTTTGCCTGCTAGACAGACCAGATTGATATTCTAGTCATATATTCCGTAGCCAAAGAGGAAAATCTAAGATCCATTAAATCTTCTCAGGGACAGAGTTACACGGGCAGCGTACCACAGCGCGATGCGAGATACGCCCGCGCCCGTTCAGAAAGCACAGGCAGCACATCAATTAACATGATAGGAGTCCACGGCCTAGCGAGGAACGTGCTGCTGACAGGCTGTGTACTCAGCAGGTCGCTGGAGCGAGGCTGGCTTTACTTAAAACTAACCGGCTCCTCTTCAAGGCAGTCTGCAGCTCTTAAAGCTGAACTGCCTCCTGCACAGAAAAAATGCTAAAAGTGCTTCATCACTAACACAAATGGCTCAACAGGCCAGGGAAAGGGCACCCAGGGTCTCGGACACAGCACTCCAGCTTTGTGAAGAAGAAGAAGAAACACCGCCACTCGATTTGACACTCCCAGCCACCAGCTCCTTGAGATCGTCCTGCAAGGCCATCTGCAGTGACCCCCACTGAAAGTCAGCAGCCATCCACCAGCCATGCTGCAGCCACTGGGGTAGCACTGTGTAAGCGCACTAGGATAGGCAAAGGCACATGCAAGAAAGCCACTAAGGAAATGCACAAGGTTGATCAATTGATTTTTTTGATGTAATATTGGATGCATATATGGATAAAGTTGGATTGGAAAGTTTGCTTTGTGGTGGCTTTTATTTCAGCATTGTGGCCAAGTGGATGTTGTGATGGTCAGTAACAGAGGGAAGGTAAGGTGTGGGACTAATGTTGAAAGGGGAATTGGGGTTGTGGTCACTGGGACTGCAGGCGAATGATTCGGTCCTGGATATCCCGCCTGAAAGGGGCTGGCTGGGCTGCCTCCTCCCTTCCGCTTCCTCCTCTTCTGCTCCCTCCTCCCTCAGCGAGCAGCTTGTCTCCTTTGCTGCCTCTGCCTCATCTCCATGTGATGTTGCAGCCCAAGGGATCTGCAACTAGAGTCCCCAGGACTGGGAGCAAGTGGTCTTCTCAGAGGCCTTCCTTTAACAACCAAAGCCTTGCAAACGTCCAGCAGCGCTCCCTGCACACTTTAACAATTTTCTAAATGTATTGCACCAAGCCACTGCTCCAATAAAATGTTAAAAAAAGTCCAAAAGCAAAAATCTAAACTTAACTGAAAGATGTGTGTGTCCCTTTAAAAGCAGCGTCTCTGTTGTGCTGCTGCACACACGCTCTTCCACGCGTGGTTTGCAGAGGGCGATATCAAATATCACAAATCGATGTTGATCACAGATCGTGTGACAATTCAGGCATTGCTCGGTGATTGACATCACCATCTGCATCATTTAATTGTGGGCGGTGATCGCAGGCAGCGACAGCGCTGCCGACCTGCCCAAAATGGCAGCCACCGCATTCCACACTGGAAGCGGGCAGGAGCGAGCAACCGTCAATTTTCCAGCAAAACCGGCCTTAACAGCCCCTGAATGTGGAAAACCCCAGGGAGATTCCCAGTGACTACTTTTGTGCTAGAAGTATGTGAAACAAGTCAGAACAACTAGGAAAATACATGCCTGAAGGAAGGGGGATGTCCCATGACTAAGCCAGGGAAAATAGGGGAGAGGTCATTGCATCCACTTGACTATCTCACCATCAGTATCCTCCACGAATGAATATTAAACCCACTTCCTGTCCACTTAATTTCTGGTGTTTCTTTGAGATTCTCATATGAAATTGGCTTGGAGGAGCCTGACACTGATGGAATTAGATTAATGTAGCCAAGTGGGAAAATGCAGTGAATATTTAAGTCCACTAGATGGCGCGGTTCATTTTCCCCTTTAGAATTTGAAAAAAGGAGAAAAGGGTTATGGGTAGAGCCATGTGATGCCAAAGGAACCTCCCCTTTCTTCACAGCCTCCATTTTCTAGATCCAGCGTGAGGGATGTGCTCTGAGGAGAGTTGGGCAAGCCACTGCCGTATTTTATCGACTGTGTTTTATGTATTTACAATTTCATCCTAAACCTAGACCCAAGTTATTAATACAGAATAAAAAACCCCCAAAACGAAAGTTCGTGTCCTGTGCTGCTCCATTTCGCCAGGCTACACATTTTGGTACCAGGAGTGGGGTCTGTTAGCTTGGAGTTTCTCAGGCTTGGGAAAGTTACATAAAATACGGCAGTTGGGGAAGAGCGGTGTGGTGCCAAGTGGACCTGGAGACGGACGGAGAGTGCTGCCTGGGGTTGCTAAGGAGGACCAGACCAGACAGACGGGATCCAGAGGGCGCCAGGACCAATCTGGGAGAGGACCCATCAAGGCACCGAGGAGGGACACCATTGGAGAAGAATCGTCTCAGCGGCCATCCCATTCAGTGACTGTCAGGGACTTGTGAACTGAGTCAAAATGTTAGACCCTCCTGAGGAGGCGGGTGGAGCTCACAATTCGGATGGTGAGGACAATACCTCGAGTGTGGGTGAGGGCAACCAGATAGATCAACTCAAGGCACAGATTTCAGAGTTGAAAAAAAACCATGACCAAGCAATGGCAATTATTGCCACTCTAGGTAATGGGGCAACCAAGTCATATGTGTATGTACCCAGAGAGCGTCAGATCCAACCATTCAGTGGTGAGGTATCTAAAGATAGTCGTTCAGTTGATGAGTTCATTGAAGAGGTTGAAAGTGTACTACGAGCTAGAGATCAGACTCCTGCAGAGCAGGTAGATTTCATTCGATCTTTGTTGAGGGGGGCAGCTCTACAGGAAATTAGGTTACGGTTGGGTGGAGAGTCTAAGCAGCCCAGTGACCTGTTCAGTTACCTAAGGGGGGCTTTCACCGAAAAACGCAGTGAGTCCCAGCTGTTAGAAACTTTCTATGGACGCAAGCAAGAAGAGGGTGAAGATTTCCGAGAATACTCACATGCACTCTCTCAGATTATTAGAACTTTGGTAAAGCAATCACCTGATGCTGTGCCGGACACAAAACGGGTTGTCAGAAACAGATTTGTTGATGGTGTTAGAGATCCCTCACTCCGGAGAGAGTTGCGCAAGTTTGTACGAGACAACCCCCAGTCTACCCTGTTCGATGTACGTGAGGAAGCTGTCTTATGGTCCTTAGAAGACCAGCCCTGTAGCACTAAAGTTGCAAAGAGCAAGAATGTAGTGTGTGACAGTACGGGGAGGGATCTTCAGTGTTCTGCCATTGGGGTACCAGGCAGCCAGGCTGTCACTTTACAGGATGTTCTTAAAGTGGTGGCGGAACAGGGTAAAGCTATCGGGGAACTAACAGAGGCAGTACGGGATCTTGCTCTACAGAAGGAAAACACGGGTAATGACAAGGTTGGGAAACCTAGAGCCAAGCCAAAGTTCACTGATGAAGGTCAGCCTATTTGCTTTAAGTGCAACGGGGCGGGGCACATTGCCAAACAGTGTCCTCAGAAGCACGAGGTAGCAAACACATCCACCACTGCTGGCTGGGGTGCAGGAAAACTAACTCCCTCGATTGCCATGAGCCGGGCAATGCGAGGAAAACCTGCAGGCTCTCAGAACAGTACTGGTATTCGTGACAGATTTCTTGACCGTGCAGTAGGTAAATGTCCAGTAGTAGATCTCAAGATTGGGGGGGTTACTGCTAACTGTTTACTGGATACCGGGAGCCAAGTCAGCACTATTACTGAAGTTTTTTTCAGAGAGCACTTACTTGGGAGGGATGAGGATATGCTGCCTACAACCGGGTGGCTTAAGATCACTGCCGCCAACGGGTTGGACATTCCCTACTTGGGCTACCTTGAGTTAGACGTTGAAACTATGGGCATAACCTTACCCGAATGTGGTTTCCTGGTAGTCAAAGAGCATCAGCAGTCACAGCCTGCAGCACCAGGTCTTATTGGTATGAACATCATCAGCCGATGCAGACAACTAGTTCATGCTGAGTTTGACACTACTCTAGGGGGAAAGTTGGATTCAGATTGGAGGGAAGCATTTCAGCAAGTACAACAGTGTAACATCACTCCAAAGTCATCTTCTGTCCGTGTAGCTGGTAGGGGTGCTGTACATGTGCCTGCGTCTTCCATAGCTACAGTCTACGTAAAGGGACTTAAAACTCAGTCAGGTGGCAGCACTAAAATGCTGTTGGAGCCAGGTAACACACCATTGCCAGGTGGCCTGGTAGTTGTCCCCACTCTAGTTGAATCAAAGGGACATTTATTTCCAGTGCAGGTGGTAAATTTCTCTGAGGAGGATGTGTGGTTAAGCCCCAGGACCAGGCTTGGTATTCCGACTCAGGCAGAGTGTGTAGACAAGGACTCCTGTGAGGTGCGATTTCAACGCATCTCCGCTGACACAGAGGAAGTAACTGTTGGCAGAAAAGAAGGACAGATGACAGACCAAGACATTCAGTTGCTTTTGGACAAACTACACATAGGTGGCACACAGGGCCAACAAGCAGAGTTAGGTGCACTTTTAGCCAGGTATTCGGAAGTATTTGCTTTTAAGGATGAGGACCTAGGCTACACTGATAAAGTTGAGCATGAGATTAACTTGGTAGATGACGCACCAGTTACAGAGCCATACCGTCGTATCCCACCTACACTGTACAAAGAGGTGAGGGACCACATCACTAAGCTTTTAAGGAAGCGTGTCATCCAGGAGAGCAATAGTTCATACGCTTCACCCATAGTGGTAGTTCGTAAGACTGATGGAGACATACGACTATGTGTTGACTTTAGGAAACTAAACTCAAAAACCAGACGTGATGCATTTCCTTTGCCCCGCATTGACGAGAGTTTTGATGCCCTTCATGGTGCAAAGTTCTTCTCGACCATTGATCTTGCAAGTGGGTACCACCAGGTTGCTGTTCGTGAAAGTGACAGGCCTAAGACTGCTTTTACAACTCCTTTTGGCCTTTTTGAGTACCTCAGAATGCCTTTTGGTGTCTGTAATGGACCTGCGACTTTTCAACGACTTATGCAAGCGACTATGAGCGACTTAGTGTTCCACATCCTATTAGTGTATTTAGATGACATCCTTGTGTTCTCTCAGACCTTCCCGGACCATTTAGAGAGGCTTGAGACAGCTCTAAGACGACTGAAAGAGACAGGTTTGAAAGTAAAGCTTGAAAAGTGTCACTTCCTGCAGCAGGAAGTCAGGTTCCTTGGGCATCAAATTTCAGGGGAGGGTATAGGGACAGATCCAGAGAAAATTGCCGCCGTAAAGAAGTGGCCGGTCCCCAGTACAGTCAAAGATCTGAGGTCATTTCTTGGTTTCTGTAGTTATTACAGGAGGTTCATTGAGGATTTTTCTAAACGAGCTGGCCCTCTCCATGACGTAGTCAATGCATGCCTTAGGGAAGACAGCCCAGCAAAAGCAAAACGGTTGTTTGAAGGTTCATGGACAGCGGCGTGCCAAGCTGCTTTCGAACAGCTGAAAGAAAAGCTGATCAGTGCTCCAGTGTTAGGTTACGCAGATTTCACTCAGCCTTTTATTGTAGAGACGGATGCCAGTAACCTAGGATTAGGTGCCATCCTCCACCAGCAGCAGGGAGATAGGAAGAGAGTGATAGCATATGCCAGTAGGAGGCTCCGTAATGCTGAAAGAAATGACAGAAACTACAGCAGTATGAAACTAGAGCTCCTCGCCCTCAAATGGGCTGTTTCAGAGAAATTTCGAGGTTACCTTCTAGGTTCCAAGTTCACTGTCATAACAGATAACAACCCCCTGTGTCACCTTTCTACAGCTAAGTTAGGTGCTGTTGAGCAAAGATGGGTGGCTCAGTTAGCTGTTTTTGACTTTGACGTCAAGTACCGCCCAGGCCGCTGTAATGCAGCAGCAGATGCCCTCTCTAGGCAGCCGTTAGCAGGGGAGCCCGAGTCAGACAGTGGGGAGGCAGACTATGATGGTTGTGTGGCCATATGTAATGTCACTCACAAGGGAACAGCTCTAGGACCAGACTTAGTGACAGCAGGAGTCAAGTGCTGTAAAGTCAGACAGATCCGTGTTTCGGACGCAGAAGAAAGTACTGAGCGTAGTGAGTTGCAGGGTAACACACCAACACTTCCCGGTTACTCTAAAGAGGAACTACGTAAGTTTCAGGACACAGACCCCACCCTCAGCGTGTTTAGGAAGTTTTGGGGTGAGCAGCGAAGGCCAACTTACAAGGAGAGGTCGCAGTTATCCAAGCTAGTATTATCCACGTTAAAGCAGTGGCCCCGTATTTGTGAGCAAGATGGTTTGTTGTACCGTGTAATCGATGATGTCCATGTTGGTGAATGTCACCAGCTACTACTGCCCTCTTGTTTGAAAGAAGTCGTGCTTGAAGGTGTGCATGATCGTATGGGCCATCAGGGAATAGAGCGCACACAGAACCTTTTGAGACAGAGATGTTTTTGGGTTGGGATGTATGAGGATGTGGAACAGTGGGTCAAGAAATGCGAGAGGTGTGTTTTGACAAAAATGCCCCACCCCAAGATACATGCCCCTATGAAATCATTTCTAGCCTCCCGGCCCCTTGAAGTAGTTGCGGTAGATTTCACCATGCTGGAACCGGCCTCCGATGGTCGTGAGAATGTGTTAGTGGTGACCGATGTTTTCACTAAATTCACACAAGCCTTCCCTACTCGGGACCAAAAGGCTGATACCACGGCAAAAGTCCTTCTCAAAGAGTGGTTCATGAAGTATGGGGTCCCAGAAAGATTGCATTCAGACAGAGGTCGAAATTTTGAGAGTGAAATCATTGCCGAGCTGTGTAAGCTTTATGGTGTAAAGAAAACCCGCACTACCCCACACCACCCAGAAGGAAATGCTCAATGTGAGAGATTCAACAGATTTTTACATGATCTTTTGCGTACACTGCCTCCAGAAAAGAAGCGCCGCTGGCCTGAGCACTTATCTGAGTTGGTGTATGCCTACAATGTAACACCCCACGCTACGACTGGCTACTCACCGTACTATCTGCTTTTCGGGGTTCATCCACACCTTCCTGTAGATGCTTTATTAGGTCAGGAGCAAGTGTTAGACAAGAAACATGAGTGGTTGGTTGTCCACCAAGAGCGTTTGAAGGAGGCACATGCAAGGGCAAGAGAGTACACTAAAAAGAAATCAGCTCAAAGACTTGAACTTAACAAAGACAAAGTGTACTGTCCAACCATTGAGGTGGGTCAGTTGGTATACTTACGACACAGGTCTTTGGGTAGGAACAAAATTCAGGATGCTTGGGGTCCTACTGTGTACAGAGTGGTGGAGGTACAGGGTACTACACATGCAGTTGAGCCTGTAGAGGGCGGTCCTTTAAAAAGGGTCCATAGAGTTAATCTTAGGCCATGTGTTACCCCTGTCCCTGAGCCTAGGCGGACGAGAACCAAGTCCCCTGTCACCGTACCCCCTGTCACTCTTTTGACAGAATCGTTGCCAGAGCCCTCTGATACTGAGTTTGTTGTGGTAGAGGAAGTCACCTATCCAGAGTTAACTCAGGAGGAAAAAGTAAACAATGATCCTGTTGGTAACGCCCAAGATGTACAGGAATCAGAGGCTGTTTCTGAGCCAGAGCATTCAGACCCTTCTGAGTGTGGGACTGAGGTTGAGGTACCCATTCCGGCTCCTCGCAGAACTAAAAGAGCCAATGCTGGGGTAAACCCTAACCCATACCATTTGCCTCAGTCAGCCTGTAATGCAGTCTCACTCAGTCCTGAGGTGTTCTCTCATGTTTTATCGAGTCTGGGTACTGCATTTTTTCGAGAAGCTGTAAAAGAAGTGAAAAACGGGTGCTAAGTCACCGAGGATGTTGACTTTAAAGCAGGGGAGAATGTAGCCAAGTGGGAAAATGCAGTGAATATTTAAGTCCACTAGATGGCGCGGTTCATTTTCCCCTTTAGAATTTGAAAAAAGGAGAAAAGGGTTATGGGTAGAGCCATGTGATGCCAAAGGAACCTCCCCTTTCTTCACAGCCTCCATTTTCTAGATCCAGCGTGAGGGATGTGCTCTGAGGAGAGTTGGGCAAGCCACTGCCGTATTTTATCGACTGTGTTTTATGTATTTACAATTTCATCCTAAACCTAGACCCAAGTTATTAATACAGAATAAAAAAAACCCAAAACGAAAGTTCGTGTCCTGTGCTGCTCCATTTCGCCAGGCTACATTAATATTAGTATTAATATTGCTGGTTTTAATATTAACTCCACATTAAAATTCACTGGCCAGGTAATTCCTCAGACCTCCTCCCACTGAGCTGGAAGTTCGGGGGAATCGTTGGCGAAACTGGAGCAGATCTGAGGAATTGAGTTCTTTGATGAAGTAACGGAGAGGGTTGCTGAGGGTAGTGTGGTAGATGTTGTGTATATGGACTTTCAAAAGGTGTTTGCTAACATACCACATAGCAGACTTATTCGGAAAATTGAAGCACATGGTGTTAAAGGGACGGTGGTAACTTGGGTACATAATTGGTTAATGGAGAGGAGGCAGAGAGTAGCGGTGAACGGATGTTTTTCTGACTGGAGAGAAGTGTGCAGTAGGGTCCCCAGGGGTCAGTGTTGATAAGGTGGTTAAGAAAGCGTACGGGATACTTGGCTTTGTAAATAGGGGCATTGAATTCAAAACAAGGAAGTTGTAGGAGTCTACGTACTCCTAACAAAATATACTGAACTTGGAGAGGTTCAACAGAAAAGGTTTAATTGTTGAGACCACATGTTGCACACAAAAATGGCGTCAGAGCTTACACCAAGTCTGGCTGCTTTTCATCAGTCCACAGCTTCGACTGCTCCTCCCCCGCTCTGGGCTTAACTATGTTGCAGATCGAGTTTCTTAAAGGTGTGATCCTTCTTAAAGGCATGACGCCTGATTTATAGTCTACAGACCAAAAAGCGGATTGTGTCCTTTCTGTGATCGGTACGCCACACAGCTCCCCCCCAGAATCCGCTAGTAGGGAGTGTACGAACCGGCATGGCGGCTTGATGGCACGGCCGGAACGGCTCTTGGCGGTTGGTGTCGGTAGCGGGGCGGTCGGACGCGTCGGGCTCTTAGGCGGTCTGCCCCGCGGTGGGGGTTGGCCCACTTGAACGGGTTCATGGGGCTCTAGGTGCACCAGCTTGAGCCGGTCGACCGACACCTTGTCAGTTCTGCCGCCCAGTTGGAGGAGGAAGAATTGTTCCCCGTCTGGAGTACCTTGTAGGGTCCGTCGTATGGGGGCCGTAGAGATCCTCGGTGGGCGTCATGGCGCACAAAAACAAATTTGGCCATGTGCAGACTAGGTGGTACGCGGGTACCGAAGCGAACTGTTGTGCTCGGTTGGCGAAAGCGCGGCGTTGCTGGTCAGCCGACCAGGGGGTCGTGGCGGTGGGCAGGAACTCTCCGGGCACGTGCAGCGGCTGGCCGTACACGAGTTCCGCCGCCGAGGCTTGCAGGTCTTCCTTGACCGCGGAGCGTAGGCCAAGTAGCACCCACGGGAGGCGGTCGATCCAGGCCTCATCCTCGAGGCTGGCGCGGAGGGACGCTTTCATGGACCTGTGGAATCGCTCGCACAGTCCGTTGGCTTGGGGGTGGTAAGCCGTGGTGCGGTGAACGGCCACCCCGAGGTTTCGGGCGATGGCGGCCCACAGATCAGAGGTGAACTGCGGGCCTCTATCCAATGTCATGTCAGAGGGGACGCCGAACCGAGCAACCCAGGTCCCGATGAACGCCCTCGCGATGTCGGCGGTGGTGGTGGACGTCAGTGGAATGGCCTCGGGCCAGCGGGTGGTACGGTCCACGATTGTCAGCAGGTGCGTGTGACCTTGTGATGGCGGCAGGGGGCCGACGAGGTCGATGTGGACATGGTCAAACCTTCTTTCTGGCACGGTGAACTCCTCGAGTGGGGCTTTGACGTGCTGGTGGATTTTGGCATGCTGGCAAGCTATGCAGGATCTGGACCAGATGCGCACATCTTTGCGCAGGCCGCGCCAGACAAATCGGTTGGCCACCAGTCTAATGGACGCGCGGGTGCCGGGGTGTGAGAGGCCGTGGAAGATGCTGAACACCCGTTTTCGCCAGGACGCCGGGACTACGGGGCGGGGTTGCGCCAAGGAGGTGTCGCATTTGACTGTGACGGCGGACGGGCCGCAGGCGACGTCGGTCAGTCGCAGCCCTGGGAGGGTTGTGGGCGCGGACAGCAGATCGGGGTCGGTGCGTTGCTCCGCTGCCAGTTGAGCATAGTCCACTGCCAGGTGGGTGCCGTGGACGGCGAGGCGGGATAGGCAGTCGGCCACCACATTGTCTCGACCGGAGACGTGCCGGATGTCCGTGGTGAATTCGGACACCGCGGCGAGCTGGCGTTGTTGCCTGGCTGACCACTGATGCGCTATCAATTCCTCATAAAAGACAGAGAGTTAATTAATAGGCTTTTATTAGCAAAGAACAGAGCATGCCTCTCGTGGTTGCCTGGTATCCAAAAGGGCAGGGGGCTGCAGAGCAGTCACCTTTATACCCGGGCATGTGGGTGGAGCCAGGGGTGGAGCCAGCTGAGGCATGCATAGGCACAACAGTGTGCAACAACAACAACAACAACAATAACAAACAGTGGTTTACCACATTCACCCCTTGTTTAAAATTGAGTCCGGCGGGGTGAAGTGTACTAAAAGTTCGTGTAAACTAAAAGTTCGTGTAATTAAGTGTATCAGGTGGCCTTGTATGCCGTCCTGATCGTCGTAGCAGCGGCGGTGATGGTGCAGCATCCAACGCCAAACCTGGCGTCTCGTTGAGAGGTTGTGTAGTCAATGGTGGGTCCTGGGGCTGCGGCATGCCGTCTACAGGGGTCGGGGTGTGGGTAGTGGTGGGTGGCGATGGTGGTGTCTCAGGGGCGCCCGAAGGTGCGAGGTCTCGTATGGAGACTGTGTCCTCCCGCCCGTCCGGGTACGCTACGTAAGCATACTGGGGGTAGGCGTGGGTAGTGGTGGGTGGCGAAGGGAGTGTTTCGGGAGCACCCGAAGGTGCGAGGTCTCGTATGGAGACTGTGTCCTCCCGCCCGTCCGGGTACACCACGTAAGCATACTGAGGGTTGGCGTGGAGGAGGCTCACCCTCTCGACCAGGGGGTCCGTCTTATGGGACCTCACGTGCTTCCGCAGTAGGACGGGTCCTGGAGAAGTCAGCCATGTCGGTAACGAGATCCCCGATGTGGACTTCCTGGGGAAGGAGAACATTCTCTCATGAGGGGTGGCATTGGTGGCTGTACAGAGCAGTGACCGAATGGAATGGAGCGCCGCAGGGAGGACCTCCTGCCAGCGAGAGGTCGGAAGGCCCTTAGATTTCAAGTTTAAAAGGACTGCCTTCCAGACCGTCGCATTCTCTCTTTCCACCTGGCCATTCCCCCGGGGGTTGTAGCTGGTGGTCCCGCTTGTAGCAATACCTCTCGCGAGCAGGTACTGACGAAGTTCGTCGCTCATAAAGGATGAGCCCCTGTCGCTATGAATATAGCTAGGGAAACCGAACAAGGCGAAGAGGTCATTCAGACATTTAATGACTGTGGTACTGGTCATGTCTGAGCAAGGGATGGCAAACGGGAAACGGGAGTACTCGTCAATTATATTGAGGAAGTACACATTGCGGTCAGAGGAGGGGAGGGGCCCTTTAAAATCGCCGCTCAGCCGCTCGAAGGGGCGCGTGGCTTTGATCAGGCTCGCTCTGTCTGGCCTATAAAAATGCGGTTTGCACTCGGCACAGATTTGGCAGTTCCTGGTCAAGGTCCTGACCTCCTCGATGGAGTAGGGCAGGTTACGGGATTTAATGAAGTGGAAAAACCTGGTGACGCCTGGGTGGCAGAGGTCATTGTGGAGGGTCTTCAGTCTAGCAACCTGCGCGTTGGCGCATGTACCACGTGATAAGGCATCTGGGGGCTCATTGAGTTTCCCAGGCCGGTACAAGATATCGTAATTGTAGGTGGAGAGTTCGATTCTCCACCTCAAGATCTTGTCATTCTTGATTTTGCCCCTCTGCTTATTATTAAACATAAAAGCTACTGAACGCTGGTCAGTGAGCAGGGTAAATCGTTTTCCGGCCAGGTAATGCCTCCAATGTCGCACAGCTTCCACAATGGCCTGGGCCTCCTTTTCGACAGAGGAGTGTCAAATCTCGGGGCCCTGGAGGGTCCTTGAGAAAAAGGCCACGGGTCTCCCCGCCTGGTTAAGGGTTGCAGCTAGGGCAAAGTCGGATGCGTCGCTCTCCACTTGGAAAGGGATGGACTCATCCACTGCGTGCATTGTGGCCTTCGCAATATCTCTTTTTATGAGAGTGAAGGCTGCACATGCCTCTGCTGTCAGGGGGAAGGAGGCGGACTTGATGAGGGGTCTGGCTTTGTCCGCATAGTTGGGCACCCACTGAGCATAGTAAGAGAAAAACCCTAGGCATCTCTTCAGTGCTTTTTGGCAGTGGGGGAGGGGGAGCTCCATAAGGGGGCGCATTCTGTCGGGGTCGGGGCCGATGACTCCGTTCTCCACTACGCAGCCAAGAATGGCAAGGCGCGTGGTACGAAACATACATTTGTCCTTGTTGTATGTTAGATTCAGCCGCTGGGCCGTACGGAGGAATTTCTCTAGGTTAACATCATGGTCCTGCTGGTCGTGGCCGCAGATGGTGACGTTGTCTAGATAGGGGAAAGTGGCCTGGAGCGCGTTCTGGTCAACCATCCGGTCCATCTCCCGTTGGAAGACTGAAACCCCATTGGTGACGCCGAAGGGAACTCTGAGGAAGTGGTAGAGATGACCGTCAGCTTCAAAAGCTGTGTACTGGCGGTCCTCAGCCCTAATGGGGAGCTGGTGGTATGCCGACTTCAGATCAATCGTCGAGAACACCCGGTATTGTGCTATCTGATTGACCATGTCAGATATGCGGGGGAGTGGGTATGCATCTAGCTGGGTGTAGCGATTGATCGTCTGGCTGTAGTCAATAACTAGGCGCTGTTTTCCGCCAGTCTTCACTACCACCACTTGTGCTCGCCATGGGCTGGTGCTACTTTCAATAATCCCTTCCTTCAGGAGTCTCGCTACCTCGGATTTAATGAAGCTCCTATCCCCGGCACTGTAACGCCTGCTTTTGGTAGCGATGGGCTTACAGTCGCGGGTGAGGTTAGCGAACAAGGAGGGGGGGGGACTTTAAGGGTGGAGAGGCTGCAAATGGTGCACGGCGGGCGATTTAAAAGCTGCTGGCTGCAGACTGTGAGTGGGGGGAGGGGTCCGTCGTACGCTAATGTGACACTCTTAAGGTGGCACTGAAAATCCAACCCCAGTAGAACGGCAGCGCAGAGATGGGGCAGGACCAGAAGTTTAAAATTTTTGTATTCTGTGCCCCGTACTGAAAGGGTCACTACACAGTAGCCACCGACGTCCGCTGACTGGGCTTTGGAAGCCATAGAGATCCGATGGCGCGTCGGCAGGACCGGGAGAGAGTAACTGCGCACTGTGTCGGGGTGGATAAAGCTCTCCGTGCTCCCGCTGTCAAAAAGGCAGGTAGTGGCGCGGCCATTTACCGTAATGTCCATCATGGACCTGGACAGTTGATGAGGGAGAGATTGGTCCAGCGTCACGGAGGCCAGCGTATGGTCAAGCGAGTCGATGTGGACGTCAGATGAGGCGGTGGTTGAGTCCGGGTCCCTCGTGATTGAAGTTGGAGGCGTCCAAGATGGCGGACAAAATGGCGGCGCCCATGATCCCGATCCCCACGCGGCTGGGGGAGCCCAAGATGGCAGACAAGATGGCTGCCCCCACGGTTCGCATGCGGCGCTGCTGGCGTTAGCGGTTTTACCTTTGCAGGCGCTGACATAGTGTCCTTTCTTCCCACAGCCGGAGCAGGTAGCGTTTTTCGCCGGGCAGCGTGCTCTGGGGTGTTTTGCCTGGCCACAAAAATAACATTTCTGTGCCTTGGACATCGCTGCAGCAGTTGAAGGTGGCGGTCCCATGACCCAGGGTTGCGGCGTCCACGGTGCGGAGCGGTTAGGGGAGAAAGCGTCCATATTCCTGTGGGCCGCGTCGAGCGAGAGGGACACTGCCTTTCTCAGGTCCATTTCTCCCTTTTCCAACAGTCTCTGCCGGGAGTAGTCGGACCTTAGACCCGCAACAAAAGCATCTCGGATCAGTCCCTCCGTGTGTGCTGCGGCTGATACTTCTTTGCAATCGCAGTCTCGGCCGAGTATCCGTAGTGCCCGTAGGAAAGCCTCCACCGATTCCCCGGGCTGCTGTCTGCGGGATCTTAAGAGGTGCCGGGCATAGACCGTATTTACCGGGCGTGCGTATTGCCCTTTTAGCAGATCGATAGCCGCCGCGTAGGTCGTCGCATCCTGGATTAGAGTATAAACTTGGTGGCTCACCTTTGAGGCCAGGATTTTCAGCTTGTTTTCGTCTAGGGTCACAGTTGAGGCTTCCAGGTATGCCTCGAAGCAACGCAGCCATTGTGCGAATTTGGTAGCCGAGCCCGCTTCTTGGGGGTCTAGGTCCAGGCATGTTGGTCTGAGGGCTCGCAGCAGTGCCTGCTGCTCAGCGTTTGGCGCCGTCGGTTGATGCAGCTCCTGCTGTTCAGCATTTGGACCCGACGTTTTGTTTTGCTAATAAAATTGATGCGCTATCAATTCCTCATAAAAGACAGAGAGTTAATTAATAGGCTTTTATTAGCAAAGAACAGAGCATGCCTCTCGTGGTTGCCTGGTATCCAAAAGGGCAGGGGGCTGCAGAGCAGTCACCTTTATACCCGGGCATGTGGGTGGAGCCAGGGGCGGAGTCAGCTGAGGCATGCATAGGCACAACAGTGTGCAACAACAACAACAACAACAACAACAATAACAAACAGTGGTTTACCACAACCACAGGTCTGCAGATTTTGCCATCGCGAATGTCAGGGGTTTGTGGTCGACAAACGCGGTGAAGGGGTGGCCCTCCAGAAGAAATCTAAAATGGCGGACTGCCAGGTACAGTGCGAGGAGCTCGCGGTCAAAGGCGCTGTATTTGGCCTCCGGGGGGCGCAGTTGGCGGCTGAAAAAGGCCAGCGGTTGCCAGGCCCCGTCGACCCACCGTTCATACACGGCGCCGACCGCGTGGTCGGAGGCGTCCGTGGTGAGGGCCACCCTGGCATTGGGCTGTGGGTGAGCGAGCATGGTGGCGTCGGCGAGCGCCTTTTTGGTCGAGTCGAAAGCGGTCAACATGTCCGCCGACCACTCGATCGCCATTCTGTCTTTCTTACCCCGGAGGGCTTCGTATAGGGGTCGCATGAGGGAGGCCGCTCCGGGAATGAAGCGGTTGTAAAAGTTGATCATCCCCAAGAACTCCTGGAGGCCTTTGATGGTGGTGGGCCGGGGGAACTGCTGGACGGCTTGCACCTTGGCGGGCAGGGGAATGGTTCCGTCCTGCGTGATGTGGTGGCCGAGGAATTCGATCCTGCTGAGGCCGAATTGGCACTTGGCTGGGCTGATGATGAGCCCGTGCTCACTGAGCCGCTGGAACGGGGTGCGGAGGTGCTCGATGTGTTCCTGCTTGGAGGAACTAGCTACCAGGATGTCATCCAGGTAGACAAAGAGGAACTTCAGGTCCCGGAGGACCGAGTCCATGAGCCACTGGAAGGCCTGGGCCGCGTTTTTGAGGCCGAAGGGCATTCGGAGGAACTCGAATAGCCCAAAAGGGGTGATTATGGCCGTCTTGGGGACGTCCGTGGGGTGGACTGGCACCTGATGGTAACCGCGCACCAGGTCAACTTTGGAGAAGACTGAGCGGCCGGCCAGTCTAGCCGAGAAGTCTTGAATGTGCGGTATGGGGTACTGATCCGGCGTGGTGGCGTTTTTTAGGCGCCGGTAGTCCCCGCAGGGGCGCCATCCCCCGTCGGGTTTGGTGACGATGTGGAGTGGGGAGGCCCAGGGGCTGTTGGAGCGGCGGATGATGCCAAGCTGTTCCATTGTGGCGAACTCGGCCCGCGCGATCTCCAGCTTGGCCGGGTCCAGCCTGCGGGCGTGGGCATACACCGGTGGGCCTGTGGTGGGGATGAAGTGTTCTACCCCGTGCTTAGCAACTTTCGCGGAGAAGGTCGGGTTGGTGAGGGCTGGGAACTCAGCCAGGAGTGCTGAGTAATCGTCCGTTGAGCGGGCGCGGCACTGCCACGCCATTCCGGCGGGTCGGGGGGGGGCCATGGCGCCCGGGATAGGTGACATGGTGTTCATGTCCACGAGGCGGCGCCGAGGCATGTCGACCAACAGGCTGTGGGTGCACAGGAAATCCGCACCGAGGAGCGGGGAGAGCACCTTGGCGGTGATAAACTCCCAGTGGTAGCGGCGGCCTGCGAGGTCGATGGTGACGGTGCGGGTGCCGTACGTCCGGATGTCGGTGCCATTGGCGGCAGCCAGCGCAGGGCCGCGGCCGCCTCGTTGGATCTCGAGGGCAGACGCGGGGATGATGCTGCGCTGCGCGCCCGTGTCGCATTGGAAACGGCGTCCGGAGGCGCTGTCCGTAACGTACAGCAGCACGCCTGCTTGCCCCATGGCCATCGTGTAGGCCGGTGTGGGGGCGGTTGGAAACGTGCAGGGATGGCTGCAGTGGCATGCCCGTGCGCCGAACCGGGTATGGAAGTAGCAGTAGCCCTGGGTGGGAGGGCTTGGGGGATGTGGGGGCCTGGGGGGCCTCGTGGCCGAGCTGTGTGGCCGCGTGATAGAGGGTGGAGCGCTCGCCGATGCTGCGGAGGCCAGGTCGGGGGTGACGGCATGGTTGGAGCCGGCGGACAGGAGCTTATCGGCTTCGTCGGCCAGGTCCTCGAGGTCCGTGAGGCTGGATGCCACGATCGCCGGGCGGATGCTGGGGGGTAGTTGGTGGATAAAGAGCGTGCGGAAGAGGGAGCCGGGCGGTTTCTCGTCGGTCAGAGAAAGCATGTGTGAGAGCAAGTCTGACGGCGTGGAGTCACCGAGGCCCGGGAGGTCGAGGAGGTGGCAGTTGCGCACGAATTGGGAGGCTGTGAATTTTTTAAGGAGCGCGGCCTTGAGATGTGCGTACTTGCCTTCCTCCAAAGGGTTGTGTAGTGTTGTCCAGACTTTCGTGATTGTGGAGCTGCCCAGGGAGGCGAGGAGGTAGTCGTATATCGTTGCGTCAGCGGTGATGCCGCGGAGTCGGAATTGCGATTCGGCTTGAAGGAACCAGGCGGTGGCTAGGTTCTCCCAGAACTCCGGCAGCTTCACAGAAACTGCGTTTGTGTTAGCCATGGTTACGCTTAGGAGTCGTCCTGAGCATCGGGGTCACCAATGTAGGAGTCTACGTACTCCTAACAAAATATACTGAACTCGGAGAGGTTCAACAGAAAAGGTTTAATTGTTGAGACCACATGTTACACACAAAAATGGCGTCAGAGCTTACACCAAGTCTGACTGCCTTTCCTCAGTCCACAGCTTCGACTGCTCCTCCCCCGCTCTGGGCTTAACTATGTTGCAGATCGAGTTTCTTAAAGGTGTGATCCTTCTTAAAGGCATGACGCCTGATTTATAGCCTACGGACCAAAAAGCGGATTGTGTCCTTTCTGTGATCGGTACGCCACAAAGTTATGCTAAACTTTTATAGAACACTGGTTTGGCCTCAGCTGGAGTATTGTGTACAATTCTGGGCACCGCACTTTAGGAAGGGTATGAAGGCCCTGGAGAGGGTGCAGAGGAGATTTACTAGAATGGTCCCAGGGATGTGGGACTTCAGTGATGTGGAGAAACTGGAGAAGCTGGAGTTGTTCTCCTTAGAGCAGGGAAGGTTAAGGGGAAATTTAATAGAGATATTCAAAATGATGAGGGGATTTGATGGAGCAAATCGGGAGAAACTGCTTCCAGTGGCAAGTGGGTCGGTAACCAGAGGACACAGATTTAAATAATAGGTAAAAGAAGCAGAGGGGCGAAGAGGAGACGTGTCTTCACACCGAGGATTGTTATGACCTGGAACGCACTGCCTGAAATGGTGGAATGAGATTCCAGAGGAACTTTTAAAAGGCAACGGGACATGTATTTGGGGAGAACTGAATTGCAGGGTTACGGGGGAGAAGCTGGGTTGTGGGACTAAATTGGGGAGCTCTTTCAAAGAGCCGGCACAGGCATGATGGGCCGAATGGCCTCCTTCTGTGCTGTAAGATTTAGTGACTCTTTGCTGCCTGACCTGCTGGGTGTCTCCAGCATTCTCGGTTTGGGCTCCCCCTTTCCGTTGCTTGTTGCCGTGTAGTGGTGTCATGATAAATGCAGGGTGAGCGAGGTGGGGATAGTTACCAAGGATGTTAATACAGGTGTAACCCCTTCACGGTTCTCTAGATATATGTGAGATGTGGTCTCTGTTGTAGACAGTATTCTATAGTCCAGTAAGGAGATCACTACTACAATGGCTTAATTCTAATTATCTTACTTTATAGTTTTAACGTCAGACAGCATAAGAAGGTTACAGGTCAATGACCTAAATTAGACATTTGCATACATTGGAATGAATCTAGACATAATAAACATACATTCTCCATTTATATGGATTCAAAGGAGAATCTGTCCCTGTGTCCAAATTCGAGTGCACTCTTTCGTTGGCGCGCTTAAGTTGGAGCTCATGGTATGTATAATGTCTGCAAGACTTACGACTCCGAACCCCTTCGTTGAATTCTCTTCACGATCACTGAATCCCACTTTGAGTTCTGGATGCAGAGCTACTAATACGAAGGGCGGCGGACGAGTTTGGAAGCCCGGGACGGGATGCAGCAGCCATTTGCCTCCTGAGCCCTCTTTTCAGAGCTCCTGCCCTCTTTTTTTCCAGTCGCTCCTTTTTTCCCGCTCGAAAACCCCGACTCCACCCCTTCCTCCTGGGGTTTCTGCCTGGAGACTGCGCAGCCTCACTGTCTGCAACAGTTGATACTGGTGCAGAATTATGGAAAGTCTGCTCTTAGTCACATTGTGTCCTTAAAAGTTCTTGCCGTAACTTCACATGGGCAACTTTAACCCAGGGATTTATAACAATGATAATACAGTGTCTAAGTTAAAGATTGATAACCATACTTAGCGTACATAACATTTCCAGTGGGTATTACACTCCCCCCCTACCAAATATAGGCATGTCCCCATGACTAATGAACTTTACACATAAGTGGTTGCACATGTATAAAGGGAGGTAACATATCGAACCGTAGGGGCTATCATTACACTTGGCACTCCTAGTGTACTGTATGTCAATCTTTCAGGAACCTTCTTAACTCACTGTGAGCTCCTTATTTCGGATACCCGGTCTTCAGTTCCTTCAACTACGTTGGAGGCGTTGGTTCCTTTGTTATCATGCCTTTCAGTCTCTTTTATCTCCTTCTCGGAAGCATCTGGTTCTTCCCAGACCATGTCCAAGTCTGAGCTAAATGGTTCAGACAATTCATCCAGATTCTGTCTTATGCGTCTTTCTGGGAGGTCGTACCATAGACCCCATTCTTCATCTTCCGACTCATCAGGTTCCTCATGATCCACACACTGTGTCATGGGTTTTCTGTCTTCTGGAACAAAGTTTTCCTGGTTTCTCGTTTTTTTCCTTCTTCTTCTCTGCAGGGTTCTCCTACTAGGTGTCGGCTCATTATCCGCTGGCGGATCCAGACGCACTTGCTGTCCCAATGGCAGGATATGATTCCGGTGCAGTATTTTTATGGGTCCATTCCCACCGGCAGGTTTTAGCCGAAACACAGGTAGTTGTGACATTTGACTTTCAACAATGTAAGGTGTAGAAGCCCAGCGGTCTGCTAACTTATGTTTCCCTTGAAGTCCTAGGTTCCGTATGAGAACTCGGTCACCCGGCATGAGTTGGGAAAAACGGATCTTCTGGTCATACCTCTGCTTATTTCCTTTATTCTGTTTGGCAGAAACAGACTCAGCAAGTTCATAAGCAGCTTACAATTCCTTTCTCATGTCAGATACATATTTGAGGTAAGTTCTCTGTGATGTGCCATCACTGGATACTCCGAAACACAAATCCACCGGCATCCTCGCTTCACGTCCAAACATGAGGTAGTACGGTGAAAAACCAGTAACGTCATTTCGGGTACAATTATAAGAATGAACAAGATGTCCAATGTGCCGACTTCACTTGTTCTTTCGCTTTGAATCCAGCGTTCCAAGCATGTCTAACAAAGTACGGTTAAACCGCTCAGGTTGAGGATCTCCCTGAGGATGGTATGGAGTTGTTCTTGACTTCTCAATCCCGAGCATGGACAACAACTCATGTATAAGTCTACTTTCAAAGTCTCTACCTTGATCACTGTGTATTCGCTTTGGCAGTCCATAGTGGATGAAGTATTTCTCCCACAACACTTTGGCAACGGTGGATGCTTTCTGATCCTTTGTGGGAAAAGCTTGGGCGTAGCGAGTATAATGATCTGTAATGACCAAGACATTTGCGGAATCGGGTTCGATGGACAGAAAATCCATACAGACAAGGTCTAGAGGTCCATCACTTTGCATGTGAAACAGAGGAGCAACTCTTTTAGGTAAAGTCTTTCTCTGGACACAACGTGCACAGGACTTGCAGAACTCCTCAACCGCAGACTTCATACGCGGCCAATAGAATCTGTCCTTGACCAACCCATAGGTCTTATCTACTCCCAGATGACCTGCGTCATCATGCAAAGACTTCATCACTATTTCCCTGTACTTTTCAGGCAGGACCAACTGTGAATGACATGGTTTAGTGGGTGGGTGAGTGATTCTACACAACACTCCCTCTTTAATTTCCAAGTGGTCCCATTCTCTTAGGAGCAGACGACAGTCAGGATGTTTTGATTTGTCGATCTGTGTAATATCACCCAGACGGAGAGCTGAAAACACCTCATGAATACAGGGATCCTCCTGTTGTGCTTTGGATATTTCAGATGAACACAACATGGGTAAGTTTTGTACATCCAAACTGGAAAGGTTGCAAAATGCCTGGGGAACAGCATGCATTGACGCTCCCAAGTGGTCAATCTCTCGGGCATGAAATGAATTCTTTGGTCCAGATACCACGGACATCTGACACATTACTTTCACATCTGCTGAAGCAACATCTTTCCACTCTGGTTTCTGGTAGTGTGGGCGACGAGACAGAGCATCTGCGTCAATGTTCTGGTTCCCAGGTCTGTACCTGAGACTAAAGTCGTAAGCAGATAGTGCAGCAAGCCAGCGGTGGCCGGTGGCATCAAGTTTTGCCGAAGTCAACACATAGGTTAATGGATTATTGTCTGTCCTCACTTCAAACTTCGCTCCATACAGATAATCCTGCAGCTTATCCACCACCCCCCACTTCAACGCCAAGAATTCTAGCTTATGAGCTGGGTAGTTACGCTCTGATGGCGTAAGACTGCGACTGATGAACGCTACGGGTCTCAGCCCTGCTCCTTGGTCCTGATACAACACACCACCCAACCCTTCTTGACTGGCATCCACGTGTAGCACATATGGCAGCTGTGGGTTTGCAAAAGCCAACACGGGGCTTGAGTAAGACTTTGCTTTAAGGTGTGGAAGGCCTCTTCGCATTTCTCATCCCATCTAACACCAAAAGGCTCAGAGGGTTTGAAGTAGTCCTTGTTCTCTTTACCTTTAGCCTTTTTCTTCCTCTCGGCTGGTGGGAGGTAACCAGCCAGCAGCTGATTCAGAGGATGGGCCACTTTGGAGTAATCCTGCACAAAGCGCCTGTAATATCCGCAGAACCCAAGAAATGACCGCAAGGCAGTCACTGTGTTCGGTTTGGGCCATGTGGTAACAGCTTCGATCTTGGATGGATCTGTGGCTACTCCATCCTGTGATACAATATGCCCCACATAGGACACGGATGTTTGGCAAAACTGACACTTGTCCAATGATAGCTTGAGACCTTCATCCTCCAGGCGACCAAGCACTTTCAGCAACCGAGCTTCGTGTTCTTCAAGGGTTGCCCCAAACACAATGATATCGTCCAAGTACACCAATACTTCGAGCAAGTTCATGTCCCCAACTGTTTGTTCCATTATTCTTTGAAAAGTTGCTGGAGTGCCTGAAACTCCCTGTGGCATCCTTTCAAATTGGTAGAACCCAACTGGACATATAAAGGCTGTCTTTTCTTTGTCCGATTCACTCATCGGTATTTGGTAGTATCCACTTCTGGGATCCAACACACTGAACCACTTGCTTCCATTAAGACAAGTCAGTGCATCCTCAATTCTTGGAACGGTGTATTGGTCGGGAATAGTACGTCTGTTAAGCGTCCTAAAGCCCACACACATCCGAATCTTTCCGTTCTTTTTGCTCACCACCACTATAGGAGATGCATAAGGACTCCTGGACTCGGTAATGATCTCAGCTTCTTTTAACTGCGACAGGTGCTGTCTCACTGCTTCGATGTCAGCTGGTGCCAGCCGTCGAGACCTCTCCCAAAAGGGTTTATCCTCGGTAGTTCTGATAGAATGGCGAGTACTCTTACTACAACCAACATCAAACTCATGAGTAGAGAAAACTCCTCTCCGCTCCATCATCTTCCTGACTAATCGGTCCTTCCATTCTTTAGGAACGAATGAATCTCCAAAGTTGAAGGAGGAGGGTGTCAGATCTCCGGTTGAGTTAACTTTGGACTCTTCCTTCACATGTGACGACAGTACATTTACAGGAAACAGATGCGCAATCGTCATTCCTTTCCTCAATGTGATTCCTTTGCCTGACATATTCCTCACGGTCACTGTAACTCTCCTTGACATCACAGCTGTCGGGGTCTGCAACTCTGGTCTCACCAGAAGCTCATTTGGAAACCGTGACTCTTCTGCAGGATCATCAGGTGACTCTATCAGAATGGCTTCAGTACCTGGCGTTCCAGGGAATTTTGGTATCCCAGGGATTCTAGCCACTCCTCCAGGACGCAGGGTGATAGGTTTGGCTCGAACGTACCACACAGTTCCTCTTTTGCTATCATCTACGTCGGAAGAAAGTTCAGGCAGTTTCTCAAAAGCCTTTTTGAAAACAGGGTGAATGTGTCTGGTGCTCAAGAAGTTTTCACCTCCCTGCTCTTTGCAGCTTGTCAGGAGTCGTCTCACTATGGGTGTATTACTGCCAACCAGTATGGAAGCCTCACCTTTCACCATGGGGTCAGGGCAAACCAACACAAGTGCATCAATGGTCTCAGTGGTCCCTACATCAGCTTCCAAGAACTCCAACCTCAGCGACAAATAGCCATCATATGGGTAATCAGCAGGACTAAGGCCCCAGATCTGCAGAAGACTGATTGGGGTTAACGGCAAATGCGTCAGGTATCGGTCATAGAAGGATCTGTACAGTATGGTAACCTGAGAACCCGTGTCGAGGATAGCTTTAGTATAAATGCCTTCAATCTGTATTGATACAGCAGAACTCGGCCCTACTAAACCTTCAGGTATGATGTCTTTCATATCCCCTCGTCTATTATTGCACTTAGCGGAACGTGTCTTAACTACAGGGCCAGCAGGCCGTTCCGTTACTGTGCCCCTTTGTAGTTTCCCGACTTCTTGGTAAGTTTTATGAGACGGTCATTTACTTTTTTTAGATTTTCCTCACCTCTACATTCTCGCTTGAAATGTCCATCCTTTCCACAGTTATAACAAAAGACTCCAGGTCTATCTCCTTCATGGGGATATCCTTTAGAGGAATCATTCATTTTGCTGTTAGACTTCGCAGGGTGTTCAACCTTTTGCACCCGTGCGTCATCCCTTTCTGTGTTGGGCTTAGACCGAAAATATGCCATCTCGGCTCTCATGACATTTATTTCCTTCTTCAGCTGTTCCATCTCAGGGTTGACATCACCCTTAGGAGTAGGAACTGTAACAGGAGTCACAAGCTTGGACATCACAGCACTCTTTGCTACATTCTGGGCCTGAAGCATATCCTCCTCCTCTCTGACTTCCCTTAGCAGCTCAGTGAAGGTAGGTGGATCTCGCAACTTATGGGTCATGCGTATGCGAAGAGCAGTCACGTCTTCGAGCAATGCACCTCGCACAACCTGTTCAATGCGGAACCGATTCATTTCAGGCAACTCAATCACTCTTTTCCGTAACATACAATGCAGCAGTTTGTCTATTCTCAGCAGATAACTGGACAGCTTCTCTCCCTCACACTGGAATGTGCTTCTGAATCTGACCATCAAATCTGAAATGGTTTCAGTAGTTCCAAAGGCAGTTTCTAGAGCCTGCATGTAGTCAAAGGAAGTAGCAGAGGTGTTCTGCGCCTTTAAGAATCTTACAATGTCAGCAGCAGGACCCTTAAGGCTTTTTACTATTCTCTGCCTCTTCACATTGTCACTGCACTGCCATTCCTCTAGCAGAGGCAGGGTCTGCTCAGCCCAGACGTCGTACTCCTCTTCCCCACTGGGAGTTGGTCTCACTCCTGAGAACATACGGAGCTTACGGTATCCCTGAGCCTCAAAGGGCAGATTGGTGCATTTATCCACCAGAGAACTAATGGCACTGACCAACTGAGTGTTCATATCCAGGGCCGAAGGACCTATCAGACCTTTGACATCAGCAACAGTCTTTCCTTCTTGTCTCAAGAATGACAACAACTTGGTCTGAAACCCTTCTTCTTCCTTAGTAGTAATAGGGACAAACTGAACTGGCCAGGGACCAGCCTCTTCAGAAAGCCCAACTGCCTCAGGTAAACCATGACCTCTCAGGTTCTCTGATGTCTGGATCAACACAAACTGCTTCTTGGTAGCTGTATCCAAGCAGCGCTCAACTATCCTAACCTTTCCAAAGGCTTTGACACAATTCAGAGCCCTTAGCAAGGCATCATCAGGGTCATCGTTAGCAACACCATTCAGCACAATGGCATGGGTAGTAGCTATCTGCTTCCGTTTGCACCAAGCTTCAACCTCAATAACATCCATCTTTTATGCTCAAACAGCCCAGTAGAAACCACAAACCACTCTCTTAGCAATGAGCATTCAATACTGTTAGTTTACTGACATAAATAGACCACAATCCCGGACGAGCCCCCAAAATGTAACCCCTTCACGGTTCTCTAGATATATGTGAGATGTGGTCTCTGTTGTAGACAGTATTCTATAGTCCAGTAAGGAGATCACTACTACAATGGCTTAATTCTAATTATCTTACTTTATAATTTTAACGTCAGACAGCATAAGATGATTACAGGTCAATGACCTAAATTAGACATTTGCATACATTGGAATGAATCTAGACATAATAAACATACATTCTCCATTTATATGGATTCAAAGGAGAATCTGTCCCTGTGTCCAAATTCGAGTGCACTCTTTCGTTGGCGCGCTTAAGTTGGAGCTCATGGTATGTATAATGTCTGCAAGACTTACGACTCTGAACCCCTTCGTTGAATTCTCTACACGATCACTGAATCCCACTTTGAGTTCAGGATGCAGAGCTACTAATACGAAGGGCGGCGGCCGAGTTTGGAAACCCGGGACGGGATGCGGCAGCCATTTGCCTCCTGAGCCCTCTTTTCAGAGCTCCTGCCCTCTTTTTTTCCAGTCGCTCCTTTTTTCCCGCTCGAAAAACCCGACTCCACCCCTTCCTCCTGGGGTTTCTGCCTGGAGACTGCGCAGCCTCACTGTCTGCAACAGTTGATACTGGTGCAGAATTATGGAAAGTCTGCTCTTAGTCACATTGTGTCCTTAAAAGTTCTTGCCGTACCTTCACATGGGCAACTTTAACCCAGGGATTTATAACAATGATAATACAGTGTCTAAGTTAAAGATTGATAACCATACTTAGCGTACATCACATTTCCAGTGGGTATTACACAGGTATTTCGGCTGGAGAGGAATCGTGTTCAGGTTCAGTGCAATGTTAGATTCCTACTCAACAGAAATTGTTTGCCTGTTCGAAGCCAAAGGTTCCCGCATCGAGTTCACAAACAGTGCAGTAAGCTCCAAACACATTGGAAACCAGTGCCGCTAAAGACTAAATAAGGAAATATTTAAACTTTCCATATTTAGTTCTCAGTCTGGCTGAATTCCTGTTCTCACAGTCAGCCTGCTCTGCCGGAATATCTGGTCTCACAGTCCACCTGCTCGTCACACTGCCTGATACCCCTTGCCTCCCTCACCCTCCGATACCCGCTCACCCTCCGAAACCCCCTCTCCCTCCGATACCCCTCAATGCCCCCTCACCCCCGATACCTGTTTTGGGAGCCTGTGATGTAGGGAAACTTCATACAGCTTTCCTCATAACCCAAAATATTGGTGCAATATGATTAGGATTAAGGTCAGAATTAGGATTAGGGTCAGGGTTAGGGTCAGAATTAGGGTGGGGGTTAGGATTAGGGTCGGGGGTTAGGGTTAGGGTCGGGGGTTAGGATTAGGGTCGGGGGTTAGGGTTAGGGTCGGGGGTTAGGATTAGGGTCGGGGGTTAGGGTTAGGGTGGGGGTTAGGATTAGGAGTAGGGTTAGGATTAGGGTCGGGGGTTTGTCAAAAAGGGCCCAGAAATTGTCAAAAAAACACTGGTTTGAAATCTGTGTCCTTTAAATGGTCTCCTGCCTAAAGGTCGGAGCCTGAAACCGCAACGAGCAGGTTTCCTGGGTGCTTTGGACCGTGTTCAGTACGTCCACTGGCTGCACAGTGGAGTGAGGGCCGTCTTTGCCTCCTTCTTAATATTGGAGTTCCCGCCTTCTTCACCTGAGCTTCCGGCACCAGCTCCGACCGCACTGGAAATCTGATGGAACCGTTACCCCGTCCACTGGTCGGCCAGAATCAAACTCTACTCATTGCTCATATTACACAGGATTACACCGGATATACGGCACAGAAACAGGCCATTCGGCCCAACCAGTCCATGCCGGCGTTTATGCTCCACTCGAGCCTCCTCCCGTCTTTCCTCATCTAAATCTATCAGCATAACCCTCGATTTCCTTCTCCCTCAGATGCTTGTCCAGCCTCCCCTTAAATGTATCGATACTATTCGCCTCAACCACTCCCTGTGGTAGCGAGTTCCACATTCTCACCACTCTCTGGGTAAAGAAGTTTCTCCTGAATTCCCTATTGGATTTCCTGGTGACTGTCTTATATTGATGGCCTCTAGTTCTGCTCTTCTCCACAAGTGGAAACTCTCTCTCTGTATCCACTCTATCAAAACCTTTCATAATTTTAAAGACCTCTATTAGGTCACCCCTCAGCCTTCTCTTTTCAAGCAGTAGAGACTCAGCCTGTTCATCCTTTCCTGATATGTATACCCTCGCATTTCTGGTATCATCCTTGTAAATCTTCTCTGCACCCTCTCCAGTGCCTCTATATCCTTTTTATAATATGGCGACCAGAACTGTACACAGTGCGCCAAGTGTGGTCTAACCAAGGTTCAATACAGGTTTAGCATAACTTCCCTACTTTTCAATTCTGTCCCTCTAGAAATAAACCCTAGTGCTTGGTTTGCTTTTTTTATGGTCTTGCTAACCTGTGTCGCAACTTTTAGTGATTTGTGTATTTGTACTCCGAGATCCCTTTGTTCCTCTACCCCACCTAGACTCGCACCCTCCAAGTGATGTGACCTCCCTATTCTTCCTACCAAAATGTAATACCTCACATTTACCTGTGTTGAACCTCATTTGCCAATTATATGCCCATTCTGCAAGTTTATTAATGTCCTGCTGTAACTTGTTGCAGTCCTCCTCAGTATTGACTATCCCCCCAATTTGGTGTCATCCGCAAATTTAGAAATTGTGTTTTTTATTCCTAAGTCTAAATCGTTAATGTAAGTTGTGAACAGCAGTGGTCCCAGCGCTGATCCTTGTGGAACACCACCACCCACCTTCTGCCCCTGTGAATAGCTACCCTTTACTCCCACTCTCTGCTTTCTGTCCTGAAGCCAGCTAGCAATCCATTCTGCTACTTGTCCCCTGACTCCGCATTCTCTGACCTTGTTCATCAGTCTATTATGGGGGACCTTATCGAAGGCCTTCTGAAAATCCAGATAAATTACATCTACTGCATTACCCTTGTCTACTCTCTCTGTTACCGCTTCAAAAAATTTAATGAGGTTGGTCAAGCAAAACCTTCCCTTTTGAAATCCATGCTGACTATTCATTATATTTTTAGCTTCAAATGTTCTTTTATTTTTTCCTTTAGTAGGGATTCCATTATTTTTCCTACCACCGATGTTAAGCTGACTGGTCTATAGTTCTATATTATACCACATTATTTCAATATTTTGAGATTGACTGACCAAATACAGACCGGGAATCAGCCATGACCCTATTGAATGGCGGAGCAGGCCCGAGGGGCCGAATGGCCCACTCCTGCTCCTATTTCTTATGTTCTTATGTTAAGTTGGTCAGGCTCCCCTGGCGCCTGGGCTTTACTGTTTACAAAGAATGTGGAGCTGGAGTTCGGGCAGCTCGGGAGCCCAGACCCATCAGGTCACTACCCCATGTGCGCCCCCAGTTCCAGTAGCTGGGTGGGGGGTCAGTCTTCCTGCCACTGCCAGCATTGGGAGAGTGTGGGGGGGCGTCTTCCAGGCCACACCCCGGGAACACACCCTCCCTAGCCCAGCACAAGCCCCCTTGCTGAGAGTAGCCAGGCTTCCTGCACTGGGCCATCCCAAGGCTCCCGAGAGGGAAAGCCAGGAAGGTGAGCGGTCCCAGAGGGGGTCAGTTTCTTTCTGAAACAGACCCTTTGTTGCCCTACAGCGCAAAAGATTTTTTTTGTAATTGTAATGTTCGGCTTTTCAAGGGGCCTCTGGCTGCCCCGGTGGCTCCACTTGGAGCTGAATCTGCCCCGATTATTAAAAGGAGCAGGGGCCCTGGAATCAAGGGCTGAATGATTTCAGTCGCCTTCAAACTTTGCATTGATATAAAGAGGCAATTAATGCTGCCTTGGAATTCTGTCCCTGAATGGGAGGTGTTTTGGCCGTTGGAATTCTACGAATGGACGACTTATACTTGGGGGCTGAATTTCCGTGGGGTTCTCCCCATTTTCCTCGGGTTTCTGCGGATTTTCTGTCGACGTTATGGGGGAAGAGGGGAAGAATTCCCGTGGACATTCACCCCCATAGTCTCAGCTGTAGTTCTGTTGCAAATGTAGGAGCCAACCGTTTGAAAGTGACAAAGTGTATAATGTGAATATATCCGTGCTGAGTCTGGCACCCTTCCTCTCACACAGACTGGGGTCAAGCAGATTTATACTGAAGTCGAGAATGTAACGATGCAACATACAAGTCGAGAACTTATTGTAGAGAATGACGGTTCAGTGAATGAATTGTTGGGCCTTTCTGTTGGGGAGGGTCATGTTATGTTCCAATAAATGAAAAGAAAGTTGGAGCAGTCTCGAAATGTTACCTGCACCAAGAGGCCGGATCACAGCACCGAGCCCGGGAATAGGTCGGATCCACTTCCTCCTCACCTGTGACCCTCAGTAGGTAATTTGTGGACTTTGAATCAGAGAGAACCTGTTCAGGTAAGAGGGAAGGAGGGAGAGAGAGAGAGATAGAGGGAGGGAGAGAGGGAGGGAGGGAGGGGGAGAGAGGGAGAGAGAGAGGGAGGATGGGAGGGAGGGATAGAGAGGGAGGGGGAGGACTGAGAGGGAGGGAGGGAGGGGGAGAGAGAGAGGGAGGGAGGGAGAGAGAGAGATGGAGGGGAGAGAGAGAGGGAGGGAGGGGGAGAGAGAGGGAGGGAGGGGGGAGAGAGAGGGGGGGAGAGAGAGAGGGAGGGAGGGGAGAGAGAGAGGGAGGGGGAGAGAGAGAGGGAGGGAGGGGAGAGAGAGGGAGGGAGGGGGGAGAGAGAGGGGGGAGAGAGAGAGGGAGGGGGAGAGAGAGAGAGGGAGGGGGAGAGAGAGAGGGAGGGAGGGGAGAGAGAGGGAGGGAGGGGGAGGGAAAAGTGTGAATATTTCAAAAATGAAGGAGATGGAGGGTAATTGTAACCTGATCTGCTGCCGGGAACCTGACGGGCTTGAATCGGTGTGTCCCCCTCCCTCCACCCCCTCACCCCGACCCCTCCTCCAACTCCTCCTTCCAACCCCTCCCCCAATTCCCCAACCCCTCCCTCCAACCCCTCCCCCACCCCTCCACCCCCGATTTTATTCTCGATTGAACTCAATCCTGTGAATTTCCTAAATATCAACAGAGAATGCTGGTCAGGCAGCATCGAGGAGAGAGAAACAGAGTCAATGTTTCAGGTCGAACCCTTCGTCAGAACTGGAAGATGTTCGGGAGGAGAGATTTTTAAGTGTAACCCCTTCACGGTTCTCTAGATATATGTGAGATGTGGTCTCTGTTGTAGACAGTATTCTATAGTCCAGTAAGGAGATCACTAATACAATGGCTTAATTCTAATTATCTTACTTTATAGTTTTAACGTCAGACAGTATAAGAAGATTATGGGTCAATGACCTAAATTAGACATTTGCATACATTGGAATGAATCTAGACATAATAAACATACATTCTCCATTTATATGGATTCAAAGGAGAATCTGTCCCTGTGTCCAAATTCGAGTGCACTCTTTCGTTGGCGCGCTTAAGTTGGAGCTCATGGTATGTATAATGTCTGTAAGACTTACGACTCCGAACCCCTTCGTTGAATTCTCTACACGATCACTGAATCCCACTTTGAGTTCTGGATGCAGAGCTACTAATACGAAGGGCGGCGGACGAGTTTGGAAACCCGGGACGGGATGTGGCAGCCATTTGCCTCCTGAGCCCTCTTTTCAGAGCTCCTGCCCTCTTTTCTTCCAGTCGCTCCTTTTTCCCGCTCGAAAACCTCGACTCCACCCCTTCCTCCTGGGGTTTCTGCCTGGAGACTGCGCAGCCTCACTGTCTGCAACAGTTGATACTGGTGCAGAATTATGGAAAGTCTGCTCTTAGTCACATTGTGTCCTTAAAAGTTCTTGCCGTACCTTCACATGGGCAACTTTAACCCAGGGATTTATAACAATGATAATACAGTGTCTAAGTTAAAGATTGATAACCATACTTAGCGTACATAACATTTCCAGTGGGTATTACATAAGCAGAGGCCGGGAGGAGGCGAGGAAAGAACAAAGGGAAGGTCGGTGACAGGCTGGAAGGCGGGAGAGATTGAGAGACAAAAGGGATGATGGTGCGAGGCGAAAGGAGAGGTAATGGGACAAGTTAAGAAATAAAAGATGGCTCGAGATGATTTGTGAATGATGATGGCAGCAACATTAACAGCTACCATGTGAGGAAACAAGAGAAAAAAAATAAAGAAATATAGGGGCCGAGGTTACGATCTGAAATTGTTGAACTCGATGTTGAGTCCAGACGGCTGTAGAGTGCCTAATCGAAAGATGAGGTGCTGATCCTCGAGCTTACGTTGAGCTTCGTTGGAACAATACAAGAGGCCAAGGACGGTGAGGTCCGAGTGGGAATGGAGCGGTGAATTAAAGTGACAGGCGACCGGAAGCTCGGGGTCACCCTTACGGACTGAACGGAGGTGTTCCGCAAAGCGATCACCCAATCTGCGTTTGGTCTCCCCAATGTAGAGGAGACCACATCGTGAGCAGCGAATAGAGTATACTAGATTGCGAGAAGTACAAGTAAATCGCTGTTTCAACTGGAAGGGGTGTTTGGGGCCCTGGACAGTGGGAAGGGGGGAGGTATAGGGGCAGGTGTTATATCTCCTCCGCTTGCACGGGAAGGTGCCGGGTGAAGGGGAAGGGCTGTTGGGGGTGATAGAGGAGTGGACTAGGGTGTCTCGGAGGGAGCAGTCCCTTCGGAATGCTGAAAGGGGAGGGGAGGGGAAGATGTGTTTGGTGGTGGGATCACGTTGGAGGTGGCGGAAATGCCGGAGGATGATCCATTGAATGTGGAGGCTGGTGGGGTGAAAGGTGAGGACAAGGGGAACCCTATCATGGTTCTGGGAGGGAGGGGCGGGGGTGAGGGCAGAAGCGCGGGAGACAGAACGGACACGGTCGAGGGCCGTGTCAACCACAGTAGAGGGGAATCCTCAATTGAGGAAAAAGGAAGACATGTCAGAAGCGCTAATATGGAAGGTGGCGTCGTCAGAACAGACGCGGCGGAGACGGAGAAACTGGGAGAAGGTCCCTGCTTAAAGATCTCTCTTCCCAAACCTTTTCCAGTTCTGACGATGGGTTCGACCTGAAACATTGACTCTGTTTCTCTCTCCTCGATGCGGCCTGACCTGTGGAGTGTTTCCAGCACTTTCTGTTGTTATTTCAGATTGGCAGCATCTGCAGTATTTTGCTATTGTACCTGTGAGTTTCCTGCTGGCGGATTAGGTTACAATGACCTCCATGGAGTTCCTGTGCAGGGGCTCTGAGACCCGTCAGAAAATGTCTCCTTAGTGGTTCTGGATTTCACCTTTAAACTCACTCCCCGGTATCCCGTATTGTGTGTAACACCCACACTCCCATTCTATACAACGGAATGTTAAATCCTTTCTGGTGTGTACCAAAGTTTTTCTTTCTCTACATTCTGTCCCTGTAGTGTTGAGTAATACCACAGGATGGCGCTGTACTCCTTTGGTTTATATCTTTATACCAAACAGCAGGTTACAGAGCAATTCTACACATTGTACATATTACCTCAATATTAGTTTTAGTAAACTCTCACTGTGCACATGGGAAATGTTGATGTACAGCTGGCCCATGAGATAGACCACTGATCCCTGGTCCCCAAAGCTCCAACGCTCTGACCAATGTATTAAACACCTGATTAACAAGCTTCTCAGCCCCCTCTCCCAATGTCCAGCCCAGCCTCCTCTCCCAGTGTCCAGCCTCCGCTCCCAATGTCCAACCCAGCCCCCTCTCCCAATGTCCAGCCCAGCCTCCTCTCCCAATGTCCAGCCCAGCCCCCTCTCCCAATGTCCAGCCCAGCCTCCTCTCCCAATGTCCAGCCCCCTCTCCCAATGTCCAGCCCAGCCTCCTCTCCCAATGTCCAGCCCAGCCTCCTCTCCCAATGTCCAGCCCAGCCCCCTCTCCCAATGTCCAGCCCCCTCTCCCAATGTCCAGCCCAGCCTCCTCTCCCAATGTCCAGCCCCCTCTCCCAATGTCCAGCCCAGCCTCCTCTCCCGATGTCCAGCACAGCCCCCACTCCCAATGTCCAGCCCAGCCTCCTCTCCCAATGTCCAGCCCAGCCTCCTCTCCCAATGTCCAGCCCAGCCCCCTCTCCCAGTGACCAGCCCAGCCCCCTCTCCCAATGTCCAGCCCAGCCTCCTCTCCCAATGTCCAGCCCAGCCTCCTCTCCCAGTGTCCAGCCCCCTCTCCCAATGTCCAGCCCAGCCTCCTCTCCCAATGTCCAGCCCAGCCTCCTCTCCCAATGTCCAGCCCAGCCCCCTCTCCCAATGTCCAGTCCCCTCTCCCAATGTCCAGCCCAGCCTCCTCTCCCAATGTCCAGCCCAGCCCCCTCTCCCAATGTCCAGCCCAGCCCCCTCTCCCAATGTCCAGCCCAGCCTCCTCTCCCAATGTCCAGCCCAGCCTCCTCTCCCAGTGTCCAGCCCCCTCTCCCAATGTCCAGCCCAGCCTCCTCTACCAATGTCCAGCCCAGCCTCCTCTCCCAATGTCCAGCCCAGCCCCCTCTCCCAATGTCCAGCCCCCTCTCCCAATGGCCAGCCCAGCCCCCTCTCCCAATGTCCGTCCAGCCCCCTCTCCCAATGTCCAGCCCAGCCTCCTCTCCCAATGTCCAGCCCAGCCTCCTCTCCCAATGTCCAGCCCAGCCCCCTCTCCCAAGGTCCAGCCCAGCCCCCTCTCCCAATGTCCAGCCCAGCCTCCTCTCCCAATGTCCAGCCCAGCCTCCTCTCCCAGTGTCCAGCCCCCTCTCCCAATGTCCAGCCCAGCCTCCTCTCCCAATGTCCAGCCCAGCCTCCTCTCCCAATGTCCAGCCCAGCCCCCTCTCCCAATGTCCAGCCCAGCCCCCTCTCCCAATGTCCAGCCCAGCCTCCTCTCCCAATGTCCAGCCCAGCCTCCTCTCCCAGTGTCCAGCCCCCTCTCCCAATGTCCAGCCTAGCCTCCTCTCCCAATGTCCGGCCCAGCCTCCTCTCCCAATGTCCAGCCCAGCCCCCTCTCCCAATGTCCAGCCCCCTCTCCCAATGTCCGTCCAGCCCCCTCTCCCAATGTCCAGCCCAGCCCCCTCTCCCAATGTCCAGCCCAGCCTCCTCTCCCAATGTCCAGCCCAGCCTCCTCTCCCAATGTCCAGCCCAGCCCCCTCTCCCAATGTCCAGCCCAGCCCCCTCTCCCAATGTCCAGCCCAGCCCCCACTCCCAATGTCCAGCCCAGCCCCCTCTCCCAATGTCCAGCCCAGCCTCCTCTCCCAATGTCCAGCCCAGCCCCCTCTCCCAATGTCCAGCCCCCTCTCCCAATGTCCAGCCCAGCCCCCTCTCCCAATGTCCAGCCCAGCCCCCTCTCCCAATGTCCAGCCCAGCCTCCTCTCCCAATGTCCAGCCCAGCCCCCTCTCCCAATGTCCGTCCAGCCCCCTCTCCCAATGTCCAGCCCAGCCCCCCCTCCCAATGTCCAGCCCAGCCCCCACTCCCAATGTCCAGCCCAGCCCCCTCTCCCAATGTCCAGCCCAGCCCCCTCTCCCAATGTCCAGCCTGGCCCCCTCTCCCAATGTCCAGCCCAGCCTCCTCTCCCAATGTCCAGTCCAGCCCCCTCTCCCAATGTCCAGCCCCCTAACCCGATGTCCAGCCCAGCCTCCTCTCCCAATGTCCAGCCCAGCCTCCTCTCCCAATGTCCAGCCCAGCCCCCTCTCCCAATGTCCAGCCCAGCCCCCTCTCCCAATGTCCAGCCCAGCCCCCACTCCCAATGTCCAGCCCAGCCCCCTCTCCCAATGTCCAGCCCAGCCTCCTCTCCCAATGTCCAGCCCAGCCCCCTCTCCCAATGTCCAGCCCCCTCTCCCAATGTCCAGCCCAGCCCCCACTCCCAATGTCCAGCCCAGCCCCCTCTCCCAATGTCCAGCCCAGCCTCCTCTCCCAATGTCCAGCCCAGCCCCCTCTCCCAATGTCCATCCAGCCCCCTCTCCCAATGTCCAGCCCAGCCCCCACTCCCAATGTCCAGCCCAGCCCCCTCTCCCAATGTCCAGCCCAGCCCCCTCTCCCAATGTCCAGCCCAGCCCCCTCTCCCAATGTCCAGCCCAGCCCCCTCTCCCAATGTCCAGCCAAGCCCCCTCTCCCAATGTCCAGCCCAGCCCCCTCTCCCAATGTCCAGCCCAGCCCCCTCTCCCAATGTCCAGCCCAGCCTCCTCTCCCAATATCCAGCCCAGCCCCCTCTCCCAATGTCCAGCCCAGCCCCCTCTCCCAATGTCCAGCCCAGCCTCCTCTCCCAATGTCCAGCCCGGCCCCCTCTCCCAATGTCCAGCCCAGCCTCCTCTCCCAATGTCCAGTCCAGCCCCCTCTCCCAATGTCCAGCCCACTCTCCCAATGTCCAGCCCAGCCTCCTCTCCCAATGTCCAGCCCAGCCCCCTCTCCCAATGTCCAGCCCAGCCCCTCTCCCAATGTCCAGCCCAGCCCCCTCTCCCAATGTCCAGCCCAGCCTCCTCTCCCAATGTCCAGCCCAGCCTCCTCTCCCAATGTCCAGCCCAGCCCCCTCTCCCAATGTCCAGCTAAGCCCCCTCTCCCAATGTCCAGACAGCCCCCTCTCCCAATGTCCAGCCCAGCCCCCTCTCCCAATGTCCAGCCCAGCCCCCTCTCCCAATGTCCAGCCCAGCCTCCTCTCCCAATGTCCAGCCCAGCCCCCTCTCCCAATGTCCAGCCCAGCCCCCTCTCCCAATGTCCAGCCCAGCCCCCTCTCCCAATGTCCAGCCCAGCCCCCTCTCCCAATGTCCAGCCCAGCCCCCTCTCCCAATGTCTGTCCAGCCCCCTCTCCCAATGTCCAGCTCAGCCCCCTCTCCCAATGTCCAGCCCAGCCCCTCTTCCAATGTCCAGCCCAGCCCCCTCTCCCAATGTCCAACCCAGCCCCTTCTCCCAATGTCCAGCCCAGCCCCCTCTCCCAATGTCCGTCCAGCCTCCTCTCCCAATGTCCAGCCCAGCCCCCTCTCCCAATGTCCAGCCCAGCCTCCTCTCCCAATGTCCAGCCCAGCCTCCTCTCCCAATGTCCAGCCCAGCCCCCTCTCCCAATGTCCAGCCCAGCCCCCTCTCCCAATGTCCAGCCCAGCCCCCTCTCCCAATGTCCAGCCCAGCCTCCTCTCCCAATGTCCAGCCCAGCCTCCTCTCCCAATGTCCAGCCCAGCCTCCTCTCCCAATGTCCAGCCCCCTCTCCCAATGTCCAGCCCAGCCTCCTCTCCCAATGTCCAGCCCAGCCTCCTCTCCCAATGTCCAGCCCAGCCTCCTCTCCCAATGTCCAGCCCACTCTCCCAATGTCCAGCCCAGCCTCCTCTCCCAATGTCCAGCCCAGCCCACTCTCCCAATGTCCAGCCCAGCCTCCTCTCCCAATGTCCAGCCCAGCCCCCTCTCCCAATGTCCAGCCCAGCCTCCTCTCCCAATGTCCGTCCAGCCCCCTCTCCCAATGTCCAGCCCAGCCTCCTCTCCCAATGTCCAGCCCAGCCCCCTCTCCCAATGTCCAGCCCAGCCCCCTCTCCCAATGTCCGTCCAGCCTCCTCTCCCAATGTCCAGCCCAGCCTCCTCTCCCAATGTCCAGCCCAGCCCCCTCTCCCAATGTCCGTCCAGCCTCCTCTCCCAATGTCCAGCCCAGCCTCCTCTCCCAATGTCCAGCCCAGCCTCCTCTCCCAATGTCCAGCCCAGCCCCCTCTCCCAATGTCCAGCCCAGCCTCCTCTCCCAATGTCCGTCCAGCCCCCTCTCCCAATGTCCAGCCCAGCCTCCTCTCCCAATGTCCAGCCCAGCCCCCTCTCCCAATGTCCAGCCCAGCCCCCTCTCCCAATGTCCGTCCAGCCTCCTCTCCCAATGTCCAGCCCAGCCCCCTCTCCCAATGTCCAACCCAGCCCCTCCTCCCAATGTCCAGCCCAGCCCCCTCTCCCAATGTCCGTCCAGCCTCCTCTCCCAATGTCCAGCCCAGCCCCCTCTCCCAATGTCCAGCCCAGCCTCCTCTCCCAATGTCCAGCCCAGCCTCCTCTCCCAATGTCCAGCCCAGCCTCCTCTCCCAATGTCCAGCCCAGCCCCCTCTCCCAATGTCCAGCCCAGCCTCCTCTCCCAATGTCCAGCCCAGCCTCCTCTCCCAATGTCCAGCCCAGCCTCCTCTCCCAATGTCCAGCCCAGCCTCCTCTCCCAATGTCCAGCCCCCTCTCCCAATGTCCAGCCCAGCCTCCTCTCCCAATGTCCAGCCCAGCCCCCTCTCCCAATGTCCAGCCCAGCCCCCTCTCCCAATGTCCAGCCCAGCCTCCTCTCCCAATGTCCAGCCCAGCCTCCTCTCCCAATGTCCAGCCCAGCCTCCTCTCCCAATGTCCAGCCCCCTCTCCCAATGTCCAGCCCAGCCTCCTCTCCCAATGTCCAGCCCAGCCTCCTCTCCCAATGTCCAGCCCAGCCTCCTCTCCCAATGTCCAGCCCACTCTCCCAATGTCCAGCCCAGCCTCCTCTCCCAATGTCCAGCCCAGCCCACTCTCCCAATGTCCAGCCCAGCCTCCTCTCCCAATGTCCAGCCCAGCCCCCTCTCCCAATGTCCAGCCCAGCCTCCTCTCCCAATGTCCGTCCAGCCCCCTCTCCCAATGTCCAGCCCAGCCTCCTCTCCCAATGTCCAGCCCAGCCCCCTCTCCCAATGTCCAGCCCAGCCCCCTCTCCCAATGTCCGTCCAGCCTCCTCTCCCAATGTCCAGCCCAGCCTCCTCTCCCAATGTCCAGCCCAGCCCCCTCTCCCAATGTCCAGCCCAGCCTCCTCTCCCAATGTCCGTCCAGCCCCCTCTCCCAATGTCCAGCCCAGCCTCCTCTCCCAATGTCCAGCCCAGCCCCCTCTCCCAATGTCCAGCCCAGCCCCCTCTCCCAATGTCCGTCCAGCCTCCTCTCCCAATGTCCAGCCCAGCCCCCTCTCCCAATGTCCAGCCCACTCTCCCAATGTCCAGCCCAGCCTCCTCTCCCAATGTCCAGCCCAGCCTCCTCTCCCAATGTCCAGCCCAGCCCCCTCTCCCAATGTCCAGCCCAGCCTCCTCTCCCAATGTCCGTCCAGCCCCCTCTCCCAATGTCCAGCCCAGCCTCCTCTCCCAATGTCCAGCCCAGCCTCCTCTCCCAATGTGTTGCTCAGAATGTTTGTCTATTTGGTTTGTTCCATCATTGCTTTCAACCCAATACTGGTCGGAGTGGAGCACCACTCAACTGTTCCAAGTGCTGGAGAGTGCTCAGCAGGCAGACACTAACTGCTCTGACACCGCTATGGTTTTATACTACACTGCAGGAGACAGTGCCCTTGGGAAAGCTCTCTGCAGTTACACTGATAGATCTGGTGAGCTTGTCCCAGCAGTGGATTCATAGAGTCATGAAAAGCTGACTCTACCAGCTTGCCACCAACCAGATTTAGGAATGTAACTGGCAGATGCTGGACTGCCAGAACCTGACCTAAAACAGCATGCTTATAAAAGTGTCTTTTGGCTCATCCTTGGGGCCCTTTACTGTTATGACTGGATAAGAATAACAACCCATTAGCATTTTCATTACCCATTCATATGCTCACTCAGAGGTGTCCAACGATTTGTCTTTGTGTTATGCACTGGTGTGTGCCGTGGAACCTCGGGGGCTAGGTATAAAGTTTACATCTTTCCACAAATGTTCATCTACCTCAAATTGCTGATACTCATCGATCTGAAGCTTCTGATTTCGGGTTTATGCATCAATGAGATAACAGTGCTAAAAACAGCCTCGTACAAACCTCCAGACCCACGGAAATCAAACCAGTCAATAAGGAATATAAATTTTAGAATGGAGATTACAGGGGTGATTTGATAGAAGCGTTTAAAAATCTGACGGGATGGAACAGAGTGGATAGAAACAGACTGTTTTCAGGAGTCTAGCACGAGGGTTATGGATATAAGATTAAATGTAAGATTCAGGACAGAGAACCGGAGAAACCTTTTTACTCAGAGGGTTGTTGAGGCTGTGGGATGAACTAGTGAGTGAAACAGAAACCAGGGCAACATTTAAGAGCAGGTTAGATAGGTGGTTGAAGAAAAGAGGGATAAAGGGATCTGGGGACAGAGCAGGTCATGGGATTGGGATCCTGCTGGTGTGGAGGGTAAACACCAGCAGGGACTGGATGGGCTGAATGGCCTGTTTCCCCTTTCTCCCCTCCTGTCTGATGGACCTTGCACACACTTACAGCGAGCTTCAAAGGAACACATATTTCCATTCTCAAAATTCCAAATTGATGAAAATGGGGAAAACCAGAATCTCCTGAATTTATTTCAACCAATGGATTTTGGATTATTTTCAGTTTTGCCATCAATTTGATGCTGAGACCTTTCGTGAACTGGCCAGGATTGGAAGTATTTTCTCAGCTTACAATTACCCAATCAGCGGATTTTTTTCAGTGTTTTGAAATCTCCAGCACAGAATCAGATTCTCCTCACCGACACTGCAACTGTTGAGTGTGATGAATAGATGGCGGTGCGAAGAAGCTCTTGGGAAGTCTTACCAGACATTTCTCTGCGCTTGCCTTTGCCACAACAAATCACCTGTTTTACTTTGGCTCTAAACTCATCAGAAATGTAATAGTAAATGAAAGGGTCGATGCAGCTGCTGGAGCTACTGAGGACCAGGCAGACCATGTAATAAATATAGAGGTCACTATCATTAGAGAGGTGATACTCTGAGTGGTGAATGAGTAGGATGATATTGCTGGGAGTGAAACACACTATATACACCAGCAGGATTAGAACAATGACCGTTGCAGCTCGTGCGTATCTCTTTTCATTAACTATTAAAGTTTGGATTACAGACCCATAACAGAATATAGTGACACAGCATGGAATGAGAAACCCCATGGCAACCAGACACACAAAGTAATAGAAGAAATATCCAGTCTGTTTCTCCAGTGATAACACATCGTGACATGTGGTGATGTTTAGGTCCTGGATCGTGTACAACTGCTCCACAAAGAGAAATGGTAAGACCAAGAGGACAGCAATCACCCAAATAACACAACAGGCACCAACAGCAAACGTATTGTCCCTGAAGCGTCTGGAGGTAAATGGATGGACCAGAGCTAGGTATCTGTCGATGCTGATGAAGGTGAGGAGCAGGATGGAGCAGTACATGTTCCCGTAGAAGAAGGCGGTCATTGTCCGACAGAGACCCTCACCAAAGAGCCAGTTGTTGCCCAGGAGGTGGTAGGAGATCTTGAAAGGCAGCATCAGGATCAGAAGGAGGTCTGTGGTTGCCAGGTTGACCAGGAAGATGGTGGAAGGCAATTTCCTGATTTTTCTTGTCATTATCCAGAGACCCAGTCCATTGGCTGGGAGCCCAATGGCAAAGACAAGGATGCAAAGAGCTGGGATGGTAGCTGTGGTGATGGGACCGGTCAGGTGCATTCGGGCTCTCATCCCCACAGTATCGTAAGTCTCATTGGAGCCATTCACTTTTTGCTTTACACCGCCAAACGACCTCATGATATCAGCCACACTTGGGTTTTGACTCTTCGCTGGGTTCTCTGGTTGGGAATTGTTACTGGGAGAATCATTATAATCTAAACAAGAAAATAGAAAGAAAAAAAGATGAATTCATTATTATTGGATTTATAACCATAGTAAAATCATAAAACGCAGATTCAAAGAATTTTACAGCACAGAAGGAGGCCATTCGGCCCATCGTACATGTGCCAGCTTTCTTAAAGAGGTATCCACTTAGTCCCATTTTCCTGCCCTTTTCCTCAAACCCTTTGTGGTAAACCACTTTTATCGTTCACTATCGTTACACCATAGTTATCACTGTTATATTGTTCTCACTGTTCTCACTGTTGTATCACTATACGAGGTCGCCTCTTGTCACGCTGTTATACCTGGGCTGACCATCACTGACTCCGCCCATGGCTCCACCTACCTGCCCAGGTATAAAGGTAGTCGACTGGCTGGTATTCCTCCTTGTTGGACCCGATCACCCATGAGGGTGGGCTCTGTTATTTAGTCAATAAAAACCTATAGTTACTTTCCTAACTCGTCGCTTTTCATTGGACGAATTGATAGGTATATCAATTTTATTGACTAAATTTTAAGATGTTTGACCAGCCAGGCGCCCAGCCACAACAGCCACAGCAGCCTTCAGACGCCGAGCCGCAACAGTCACAGCAGCCGGCTTGGCTGCGAGCCCTCAGACCACCGTACCTGGATCTAAATCCACGGGCAGCGAACTCAGCCCTCGACTTCGATCACTGGCTGGGCTGCTTTGAAGCCTACCTGGAAGAGTCCAGCATGCCTCAGAGATCCAAGCTAAGAGTCCTGAACGCCCAACTGAGCCCTAAAGTATTCGCGCTCATCCGGGACCTTAAAACATACGAGGACGCCATCAACCGGCTGAAAAGACAGTACCAAACCCCGGTAAACCCCATGTATACCAGGCACCTCCTAAGGTCCCGCCCGCAACTGCCAGGGGAGCCGGTGGAGGAATTTTTACGGGTGCTACAAGCACTCGGCAGAGACTGTAACTTTAAAGCAGTAACGGCGGCAGAAAATACGGAAGACAACGTCCGCGATGCCTTCGTGAAAGGCCTACGGTCCGACTACTCACGGCAGCGATTACTGGAAGCAAGGGACCTCGACCTGGACAAAGCTGCAGCCCTCGCTCTCTCCCTGGAGGTGGCCCATCGGGACCAGGAGGCGTTCTCCAGGTACTGTTCGCGACCCTGGGACTCGGGCCCGACCCCTACCGCAATACCCTTCACCGCGCCGCCCCCGGGACCTACCTCAGCGTCGGCGTCCCGGACCCGATCGGGACCGCCACCCCCGGTACCGGCTCTGACATCGGACCCCCGCGGCTGCTTTTTCTGCGGCGAGGAGAAACACCCGAGGCCGCGCTGCCCAGCTAGGAACCCCACCTGCTCAACCTGCAGGAAGAAAGGCCATTTTGCTAAGGCCTGCAGGAGTGGATCTTCAGAGGCCAGCAGTGCCTCATGCGAACTGTGGGGGCGGCCATCTTCCTTCAAGGCAACAGAGGCCAGCATCCCCACACGTGAGTCATGGGGTGGCCATCTTTGATCAAGGCAACCGACACCAATAGTGCCTCATGTGAGTTATGGGGGCAGCCATTTTGTCCAACCTCGTGGGAGACGCCATTTTACCCACCACGCTCGACTGCCACCGTGCCTCCGGACCCGACGACCGCCTCACCCGCAGACGACAACGACTCGCTCAACTACACACTAGCCTCCGTCACTCTGGATCAAGCCCGCCCGCATCACCTGTCCAAGTCGATGATGGACATCAAAGTAAACGGCCACGCCACGACCTGCCTGTTCGACAGCGGAAGCACGGAGAGCTTCATCCACCCAGACACGGTGAGCCACTACTCCCTCCCTGTCCTGCCAACGCGCAACCGAATCTCGATGGCATCGAGGTGCCACGCCACGGACATCAGCGGCTACTGTGCTGTGACCCTGTCGGTTAAGGGTACGGAGTATAAAAACTTTAAACTCCTCGTCCTCCCCCAGCTCTGCGCTGCCGTCCTACTAGGGCTGGACTTCCAATCCCACCTCCAAAGTGTCACCCTAGCATACGGTGGACCCCTCCCCCCACTCACAGTCGACAACCAGCGGATGTTAAACCGCCCACCGCGTAACACCTGCAGCCTATCCACCCTCAAGGTCCCGCCACCTTCCCTGTTCGCTAACCTAACCCCCGACTGCAAACCCGTCGCTACCAAGAGCAGGCGGTACAGCGCCGGGGACAGAGCCTTCATTAGCTCTGAGGTGCGGCGCCTCCTGAAAGAGGGCATTATCGAGGGGAGCAGCAGCCCCTGGCGTGCCCAGGTCGTGGTCGTTAAGACCGGCGATAAAAATCGCCTGGTCATCGACTACAGCCAGACCATAAACAGGTACACCCAGCTGGACACATACCCCCTTCCCCGCATATCTGACATGGTCAATCAGATTGCACAATACCGAGTATTCTCGACCATCGACCTTAAGTCGGCCTACCACCAACTCCCTATCCGCCCTGAGGACCGCCAGTATACAGCCTTCGAGGCGAACGGCCGCCTCTACCACTTCCTTAGGGTTCCCTTCGGCGTCACCAACGGGGTTTCGGTCTTCCAAAGGGAGATGGACCGGATGGTTAACCAGAACGGGCTGCATGCCACGTTCCCCTACCTAGATAACGTCACCATCTGCGGCCGCGACCGGCAGGACCATGACGTTAATCTGGAGAGATTCCTCCGTACGGCCCAACGGCTGAACCTCACCTACAATAAGGAGAAATGTGTGTTTAACACCTCGCGCCTTGCCATCCTCGGCTGTGTAGTAGAGAACGGAGTCATCGGCCCCGACCCCGAAAGAATGCGTCCCCTCATGGAGCTACCCCTCCCCCACTGTCCAAAGGCTCTGAAGAGAACCCTGGGGCTCTTCGCCTACTATGCCCAATGGGTGCCCAATTATGCAGACAAAGCCAGACCCCTCATGAAGTCCACATCCTTCCCCCTTACGGAGGAAGCATGCGCAGCCTTCTCCCTCATTAAGGGAGACATCGCCAAGGCCACAATGCACGCAGTGGACGAGTCCATCCCCTTCCAAGTGGAGAGCGATGCATCCGACTTCGCCCTAGCCGCTACCCTTAACCAGGAGGGGAGACCAGTGGCCTTCATTTCAAGGGCCCTACAGGGCCCTGAGATCCGACACTCGTCGGTTGAGAAGGAGGCCCAAGCGATTGTGGAGGCGGTACGACGCTGGAGGCATTACCTGGCAGGCAAACGATTTACCCTCCTCACCGACCAGCGTTCGGTCGCTTTTATGTTTAATAACAAGCTGAGGGGCAAAATCAAGAATGACAAGATATTGAGGTGGAGAATCGAACTATCCACCTATGATTATGATATCTTGTACCGGCCAGGTAAGCTGAACGATCCCCCTGATGCTCTGTCACGAATTACATGCGCCAGCGCGCAAAGTGATAGACTTCAGACCCTCCACAACGACCTCTGCCACCCTGGGGTCACCAGACTTTACCACTTCATTAAGGCCCGCAACCTGCCATACTCCATCGAGGAGGTCAGGACCATGACCAGGAACTGCCAGACCTGTGCCGAGTGCAAACCGCACTTCTTTAGGCCGGACAGAGCAAGCCTGATCAAGGCCACCCGCCCCTTCGAGCCTGAGCATCGACTTTAAGGGGCCCCTCCCGTCCTCTGACCGTAATGTGTACTTCCTCAACATCGTTGATGAGTACTCCCGTTTCCCCTTTGCCTTCCCCTGCCCAGACATGACCAGTACCACGGTCATCAAATGCCTGAACGACCTCTTCGCCTTGTTTGGGTTCCCAAACTATATACATAGTGACCGGGGCTCCTCCTTCATGAGCGAGGAACTCCGTCAGTTCCTGCTAGCGAGAGGTATTGCTGCAAGCAGGACCACCAGCTACAACCCCCGAGGGAACGGCCAGGTGGAAAGAGAGAACGCGACGGTATGGAAGGCCGTCCTCTTAGCCCTAATGTCTAAGGGCCTCCCAACCTCCCGCTGGCAGGAAGTCCTCCCGACAGCGCTGCACTCCATCCGGTCACTACTTTGCACTGCCGTTAACGCCACCCCCCATGAACGAATGTTTGTTTTCCCCAGGAAGTCGACTACGGGAACCACTCTACCAACCTGGCTGATCTCTCCGGGGCCCGTATTGCTGCGAAAGCACGTGAGGGCCCATAAAACGGACCCCCTGGTAGAGAGGGTGAACCTCCTGCACGCCAACCCCCAGTACGCCTACGTGGCTTACCCAGACGGGCGGGAGGACACAGTCTCCTTACGAGACCTCGCACCCTCGGGCACTCCGGAGGCACCACCTTTACCCCCCCCCACCACCCCCCCAATTCCAGCCCAGGTAGACGGCATGCCGGAACCCCACGAGCCTTCGCCGGAACCCCACGAGCCTTCGCCGACCACGCAGACACCAGCATTAACACCGGATAATGCAACACCGCCGCTGCGACGATCGGAGAGGCTTACGAGGCCTCCGGACAGACTGACATGCCAGAACTGGTAATACACTTCACCCCGCCGGACTCAAATCTAAAGAAGGGGTGAATGTGGTAAACCACTTTTATCGTTCACTATCGTTACACTATAGTTATCACTGTTATATTGTTATCACTGTTCTCACTGTTGTATCACTATACGAGGTCGCCTCTTGTCACGCTGTTATACCTGGGCTGACCATCACTGACTCCGCCCATGGCTCCACCTACCTGCCCAGGTATAAAGGTAGTCGACTGGCTGGTATTCCTCCTTGTTGGACCCGATCACCCATGAGGGTGGGCTCTGTTATTTAGTCAATAAAAACCTATAGTTACTTTCCTAACTCGTCGCTTTTCATTGGACGAATTGATAGGTATATCACCCTTTAAAAGATTTCTGTTTTAAATATTTATCCACTTCCTTTTTAAAAGCTCCACGGATTCTGGACGGACATAGAAACATAGAAACATAGAAGATAGGAGCAGGAGTAGGCCATTCGGCCCCTCGAGCCTGCTCCACCATTCAATGAGATCATGGCTGATCATCCAAATTCAGTACCCTGTCCCTGCCTTCTCCCCATATCCCTTGATCCCTTTAGCCTTAAGAAATATATCCAACTCTTTCTTGAATATATTTAATGAATTGGCCTCAATTGCCTTCTGTGGTAGAGAATTCCACAGGTTCACCACTCTCTGGGTGAAGAAATTCCTCCTCATCTCAGTCCTAATTGGCTTACCCCTTATCCTTAGACTGTGACCCCTGGTTCTGGACTCCCCGGCCATCGGGAACATCCTTCCTGCATCTAGTCTGTCTAGTCCTGTTAGAATTTTATAAGTTTCAATGAGATCCCCTCTCATTCTTCTAAATTCCAGCGAATATAAGCCCAATCGACCCAATCTCTCCTCATACGTCATTCCTGCCATCCCAGGTATCAGTCTGGTGAATCTTCGTTGCACTCCCTCCATGGCAAGAACATCCTTCCTCAGATAAGGCGACCAAAACTGCACATAGTACTCAAGGTGTGGTCTCACCAAGGCCCTGTACAACTGCAGCAAGACATCCTTGTTACTGTACTCGAACCCTCTTGCTATGAAGGCCAACATACCATTTGCCTTCTTAACTGCCTGCTGCACCTGCATGCTTACCTTCAGCGACTGGTGCACAAGGACACCCAGGTCTCGTTGCACTTCCCCATTGATGCGCTATCAATTACTCATAAAAGACTGAGAGTTAAGAGAGTAACTAAAGGCTTTTATTAACAAAAGAATGAAGGTCTGCCTCGAGTGGTCGACCGGTCCAGAAATACAAAGGGCTGGGGAGCAGTCACCTTTATACTAGGACTTGTGGGAGGAGTCAGCCGAGGCATGTCCAGGCATGTACACAGTGGAATACAAACAGTGGTTTACCACATTCACCCCTTGTTTAAAATTGAGTCCGGCGGGGTGAAGTGTATTAAAAGTTAGTGTATTGGAGTCTCTCCGGAGGTCTTGTCTGCCGCTGTGATCGGCGTTGCGACGGCAGGGGTAGTGGAGCTTCCGGTGTCGAGTCCTGCGTAGTCTGTGGCACAGGCGTGTCGTCCTCATAGATGTCGAGCGGGTCGCGGGGCCCAGGCCTGCCGTCTGCTGGGGCTGGATATCGGATCGTGGGGGGGGGGTGGTAGTGAGTAGTGGGTTACTGCGGCCCCCGAGGGTGCAAGGTCTCTTATGGAGACTGTGTCCTCCCGCCCGTCCGGGTATGCAATGTAAGCATACTGGGGGTTGGCGTGGAGGAGGTCGACCCTCTCGACCAGGGGGTCCATTTTATGGGTCCTCACGTGCCTTCTCAGTAGGACCGGCCCTGGGGACGTCAGCCATGGTGGTAGCGATGTCCCCGATGTGGACTTCCTTGGGAAGACAAACATTTTCTCATGAGGGGTGGCGTTAGTGGCAGTGCAGAGCAGTGACCGAATAGAGTGGAGCGCATCGGGGAGCACATCCTGCCAGCGGGAGGTTGGAAGGCCCCTAGACTTTAAGGCTAGCAGGGCGGCTTTCCAAACTGTCGCATTTTCTCTTTCCACCTGTCCGTTCCCCTGGGGGTTGTAACTGGTGGTCCTGCTTGTGGCAATACCCCTAGTTAGCAGGTACTGGCGGAGTTCGTCGCTCATAAACGATGAGCCCTGGTCGCTATGGATATAGCTGGGGAAACCGAACAGGGTGAAGAGGTCGTTCAGACATTTAATGACTGTGGCACTGGTCATGTCCGGGCAGGGGATGGCGAACGGGAAACGGGAGTACTCATCAACAATGTTGAGGAAGTACACATTGCGGTCGGAGGAGGGGAGAGGCCCTTTAAAATCAACGCTCAGGCGCTCGAAGGGGCGAGTGGCTTTTATCAGGTGGGCCCTGTCTGGTCTATAAAAGTGCGGTTTGCACTCAGCGCACACTTGGCAGTTCCTGGTCATGGTCCTGACCTCCTCAATAGAGTAAGGCAGGTTGCGGGCCTTGATGAAGTGGAAGAACCTGGTGACCCCCGGGTGGCAGAGGTCATTGTGGAGGGCCCGCAGTCTATCGATCTGCGCGCTGGCGCAGGTGCCACGCGATAGCGCATCCGGGGGTTCATTGAGCTTCCCGGGCCGGTACAAGATCTCGTAATTGTAGGTGGAAAGTTCAATTCTCCACCTCAAGACCTTGTCATTTTTGATTTTGCCCCTCTGCTTGTTGTTATACATGAAAGCAACTGAACGCTGGTCAGTGAGCAGGGTAAATCGTTTTCCGGCCAGGTAGTGCCTCCAATGACGCACAGCCTCCACAATCGCCTGGGCCTCCTTCTCAACAGCGGAGTGTCTGGTCTCCGGGCCTTGGAGGGTTCGTGAAAAGAAGGCCACGGGTCTCCCCGCCTGATTGAGGGTAGCGGCCAGGGCAAAGTCGGATGCGTCGCTTTCCACCTGGAAGGGGATGGATTCGTCCACTGCGTGCATGGTGGCTTTGGCAATGTCTTCCTTGATACGGTGGAAGGCTAAGCGGGCCTCTGCCGTCAAGGGAAAAGAGGTGGACTTGATCAGCGGATGGGCCTTGTCCGCATAGTAGGGGACCCACTGGGCATAATAGGAGAAAAACCCTAGGCACCTCTTCAGGGCCTTGAGGCAGTGAGGCAGTGGGGCAGTGGGAGTTCCATAAGGGGACGCATCCGGTCGGGGTCGGGGCCGATGACTCCGTGTTCCACAACACAGCCAAGGATGGCGAGGCGGTTTGTGCGGAATATGCACTTCTCCTTGTTATATGTCAGGTTCAGGAGTTGGGCGGTGCGGAGGAATTTTTCGAGGTTTGCGTCATGGTCCTGCAAGTCACGGCCGCAGATGGTCACATTGTCCAGATATGGGAAAGTGGCCTGCAACGCATTTTGATCTACCATCCGGTCCATCTCCCTTTGGAAGACGGAGACCCCGTTGGTGACGCCAAAGGGAACCCTAAGGAAGTGGTAGAGGCGGCCGTTTGCCTCAAAGGCAGTATACTGGCGGTCCTCAGGGCGGATAGGGAGCTGGTGGTACGCTGATTTCAGGTCAATGGTCGAGAAGACGCGGTACTGCGCGATCTGGTTGACCATATCAGCTATGCGGGGGAGTGGGTAGGCGTCCAGCGGGGTGTAGCGATTTATTGTCTGGCTGTAGTCAATGACCAGGCGCTGCTTCTCGCCGGTCTTAACGACCACAACCTGGGCTCGCCAGGGGCTGGTGCTGCCCTCAATAATCCCTTCCTTCAGGAGCCGCTCCACTTCGGTTTTAATGAAAATCCTGTCCCCGGCACTGTATCGCCTGCTCTTTGTGGCGATGGGCTTACAGTCGGGGGTGAGGTTAGCAAACAGTGGGGGGGGGTGACTCTGAGTGTGGAGAGGTTGCACCTGGTGCGCGGCGGGCAATTTGGGAGCAGCTGGCTGCGGACTGTGAGTGGGGGTAGGGGTCCACCGTATGCCATCGTAACACTTTTAAGGTGGCACTGAAAATCTAACCCCAGCAGGACGGCAGCGCAGAGGTCGGGCAGGACCAGAAGTTTAAAATGATCGTACACGGTCCCGTCTACTACGAGTGTCACTACGCAGTAGCCGCCGATGTCCGCCGACTGGGACTCGGAGGCCATAGAAATCCGCTGGTGCGCAGGCAGGACTGGGAGAGAGCAACGCCGCACCGTGTCGGGGTGGATGAAGCTCTCCGTGCTCCCAGAGTCAAAAAGGCAGATTGTATCATGGCCATTTACCTTAATGTCCATTGTGGAACTGGCCAGCTGGTGCGGTCTCGCTTGGTCCAGTGTAACGGATGCCAGCGTAGGGGTCGGTGTGTCGCTGCGGGTATCAGATGAGGCGGTGTTGGGGGCCTGCTGCGTTCCGGCTGTCATCCAAGATGGCGGCGTCCATGATCCCCATGTGGCTGGAGGCGTCCAAAATGGCTGCTGTACCGGTGGTTCGCACATGGCCGGGGAGGCCCAAGATGGCGGCCCGCATGGCCCACACGCGGCGCTGCTGGGGTTCGGGGTGGCTTTGGCCCTGCAGACGTTAGCGTAGTGTCCCTTCTTCCCGCAGCCCGAGCAGATCGCGTTTTTCGCCGGGCAGCGCGCTCTGGGGTGTTTTGCCTGGCCACAGAAGTAGCATTTCTGGCCTTGGGGCACTGCTGTCTGGCCTTGGGACACTGCTGCGGTAGTTGGGCCGTTGCTGGGGTGTGGCTGGGGTGGCACGGCGCTATGAGGTGGTCCTACCGTGTCCCAGGCTGTCATTCCCCGCGGCGTCCACGGTGCAGAGGAGTAGGCATCCATGCCCCGGTAGGCTGCATCCAATGATAGTGTGAGTTCAGAGGCCTTGTTGAGGTCGAGGTCACTCTGCTCCAACAGTCGCTGTCGGGTGTAATTGGATCTGTGGCCCGCTACAAAAGCGTCCCGGATAAGTTCCTCTGTGTACACGGCGGCCTTTACATCCTTACAACCACAGGCCCGGCCAAGCACAGACAGTGCCTGAAGGTATTCCACGGTCGATTCCCCAGGTTGTTGTTTACGACTCCCCAGAAGGTGCCTGGCGTACACTTCGTTCACTGGGCGCGTGTACTGGTCCTTGAGGAGCTTGATAGCGTCCGCGTACGAAGTCGCGTCTTGGATGACCGAGTACACTCGGTGGTTCACTTTGGAGGTCAGGACATCCAGTTTGTCCTCGTCCGATTTGATTGCTGCGGAGGCGGTCAGGAATTTTTTGAAACACTTAAGCCAGTGAGTAAACTTGGTGGATGAGTCCGCCTCCCGATGATCTAAGTCCAGGCATGCTGGTGTGAGGATCTTCTCCATTATAAAAATTTTGTTAATAAAATTGATGCGCTATCAATTACTCATAAAAGACTGAGAGTTAAGAGAGTAACTAAAGGCTTTTATTAACAAAAGAATGAAGGTCTGCCTCGAGTGGTCGACCGGTCCAGAAATACAAAGGGCTGGGGAGCAGTCACCTTTATACTAGGACTTGTGGGAGGAGTCAGCCGAGGCATGTCCAGGCATGTACACAGTGGAATACAAACAGTGGTTTACCACACCCATCTCCCAATCTATTGCCATTCAGATAATAATCTGCGGTCCTGTTTTTGCCACCAAAGTGGATAACCTTGCATTTATCCACATTATACTGCATCTGCCCAATCACCCAACCTGTCCAAATCATCCTGGAGTTTCTCGGCATCCTCCTCACAGCACACACGCCCACCTAGCTTTGTGTCGTCTGCAAACTTGGAGATATTACATCTAGTTCCCTCGTCTAGATCATTTATATATACAGTATTCTGAATATCTGGGGTCCGAGCACCGATCCCTGACATTCCATCTTCTCACATCACTGCGGGAAAAACATTCTCCTAAAAACATTCTCCTAACCTTACCCTTCGTTCTTTGGTGATCATTTCAAATTTATCCTCCCCGGTTACTGTCTCACCGACCTGTGAAAATAGTTTTGAGCATCTCTATCAAATTGCCTCCTTACCTTCTTTGTTCGAATGATAAGTTTATCTTGGCTCCACTTGTAGCTAAAGCCTCTGATCCCTGTCTGTTCACTCCCAGTCTTTGTTCATGGCCACATAGCCATTCTAATCTTTTTCTGTACCTTTGCAGGTTATCAGCATGAATAAATCTGTATGAGTATATGCATACTGGTCACACACACAGATATACTCATACAGATAATATACATGTATACAAATATGATAATAGTCACACACTCAGATATCGAGCACAGAACATAAACTGAGCGAGTGATCTACAGAGTGAAAACTTTAAACCAGGAATATGGTGAGAGTGGGAACTGAGGAATTGTGGGTCCCAGCTATAACTTAATAAAAATCTTTCCAGCGGATTTTGGATGCTTAAACTATACAGTATAGAAGAAGGTTTACTCTGTATCTAATCCGTGCTGTACCTGCCCTGGGAGTGTTTGATGGGACAGTGTAGAGGGAGGTTTACTCTGTATCTAATCCGTGCTGTACCTGCCCTGGGAGTGTTTGATGGGACAGTGTAGAGGGAGCTTTACTCTGTATCTAACCCGTGCTGTACCTGCCCTGGGAGTGTTTGATGGGACAGTGTAGAGGGAGCTTTACTCTGTATCTAACCCGTGCTGTACCTGCCCTGGGAGTGTTTGATGGGGCAGTGTAGAGGGAGGTTTACTCTGTATCTAATCCGTGCTGTACCTGCCCTGGGAGTGTTTGATGGGACAGTGTAGAGGGAGCTTTACTCTGTATCTAACCCGTGCTGTACCTGCCCTGGGTGTGTTTGATGGGACAGTGTAGAGGGAGCTTTACTCTGTATCTAACCCGTGCTGTACCTACCCTGGGAGTGTTTGATGGGACAGTGTAGAGGGAGCTTTACTCTGTATCTAACCCGGGCTGTACCTGCCCTGGGAGTGTTTGATGGGACAGTGTAGAGGGAGCTTTACTCTGTATCTAACCCGTGCTCTACCTACGCTGGGAGTGTTTGATGGGACAGTGTAGAGGGAGCTTTACTCTGTATCTAACCCGTGCTGTACCTGCCCTGGGAGTGTTTGATGGGACAGTGTAGAGGGAGCTTTACTCTGTATCTAACCCGTGCTGTACCTGCCCTGGGAGTATTTGATGGGACAGTGCAGAGGGAGCTTTACTCTGTATCTAACCCTTGCTGTACCTGCCCTGGGAGTGCTTGATGGGACAGTGTAGAGGGAGCTTTACTCTGTATCTCACCCGTGCTGTTCCTGCCCTGGGAGTGTGTGATGGGACAGTGTAGAGGGAGCTTTACTCTGTATCTAACCCGTGCTGTACCTGCCCTGGGAATGTTTGATGGGAGTGTTTGATGGGACAGTGTAGAGGGAGCTTCACTGTGTATCTAACCCATGCTGTACCTGCCCTGGGAGCATTTGATGGGACAGTGTAGAGGGAGCTTTACTCTGTATCTAACCCGTGCTGTACCTGCCCTGGGAGTGTTTGATGGGACAGTGTAGAGGGAGCTTTACTCAGTATCTAACCCGTGCTGTACCTGCCCTGGGAGTGTTTGATGGGACAGTGTAGAGGGAGCTTTACTCTGCATCTAACCCTTGCTGTACCTGCCCTGGGAGTGCTTGATGGGACAGTGTAGAGGGAGCTTTACTCTGTATCTAACCCGTGCTGTTCCTGCCCTGGGAGTGTTTGATGGGACAGTGTAGAGGGAGCTTTACTCTGTATCTAACCCGTGCTGTACCTGACCTGGGAGCGTTTGATGGGACAGTGTAGAGGGAGCTTTACTCTGTATCTAACCCGTGCTGTACCTGCCCTGGGAGTGTTTGATGGGACAGTGTAGAGGGAGCTTTACTCTGTATCTAACCCGTGCTGTACCTGCCCTGGGGGTGTTTGATGGGGCAGTGTAGAGGGAGCTTTACTCTGTATCTAACCCGTGCTGTACCTGCCCTGGGAGTGTTTGATGGGACAGTGTAGAGGGAGCTTTACTCTGTATCTAACCCGTGTTGTACCTGCCCTGGGAGTGTTTGATGGGACAGTGTCGAGGGAGCTTTACTCTGTATCTAACCCGTGCTGTACCAGCCCTGGGAGTGTTTGATGGGACAGTGTAGAGGGAGCTTTACTCTGTATCTAACCCGTGCTGTACCTGCCCTGGGAGTGTTTGATGGGACAGTGTAGAGGGAGCTTTACTCTGTATCTAACCCGTGCTGTACCTGCCCTGGGAGTGTTTGATGGGACAGTGTAGAGGGAGCTTTACTCTGTATCTAACCCGTGCTGTACCTGCCCTGGGAGTGTTTGATGGGACAGTGTAGAGGGAACTTTACTCTGTATCTAACCCGTGCTGTACCTGCCCTGGGAGTGTTTGATGGGACAGTGTAGAGGGAGCTTTACTCTCTATCTAACCCGTGCTGTACCTGCCCTGGGAGTGTTTGATGGGACAGTGTAGAGGGAGCTTTACTCTGTATCTAACCCGTGTTGTACCTGCCCTGGGAGTGTTTGATGGGACAGTGTCGAGGGAGCTTTACTCTGTATCTAACCCATGCTGTACCAGCCCTGGGAGTGTATGATGGGACAGTGTAGAGGGAGCTTTACTCTGTATCTAACCCGTGCTGTACCTGCCCTGGGAGTGTTTAATGGGACAGTGTAGAGGGAGCTTTACTCTGTATCTAACCCGTGCTGTACCTGCCCTGGGAGTGTTTGATGGGACAGTGTAGAGGGAGCTTTACTCTGTATCTAACCCGTGCTGTACCTGCCCTGGGAGTGTTTAATGGGACAGTGTAGAGGGAGCTTTACTCTGTATCTAACCCGTGCTGTACCTGCCCTGGGAGTGTTTGATGGGACAGTGTAGAGGGAGCTTTACTCTGTATCTAACCCGTGCTGTACCTGCCCTGGGAGTGTTTGATGGGACAGTGTAGAGGGAGCTTTGCTCTGTATCTAACCCGTGCTGTACCTGCCCTGAGAGTGTTTGATGGGACAGTGTAGAGGGAGCTTTACTCTGTATCTAACCTGTTTTGTACCTGCCCTGGGAGTGTTTGATGGGACAGTGTAGAGGGAGCTTTACTCTGTATCTAACCCGTGCTGTACCTGCCCTGGGAGTGTTTAATGGGACAGTGTAGAGGGAGCTTTACTCTGTATCTAACCCGTGCTGTACCTGCCCTGGGAGTGTTTGATGGGACAGTGTAGAGGGAGCTTTACTCTGTATCTAACCCGTGCTGTACCTGCCCTGGGAGTGTTTGATGGGGACAGTGTAGAGGGAGCTTTACTCTGTATCTAACCCGTGCTGTACCTGCCCTGGGAGTGTTTGATGGGACCGTGTAGAGGGAGCTTTACTCTGTATCTAACCCGTGCTGTACCTGCCCTGGGAGTGTTTGATGGGACAGTGTAGAGGGAGCTTTACTCTATCTAACCCGTGCTGTACCTGCCCTGGGAGTGTTTGATGGGACAGTGTAGAGGGAGCTTTACTCTGTATCTAACCTGTGCTGTACCTGACCTGGGAGTGTTTGATGGGACAGTGTAGAGGGAGCTTTACTCTGTATCTAACCCGTGTTGTCCCTGCCCTGGGAGTGTTTGATGGGACAGTGTCGAGGGAGCTTTACTCTGTATCTAACCCGTGCTGTCCCTGCCGTGGGAGTGTTTGATGGGACAGTGTAGAGGGAGCTTTACTCTGTATCTAACCCGTGCTGTACCTGCCCTGGGAGTGTTTGATGGGGACAGTGTAGAGGGAGCTTTACTCTGTATCTAACCCGTGCTGTACCTGCCCTGGGAGTGTTTGATGGGACAGTGTAGAGGGAGCTTTACTCTGTATCTAACCTGTGCTGTACCTGCCCTGGGAGTGTTTGATGGGACAGTGTAGAGGGAGCTTTACTCTATCTAACCCGTGCTGTACCTGCCCTGGGAGTGTTTGATGGGACAGTGTAGAGGGAGCTTTACTCTGTATCTAACCCGTGCTGTACCTGCCCTGGGAGTGTTTGATGGGACAGTGTAGAGGGAGCTTTACTCTGTATCTAACCCGTGCTGTACCTGCCCTGGGAGTGTTTGATGGGACAGTGTAGAGGGAGCTTTACTCTGTATCTAACCCGTGCTGTACCTGCCCTGGGAGTTTTTGATACTGAGACTCCGGCTGCAAAATATGGAAAATTATTTCATTCCACACCAACATTCTTCACCTTGATGTAGATTGAATTACAGGGAGTGAGAGTCAAGGTAGAGAGTGTAATATCCCTTCTGGTCACAGCGTGTTCGTGACATGGTAAACACATGGGAATATCCCCCCTGTTCAATCTCTCTGGGAAAATTGTTTCGTGTGATTTTAGAATGCTTTTACCATATCGCTAGGAATAGTGACCATTCTTCCAGTAAGTTTATTCAGTCACCAGCACATCACGAACTCAGGGAGCTTCCATTTTGGTGACTCATAATTTTCTGGAAAATTTATACAAAACAGAGTTTCACAATTTCCAGTCAAATCACAGGAAGGAAGGGGCTGTAATTGCAATTTCCTGCATGCCAGCTACTCCAGGATCCCTGTAAACACAATCGTCGTGATCAAAGCTTGCTCTTTGTGACAAGCCACATGTTAGATTCGAGCCTAACCCTTACATTCCCGGTCATATTCGGGGATTTTAAACAAATGTCTTTGGAGTATTGGAATAGCTGAACATTACCAATCCATGGGTCAGCACCAAGAAAGGTCAGTCTCAGGGTCAGCAAGAAAGGTCAGTCCATGGGTCAGCAAGAAAGGTCAGTCCATGGGTCAGCAAGAAAGGTCAGTCCATGGGTCAGCACCAAGAAAGGTCAGTCCATGGGTCAGCAAGAAAGGTCAGTCCATGGGTCAGCAAGAAAGGTCAGTCCATGGGTCAGCAAGAAAGGTCAGTCCATGGGTCAGCACCAAGAAAGGTCAGTCCATGGGTCAGCACCAAGAAAGGTCAGGCCAAGGGTCAGCACCAAGAAAGGTCAGTCAATGGGTCAGCACCAAGAAAGGTCAGTCAATGGGTCAGCACCAAGAAAGGTCAGGCCATGGGTCAGCACCAAGAAAGGTCAGTCCATGGGTCAGCACCAAGAAAGGTCAGGCCAAGGGTCAGCACCAAGAAAGGTCAGTCCATGGGTCAGCACCAAGAAAGGTCAGGCCATGGGTCAGCACCAAGAAAGGTCAGGCCAAGGGTCAGCACCAAGAAAGGTCAGTCCAAGGGTCAGCACCAAGAAAGGTCAGTCCATGGGTCAGCACCAAGAAAGGTCAGTCCATGGGTCAGCACCAAGAAAGGTCAGTCCATGGGTCAGCACCAAGAAAGGTCAGTCCATGGGTCAGCAAGAAAGGTCAGTCCATGGGTCAGCAAGAAAGGTCAGTCCATGGGTCAGCACCAAGAAATGTCAGTCCATTGGTCAGCACCAAGAAAGGTCAGGCCATGGGTCAGCACCAAGAAAGGTCAGGCCAAGGGTCAGCACCAAGAAAGGTCAGTCCATGGGTCAGCAAGAAAGGTCAGTCCATGGGTCAGCACCAAGAAAGGTCAGGCCAAGGGTCAGCACCAAGAAAGGTCAGGCCATGGGTCAGCACCAAGAAAGGTCAGGCCAAGGGTCAGCACCAAGAAAGGTCAGTCCAAGGGTCAGCACCAAGAAAGGTCAGGCCAAGGGTCAGCACCAAGAAAGGTCAGGCCATGGGTCAGCACCAAGAAAGGTCAGGCCAAGGGTCAGCACCAAGAAAGGTCAGGCGAAGGGTCAGCACCAAGAAAGGTCAGGCCAAGGGTCAGCACCAAGAAAGGTCAGGCCAAGGGTCAGCACCAAGAAAGGTCAGGCCAAGGGTCAGCACCAAGAAAGGTCAGGCAAAGGGTCAGCACCAAGAAAGGTCAGGCCAAGGGTCAGCACCAAGAAAGGTCAGTCCAAGGGTCAGCACCAAGAAAGGTCAGGCCAAGGGTCAGCACCAAGAAAGGTCAGTCTGTGGGTCAGCACCAAGAAAGGTCAGTCCATGGGTCAGCACCAAGACTTTCTCCCAAAGTTGTCTTTGAAAGTGAACCTGATCCTCTTTCCACTCTAGGAAATCTCTTCCCAGTCCAATTGCACGAGTTATTTATGAAAGAGGGGAGGGTGAAATCGTGCCTCTTGCTGCCACCATATAATTAACAAGTTCTCTTTTCACTGATGTGCTCTCTCTGGAGCGAGTGACATTTCAATTCTATTCAATTCAATTCAAATCGCTTTATTGGCATGATAAGGTACATCTTATGTTGCCAAAGCATCAAAAAACATTTATGGTTGAACACCTAAACGCAGATCTATCCATACAGTGTATAAACAGATATATCCCTGAGTGTATAAATATACATTCGTATAGTTTGTATATACTCTTTTCTTAGGTTTAATGGTTGTCCCTCTGTTTATGGCAAGCTGTAACATAGTGTGCCGCTAAGGTTACACAATTTCTCTGTTCCCCTAGTAGGTATGGGAGTTTTTGGTCGTCATTCAAATTTCTGAATTTAGGGCATATTTTTGTGAATTTTGGGTAGAAATTCTCCCTGATGCCCTGATATTTTCCATAAGCTGTGAGGAAGTGCATCTCTGGCTCCACCACTCCCTGACTGCAGTGAGAGCATATCCTGTCCTCTCTTGGCAGCCGGGTCTGTCTGTGTCTGCCTTTTTCGATGGCCAGGCTATGTTCACTAAGTCTGTACATTGTCAAGGTTTTTCTCAGTTTGCTATCCTTTACCATGGTCAGGTATTCAGCCATGTTGTATTGTCTGTTTAGGGCCAAGTAGCAATTGAGTTTGTTTTGGGTTTTTGTTGTTTCTGCCCAATATGACAGATATTTTTCCTTTTGCTTAGTGACCATTGTGTTGGGTCGAATTCTCTGTGCTACGATGTCACTGTCCTGGGGCTGGTTATTGTTAGTAGTGTTAGTAGTTACTTCACTGAGTCCCAGGACTAGTTGACTGAGGGTATTCTTCTTTATGGTCATCTCTTGGCATTTCAGGGCTTCGTAATGATAGCAGTGGGGGTTGCTCATTTTTAGGTGTTTCCAAAATTTGGTGGCTCTTTTTTGGATAGTAATTATTAATGGATATTGGCCTAGTTCTGCCCTGCATGCATTGTTTATGGTTTTCCTTTGAGTCCGGAGGATACTTTTACAGAATTCTGCATGTAGGATCTCAATTGGGTGTTTGTCCCATTTTGCAAATTCTTGTTGTGTTAGCGGTCCCCACACCTCACTGCCATCGAGTGCAATTGGTTCAATTACTGATTTAAAAATTTTGAGCCAAATGCTAATTGGGATTTCTATTTGGATTGATTTTTTAATGGCATAGAAAGCCCTTCTTGCTTTCTCTTTCAGTTCATTCACAGCCAGATGAAAATTTCCCGTAGAGCTGATTTTTAAGCCCAAGTATGTGTAGTTAGTGGTTTGTTCAATTTTAGTTGTTCCTAGTGTGAAATTTATTCTGGGTCCCTGATGTCTGGATCTTTGCTGGAACACAAGGACTTTGGTTTTTTGGGGGTTTATTGTCAGGGCCCAGGTCTGACAGAATGACTCTAGCAGATCCAGGTTCTGCTGTAGACCCTCCTTAGTTGGTGACAGCAGAACCAGGTCATCTGCATAGAGGAGGAATTTAACCTTGGATTCACATAGGGTGAGGCCGGGTGCTGTAGATTGTTCAAGTAGTTTTGCCAATTCATTTATGCAAATATTAAAGAGTGTCGGTGAGATGGGCGAGCCCTGTGTCACACCACGCCCCTGTGGGAAGTATTTTGTTTGTTTGTCTCCAATTTTAACTGCACATTTATTGTTTGTATACATTGATTTAATTACATCATATGTTTTCCCCCCTACACCACTTTCAATAAGTTTCAAGAATAGATTGTCGTGCCAGATGGAATCGAAAGCCTTCTGGAAATCTATAAAGCAGGCAAAAATTTTGCTTTTGTTTTGTTGAACATGTTTGTCAATTAGGGTCTGCAGAGTGAAGATATGATCTGATGTTCTATAGTTTGGTAGGAATCCAATTTGGCTTTTACTCAAGACATTGTGCTCCTCAAGGAAGTTTATAAGTCTTTTGTTTATGATACTACAGAAAACCTTCCCCAGGTTACTGTTTACACAGATGCCTCGATAGTTATTTGGGTCAACTTTGTCTCCACTTTTGTATATGGGCGTTATGAGTCCTTTGTTCCAGATATCAGGGATGTAACCGACACTCAGAACCAAGTTGAAGAGTTTCAGTATAGCCAATTTCATTTTATCGTCCCTGTGTTTAATCATCTTGCTTAGGATGCCGTCTGCACCGCAAGCTTTTCCTGGTCGCAGGTCCTTGAGTTTGTGGGATTCCGGCCATGACACAGAGGAGATGCAACATGAAGGCAGCTGTCGGGGAAGATCCCACGCGTCGTTCTCATTCGCTGTGCTCTAGAGTGTGGTCCTTGCACCACAGTCCGTTCACTTCTGGCACCTGTATTGATGGCCAGCCCACACTATGGGATAAAGATCTCCTCTCTGTTAAGGATGAGGTGGTCAGCGGTGTAGATGTTGCAGTCAGGCCGCGCAGTATAACCACTGTCCGGTGGCCTGGCCCGACCTGATCGTTCGGGTCAGCTTTATTTGCACAGGGAGGGTGAGCTCCCGGTCTAACCCGGGCCCGATGTTCACAGCTCCTGAAAATCCTCCACAAACGGGTTGTGAGTAAATGTAAAGGGTCGGCGCCACTTAAAGGTAAGCGATGCGCGTGGGAACTAAATGCGGGCCATCGCTGCAAAAGCTGATGATATTTCCGCCTCGGGTTAACAAAAATACCCGAACAAGCCCAGTGGGCGAGACAGTCACTGCAAAGGCAGGAAGCGGAGTATGTGGCTGAGCGGGGCAGCCTCCCGCTTGATGGCCGGTGAAATGGGTGAGTAGCGATGAGGGTCAGCCTGCCACAGGACTGCATGCAGCAGGTTGGAAGGAGGAAGCGAATTTGAGGCCACATTCGTCCATTACTGCCACAGTACACTACCCCGGTGCATATTAACTGCAGGTGCCCTTGCAACAGATGGTACCGCTGGCTGTTAAAGTCCCTTGACAGTGTCGGTGCACGTTAGGAGGATGCAAAGAGGCTTCAAGGCGATTTAGACAAGTTGAGTGAGTGGGCAAATACATGGCAGATGCAGTATAACGTGGATAAATGTGAAATTATCCACTTCGGTAAGAAAAACAGAAAGGCAGAGTGTTATTTAAATGGTGCTAGATTGGGAAATGCTGGTGTACAAAGGGACCTGGGTGTCCTTGTACACCAGTCACTGAAAGCAAACATGCAGGTGCAGCAAGCAGTTAGGAAGGCAAATGGTATGTTGGCCTTCATTGCAAGAAGATTTGAGTACAGGAGCAAGGATGTCTTACTACAGTTATACAGGGCCTTGGTGAGACCACACCTGGAGTACTGTGTGCAGTTTTGGTCTCCTTACCTAAGAAAGGATATACTTGCCATAGAGGGAGTGCAGCGAAGGTTCACCAGACTGATTCCTGGGATGGCAGGACTGTCGTATGAGGAGAGATTGGGTCGACTAGGCCTGTATGCACTAGAAGTGGCAGGCAATGACTATCTCCAACAAGTGAGAGTCTAACCACCTACCCTTGACATTCAATGGCATTACCATCGCTGAATCCCCCACCATCGGTCACCATTGACCAGAAACTTAACTGGACCAGCCACATAAATACTGTGGCAACAAGAGCAGGTCAGAGGCTGGGTATTCTGCGGCGAGTGTCTCACCTCCTGACTCCTCAAAGCCTTTCCACCAACTACAAGGCACAAGTAAGGAGTGTGATGGAATACTCTCCACTTGCCTGGATGAGTGCAGCTCCAACAACACTCAAGAAGCTCGACACCATCCAGGACAAAGCAGCCCCGCTTGATTGGTACCCCATCCACCACCTTAAACATTCACTCCCTCCACCACCGGCGCACCATGGCTGCAGTGTGTACCATCTACAAGATGCACTGCAGCAACTCGCCAAGGCTTACATAAGAACATAAGAAATAGGAGCAGGAGTAGGCCAATCGGCCCCTCGAGCCTGCTCCGCCATTCAATAAGATCATGGCTGATCTGATCCTAACCGCCAATCCACTATCACAGAACCATCTCCTGAATCTAACAGAATTAGACACACAAAATAGGAGCAGGATCAGGCTACACGGCCCCTGGGCCCGCTCCGCTACCCACAGGGCCATGACCGATCCGAACCTAGACTCATGTCCAAATTCCTGCCCGCTCCCCGTAACCCTTAATTCCCTTTACTTCTAGGAAACTGTCTATTTCTGTTTTAAATTTATGTATTGATGTAGCTTCTACAGCTTTTTGGGGCAGCATATTCCATGGACCTACCCCCCTCTGAGTGAAGTAGTTCCTCCTCATCTCAGTTTTGAAAGAGCAGCACCTCCCAAACCCGCGACCTCTTCCACCTAGAAGGACAAGGGCAGCAGGCACATGGGAACACCACCACCTCCAAGTTCCCCTCCAAGTCACACACCATCCTGACTTAGAAGTATATCGGCCGATCCTTCTTCGTCGCTGGGTCAAAATCCTGGAACTCCCTCCCTAACAGCACTGTGGGAGTACCTTCACCACACGGACTGCAGCGGTTCAAGAAGGTGGCTCACCACCACCTTCTCAAGGGGCAACTAGGAATGGGCAATAAATGCTGGCATTGCCAGCGATGCCCTGATCCCATAAACAAATTTTAAAAAAGTTTAGAAGAATGAGAGAGGATCTCATTGAAACGTATAAAATTCTGACAGGGCTAGACAGATTAGATGCAGGGAGGATGTTTCCCCTGGCTGGGGGGTCTAGAACGAGAGGTCACAGTCTCAGGATACAGGGTAGGACATTTAGGACTGAGATGAGGAGAAATTTCTTCACTCAGAGGGTGGTGAACCTGTGGAATTCTCTACCACAGAAGGCTGTGGAGGCCAAGTCACTGAATATATTTAAGAAGGAGATCGATAGATTTCTAGACACAAATGGCATCAAGGGGTATGGGGAAAGAGCGGGAATATTGAGATAGAGGATCAGCCTTGATCATATTGAATGGCGGAGCAGGCTCGAAGGGCCGAATGGCCGACTCCTGCTCCTATTTTTCTATGTTTCTGTGTCAGTTGCAGCATCTGTGTACCGACCCGGAGCTTGGGTGTGTTGCCTGTATCTGTGGGCGGGCAGGCACCGCCAGCCTCTGGTGCCGCCTGGCATTGTCCCACTGCTCCTCTCTTACTCCAAAGAAAATGTAAGTGAAGGGGAATTGCCAATGGAAAACCCATTGTCCAAATAATGTGGATCTGCCAAAAAAAATTGTAAAGCCTCCTGATCCGCCGAGTGAAAACAGGAATAAAAAGAAAGCAAGAAATAATGCCAGGCCGATAAAAACAATTCCATAAACATTTCTGCAGAGCACAGAGTGGGATTAAAGGGAGTGGACTTGAACAGAGTGCCTTGGTTGGGAATTTGGAAAGAGTGGGAATTTCTGGTAAGTATTGGGTAAGTAGAAGCTGTAAAAAGTGAAATTTAGTTTAAGATTTTGATTTTAACATAGAACTTTATAAAAACTGTAGTTAACAGGAGTTGCCTGCCCGGGGAGATAACGGTCAGTGTTTGTCTTGAGCAGACGCTAATCACCGGGAGCAGCAGAGCGGAATCATCACTTGCAAATTGGGTGAGGCTCCAAGAGTATGAAAGTAAACATTCTGTAGAGCACAGAGTGGTCTGCACAGAGCGGGATTAAACGGAGTGGACTTGAACAGTGTTTTAGTTGGGAATTTGGAAAGAGTGGGAATTTGGAGAAGAGAGGGAAGGAGTTGTTGCTTTTTGCCGACACTACTTGTAGTGCTTTGTGTTACAGGTAGATATTTAATTTCAGTACCCTTAACTTAATCTAGATCAAGTAAGTAGTCAAGAAACTACACTGCAAACGAAGTTACCTAATTAAATAAAACAAGGTCATATAGGGATTGCAGTGCAGGTGGTGTGTCGCAACTGCAGCATGTGGGAGTTTGTGGAGAGCAGTGTGATCCTGGACAACCACATGTGCAGTAAGTGCCTGCATCTTGAGGAACGTCAGCTAAGAGTTTTTGAGCTGGAGTCTGAGGTGCAGACATTGTGGGGCATCAGGGATGGGGAAGAGTTACCTGGACACTTTGATCCAGGAAGCAGTCACACCCCTTAGGTTAGGCAGTGGTACAGGTCTGGTTAGTGGTCAGGGACAGGAGGCTGTGACTGCAACTCAGGCAGGTAAGGGGACCCCAGGTGCAGTGCTGGAGGAGACTCAGCCTTTGTCCTTGTCCAACAGGTATGAGGTTCTTGCTGCCTGTGTGGATGAGGGAAAAGCCTGCAGGATGGATGAGCAAGCTGACCATGGCACCATGGTGCAGGAGGCCATTCAAGTGGGGGGAGTGAAAGGGAATGTAGTTGTGGTAAGGGACAGTATAGTCAGGGGTTTAGATACTGTTCTCTGCAGCCGCGGCCGAGAGTTCCGAAGGTTATGTTGCCTGCTCGGTGCCAGGGTTAAAGACATCTCCTCACAGCTGGAGAAGAACTTGGAGAGGGAGGGGGAGGATCCAGTTGTCGTGGTCCACGTAGGAACCAACGGCATAGGTGGAACTAGGAATGAGATTCTGCTGAGGGAGTTTGAGGAGCTAGGGTCCAAATTAAAAAGCAGAACCTCAAAGATAATAATCTCTGGATTGTTACCTGAGCCACGTGCAAATTGGCATAGGACCAAACAGATTAGAGGTTTAAATGCGTGGCTCAAAGAGTGGTGTGGGAGGAAGGGGTTTCAGTTCATGGGGCACTGGCACCAGTACTGGGGAAAGAGGGAGCTGTTCCATTGGGACGAGCTCCACTTAAACTGGGCTGGAACCAGTGTTCTAGCGAACCGAATATCTAGGGCAGTAGACAGGGCTTTAAACTAATGAAGGGGGGGTGGGAGGATTCAGGAAAGAGTAAATTTAAAAGCAGCAAGAGAAATGTCGAGGCTCTAGAGCAGAGTAGAGTTTGGGGTAAAAATAAGCAGAGTGGGTCAGGAAGGGACAGAGAGAGTAACAAAGGTCATAGGGCATCAGTGACTAAGGTGACATCAGGGAAAAATAGAAATAAGTCAAAGCAAAAGGCACAAAACTCAATGCGCGAAGCATTCACAACAAAATAGATGAATTAATAGCGCAGATAGAAATGAACAGGTTTGATCTAATAGCCATAATGGAGACGTGGTTGCAAAGTGACCAAGGTTGGGAACTAAATATTCCAGGATACTTAACTTTTAGAAGAGATAGGCAAAATGGAAAAGGAGGAGGGGTAGCCCTGAGAATAAAGGATGGGGTAAAGACAGTAGAGAGAAAGGATCTTAGCTCCGAAAATCAACAAGTAGAATCAGTTTGGGTGGAGCCAGTTTGGGTGGAGCTAAGAAACAGCAAGGGGCAGAAAACATTGGTGGGAGTTGTTTATAGGCCCCCAAACAGTAGGTGTAATGTAGGGCAGAGTATAAATCAGGAAATTAGAGGCACATGTAACAAGGGTAATACAATAATCATGGGGGACTTTAATCTACATATAGACTGGGCAAACCTAATTTGCAGTAATAGTGTGGAGGACCAATTCATCTAATGTATGCAAGATAGTTTTCTCGATCAGTATGTTAAGGAATCAACTAGGGAACAGGCTATTTTAGATCTAGTATTGTGCAGCAAGAAAGGGTTAATTACTAACCTTGTAGTAAAGGGGCCTTTAGGGAAGAGTGACCATAATATGATAGAATTTATATTGAGTTTGAAAGTGACTTAGTTAAATTCAAAACTAGTGTCTTAAATCTAAAGAAAGCAAACTACGAAGGTATGAGGGGTGAGTTGACTAAGGTAGATTGGGAAACTACATTAAAAGGTATGACAGTGGATGAGCAATGGCTAGCATTTAAAGAATTAATACATAATTTACAACAAATAAACATTCCTTTAGGCACAAAACCCCACAGGAAAAGTGGTCCAACCGTGGCTAACAAGAGAAGTTAAAGATATTATTAGATAAAAGGAAGAGGTTTATAATGTTGCCAAAAAGAGCAGCAAGCCTGAGGATTGGGAGTATTTTAGAATTCTGCAAAGGATGACCAAGAAATTGATGACAAAAGGAAAAATAGAATATGAGAGAAAACTAGCGAGAGACATAAAAACAGACTGTAAAACCTTCTTCAGGTATGTAAAAAGGAAAAGATTAGTGAAAGTAAATGTGGGTCCCTTACAGGCTGAGACAGGAAATTATAATGGGAAATAAGGAAATGGCAGAGAAATTAAACAAATACTTTGTGTCTGTCTTCATGGAAAAAGACACAAAAAACTTTCTGGAAATAGTGGAGAACTAAGGGTCTAGCGAGAATGAGGAACTGAAAGATATTAGTATTAGTAAAAAATAGTACCGGAGAAATTAATGGGACTGAAAGCTGATAAATCCCCTGGACCGGTCAGTGCCAGTACTGGTCAGTGTCTGTATCAGTCAGTATCTGTATTGGTCAGTGTCTGTATTGGTCGGTGTCTGTATTGGTCAGTGTCAGTGTCTGTACCGGTCAATGTCTGTACCGGTCACTGTCTGTACTGGTCAGTGTCAATACTGGTCAGTGTCTGTATCAGTCAGTGTCTGTATTGGTCAGTGTCTGTATTGGTCAGTGTCAGTGTCTGTACCGGTCAATGTCTGTACCGGTCACTGCCAGTACTGGTCAGTGTCAATACTGGTCAGTGTCTGTATCAGTCAGTATCTGTACCGGTCAGTGTCTGTATTGGTCGGTGTCTGTATTGGTCAGTGTCAGTGTCTGTACCGGTCAATGTCTGTATCGGTCACTGTCTGTACTGGTCAGTGTCAATACTGGTCAGTGTCTGTATCAGTCAGTATCTGTACCGGTCAGTGTCTGTATTGGTCAGTGTCAATACTGGTCAGTGTCTGTATCAGTCAGTGTCTGTACTGGTCAGTGTCTGTATCGGTCAATGTTTGTATCAGTCAGTGTCTGTATCGGTCACTGTCTGTACCGGTCAGTGTCTGTATCGGTCAATGTCTGTACTGGTCAGTACCAGTACCGGTCAGTGTCTGTATCGGTCAGTGTCTGTACCGGTCAGTGTCTGTACCGGTCAGTGTCTGTACCGGTCAGTGTCAGTACCGGTCAGTGCCAGTACCGGTCAGTGTCTGTATCGGTCAATGTCTGTACTGGTCAGTACCAGTACCGATCAGTGTCTGTATCGGTCAGTGTCTGTACCGGTCAGTGTCTGTACCGGTCAGTGTCAGTACCGGTCAGTGCCAGTACCGGTCAGTGTCTGTATCGGTCAATGTCTGTATCAGTCAGTGTCAGTACCGGTCAGTGTCTGTACTGGTCAGTACCGGTCAGTACCAGTACTGGTCAGTGTCTGTATCGGTCAATGTCTGTATCAGTCAGTGTCAGTACCGGTCAGTGTCTGTACTGGTCAGTACCGGTCAGTGCCAGTACTGGTCAGTGTCTGTATCGGTCAATGTCTGTATCAGTCAGTGTCTGTACCGGTCAGTGCCAGTACCGGTCAGTGCCATTACCGGTCAGTGTCAGTACCGGTAATTATGCAACTAGTCTGTTCCTGGAAAATGGGAGACATTAGCATTCGGACGAAATTTGCACCAATTCTTAACCATTTACATTTGACTCACACCAATGCACAAAACTTCGCCTCATAATTCTTTATGAATTGAAACATAGGAAGAGTAGGAGGCCATTCAGCCCCTCGAGCCTGTTCCGCCTTTCCAGTTAGATCACGGCTGATCTGCACCTCCACTCCATTAACCCGCAGTTTCTCCCTATCCCCTATCCCCTGACCCCCTGACCCCCTGAACCAACAACATTCTATTGATCTCAATGCTGAAAGCTCCAATTGATCCCCGGCATCCATAGCCTTTTGGGGGAGAGTGTTGCAGATTTCCACCCCCCCCCCGCCGTGAGTAAAAAATGCTTCTTAATTTCACTCCGGAACGGCCGGGCCCGGGGTTAAGATCAGCCGCCCTTGTTCTGGTCTCGCCCCAACAGAGGGAATAGTTTCTCTCTATCTACCTGATCAAATCCTTTTATCAGTGTAAACATGACAATTGGATCATCCCCTCAATCTTCTAAACTCATGGGAATAAGAGCCAAGTTTAAGCAACCTGTCCTCATAATTTAACCCTTTCAGCCCCGGTATCATTCTGGTGAATCTGCGCTGCCCTCCCTCCGAGGCCGAGATATCCTCCCTGAGGGGCGGGGCCCAGACCTGAACCCAGTGTCCAGAGGGGGTCTGACCAGAGCTCGGTACAGCTGAAGCTTCACTTCCTCATGTCCCAGCCCCCTCGAAATAAAGTCCGACATTCCACTGGCCTTTTTGGTTACATTTTGGTACCTGTCTTATGTTCTGTCCACTAGCTCCTAGGGATCTGTGGACTGGACAGGCCTCAGGATTCTTCACATTCAGGCTCTGGTGAAACCTTAAACGTGGCAATAAGTGAATGGCAGTGCAGCACACACTGAATGTTGCTGAATATTAAACATTGCCTTAAGGGCAGAAACGTTGTTGAGAACAGCAGTAAGCAATTAAAGTCAACTCGCCCGTGTCTTTCTGATAGATCTCAAACCTCCTTCTCATGATATCCCCCATTCCCATATCTTTTTAGGATGATATCTAGTTGTTTGTTGTTCCTGTTTCTGTGACCCATTCAGTGGCCTTGCTGGTAACTTACTCCACAACTCGGTTACTGTTCTAACTTTTAACCTAGTAATTTCTTTCTCCTCTAGATCCCCCCCTTGCCAGATGGTGCTATTCCTTGTTGGGGTTTAGTTCCAGATACATTTTAACTTCTATTCCCCGGTATTCAAAGTTTGTTCTTTTCCACAGAGAATATTTTGGAGCAGATTTTCAACTTGCCACTCGGGTGTAAAGCTGACATTGGGATCAATGGAAATAAAACCGTGATTCCCAACACCAGTTTCCAGTGTCTCAGCACTTTCAGAATTATCCTAAAATATTTGAAAACTTTGCTGTTCATACGGTATTTTCAGGCTGCCTTCTTTTACTCTCTTTTCTTTTCCACTGCCCCTTCCTCTCTCCCTCATTGTGTAATGTTTCAAAATCCTCTCCCTGAACAGCCTCCCCGATCCACCTTCCACAAACTGCAACTCATTCACTGCACCATTTCCAGCCTGCTCACCGCCACACAGTGCGGCACTCCCATCACCCAGCCCTCCTCAAACCCCACCGACTCCTCTCCAAATACTGATTATAATATCCTGTCCTCGCTTTCAAATCCCCTCATGGCCTCAGTCCACGCAGTCGTACATCACACTCCAAATCTCCATTCCTCAGACACCAATGGTAGCAATGCTGTTTCTGAGACTCCACCGCACCCCCCGAACATACCCCCCCGAATATACCCCCCCCCCGAATATACCCCCCCCCGAATATACCCCCACACCCCCCAACAGCCCCCCCCGGAACACCCCCCCGGAGCACCCCCCCACCCCCGAATATACCCCCCCGAATATAGCCCCCCCACCCCCAACACACACTCCCAACACACCCCCCGGAACACCCCCCCACCCCCGAATATACCCCCCGAATATAGCCCCCCCACCCCAAACACACCCCCCGGAACACCCCCCCACCCCCGAATATACCCCCTGAATATACCCCCCCACCCCCAACACATACCCCCAACACATACCCCCGGAACACCCCCCCAACCCCAAATATGCCCCCCCCGAATATACCCCCCCACCCCCAACACACACCCCCAACACGCCCCCCCCCCGATGTAAAAAGACTACTGAGCGCTTGGTTTGAGTATAAAACAAGGCTTTAATCAACTGTTTCACAACCATGAGATTTCTAGTTACATCACTAGTTCCTGGTTACAGAAACATCCTGAGCAAGCTGGGCCCACGCCCGAGTATTTATACTCCTTGGACGGCGCCACCAGCTGGCCGCCCAATGTTATTTCATGACAACCACCAATACACACACCTGGAACAACCCCCCCCCCCCAACCCCCAACACTCTCCCCAACCCCCAACACACACCCCACCCCCTCAACACTCCCCCCCCCAACACCCCCACAACACAACACTCCCCCCCACAACACTCCCCCCCCCCCCCCACGCACCCTGTGGAGCCCCCTCCCTAAATCCCTCGGCCTGGGCCACCTCCCTACCTGATTTCAGAAGTTTTCTAAAAGCCTCTCTCTTTGTCTATCACCACCCCTCACTGGCCGTGCTGAGATGCTGAGATGCCTGTGTCTGTGTGTGTCTGAGATGCCTGTGTCTGTGTGTGTCTGAGGACCTCTATAGAACTCGCAGATGTTGTGCGAGACACATTTACTGAGAGTGTAAGCACATTTCAGACCGACATTCCTCTCGACATTCCCGGGACGCATAAAACATCAGCAGAAAGCTGCACCAACTCTGCCCTGCCGTGTCTGATATTGACAGGAATTAAAAGGGAAAACTCTTACCATCATAGTCTGGAGTTGTGCAACCTGCTGCCCGACTCCAGAGCAGCACAACCAGCAGCAGATTACAACCCATTTCGGGGCACTTGTCCTGTGAGCTGCAAAGACAGCAATGTTTCCGAGCCGAGTGTCGAGGCTGGAGGCTGTGAAAGAACATGGGAAGAAGCGGACTGCAGATGGATATCAATGTTTTTCTACTGAGATCAGCAGCCTGTGTAAACATCACAGGCCAACTTGGTGACGTTTTGGGTCCTGGATTCCGGAGAGGATTTTAATAAGTTAGATTAAACCGTTAAACAAAAAGGGCTAAAGCTGTAAACATTTTTTCTAAAAAATGTCCTATAATTGAAATATTGGAGGAAAATTCCTACTTTTTCTTTCTCTCGCTCTCTCTGTCCCATTGCAGAACTCACAGCACAGGTGTCCCGTGTGGCCGACAGTGTTAGGAGCACAAGTAGAGAATCATCGTCTGAGAAATATTCCTCATTCCCGGCTGCCCCGAGACCCACAGCAATATCTGAAGGGCAGCGGTTCTAGAACCCCAATTGCATAATTTATTTCCCCCAGATGGAGGAATTTGTGGGGTTTGATCAGTGGGCCCCTGCTTAAACCCAACTAACCTTCAAACAGATAGTGGGAAGAATTGAAACTAAAACAGGATTTCCGGCATTTTGAGTTTATTTTCTTCTAATTTATATTGGGACAAATTTATTTACTCAAAGAATGAGGGACATTTCGGGCAATCTGCCTGCTGGGATAATTACCACCCTCTGGTTCCCCTGCTGGGAGAATCACCGCCCTCTGTTACCCCTGCTGGGAGGCTCACCGCCCTCTGTTACCCCTGCTGGGAGAATCACCGCCCTCTGATACCCCTGCTGGGACAATCACTGCCCTCTGTTACCCCTGCTGGGAGGCTCGCTGCTCTCAGGACACTCAGCTATATTTCTGTTTACATTTGATATTACTTTCTAACATTGTATTCTGTAAACCAAACGCAGATTATCTGGGAGTAACCGTAGAAAGCACGGGATGAGAAACGACTGTTTGATCCAACACACCAGCTCCATTCGTGGGCCGTGAGCCACGACCCCTGTCATGGGCTCCGCTCCACCCACTGAATCTCTTGAGCATAAAAAAACCCTGACCCCAAAGGGAATCAACCACAACCCCAGAATATTCGTCCATCTTCACACCTCCACTATTCAACCATGGCCTCCTCCCCTCCAGCCAACCTCCCCCATCCCATCGCACCGGGACCCTTTCGTTCTGCCTCCGCTTGCGCCTACGTAAACCTGAGGTCATCCAAAGCTCGGCTGCCCGTGTCCTAACTCGCACCAAGTCCCGTTCACCCATCACCCCCTGTGCTCGCTGACCCACATTGGCTCCCGGTCCAGCAACGCCTCGATTTTAAAATTCTCATCCTTGTTTTCAAATCCCTCCATGGCCTCACCCCCCCTCCCTATCTCTATAATCTCCCCCAGCCCCACAACCCCCCCGAGATATCTGCGCTCCTCTAATTCTGCCCTCTTGAGCATCCCTGATTATAATCGCTCCACCATTGGTGGCCGTGCCTTCTGTTGCCTGGGCCCGAGCTCTGGAATTCCCTCCCTAAACCTCTCCGCCTCGCTACCTCTCTTTCCTCCTTTAAAACACTCCTTTAAACCGACCTCTTTGACCAAACTTTTGGTCACCTGCCCTAATTTATCCTTATGTGGCTCGGTGTCAATTTTATGTCTTAAAATACTCCTGTGCAGCGCCTTGTGACGTTTTACTACGTTAAAGGTGCTATATAAATACAAGGTGTTGTTGTTGTAACCTCCAGCCCGGTTCCCAGCCAGATATTTATCCAGTTAATCATCTGAGACTGGATTGTTGTTCACATTCCCACGGCTCTGTGACTCTTCAATCAAATTCCTCACTGGCTGTTGGGTCAGAGTCACAGGCCATTTCTCAAAGCAAATTGCAAACTTCGACCCATTAGAAGTGATTTGAGAAGAATTCATTTCATCTTTTCCATTGATAAATGATGGACTTGTGAACCTGGCTCGGACTCTGCACACAGTTATGGAGGCTTCGTGTTTCTTTTTACTTTTTAATTTTTCCACCAATTTTCTCACCGCTTCCTCCTCCCCGATATTAATAGACTGTTGTTGGATGATAATATATGTACAATTGAACAAACTGTTTATTTCGTTGCGCAGCTGTGGTGCTGTTAATTAAATTAAGGAAAACACACAATTTTACCCTTTCACTGGAAGAAACCAGCAGTTCATATTCTGTGGCTGAAGGGTGTCGCCCTCCTTGCTCTGCGGTACTACGAGAATATCTTATCTCTTTACACAAATTTCCTGTGCACTCTCTTTTACATTTGTATGAGCTTGCTGTTTCTCAGAAGTGGACACTTGCATGTCATGTACTCAAGTTAAAAATACAATTCCTCGGTACTGTAATCTTTCAGTGTCAGCTCTAGCACAGTGAGTCACTCTCTCACCTCTGAGTCAGAAGGCTGTGGGTTCAAGTCCCACTCCAGAGACTTGAAACATAGAAGATAGGAGCAGGAGTAGGCCATTCGGCCCCTCGAGCCTGCTCCGCCATTCAATGCAATCATCGCTAGGTAGAAGATTAAAGAGCAGGACCTCAAAGGTTGTAATCTCTGGATTACTCCCGGTGCCACGTGCTAGTGAGTACAGGAATAGGAAGATAGAACAGATGAATGCGTGGCTAAAGGGATGGCGCAGGAGGGAGGGCTTTAGTTTCCTGGATCACTGGGCCTGCTTCTGGGAAAGGTGGGACTTGTACAAGTCGGATGGTTTACACCTGAACCAGAGGGGGACCAACATCCTTGCGGGGAGGTTTGCTAGCACTGTTGGGGGGGGTTTAAACTAACTTGGCAGGGGGATGGGATACAGAGTGGAGCTATAGTAGGGAGTGATTTACAGCCAAATACGGAGGAAAAAACAAGTCAGCTGGGAAGGCAGAGCAAATATGTGAAGGCAAAAGGGAATATAGCAAGGCTGGAAGGCATTTATTTTAATGCAAGGAGTCTTGCAAATAAGGTGGATGAACTGAAGTTGTTGTTGAACACATGGGAGTACGATATTGTTGCTATCACGGAGACATGGTTGAGGGAGGGGCAAGACTGGCAGCTCAATATTCCGGGGTACAGAATCTTCAGGCGAGACAGAGGGGGAGGTATAAGAGGAGGGGGTGTCGCAATATTAATTAAGGAGTCAATTACTGCAGTAAGGAGGGATGATATATTAGCAGGTTCCTCTAATGAGGCCATATGGGTGGAGCTTAAAAACAAAAAGGGGGCAAGCACTTTGCTGGGAGTGTACTATAGGCCTCCAAACAGTCAGGGGGAGATAGAGGAACAGATATGTAGGCAAATCTCAGAGAAATGTGCAAATAATAGGGTAATAATAATGGGGGATTTCAACTTCCCCAATATTAACTGGGATAGTCAGAATGTGAAAGGCTCAGAGGGTGTAGAATTCTTAAAGTGCATCCAGGAGAGCTTTTTGAGCCAGCATGTAGAAAGTCCTACAAGAGAGGGGGCGGTACTGGACCTAATTCTAGGGAATGTGGCCGGCCAAGTGGAAAAAGTGCTAGTAGGTGAGCACTTTGGTGACAGTGACCATAATATGGTGAGATTTAAGGTGGTCATGGAAAAGGACAGGGATGGGCCGGAAATAAAGGGTCTAAATTGGAGGAAGGCCGATTTTAATAGGATAAGGCAGGATCTGGCCAAAATGGACTGGGATCAGCTACTTGTAGGAAAATCCGCATCGGAGCAATGGGAGGCTTTCAGAAGGGAGATTGAGATCATACAATGGCAACATGTTCCCGTAAAGGTCAAGGGTGGTTCCAAAAACCACAGGGAACCTTGGATGTCAGGGGATATACGAGAATGGATTAGGAAAAAAAGGAGGGCTTTTGGCAGATACAAAAGGCTAAAGACGGAGGAAGCCCTAGAGGAGTACAAAAAGTGCAGGGGGATACTTAAAAAAGAAATTAGGAGATCAAGGAGGGGCCATGAAATAACACTGGCGAACAAAATAAAGGAAAATCCTAAGATGTTTTATAAGTATATTAAGGGTAAGAGGATAACTAGGGAAAAAATAGGGCCCATTAGGGACAAAAGTGGCAATCTGTGTGTGGAGCCGGAAGATGTAGGAGGGGTTCTAAATGAATTTTTTGCATCTGTTTTCACTATGGAGAAGGACGATGTAGACATAGAAATAGGGCGGGGGGACTGTGATATGCTCGAACATATTAACATCGAGAGGGAGGAGGTATTGGCGGTTTTAGCTGGCCTAAAAATGGATAAATCCCCAGGCCCGGACGAAATGTATCCCAGGCTGCTGTGTGAGGCAAAGGAAGAGATTGCGGGGGCTCTAACACATATATTCAGGACCTCTCTGGCCACAGGGGATGTGCCAGAGGGCTGGAGAACCGCTAATGTAGTACCATTATTCAAGAAGGGAAGTAGGGAAAAACCGGGGAACTACAGGCCAGTGAGCCTAACATCAGTGGTAGGAAAATTATTGGAAAAAATTCTGAGGGACAAAATTTGTCTCCACTTGGAGAGGCAAGGATTAATCAGGGATAGTCAACATGGCTTTGTCAAGGGGATCATGTCTGACTAATTTGATTGAATTTTTTGAGGGGGTGACTAGGTGTGTGGATGAGGGTAACGCAGTGGATGTGGTATACATGGATTTCAGTAAGGCCTTCGATAAAGTCCCGCACAGGAGACTGGTCAAGAAGGTAAGAGCCCATGGAATCCAGGGTGCCTTGGCACATTGGATACAAAACTGGCTTAGTGGCAGAAGGCAGAGGGTGATGGTCGAAGGTTGTTTTTGTGACTGGAAGCCTGTGGCCAGTGGGGTACAACAGGGATCGGTGCTGGGTCCCTTGCTGTTTGTGGTCTACATTAATGACTTGGATATGAATGTAAAAGGTATGATCAGTAAGTTCGCGGATGATACAAAAATTGGTATGGTGGTAAATAGCGAGGAGGGTAGCCTCAGTCTGCAGGACGATATAGATGGGTTGGTCAGATGGGCGGAACAGTGGCAAATTGAATTTAACCCAGAAAAGTGCGAGGTGATGCACTTTGGGGGGACTAACAAGGCAAGGGAATACACAATGAATGGTAAGACCCTAGGCAAGACGGAGGGTCAGAGGGATCTGGGTGTGCAAGTACACAGATCCCTGAAGGCGGCGGAACAGGTGGATAAGGTGGTAAAAAAGGCATATGGGATACTTGCCTTCATTAGCCGAGGCATTGAATATAAGAGCAAGGAGGTTATGATGGAGCTGTATAAAACACTGGTTAGGCCACAGCTGGAATACTGTGTGCAGTTCTGGTCGCCACACTACAGGAAGGATGTGAACGCTTTGGAGAGGGTGCAGAGGAGATTCACCAGGATGTTACCAGGGATGGAGCGCTTCAGCTATGAAGAGAGACTGGGCAGATTGGGTTTGTTTTCCTTGGAGCAGAGGAGGCTGAGGGGGGACATGATTGAGGTGTACAAAATTATGAGGGGCATAGATAGGATGGACACTGAGGAGCTTTTTCCCTTAGTAGAAGGGTCAATAACTAGGGGGCATAGATTCAAGGTAAAGGGCAGGAGGTTTAGAGGGGATTTGAGAAAGAACTTTTTCACCCAGAGGGTGGTTGGAGTCTGGAACTCACTGCCTGAAAGGGTTGTGGAGGCAGGAACCCTCACAGCATTTAAGAAGCATTTGGATGAGCACTTGAAATGCCATAGCATACAAGAAAGTCCTACAAGAGAGGGGGCGATACTGGACCTAATTCTGGGGAATGTAGCCGGGCAAGTGGTGGAAGTGTCAGTAGGAGAGCATTTTGGCGATAGTGACCATAATTCGGTGAGATTTAAGGTGGTCATGGAAAAAGACAAAGACGGCCCGGAAATAAGGGTTCTAAATTGGGGGAAGGCCGATCTTAATATGATAAGGCAGGATCTGGCCAAAGTGGACTGGGAGCAGCTACTTATAGGAAAATCCACATCAAGACAGTGGGAGACTTTCAGAAGGGAAATAGAGAGAGTACAACGCCAACATGTTCCTGTAAAGGTCAAGGGTGGGACCAACAAGCAAAGGGAACCTTGGATGACAAGAGATATACAAAAATGCATTAGGAAAAAAAGGGGGGCTTTTGGCAGTTACAAAAGACTAAAGACGGAAGAAGCCCTAGAGGAGTATAAAAAGTGCAGGGGCATACTTAAAAAAGAAATTAGGAGAGCGAGGAGGGGCCATGAAATAACACTGGCGAGCAAAATAAAGGAAAATCCTAAGATGTTTTATAAGTATATTAAGGGCAAGAGGATAACCAGGGAAAGGGTAGGGCCCATTAGGGACCAAAGTGGCAATCTGTGTGTAGAGCCAGATGATGTAGGCGGGGTTTTAAATGAATTTTTTGCATCTGTGTTCACTATGGAGAAAGACGATGTAGACATAGAAATCGGGCAAGGGGACTGTGATATACTTGAACATATTAGCATCGAGAGGGAGGAGGTACTAGCGGTTTTAGCAGGCCAAAAAGTGGATAAATCCCCAGGCCCGGACGAGATGTATCCAGGCTGCTGTGTGAGGCAAAGGAGGAGATTGCAGGGACTCTGACACAAATTTTCAGAACCTCTCTGGCCACAGGGGATGTACCAGAGGACTGGAGAACAGCTAATGTAGTACCATTATTCAAGAAGGGTAGCAGGGATAAACCAGGGAATTACAGGCCAGTGAGCCTAACATCTGTGGTAGGGAAATTATTGGAAAAAATTCTGAGGGACAAAATTAGTCTCCACTTGGAGAGGCAAGGATTAATCGGGGATAGTCAGCATGGCTTTGTCAAGGGTAAATCATGTCTGACCAATCTGATTGAATTTTTTGAGGGGGTGACTAGGTGTGTGGATGAGGGAAATGCTGTGGATGTGGTATACATGGACTTCAGTAAGGCTTTTGACAAAGTCCCGCATAGGAGACTGGTCAAGAAGGTAAGAGCCCATGGGATCCAGGGTGCCTTGGCACGTTGGATCCTAAACTGGCTGAGTGGCAGGAGGCAGAGGGTGATGGTCGAAGGTTGCTTTTGTGACTGGAAGCCTGTGTCCAGTGGGGTACCTCAGGGACCCTTGCTGTTTGTGATCTACATAAATGATTTGGATGAGAATGTAAAAGGTATGATCAGTAAGTTCGCAGATGACACGAAAATTGGTGGGGTGGTAAATTGCGAGGAGGAAAGCCTCAGGCTACAGGACGATATAAACGGGTTGGTCAGATGGGCGGAAAAGTGGCAAATGGAATTTAACCCTGAAAAGTGCGAGGTGATGCATTTTGGATGGACAAATAAGGCAAGGGAATACACAATGAGTGGTAGGACCCTAGGAAGTACAGAGGGTCAGAGGGATCTTGGTGTACATGTACATAGATCCCTGAAGGCAGCGGAACAGGTAGATAAGGTGGTTAAAAAGGCATATGGGATACTTGCCTTCATTAGCCGAGGCATAGAATATAAGAGCAGGGAGGTTATGATGGAGCTGTACAAAACGCTGGTAAGGCCACAGCTGGAGTACTGTGTGCAGTTCTGGTCGCCTCACTATAGGAAGGATGTGATTGCTTTGGAGAGGGTGCAGAGAAGATTCACCAGGATGTTACCTGGGATGGAGTGCCTCAGTTATGAAGAAAGACTAAACAGGCTGGGGTTGTTTTCCTTGGAGCAAAGAAGGCTGAGGGGGGACCTGATTGAGGTGTACAAAATGATGAGGGGCATAGATAGGGTAGATAAAGAGGAACTTTTCCCCTTAGTAGGGGGGTCAATAACAAGGGGGCATAGATTCAAGGTAAGGGGCAGGAGGTTTAGAGGGGATTTGAGGAGGAACTTTTTCAACCAGAGGGTGGTTGGAGTCTGGAACTCACTGCCTGAAAGGGTGGTAGAGGCAGGAACCCTCACAACATTCAAGAAGCATTTGGATGAGCACTTGAAATGCCATTGCATACAAGGCTATGGACCAAATGCTGGAAAATGGGATTCGATTGGACAGGGCTTGATGGACGGCGCAGACACGATGGGCCGAAGGGCCTCTTTCTGTGCTGTATAACTCTATGACTCTATGGCCTAGAAATTCACTTTGGGCCCGCCAGCTGGCGTGCGCCCAAAAGTTAGCGCTGAGCGCGGAGCCAGTTGCGACCGTCAGATATTCAGTTTTTGCGCCCCAAGTCGGAACCGAGCGCTATTCCAGGGTGTGCCCGCCCCCGCTTGGGGCGCTGAAACTGAATTTCAGTGCTCGAGGCGCCGCTGTGCCACCCGCTGCGGAGCGGCAGGCTGCGGTACTGCAGGCCTCCTCCTTCTCTTAAGGGGGAGGTGCCTGCAACGGGGAGATCACCGCTGGATAGTGCCGGAAAATGAGCCCGGCACCAAGGAGAAGTGCCGGGTTCGCGGAAAGCAGCCGGCAATGCCGCGGGGGGGGGCAGGTGGAGGAGGCCGGGGAAGGAGGTGCGGGCAGGCGGCCGCCAAAAAAGCGTCCGGCTGTACCTCCACCTTAAAGCGCCCCACTAAGGCTACAGTACGGCCCCGTTTTCTGATCGCTGTTTGCGGCCGCTGTGGAAGAGGCGGCCGCAACTCAATATGGGGGTCGGGCCGGTATCGGGGCGGAACCGGGGCACTGCGCACACCGATGACGTCATCGGTGCCGGCGCAGCGCTAACGGCTACCGCCGCCATTACCACTGCGCTGAATATCAGCGCAAACTCCTCTATTGGCGCAGAAGCCCTCTTTGGGCGGTAACTGGCCGCAAAGCTGGCAGCGCCTTGCTGAATTTCTAGGCCTATGACTCTATGATCATCCAAATTCAGTACCCTGCCCTGGCTTTCTCCCCATATCCCTTGATCCCTTTAGTCTTAAGAAATATATCCAACTCCTTCTTGAATATATTTAATGAATTGGCCTCTACTGCCTTCTGTGGTAGAGAATTCCACAGGTTCACCACTCTCTGGGTGAAGAAATTCCTCCTCATCTCTGTCCTGAATGGCTTACCCCTTATCCTTAGACTGTGACCCCTGGTTCCGGACTCCCCGACCATCGGGAACATCCTTCCTGCATCTAGTCTGTCCAGTCCTGTCAGAATTTTATAAGTTTCAATGAGCACAAAAATCTATGCTGACACTCCAGTGCAGTACTGAGGGAGCGCTGCACTGTCGGAGGGGCAGTACTGAGGGAGCGCTGCACTGTCGGAGGGGCAGTACTGAGGTTGCGCTGCACTGTCGGAGGGACAGTACTGAGGTTGCGCTGCACTGTCGGAGGTGCCATCTTTCGGATGAGACGTTAAAACGAGGCCCCATCTGCAATCTCAGATGGACGTAAAAGAACCCATGACACTATTTCAAAGAAGGGCGGGGGAGTTCTAATGGTCATTATTTATCCATCAACAAACACATTTTCTGGTCATTATTTCATTGCTGTTTGTGGGAGCTTGCTGTGCGCAAATTGGCTGCCGCGTTTCCTACATTACAACAGTGACTACTCTTCAAAAAGTACTTCAATGGCTGTAAAGCGCTTTGGGACATCCTGAGGTCGTGAAAGGCGCTATAGAAATGCAAGTCTTTCTTTTCCTAGATGGAAAAAAATACTTTGATCAAATGGAGTTCTAACCTTTGAGGGCAATGCTCCTGCTGCTGATGTTTCCGAGCGTGTTCTGTGTCTGTCCCGCGACAGGTAATAAAGCCTCTTCAGCATTTCGATCTCCTGCTATTTCCATTGGTGCCCGAGGCCTTGGCTATCAGGACACCGGTTAATCGATAACAATGAGGAATTCAAGTCATGGTTAGAAAGGGAAAACCTTATGGTGTGCAGGTGATGTCTGGCTCTTTACTTCTGTTGCACTGGTTTCTCTGCTGTTATGGCCTGTGACAAGCAACTTCGATTTTTCTGAATATTCAATTATTTTACCAAGGGAGAAAGTATCACTGCCGCTGACTGTTAAAAACACCTTCCCTTTTAAATGGACCAATCCCAGCTGCAGGTGTATAAGAGTGCCGGTTAGTCAGAATCTGCAGCTCATATTCAAAAGTAATGATCTCACAGTCACGCAAGCTATTCAGCAGGTTTGCAGTTAATGGGACAGTCAGCACTCTTAGAATGATCATTCTTCCCTGTGTCCTATATCTTTCCCAAGAATTCCTTTCTCTATATCACCAGAGCCGCCTCAATTGTTCCAGGCTGAAATATTTCTTAATTTATTTTTAATTACAAGCAAACCCACCCCTTTGATGCCTTTGACTCTGCTCAATGTGAAGTATTATTCTTCAGCTGGGCCATGTACATGAAGCCTGTTTTAGATTAGACTCCTGCCCATTGGGAACATCCTTGAGTGAAGCTGGAACAGCAGAGCTGCATTAAGTAGCCTTCATATCCTGTCCAGTGCAGTCGTTCCCTCTTAAACACAACCTCCCCCATAGGTTGGACCAATTCTCCACAGGAGTCGGCCATTCAGCCCCTCAAGCCTGCTCCACCACATGAAGGGACATCTGTTACTTCTCCCAGATCTAAATAAGCTGATCATTCTATTCACCTGTGTTGTAACCCTGACATCCCCAGCTCTGGCAGGGCGGTGCAGTGCCTGGTGAGACTGGCCTCATGCTATCTTTTGCCATTTTTAGAGAGGTTAACACCAGGTCACATAAGCCATTATAACATGGATGGTACCTTGAAGTTACCTGCCGAGGTCTCCAGCACGTTCGTCCCACTCTGCAGATTGGTGATGACTCTGAAATCCTTTCTTGTTTTCTTTTCATCTGAGATTGAATTCTCTCTTTTTCACTTCATTCTCTTCTAATCATGAGGACAGCTTGGAGAGAGCCAATTTAGCAAAGCCAAGACAGGATGACACTTGTCTTTTTCTGCTCCATCTTCAATGTTTTGTCTTAACATTTATGAAATCTCTGCTTATCAAGGTGAGGGATGTTAGTGGGAGGATTTCCTCCGACTTTCCGCCGAAGTTACGGCAGCCAATTGGGAGCGAGCTTCCGAGGGAATTCCCTGAACCAGTGTCAGTGTCAAACGCTCTCACATCAGGCACTGCATGGGTTAAATGCAGAGAACAGCTACCGTTACATTGCACTAATGCATTCCCTTAACCCCATCCTCAGAGCACCAGTGCAACATTTTTCCATCTGCCTTTCCAACTTGTGGCTTTTTTGGCGAGATTGTCAACTTAGTGCCAAATAGCACTGCAAGAGGGACCGGCTTGTAGTTTGGAAACTAGTCAACCTCGCTCCGTGTAACACTCTTACAGCCAGTCAGCAGAGGAAACCATCACTGATCAACCATGGCCAGACTTGAGCCCAGGTCCCAGAGATGTAATGCTGAACCCAGGCTCCCATCTTTATTGGCATTTGATCAATGGAGCGGGAACAATAGGTCCAGCCCTGTGTCCTGTGCCTGGACAACTGAAGGCCAAACGTGACTCACATGTGGAGGAGATCTGGGCAATTTTCTGCCCCTTCTATAAATTTGGGCATGGTCTACCGAACCAACTTTTCTTGCCTATGATATTAAAAGAGATAAAGTTGATAACCAGGATAAGCTTTGCCTCTAACCCTGTTTACTGCAACCTGGGACTCACACTGGAGATTCAGGTGAACTGGAGTTGTTTCCTACAACTCGAAACCGACTCTATCCTCTTGGTCTTGCTGGAACCCAAGTGCCTCTTACTTTGACTGCACCAACCTTCCAACCTTAAGCTGAGAGTTCAACCACACATCTGGTCTCTCACCAAGAGGACCGTCCTCCACCCCTGGACCATTTCCCTGTCGACCTCACTGACCTCCCATCTCCGGTATTCAGAACCTCCAGCTAATCTGCAACTCTGTGACCCCCACATAGTCCTGTGCCCTTATTGCACCATCCTTGCACAGCTATATTAGATCTTCCAATAGCAAAATACTGCGGATGTTGGAAATCTGAAATAACAGAAAACGCTGGAAAAGCTCAGCAGGCTAGGCAGCATCGGTGGAGAACGAAAGGTCTTCGACCTGAAACGTTAACTCTGTTTCTCTCTCCACGGATGCTGCCTGACCTGCCGAGTGTTTCCAGCGTTTCTGTTGTTATTTTACATTAACTCTTTGGCCTAGAAATTCAGTTGGCTGCGCCAGCCGTTAACGCCTTAGGAGGAGCAGATCTCGAGCGCTAGGCGCTTAGCGCCCGGGCGCAGCGCGATCTGCGCCTCGCCCCAACTTCAGTAGACATTTAGCGCCGGCGCAAAGTCTTTGCGCGCGCTCAGCTGCACGCGCAGATCATGACGTCATTTCGTCGTGCAACGCCCTTTGTGCGCCCGGAACCGGAACTTCACTTGCGCCGCCCCATTGTGCGCCTGGCGGCCCTAACGACTGTGAAGTGGAACGGTACACAGCTGAGGCGGGCCGCGGGGAGCGCAAATTAAAGGGCACTCCTGCAGTAGAAAAGGCAGCCGTTTTGCAACACTTTGTGAGAGACAAAGATGGTGATGATGGAGGAGGAGGAGGAGGAGGAGGGGGGAGGAGGAGGAGGGGGGGAGGAGGAGGAGGAGGAGGAGGTACCACATAACAAACTGATGGAGAGAAGCCCTCCCCAACAACACAAATACAGCAGTCTCGGCCTTTCAAACAAACAAATCCACCCTCCCCCTTTAAGAGCTCACCGGAGCCAGAGTGTCTGCCGTCAATCAGCAGCTCGCCGCACCTGCCCTGCGCCCACCTTCCGGTGTTAGCGCCCGGGCTGCCGGCTTAGCGCCTAAAGACAGCCATGCATCGCCAGTTTTAGCGCTCGAGCAAACTCTTAGGGCGAAGCTAATGAATATCGGCGAAGTGGCCTCGAATTTGCGCCGGGCGCAAACTTTAGCGGCCGCACGACTTTACCGCCCCAAAAGTGGCTATAATGAATTTCTAGGCCTTTGTGTCCCAGGATTCATGCCTTTCACCAGATCGCTCTAAAATCGTGCCCACCGTTTACAGAACTGACCTTTTTACATGTAAGGGTAATTTTCTGAGTTTGCATTTCAGAGTTTTGCCCGCTGGGCATGTATACCATATATTTGGCCGCAGAGGTCAGTGGGCCGCACAGGATTTAATCCATTGATTTTAATAAACACAAAATTCAAGAGACCCACTGACCGCCGTTCCCGGATTCCCACACTGTGCTCTCAGTGGGAGGAATACCGCCCCGGGAGCTTCACGATGTGAATTCTATAAAGATTGTGCCCAATGCCCGAGCTGCAGAGGAGAAACTTCACCAGGGGCCCGGCACCTGCCACACTATCAGCGCCGGACAGCATGGCCGTGAAATTGGTCTACACCAGTAATGCAAACCGGCTGAGAGCGAATCGGCGGCTCGATGTACACCGCAGCCCATTGCTTCAGCGGATAGAATCATTGGTGATGTAATTGGTGATGTAATCGGTATGATGTAATCAGTATGATGTAATCGGTATGATGTAATCAGTGATGTAATCGGTATGAGGTAATCAGTATGATGTAATCGGTGATGTAATGGGTATGATGTAATCGGTATGATGTAATCAGTGATGTAATCGGTATGAGGTAATCAGTATGATGTAATCGGTGATGTAATCGGTATGATGTAATCGGTATGGTGTAATTGGTGATGTAATCGGTATGATGTAATCGGTATGGTGTAATTGGTGATGTAATCGGTGATGTAATCGGTATGATGTAATCGGTATGGTGTAATTGGTGATGTAATCGGTATGATGTAATCGGTATGGTGTAATTGGTGATGTAATCGGTATGATGTAATCGGTATGGTGTAATTGGTGATGTAATCGGTATGAGGTAATCGTGCCACCTGTGTCACGCTGCTGGTGACGACCAGTTTCACTCCCTGTGTGTGTGGATGTCGGGTAACTGATGGAGATTAGAGGCTGGCACATGTCAATCCTTTCATTCAAACACAGGCAAGAGAATTTGATACATAGAAACATAGAAGATAGGAGCAGGAGTAGGCCATTCGGCCCCTCGAGTCTGCTCCACCATTCAATGAGATCATGGCTGATCATCCAAACTCAGTACCCGGTCCCTGCTTTCTCCCCATATCCCTTGATTCCTTTAGCCTCAAGAAATATATCCAACTCTTTCTTGAATATATTTAATGAACTGGCCTCCACCGCCCTCTGTGGCAGAGAATTCCACAGGTTCACCACTCTCTGGGTAAAGAAGTTCCTCCTCATTTCAGTCCTAAATGGCTTACCCCTTATCCTTAGACTATGACCCCTGGTTCTGGACTCCCCGGCCATCCGAAACATCCTTCCTGCATCTAGTCTGTCCAGACCTGACAGAATTTTATAGGTTTCGATGAGATCCCCTCTCAATCTTCTAAACTCCAGTGAGTATCAGCCCAATCGACACAATCTCTCCTCATACGTCATTCCTGCCATCCCAGGTATCAGCCTGGTGAATCTTCGCTGCACTCCCTCCATGGCAAGAACGTCCTTCCTCAGGTAAGGTGACCAATACTGCTACTCAAGGTGTGGTCTCACCAAGGCCCTGTACAACTGTAGCAAGACATCCTTGTTCCTGTACTCGAACCCTCTTGCTATGAAGGCCAGCATGCCATTTGCCTTCTTAACCGCCTGCTGCACCTGCATGCTTACCTTCAGCGACTGGTGCACAAGAACACCCAGGTCTCTTTGCACTTCCCCTTCTCCCAATCTATTGCCATTCAAATAATAATCTGCCTTCCTGTTTTTGCCACCAAAGTGGATAACCTCACATTTATCCACATTATAGTGCATTTGCCATGTTTCTGCCCAATCACCCAACCTGTCCAAATCGTACTGGAGTTTCACGACATCCTCCTCACAGCTTACCCTCCCACCCAGCTTTGTGTCGTCTGCAAATGTGGAGATATTACATCCAATTCCCTCGTCCAGATCATTAATATATATTGTGAACAGCTGGGGTCCTAGGACCGATCCTTGCGGTACCCCACTAGTCACTGCCTGCCACTCGGAAAACGACCCGTTTATTCCAACTCTTTGCTTTCTGTCCGCCAACCAGTTCTCTATCCAAGTCAATACCTTGCCCCCAATCCCATGTGCCTTAATTTTGCACGCTAATCTCTTATGTGGGACCTTATCGAAAGCCTTCTGAAAGTCCAAATACACCACATCCACTGGTTCTCCCTTATCTATTTTACCAGTTACATCCTCAAAAAATTCCAGTAGATTAGTCAAGCATGATTTACCTTTTGTAAATCCATGTTGACTTTGTCTGATCCTGTCACTGCTTTCCAAGTGCTCTGCTATTACATCTTTTATAATAGACTCCAGCATTTTCCCCCCTACCGATGTCAGGCTTACCGGTCTATAATTCCCCGCTTTTTCTCCACCACCTTTTTTGAATACAAGCATATTAAGTGCTTTGTCTACTTAATATATCAGTAGTGACAGAACCATCTCCTGATCCAGTGACAGAACCATCTCCTGATCCAGTGACAGAACCATCTCCTGATCCAGTGACAGAACCATCTCCTGATCCAGTGACAGGACCGTCTCCTGATCCAGTGACAGGACCGTCTCCTGATCCAGTGACAGAACCATCTCCTGATCCAGTGACAGGCTTTTGCCACAGTCGAGTGATGGGCTTCCCACGTGGACCAGGAAAGTGCCACCATACTTGTTTCTCCCACTGGTGTAGCATTTGGAAGGAGGAGGATATTAGGGACAGGAGATAAGGATCTGGACAAAATATCTTACATCGGGCAAGCACTAAGGAAGCTGAGATTGATGCAGCAGGCCCTTGTCTGCAAGTGCTGAGAGAGTGAGCGAGGACTGTGTTTGATGGGGCTAAACAGGAAAGGAATGCAATAATGCTCCGCCAGGTTCGACCCTGTGCCTCCTCCCTGGGATCTCCTGGCCCGGCCTGGCCGTCAGATCTCTTGTCCTTTCTGATCGAGGAGCTGCTCGATAATCGTGAGCCTCTGAGCGACGGCTTGCTCATGAGAATAAAAATAACAACAGAAAATGCTGGAAAAACTCAGCAGGCCAGGCAACATCCGTGGAGAGAAAATAGAGTCAACGTTTCGGGTCGAAGACCCTTCGTCAAGACTGTTGCCAGGCCTGCTGAGTGTTTGCAGCATTCTCTGTTGTTATTTCGGATTTCCAGCATCTGCAGTATTTTGCTATCGTACGCTGCTCATGAGAATGGCTGAAGCCTCTGAGCGCTGGGCTTTGGTCGGTCCACCGCCCTCCCGATCGAAGCAGTCAGTTGAAATTTTGAAGCGAGTTGGACTCAGACTAATCTTCACTGGCGAGAGTGCGGTTATTCTCAACCTTCCATAAATGAAACAAAATGGTTCAGAAATTAGTTCGGTAGAACTGAGCAGGAAGTGACAAACCAGGATCTGAGTGCAGTTTATTAAAGTTACAGGAAAAAGGCTTTTACATAAAGTGAGCAAGTTTATTTAAACATAACAAAATACAAATAGACTTTCATAGAATCACAGAACGGTTCAAGCCCGATCCCGCTCTCTGCTAGTCCCACTCTCCCACTTTGTCACATTGACAGCACTGCACTACCTCTACTAACCCTCTGTGTGAAGACATTTCTCTGAATCTCTCCTCACTCTTGGTGATCATTTTAAATCGATGATTCCTCGTCACCGACTCCCCATCCAGAGGGAACCGTCTTTCCCAATCCAGCCGATCAAACGAAAGCAAAATACTGCGGATGCTGGAAATCTGGAATAAAGATAGAAAATGCTAGAAACACTCAGCGGGTCAGGCAGCATCTGTGGAGAGAGAATCAGAGTTAACGTTTCAGGTCGATGATCTTTTAACGGAATTAGTTTGGTATTCTGATGAAAGCTCTTTGACCTGAAACGTTAACTCTGATTCTCTCTCCACGGATGCTGCCTGACCTGCTGAGTGTTTCCAGCATTTTCTGTTTTTATTTCAGCCTATCAAAACCCTTCATCATTTTAAACCTCTATTAAATCTCCTCTTGATCTTCTCTGCTCCAGTGGGAACAGTCCCAGTGTCTCCAGTCTCTCCTCATAACTAGAGTTTCCATCCCTGGCAACGCCCTGGTGAATCTACACTGTCTGCTCTCCGTGGCTTTAATAGCCTTTCTATAATGGGGCTCCCAAAACTGGACACATTCCTCGAACTCTGACCTAATCAGTGTTTTATATAAATTTATCATTCTTTCTCAGGATAAGGTGTCGGCCATTTAAGACTGAGAGGAGGAGGAATTTCTTCACTCAGAGGGTTGTGGATCTTTGGAATTCTCTATCCCAGAGGGCTGTGAATGCCAAGTCTTTGAGTATATTCAAGGCTGAGATCGATTGATTTCTGGACTCTAGGGGAATCAAGGGATTTGGAGATCGGGCGGGAAAGTGCAGTTGAGTTAGAAGATCAGCCATGATCTTATTGAATGGCGGGGCAGGCTCGAGGGGCCGAATGGCCTACTCCTGCTCTTATTCCTTATGTTCTTTCCTTACTTTTGGATTCTGTGTCTCTATTTATAAAAGCCAGAATGATGTTGGCCTTGTTATGGCGTTATCCCCCTGCACTTGCTCTCTCGGGGAATTTTGTATTTGAACCCCTGGGTCTCCCGTAATCCAAACCCTCCTGTGCCTTTCCATTGTTGACTCCCATTTCATTTAAATACATTATAGTGGTGCCATAGTTTTCGATGCTGATGAGCTGTCTGTGTGAAGGAATGTTTTTCTGGAGTCTTCACCTTTCTTATCTTTACTAAGAGATATTAAGCTTCTCACTTTGTCTCGTAACTCATCGGAGATGTAATAGTAGATGAATGGGTCGATGCAGTTATTAAAGGTGCTGAGCACCAGACAGACCACATAATATAAATACAGTTCACTGCTGTCAGTGAGGTGATACTCAGAGTGGTGGATGAGCAGGATTATATTACTGGGAGTGAAACACACCACATACACTATCAGCACCAGAATTATGGTCCTTACAGCTTTGCCATATTTACCATCATTGATCATCAATGTTTTGATCACAGACACGTAACAGAATATAGTAACAAGACAGGGAATCAGAAACCCAAACACAACCAAACACACAAAGTAATAGAAGAAATAATCAGACTGCACTTTTTCCGGCAAAGCATCATGGCAGGTGGTGATGTTTAGGTCCTGGATTGGATACGTCTGCCTCTGGAGGAGAAACGGTAACACAGAGAGTACAACAAGCGCCCAAATCACACAACAGGCACCAACGGCAAACCTATTGTCCCTGAATCGTCTGGAGAGAAACGGATGGACCAGAGCGAAGTATCTGTCGATGCTGATGAAGGTGAGGAGCAGGATGGAGCAGTACATGTTCCCGTAGAAGAAGGCGGTCATTGTCCGGCAGAGACCCTCACCAAAGAGCCAGTTGTTGCCCAGGAAGTGATAGTGGATTTTGAATGGCAGCACTAGGGTCAGGAGAAGGTCGGCCGTTGCCAAGTTCATCAGGAAGATGGTGGAAGGCATTCGCTGGACCTTGGTAATGAGACTGAACATGGCCATCCCATTGGCTGGGAGACCAATGACAAAGACGATGATGTAAAGGGCAGGGGTCACGGCTGTGGTGATAGTGCTGGTCAGGTGATACTTGGCTGATTCATTTAACAAATTCTTAGAAATGTTTGAATATTTTGTTAATGTAACAATTTCAAAGGAGAGACTTCTTCCATGTCCTTCATCTCCTGAGGTCCCTATACAGACAAGAGGAAACTGGACCTTTAGAATCACAGGTCAGGAAGAGCTTTTAATATTTTGAAATTCTTTCAATGCCTATTTTCTGCTCTAGTTTCGTCTTTAGATCTTTCGTATGCACACAGTCTGTCGGGTTATTTTATTGCCTGTCTATGGTTAGGAAAGAAAGAATGACTTACATTTATATAGTGCCTTTCACGACCACTGGACATCCCAAAGCGCTTTACAGCCAATGAAGTACTTTTTGAAGTGTAGCCACTGTTGTAATGTGGGAAATGCAGCAGCCAATTTGCGCACAGCAAGCTCCCACAAACAGCAATGTGATAATGACCAGATCATCTGTTTTAGTGATGTTGTTTGAAGGATAAATATTGACCCAGGACACCGGGGAGAACTCCCCTGCTCTTCTTCGAAACAGTGCCCATGGGATCTTTTACGTCCTCCTGAGAGGGCAGACAGGGCCTCGGTTTAACGTCTCATCTGAAAGACGGCACCTCTGACAGTGCAGCGCTCCCTCAGCACTGCACTGGGAGTGTCAGCCTAGATTACGTGCTGACGTGGGACTTGAACCCACAACTTTCTGACTTAGAGGTGAGAATGCTGCCAATGAGCCACGGCTGACACTAAAGTGAGACAGTTGCATGGATACAGGAACGTTAAGGGGAATAGAAATCAAAGAGTTGGCTAAATGGGTGTTGTTGGGATGGCAGGATGTGGGTCTTGGTGCGCCCCAGGGATCTAGAATCATAGAATCTTGCAGCACAGAAGGAGGCCATTCAGCCCATCGTCCCTGTGCTGGGTGCTCCTTTGTTTCCCATTTATATAAATGATTAGAATGTAGGCACAGGAGAATGGATACTGAAGTTACTGATAATACCAAACTGGGAGGACCGTCAAACCGTGAGGAAGAAAGATGAAGATTGTAGGGGAAGAGGAATTGGTGAATGGAGTGGATACAGTTCAATGCAGAGCCATGTGAAGTCCTACATGGTAAAATTTGACAGTGCGAAGCAGGTCATCAAAGGTGGGAGTGAAGGAGAATCGGCCATGAAAAGGCTAATGGGAGTCTTGGTTTTTATACACAGAGGCTGAATATAACAAGCAAAGATGAGACGGTACAAGACACTGGGGAGAGTTTCATCTCTCTACCGGCCCACTTTACAGAAGGAATGGGGAGGTCGCGGTGCAAAATTAGTGAAAAAAATTCACCGCCAATTCCTGGATACGGCCCGCCCATTACAATGTTCCAGCAGACTTCAATTTAGGTGGTCAGAGTCTGCCAGAAACAACCTCATTTCTCAATGAAAATTGGGGTCCGATGATGTATATATCAATGACTTACACTTCAATGTAGGGGGTATGATTAAGAAGTTTGCAGATGATATTAAAATTGGCTGTGTGGTTGATACTGATGAAGGAAGCTGTAGACTGCAGGAAGATATCAATAAATTGGTCAGGTGGGCAGAACAGTGGCAAATGGAATTCAATCTGGAGAAGTGTGAGGTAATAAATTTGGGGAGGGCTAACAAGGCAAGGGAATACACAATAAATGGTAGGACACTGAGAAGTGTAGAGGAACAAAGGGACCTCGGAGTGCATGTCCACAGATCCCTGAAGGTAGCAGGCCAGGTAGATAAGGTGGTTAAGAAGGCATACGGAATGCTTGCCTTTATTAGCCGTGGCATAGAATACAAGAGCAGGGGGGTTATGCTTCAACTGTATACAACACTAGTTAGGCCTCAGCTGGAGTACTGCGTGCAGTTCTGGTCACCACATTACAGGAAAGATGTGATTGCACTAGAGAGGGTACAGAGGAGATTTACAAGGATGTTGCTGGGAGTAGAGAATCTTAGCTATGAGGAAAGATTGGAGAGGCTGGGGTTGTTTTCTTTGGAACAGAGGAGGCTGAGGGGAGACCTAATTGAGGTGTTTTAAATTATGAGGGGCCTAGATAGAGTGGGTAGGAAGGACCTATTTCCCTTAGCAGAGGGGTCAAAAACCAGGAGGCATAGATTTAAAGTAATTGGTCGGAGGTTTAGAGGGGATTTGAGGGGAAATTTCTTCACCCAGAGGGTGGTGGGGGTCTGGAACTCACTGCCTGAAATGGTGGTAGAGACAGAAACCCTCATCACATTTAAAAACTACTTGGATATGCACTCGAAGTGCCGTAACCTACAGGGCTACGGACCAAGAGCTGGAAAGTGGGATTAAGCTGGATTGTTATTTGTCGGTCGGCACGGACACAATGTGCTGCAAATTTCTATGATTCTATGTGTTTAGGTGCCATTGTGGTGGGAGCTTGGCGGTAAACCTTGCCCGCTATTCATGGCCGGTATAGGCTGGGGTCCAGCACAAGTTAAATGGAGCGCTGGAAGCAGGTATGGGAATATTTATTGATTTGACTGTTTTGAGAATTCAGAATCACCGGAAATGCCCTCCATGACCCTTCCACAAAGTCTTCAGCCTCTTAAATTCTGTCTGCCATGCTCAGGCCACAGTCAGAGTGTTGCTTTCAGTTCCGGGCATCGCATCAAAGGAAGGCCCATGGGAAGGGTAGAGCTTAGATTGGTAGAATCATCGAACAATACAGCACAGGCGGAGGCCATTCGGCCCATCATATGTGTGCTGGCTCTTTGAACGAGCTTCCAATTAATCCCGCTCTTTCTCCAGAACCCAGCAATATTTTCCTTTTCAAGTATTTATCCAATTCCCTTTTGAAAGTTACAATTGAACCTGCTTCCACCGCCAATGTCACATCAAACACTCCCAGGGCAGGTACAGCACGGGTTAGATAGAGAGTAAAGCTGCATCTACACTGTCCCATCAAACACTCCCAGGGCAGGTACAGCACGGGTTAGATACAAAGTGAAGCTCCCTCTACACTGTCCCATCAAACACTCCCAGGGCAGGTACAGCACGGGTTAGATACAGAGTAATGCTCCCTCTACACTGCCCCATCAAACACTCCCAGGGCAGGTACAGCACGGGTTAGATACAGAGTAAAGCTCCCTCTACACTGTCCCATCAAACACTCCCAGGGCAGGTACAACATGGGTTAGATACAGAGTAAAGCTCCCTCTACACTGTCCCATCAAACACTCCCAGGGCAGGTACAGCACGGGTTAGATACAGAGTAAAGCTCCCTCTACACTGTCCCATCAAACACTCCCAGGGCAGGTACAGCACGGGGTTAGATACAGAGTAAAGCTCCCTCTACACTGTCCCATCAAACACTCCCAGGGCAGGTACAGCACGGGTTAGATACAGAGTAAAGCTCCCTCTACACTGTCCCATCAAACACTCCCAGGGCAGGTACAGCACAGGGCTAGATACAGAGTAAAGCTCCCTCTACACTGTCCCATCAAACACTCCCAGGGCAGGTACAGCACAGGTTAGATACAGAGTAAAGCTCCCTCTACACTGTCCCATCAAACACTCCCAGGGCAGGTACAGCACAGGGCTAGATACAGAGTAAAGCTCCCTCTACACTGTCCCATCAAACACTCCCAGGGCAGGTACAGCACGGGGTAGATACAGAGTAAAGCTCCCTCTACACTGTCCCATCAAACACTCCCAGGGCAGGTACAGCACGGGTTAGATACAGAGTAAAGCTCCCTCTACACTGTCCCATCAAACACTCCCAGGGCAGGTACAGCGCGGGTTAGATACAGAGTAAAGCTCCCTCTACACTGTCCCATCAAACACTCCCAGGGCAGGTACAGCACGGGTTAGATACAGATTAAACTCCCTCTACACTGTCCCATCAAACACTCCCAGGGCAGGTACAGCACGGGTTAGATACAGAGTAAAGCTCCCTCTACACTGTCCCATCAAACACTCCCAGGGCAGGTACAGCACGGGTTAGATACAGAGTAAAGCTCCCTTTACACTGTCCCATCAAACACTCCCAGGGCAGGTACAGCACGGGTTAGATACAGAGTAAAGCTCCCTCTACACTGTCCCATCAAACACTCCCAGGGCAGGTACAGCACGGGTTAGATACAGAGTAAAGCTCCCTCTACACTGTCCCATCAAACACTCCCAGGGCAGATACAGCAGGGGTTAGATACAGAGTAAAGCTCCCTCTACACTGTCCCATCAAACACTCCCAGGGCAGATACAGCAGGGGTTAGATACAGAGTAAAGCTCCCTCTACACTGTCCCATCAAACACTCCCAGGGCAGGTACAGCGCGGGTTAGGTGCAGGTTTAAATGTGGCGGGTGCGAGTTTGCTGTCCTACTCTGACCAATGTGTAGCGTTTGAGGAATTCTGAACCAATCTCAGCAGAAAGGACCAGGGAAACATAAACAGGGAACAGAATTCCCGTTCGCCAGCCGTTGTGAATGCAGGAACATGTTGTGAATGCAGGAACATGTCCTGCCTGACCTGAACCGGTGATGTGCGGATTCCTACCTTCCTGCGAGTGGCAGCCCCCCGCACACGCGAGTAAGAAAGCTGAGACGGTGAGCGAGTGGAGCAGCCGGGGCAGCTCCACAGTTGCCGAGCTGCACATCTTGCCCTCTGGCTCTGGATTAACTGATCTCAGGGTCTTTATCAGTGTTTCCTCCCCTTTGTGTTTTGGGAGTTTACAATGAGACCGCAGGAAGCTCGCCGCACTTGGATGAGGAGCTTGTGTCACATTCACACGTTCACACATCACCTTATCAAACAGCCCAGTAACTTCAGGAAACCGCAGAGCTGGGAGGGGGGTGAGCAGAGCTGGGAGGGGGGTGAGCAGAGCTGGGAGGGGGGTGAGCAGAGCCGGGAGAATGACCTCACAACGCTCTGGATTCCTCCAGTTGACTTTTTAAATTACATTACACTGGATTTATTTTGCTACAAACTGTAATGTAACAGTGAAACGACAAAGAGATGAAACAAGTGTACACCACATTGCCAGAGTAAACTATAATGGGCTCAGTGATCGCTGGGTCCAGCTGTCGCTCTATCTCTGAGTCAGGGTGTGGGCGCGTAATCAAGGCTAACACGGCAGGAGAATGCCGAGGGGCATGGCAGAGAATGTCCTGGTCGGTATGGTTCAGTAGCAGTGGTGCATTAACCATGGAGCGACCGGGGTAGCGAGAGAACTCCTCGTTAGTCCGATTAATATCAAGTCGCACATGGAGTGGGAGCAAGGCAGAGATCTGAGTTGGTGCAGGTGAAATTGGATTCTAGTGACTGGTGTAATAATTACAGGATTACAGTGACTGGTATATAGTTACAAGATTATAGTGACTAGTGTTATAGTTACAGGATTATAGTGACTAGTGTTATAGTTACAAGATTACAGTGACTAGTGTTATAGTTACAGGATTATAGTGACTAGTGTTATAGTTACAGGATTATAGTGACTGGTGTTATAGTTACAGGATTATAGTGACTAGTGTTATAGTTACAGGATTACAGTGACTGGTGTTATAGTTACAAGATTATAGTGACTGGTGTTATAGTTACAAGATTATAGTGACTAGTGTTATAGTTACAGGATTATAGTGACTAGTGTTATAGTTACAGGATTACAGTGACTGGTGTTATAGTTACAAGATTATAGTGACTAGTGTTATAGTTACAGGATTATAGTGACTAGTGTTATAGTTACAGGATTATAGTGACTAGTGTTATAGTTACAGGATTACAGTGACTGGTGTTATAGTTACAAGATTATAGTGACTGGTGTTATAGTTACAAGATTATAGTGACTAGTGTTATAGTTACAGGATTATAGTGACTAGTGTTATAGTTACAGGATTACAGTGACTGGTGTTATAGTTACAAGATTATAGTGACTAGTGTTATAGTTACAGGATTATAGTGACTGGTGTTATAGTTACAGGATTATAGTGACTGGTATATAGTTACAGGATTACAGTGACTGGTGTAATAGTTACAGGATTACAGTGACTGGTGTTATAGTTACAGGATTACAGTGACTGGTGTTATAGTTACAAGATTATAGTGACTAGTGTTATAGTTACAGGATTATAGTGACTGGTGTTATAGTTACAGGATTATAGTGACTGGTATATAGTTACAGGATTACAGTGACTGGTGTAATAGTTACAGGATTACAGTGACTGGTGTTATAGTTACAGGATTACAGTGACTGGTGTTATAGTTACAAGATTATAGTGACTAGTGTTATAGTTACAGGATTATAGTGACTAGTGTTATAGTTACAGGATTATAGTGACTGGTATATAGTTACAAGATTATAGTGACTAGTGTTATAGTTACAGGATTATAGTGACTAGTGTTATAGTTACAGGATTATAGTGACTGCTGTAATAGTTACAAGATTATAGTGACTGCTGTAATAGTTACAAGATTATAGTGACTAGTGTTATAGTTACAAGATTATAGTGACTGGTGTTATAGTTACAAGATTATAGTGACTAGTGTTATAGTTACAGGATTATAGTGACTGGTGTTACAGTTGCAGCAAGCTACAGCTGGCTACAAAACAGAAAAGAGAGATGGGGTTAAAGGTAGTTAATCAGATTGACAAATGGTGGAAGTGATGTTCCATAAGGATCGGCGCTGGAACCACTGTTGTTCACCATTTACATCAACAATTTGGACTCGAGAATCGGAAGTACAATTTCAAAATTTGCGGATGACACCAAATTGGGAGGTGTAGTTAACACAGAGGACTGCAACAAAAAAGACATTAATAAACTAGCAGAATGGGCATGTAATTGGCAAATGAACATCAATATAGAGAAGTGTGAGGTGCTGCATTTTGGTTGGAAGAATAAGGTGGCCACACACTGCTTGGAAAATAAGGGCTAGAAGTTCGGCCCATCAGCGCCACTCCATAGCGCCATGAAATGGCGCTAAAATGCCGGCTGCCGCTCTTTCGCCAGCTGGTGGCGGGTCCCATGGCGGCCACCGTTTTCCTCCCTCCCTTTGCGCTGCCGGTAACTGTCAGCGCCATGCAGAAGAAGATGGTGGCGTGGTGATGTCAATCGGTGTGTAACGCTGACTTAATGTCACCAAGGCGAACTTCAACCCTAGCACTGAATTCAGCGCTGGGTCCTAACCACGCCAGGTTAACCCGGCATGCAAGCAGGCTGACAGTAGCAATGTCAGCACCTCTTAAAGGGTCACACACATCTTTCAAGTAAATTTGGATTTATTTTTTGGACTGTTTTTTTTGATTTTATTGAAGTATTGGCCTCCTGTAACATGTGGGAAATCAGGGACGCTTCCTGTGTCCCTGACGACTATGTGTGCAGGAAGTGTGTCCAGCTGCAGCTCATGTGGGACCGCATGATGGCCCTTGAGCTGCAGGTGGACTCACTTTGGAGCATCCACGATTCTGAGAGGGGTGTGGATAGCACATTTAGTGAGTTGGTCACACCGCAGGTTAAGGCCAGCGTAGACAGTACATGGGTGACCAAAAGGCAGAGCAAGGGCAGGAAGGTAGTGCAGAAATCCCCTGGGGTTGTCTCCCTTAGCAACAGGTTCACCGCCTTAGGTACTGTTGTCGGGGGGGGTGACACATCGGGGGAAGGCACCAGCAGCCAGGCTCATGGCACCATGACTGGCTCTGTTGCAAAGAAGGGAGGGAAAAAGAGTGGCAGGGCTATAGTAATAGGGGATTCGATTGTAAGGGGAATAGATAGGGGTTTCTGTGGTCGCGACCGAGACTCCAGGATGGTATGTTGCCTCCCTGGTGCAAGGGTCAAGGATGTCTCGGCGCGGGTGCAGAACATTCTGGAGGGGGAGGGGGAACAGCCAGTTGTCGTGATACATGTTGGTACCAACGACGTAGCTAAAAAAAGGGAAGAGGTCCTACAAGTAGAATTTAGGGAGTTAGGAGCCAAACTAAAAAGTAGGACCTCGAAGGTAGTAATCTCTGGATTACTACCAGTGCCACGTGCTAGTAAGAGTACAGAGAACAGGATAGTTAGGCTAAATACGTGGCTTGAGCAGTGGTGTAAGAGGGAGGGTTTTAAATTTTTGAGGCATTGGAACCAGTTTTGTGGTAGGTGTGACCTATACAAAAGGGACGGTCTACACCTGTGCAGAGATGGAACTGATGTTCTCGGGGTAATTTTTGATAAAGCAGTTCGGGAGCATTTAAACTAGTATGGCAGGGGGCTAGAAACCTATGTAGTGAAATAGAGGAAAGTGAAAGGCAGACAGAAATAAATGATAAAAGGGTGAGGAACAAAAAACAAAGGGCCAAACTAATTCATAAAAAATGTGAGCATAAAAAAAGCCTGAGGGTTTTATACCTTAATGCGAGAAGCATCAGGAACAAGGTAGATGAATTAGCTGTGGAAATAGAGGTTAATAATTATGATCTAATTGGGATTACGGAAACATGGTTGCAGGGTGAGCAGGGCTGGGAGCTTAACATACAGGGGTATTCAGTATTTAGGAAGGATCGACAAAAAAGAAAGGGAGGAGGGGTAGCATTGCTAGTAAAAGAGGGGATAAATGCAATTGAAAGGAAGGATATTAACTCAGTTAATACAGAATCTATATGGGTGGAGCTAAGAAATAGCGAGGGGCGAAAAACATTAATAGGAGTGGTATATAGGCCTCCAAATAGTAAAATAGAGGTTAGGGAGGGCATCACGAGGGAAATTAGAGAAGCGTGCAATAAGAGCACAGCTGTCATCATAGGTGACTTTAACTTACATATAGATTGGACTAGCCTAATCAGTAAAAATAATGAGGAGGAGGAATTCCTTGAGTGTTTGAGGGATGGTTATCTGGATCAATATGTCGAGGAACCAACTCGGGAACAGGCTATATTGGACTGGGTACTGTGCAATGAGAAGGGACTAATCAGTAATCTTGTTGTACGGGGACCCTTGGGTCAGAGCGATCATAACATGATCGATTTCTCACTCGAAATGGAGAGCGAAGAAATTGACTCAGAGACTAAGGTCCTGAATTTAAACAAGGGGAATTATGATGCCATGAGACGGGAACTGAGTAGGTCTGAGTGGACAACGTTCCTGGGAGGACTGGAGGTAGATAAACAATGGCAAACATTTAAAGATAGAATGACAAAATTGCAAAAATTGTTTATACCAATCTGGCATAAAAGGAAATCTAAAAAGGTGACTCAACCGTGGATAACAGGGGAAATTAGAGACAGCATAAAATCCAAAGATAGGGCGTATAAAATAGCCAAAAAAAGCGCCAGAGCGGAAGATTGGGAACAGTTTAAGATAGAGCAAAGGAGGGCAAAGGGCATAATCAAGAGGGGCAAAATAGCTTACGAAAACAAGCTGGCGGAAAATATAAAAACTAACTCCAAAAGCTTTTATAAGTATATCAAAAGGAAAAGACTGGTGAAAACCAAAGTTGGTCCATTGCAGTCAGATACGGGGGAATATATAATGGGAAATAAGGAAATGGCAGATCAACTAAATGCATACTTTGGGTCAGTCTTTACGAAGGAAGACACAAAAAACCTCCCTGGGATATCGGGAAAAATAGGGACATTGGCAAAGGAGGAACTGACGCAAATCAATATCTCTAAGGATATGGTGTTAAGGAAGCTAAAGGGATTGAAGGTGGACAAATCCCCAGGGCCTGATAACATGCATCCTAGGGTACTGAAGGAGGTGGCCCTAGAGATAGCGGATGCACTAAGGATGATTTTTCAGAATTCATTAGACTCGGGAACAGTACCGATGGATTGGAGGGTAGCTAACGTTACCCCACTATTCAAAAAGGGGGGTAGGGAAAAAGCAGGTAATTACAGACCTGTAAGCCTTACATCAGTTGTGGGCAAAATGCTGGAGTCCATCATTAAGGATGAAATAGCGGAGCACTTAGCAAATGGGGACAGGATAGGACAGAGTCAACATGGATTTACAAAGGGTAAATCGTGCTTGACTAATCTATTGGAATTTTTTGAGGGAGTAACTGGTAGAATAGATGGGGGAGAGCCAGTAGATGTGGTGTACCTGGACTTCCAAAAGGCCTTCGATAAGGTCCCACATAAAAGATTAGCATGGAAAATTGAGGCTCATGGGATAAAGGGGAAAGTTTTGGCGTGGATAGGGAACTGGCTGTCAGATAGAAAACAGAGAGTTGGAATAAACGGCTCATTTTCTGAATGGCAGGCAGTAACAAGTGGGGTACCACAGGGATCTGTCCTGGGCCCCCAGCTGTTCACAATTTACATTAATGACCTGGATCAGGGAGTCGGATGCAGCATTTCCAAATTTGCAGACGACACTAAACTAGGAGGGGGGGTGGGCTCAGAGGAAGAGACCAGGAAGCTCCAGAGCGATTTGGACAGACTGGGCGATTGGGCGGATAAATGGCAGATGCACTATAATGTGGACAAGTGCGAAGTTATCCACCTTGGGTGCAGGAACGGGAGGGCAAATTATTATTTAAATGGCAATAGATTGGGAGAGGGGGAAGTACAGAGAGACCTGGGTGTTCTTGTACACCAGTCACTGAAGGCGAGCATGCAGGTGCAACAGGCGGTCAAGAAGGCAAACGGTATGCTGGCCTTCATAGCAAAAGGGTTAGAATACAGGAACAGGGATACCTTGCTGCAGCTGTACAGGGCACTGGTGAGACCACACCTCGAGTACTGTGTACAGTTTTGGTCGCCTCATCTGAGGAAGGATGTTCTTGCCATGGAGGGGGTGCAGCGGCGATTCACCAGGCTGATACCAGGAATGGCGGGAATGACCTATGAGGAGAGACTATGTAGTTTAGGGATGTACACACTGGAGTTTAGAAGATTGAGAGGGGACCTCATAGAAGTGTATAAAATTCTGACAGGTCTAGACAGACTGGATGCAGAAGGAATGTTTCCCTTGGCGGGTGAGAACAGAACTAGAGGACATAATTTAAGGATAAGGGCTAAACCATTTAGGACAGAGATGAGGGGGAATTTCTTCACTCAGAGAGTGGTGAACCTGTGGAACTCATTGCCACAGAGGGCAGTGTACGCCAGCTCATTAAATATATTTAAGAGGGAATTAGATATATTTCTACGGGCAAAAGGGGTTAAGGGTTACGGAGAGAAGGCGGGGACGGGATACTGAATTAAAGGATCAGCCATGATCTCATCGAATGGCGGAGCAGGCACGAAGGGCCGAATGGCCTACTCCTGCTCCTATCTTCTATGTATCTATGTTAAAAGTTTATTAAGTGTGTAGGGAGTGCTGCCGAACGCTTGCAAGGTCTAGGATGGTAAATGAAGGTCTTTGAGAAGACAGAACATGCTGCAAATTCTCAGCCGGTCAGGCAACATCCATGGAGAGAAAAACAGATTTCACATCTCAGGTCGAGATGCTGCCTGACCAGCTGAGTATTTCCAGCATTTTATGCTGTCATTTCATATTTACAGCATCTGCTCGCAGAGGGAAGAGGAAGACACAGGAGAGGAGAAAGCAGGAGAGGAGGAAGCAGGCAGAAGGATGCATCCCAGACAGTCCCTTTGTGGCCGGGATATCCGGGATGGAATCATTCGCCTGCGGTCCTAGTGACCACAACCCCAATTCCCCTTTCAATATTAGTCCCACACCTTACCTTCCCTCGGTTACTGACCATCACAACGTCCTCTTGGCCACAATGCTGAAATAAAAGGCACCAGAAATCAAATTTTCCAATCCAACTTTATACATCTATCTACCAATATGACATCAAGAAATCAACTCATCGCCCTTATGCATTCTCTTAGTGACTGTCTTGTGTGTGCCTTTGCCTATCCTACGGATGTCATGCAGTGCTAGTCCAGTGACTGCAGCATTACATAGAATTACAGAGGATATACAGCACAGAAACAGGCCATTCGGCCCAACCAGTCCATGCTCCACTCGAGCCTCCTCCTGTCTTTCCTCATCTATAAACATGGCTGGTGGACGGCTGTTGACTTTCAGTGGGGGACACTGCAAATGGCCTTGCTGGTTGACCTTGAGGAGCTGGTGGCTGGGAGAGTCAAAACAATCTTCTTCTTCTTCTTGCTCTTCTTCACTCACCTCTCCCTCTTCTTGGTCACCCACTGGCTGGGCAGGCTGCATTTCTTGGGTGTGTGAAATGAGGAAGGCACAAGGGTGGAGTTGTGAGGGGAGGGCGGCAAAGCATGAGGTGCATGCCAAAAGGATAACATATGAGGATACCAGCATCTTGTATCCTTTCAGCCCCGCTGCTGCCCAAGGGCTCAGCCATGCCCCGGCCAAGAATGGCCAGCACCGTCTCCTCCAAGGGGATGAAGTGAGGCTAGGAATGGCAGATGTGCCTCCTGATTGGTGCAGATTGTTGGTAGGTGAGTGATTGGGGGGCCGTGCATTGAGCAGTGTGTGAGGCTGGTGGTGCAGTTGGTAGGAGACGGCTTTTGAAGGTGCATTCACTGACCTTGACCAGTGGTCTGAGGCCATGAAGCTTCTTTGGGTGCCAGAGCCAGGTGGTGGGGGTGACACTGCCGGCAGTGACGGCCTCAGTGATCTGGTCCCACATTGTTCTTTCTGGAGGGCCTCCTGGCCCCTGTGGGTAGAGGACCTCTCTTGCAGTGTTGACCCTCTGCACAAAGCTGGAGTGCTGAGTGTGAGACCCTGGGAGCTCCTTCCCTGGCTTGCTGAGCCATTTGTATTGGTGCTGAAGCACTTTTCCCATTTTTTTAAAGATTAGGAACGGAATTCACATTTGGGACTTCTTTTAAATTTTATTTTTGAAAGGCAGTAAGGACTGAAAACTGCATTGTTTCACTGCATTTTCACAGAAATCACAGAAATCACAGAAACCCCACACTGCAGATAGAGGCCATTTCGGCCCATCGAGCCTGCACCGACGCATATTCCACCCGATCCCCGTAACCCCTACACCAACACATATCCCACCCTATCCCCGTAACCCCACGTATTTAATCCCCCTAACACTAAGGGTCAATTTATCACAGCCAATCAAACTAACCCGCACATCTTTGGACTGTGGGAGGAAACCGGAGCACCCGGAGGAAACCCACGCAAACACGGGGAGAATGTGCAAACTCCACACAGGCAGTCGCCCGAGGCCGGATTCGAACTCGGGTCCCTGGCGCTGTGAGGCAACAGTGCTAACCACTATGCCACCGTGCTGCCCACGATATTTTGTATTAGTTCTGAGTGCGTGGCCCCTTTAGTTCACAGACCTCTTTATTGCTCACAATTACTTGCGAGCTCCACAGTCTCGCTCCCAGAGGCTGTGCGAAGCTGGAACGGCGCTCCTGGGCACGAACTTTGGGTCAGATGCTTCCACTAACTCCACCAGGACGGCGTTGCACGGCCGGTAAGCGCTGTGCCACCAATCTCCGGCCCCCCAGACTAAGCACTGCGCCACCAATCTCCGGCCCCCCCAGACTGAGCACTGTGCCACCAATCTCCGGCCCCCCAGACTAAGCGCTGTGCCACCAATCTCCGGCACCCCAGACTAAGCGTTGTGCCACCAATCTCCGGCCCCCCCAGACTAAGCACTGTGCCACCAATCTCCGGCCCCCCAGACTAAGCGTTGTGCCACCAATCTCCGGCCCCCCAGACTAAGCGCTGTGCCACCAATCTCCGCCCCCCAGACTAAGCACTATGCCACCAATCTCCGGCCCCCCAGACTAAGCACTGTGCCACCAATCTCCCCCCCCCCAGACTAAGCGCTGTGCCACCAATCTCCGGCCCCCCCCAGACTAAGCACTGTGCCACCAATCTCCGCCCCCCCAGACTAAGCGCTGTGCCACCAATCTCCGGCCCCCCCAGACTAAGCGCTGTGCCACCAATCTCCGGCCCCCCCCAGACTAAGCACTGTGCCACCAATCTCCGGCCCCCCCAGACTAAGTGCTGTGCCACCAATCTCCGGCCACCCCCAGACTAAGCACTGTGCCACCAATCTCCGGCCCCCCAGACTAAGCACTGTGCCACCAATCTCCGGCCCCCCAGACTAAGTGCTGTGCCACCAATCTCCGGCCCCACCAGACTAAGCGCTGTGCCACCAATCTCCGGCCCCCCAGACTAAGCACTGTGCCACCAATCTCCGGCCCCCCCAGACTAAGCGTTGTGCCACCAATCTCCGGCCCCCCCAGACTAAGCGCTGTGCCACCAATCTCCGGCCCCCCCAGACTAAGCGCTGTGCCACCAATCTCCGGCCCCCCCAGATTAAGTGCTGTGCCACCAATCTCCGGCCCCCCCAGACTAAGCACTGTGCCACCAATCTCCGGCCCCCCCAGACTAAGTGCTGTGCCACCAATCTCCCCCCCCCCCAGACTAAGCGCTGTGCCACCAATCTCCGGCCCCCCCAGACTAAGTGCTGTGCCACCAATCTCCGGCCCCCCCAGACTAAGCACTGTGCCACCAATCTCCGGCCCCCCCAGACTAAGTGCTGTGCCACCAATCTCCGGCCCCCCCCCCAGACTAAGCGCTGTGCCACCAATCTCCGGCCCCCCCAGACTAAGCGCTGTGCCACCAATCTCCGCCCCCCCCCAGACTAAGCGCTGTGCCACCAATCTCCGGCCCCCCAGACTAAGCGCTGTGCCACCAATCTCCGGCCCCCCAGACTAAGCGCTGTGCCACCAATCTCCGGCCCCCCAGACTAAGTGCTGTGCCACCAATCTCCGCCCCCCCCCCAGACTAAGCGTTGTGCCACCAATCTCCAGCCCCCCAGACGAAGCGCTGTGCCACCAATCTCCGGCCCCCCCCAGACTAAGCGCTGTGCCACCAATCTCCAGCCCCCCAGACGAAGCGCTGTGCCACCAATCTCCGGCACCCCCCAGACTAAGCGCTGTGCCACCAATCTCCGGCCCCCCCAGACTAAGCGCTGTGCCACCAATCTCCGGCCCCCCCAGACTAAGTGCTGTGTCACCAATCTCCGGCCCCCCCAGACTAAGCGTTGTGCCACCAATCTCCGGCACCCCAGACTAAGCGCTGTGCCACCAATCTCCGGCCCCCCAGACTAAGCGCTGTGCCACCAATCTCCCCCCCCCCAGACTAAGCACTGTGCCACCAATCTCCAGCCCCCCCAGACTAAGTGCTGTGCCACCAATCTCCGGCCCCCCCAGACTAAGCGCTGTGCCACCAATCTCCCCCCCCCCAGACTAAGCGCTGTGCCACCAATCTCTGGCACCCCAGACTAAGCACTGTGCCACCAATCTCTGGCACCCCAGACTAAGCGTTGTGCCACCAATCTCCAGCCCCCCCAGACTAAGCGTTGTGCCACCAATCTCCGCCCCCCCCAGACTAAGCACTGTGCCACCAATCTCCGCCCCCCCCAGACTAAGCGCTGTGCCACCAATCTCCAGCCCCCCAGACTAAGCGTTGTGCCACCAATCTCCAGCCCCCCCAGACTAAGCGCTGTGCCACCAATCTCCGGCCCCCCCAGATTAAGCACTGTGCCGCCAATCTCCGGCCCCCCCAGACTAAGTGCTGTGCCACCAATCTCCGCCCCCCAGACTAAGCACTGTGCCACCAATCTCCGGCCCCCCAGACTAAGCACTGTGCCACCAATCTCCGGCCCCCCAGACTAAGTGCTGTGCCACCAATCTCCGGCCCCCCAGACTAAGCGTTGTGCCACCAATCTCCGGCCCCCCCAGACTAAGCGCTGTGCCACCAATCTCCGCCCCCCCAGACTAAGCACTGTGCCACCAATCTCCGCCCCCCAGACTAAGCGTTGTGCCACCAATCTCCGGCCCCCCCAGACTAAGCGCTGTGCCACCAATCTCCGGCCCCCCAGACTAAGCGCTGTGCCACCAATCTCCGGCCCCCCCAGACTAAGCACTGTGCCACCAATCTCCGGCCCCCCAGACTAAGCACTGTGCCACCAATCTCCGCCCCCCCAGACTAAGCACTGTGCCACCAATCTCCAGCCCCCCCAGACGAAGCACTGTGCCACCAATCTCCGGCCCCCCCAGAATAAGCGCTGTGCCACCGATCTCCGGCCCCCCAGACTAAGCGCTGTGCCACCAATCTCCGGCCCCCCAGACTAAGCGTTGTGCCACCAATCTCCGGCCCCCCCAGACTAAGCGCTGTGCCACCAATCTCCGCTCCCCAGACTAAGCGTTGTGCCACCAATCTCCGGCCCCCCCAGACTAAGCGCTGTGCCACCAATCTCCGGCCCCCCAGACTAAGCGCTGTGCCACCAATCTCCGGCCCCCCCAGACTAAGCACTGTGCCACCAATCTCCGGCCCCCCAGACTAAGCACTGTGCCACCAATCTCCGCCCCCCCAGACTAAGCACTGTGCGACCAATCTCCGGCCCCCCAGACTAAGCACTGTGCCACCAATCTCCGCCCCCCCAGACTAAGCACTGTGCCACCAATCTCCAGCCCCCCCAGACTAAGCGCCGTGCCACCAATCTCCGGCCCCCCCAGACTAAGCGCTGTGCCACCAATCTCCGGCCCCCCCAGACTAAGCGCTGTGCCACCAATCTCCGGCCCCCCAGACTAAGCACTGTGCCACCAATCTCCGGCCCCCCCAGACTAAGCGCCGTGCCACCAATCTCCGGCCCCCCCAGACTAAGCGCTGTGCCACCAATCTCTGGCCCCCCCAGACTAAGCGCTGTGCCACCAATCTCCGGCCCCCCAGACTAAGCGCTGTGCCACCAAGCTCCGCCCCCCCCAGACTAAGCGCTGTGCCACCAATCTCCGGCCCCCCAGACTAAGTGCTGTGTCACCAATCTCCGGCCCCCCCAGACTAAGCACTGTGTCACCAATCTCCGGCCCCCCCAGACTAAGCACTGTGCCACCAATCTCCGGCCCCCCCAGACTAAGTGCTGTGCCGCCAATCTCCAGCCCCCCAGACTAAGCGCTGTGCCACCAATCTCCGGCCCCCCCAGACTAAGCGCTGTGCCACCAATCTCCGGCCCCCCCAGACTAAGTGCTGTGCCACCAATCTCCGCCCCCCCCAGACTAAGCGCCGTGCCACCAATCTCCGGCCCCCCCAGACTAAGCGCTGTGCCACCAAGCTCCGGCCCCCCCAGACTAAGTGCTGTGCCACCAATCTCCGGCCCCCCAGACTAAGCGCTGTGCCACCAATCTCCGGCCCCCCAGACTAAGCGCTGTGCCACCAATCTCCGGCCCCCCCAGACTAAGCGTTGTGCCACCAATCTCCCCCCCCCAGACTAAGCGTTGTGCCACCAATCTCCAGCCCCCCCCCCCCCAGACTAAGTGCTGTGCCACCAATCTCCAGCCCCCCCAGACTAAGCGCTGTGCCACCAATCTCCAGCCCCCCAGACTAAGCACTGTGCCACCAATCTCCGGCCCCCCCAGACTAAGCGCTGTGCCACCAATCTCCGCCCCCCCCAGACTAAGCGTTGTGCCACCAATCTCCGGCCCCCCAGACTAAGCGTTGTGCCACCAATCTCCGGCCCCCCAGACTAAGCACTGTGCCACCAATCTCCGGCCCCCCCAGACTAAGCACTGTGCCACCAATCTCCGGCCCCCCCAGACTAAGCGTTGTGCCACCAATCTCCGGCCCCCCAGACTAAGCGTTGTGCCACCAATCTCCGGCCCCCCAGACTAAGCGTTGTGCCACCAATCTCCGCCCCCCCCAGACTAAGCGTTGTGCCACCAATCTCCGGCCCCCCAGACTAAGCGTTGTGCCACCAATCTCCAGCCCCCCAGACTAAGCGTTGTGCCACCAATCTCCGGCCCCCCAGACTAAGCGTTGTGCCACCAATCTCCGGCCCCCCAGACTAAGCGTTGTGCCACCAATCTCCGCCCCCCCCAGACTAAGCGTTGTGCCACCAATCTCCGGCCCCCCAGACTAAGCGTTGTGCCACCAATCTCCGGCCCCCCAGACTAAGTGCTGTGCCACCAATCTCCGGCCCCCCCAGACTAAGCACTGTGCCACCAATCTCCGGCCCCCCCAGACTAAGTGCTGTGCCACCAATCTCCGCCCCCCCAGACTAAGCACTGTGCCACCAATCTCCGGCCCCCCCAGACTAAGTGCTGTGCCACCAATCTCCGCCCCCCCAGACTAAGTGCTGTGCCACCAATCTCCGCCCCCCCCCAGACTAAGTGCTGTGCCACCAATCTCCGCCCCCCCCAGACTAAGCACTGTGCCACCAATCTCCGCCCCCCCCAGACTAAGCACTGTGCCACCAATCTCCAGCCCCCCAGACTAAGCGCTGTGCCACCAATCTCCGGCCCCCCAGACTAAGCGCTGTGCCACCAATCTCCGGCCCCCCAGACTAAGCGCTGTGCCACCAATCTCCGCCCCCCAGACTAAGCGCTGTGCCACCAATCTCCGCCCCCCCCAGACTAAGCGCTGTGCCACCAATCTCCAGCCCCCCAGACTAAGCGCTGTGCCACCAATCTCCAGCCCCCCAGACTAAGCACTGTGCCACCAATCTCCGGCCCCCCAGACTAAGTGCTGTGTCACCAATCTCCGGCCCCCCCAGACTAAGCACTGTGTCACCAATCTCCGGCCCCCCCAGACTAAGCACTGTGCCACCAATCTCCGGCCCCCCCAGACTAAGTGCTGTGCCGCCAATCTCCAGCCCCCCAGACTAAGCGCTGTGCCACCAATCTCCGGCCCCCCCAGACTAAGCGCTGTGCCACCAATCTCCGGCCCCCCCAGACTAAGTGCTGTGCCACCAATCTCCGCCCCCCCCAGACTAAGCGCCGTGCCACCAATCTCCGGCCCCCCCAGACTAAGCGCTGTGCCACCAAGCTCCGGCCCCCCCAGACTAAGTGCTGTGCCACCAATCTCCGGCCCCCCAGACTAAGCGCTGTGCCACCAATCTCCGGCCCCCCAGACTAAGCGCTGTGCCACCAATCTCCGGCCCCCCCAGACTAAGCGTTGTGCCACCAATCTCCCCCCCCCAGACTAAGCGTTGTGCCACCAATCTCCAGCCCCCCCCCCCCAGACTAAGTGCTGTGCCACCAATCTCCAGCCCCCCCAGACTAAGCGCTGTGCCACCAATCTCCAGCCCCCCAGACTAAGCACTGTGCCACCAATCTCCGGCACCCCCAGACTAAGCGCTGTGCCACCAATCTCCGCCCCCCCCAGACTAAGCGTTGTGCCACCAATCTCCGGCCCCCCAGACTAAGCGTTGTGCCACCAATCTCCGGCCCCCCAGACTAAGCACTGTGCCACCAATCTCCGGCCCCCCCAGACTAAGCACTGTGCCACCAATCTCCGGCCCCCCCAGACTAAGCGTTGTGCCACCAATCTCCGGCCCCCCAGACTAAGCGTTGTGCCACCAATCTCCGGCCCCCCAGACTAAGCGTTGTGCCACCAATCTCCGCCCCCCCCAGACTAAGCGTTGTGCCACCAATCTCCGGCCCCCCAGACTAAGCGTTGTGCCACCAATCTCCGGCCCCCCAGACTAAGCGTTGTGCCACCAATCTCCGGCCCCCCAGACTAAGCATTGTGCCACCAATCTCCGGCCCCCCAGACTAAGCGTTGTGCCACCAATCTCCGCCCCCCCCAGACTAAGCGTTGTGCCACCAATCTCCGGCCCCCCAGACTAAGCGTTGTGCCACCAATCTCCGGCCCCCCAGACTAAGCGCTGTGCCACCAATCTCCGCCCCCCCCAGACTAAGCGTTGTGCCACCAATCTCCGGCCCCCCAGACTAAGCGTTGTGCCACCAATCTCCGGCCCCCCAGACTAAGCACTGTGCCACCAATCTCCGGCCCCCCAGACTAAGTGCTGTGCCACCAATCTCCGGCCCCCCCAGACTAAGCACTGTGCCACCAATCTCCGGCCCCCCCAGACTAAGTGCTGTGCCACCAATCTCCGCCCCCCCAGACTAAGCACTGTGCCACCAATCTCCGGCCCCCCCAGACTAAGTGCTGTGCCACCAATCTCCGCCCCCCCCAGACTAAGTGCTGTGCCACCAATCTCCGCCCCCCCCAGACTAAGTGCTGTGCCACCAATCTCCGCCCCCCCCAGACTAAGCACTGTGCCACCAATCTCCGCCCCCCCCAGACTAAGCACTGTGCCACCAATCTCCAGCCCCCCAGACTAAGCGCTGTGCCACCAATCTCCGGCCCCCCAGACTAAGCGCTGTGCCACCAATCTCCGGCCCCCCAGACTAAGCGCTGTGCCACCAATCTCCGCCCCCCAGACTGAGCGCTGTGCCACCAATCTCCGCCCCCCCCAGACTAAGCGCTGTGCCACCAATCTCCAGCCCCCCAGACTAAGCGCTGTGCCACCAATCTCCAGCCCCCCAGACTAAGCGCTGTGCCACCAATCTCCGGCCCCCCAGACTAAGCGCTGTGCCACCAATCTCCGCCCCCCCCAGACTAAGCACTGTGCCACCAATCTCCGCCCCCCCAGACTAAGCGCTGTGCCACCAATCTCCGGCCCCCCAGACTAAGCGCTGTGCCACCAATCTCCGGCCCCCCAGACTAAGCGCTGTGCCACCAATCTCCAGCCCCCCAGACTAAGCACTGTGCCACCAATCTCCGGCCCCCCCCAGACTAAGCGTTGTGCCACCAATCTCCGGCCCCCCCAGACGAAGCGCTGTGCCACCAATCTCCGGCCTCCCCAGACGAAGCGCTGTGCCACCAATCTCCGGCCCCCCCAGACTAAGCGCTGTGCCACCAATCTCCGGCCCCCCCAGACTAAGTGCTGTGCCACCAATCTCCGGCCCCCCCCAGACTAAGCGTTGTGCCACCAATCTCCGGCCCCCCCAGACTAAGCACTGTGCCACCAATCTCCAGCCCCCCCAGACTAAGCGTTGTGCCACCAATCTCCGGCCCCCCCAGACTAAGCGCTGTGCCACCAATCTCCGGCCCCCCCAGACTAAGCGCTGTGCCACCAATCTCCGGCCCCCCAGACTAAGCGTTGTGCCACCAATCTCCGGCCCCCCCAGACTAAGCGCTGTGCCACCAATCTCCGGCCCCCCAGACTAAGCGTTGTGCCACCAATCTCCGGCCCCCCCAGACTAAGCTCTGTGCCACCAATCTCCGGCCCCCCCAGACTAAGTGCTGTGCCACCAATCTCCGGCCCCCCCAGACTAAGTGCTGTGCCACCAATCTCCGCCCCCCCAGACTAAGCTCTGTGCCACCAATCTCCGCCCCCCCAGACTAAGCACTGTGCCACCAATCTCCGCCCCCCCCAGACTAAGCACTGTGCCACCAATCTCCGCCCCCCAGACTAAGCGCTGTGCCACCAATCTCCGCCCCCCCCAGACTAAGCACTGTGCCACCAATCTCCGCCCCCCCAGACTAAGCTCTGTGCCACCAATCTCCGCCCCCCCAGACTAAGCACTGTGCCACCAATCTCCGCCCCCCCCCCAGACTAAGCGCTGTGCCACCAATCTCCGGCCCCCCAGACTAAGCACTGTGCCACCAATCTCCGCCCCCCCCCCAGACTAAGCACTGTGCCACCAATCTCCGGCCCCCCCCCCAGACTAAGCGTTGTGCCACCAATCTCCGGCCCCCCAGACTAAGCGCTGTGCCACCAATCTCCGGCCCCCCCAGACTAAGCACTGTGCCACCAATCTCCGGCCCCCCCAGACTAAGCACTGTGCCACCAATCTCCGGCCCCCCCAGACTAAGTGCTGTGCCACCAATCTCCCCCCCCCCAGACTAAGCGCTGTGCCACCAATCTCCGGCCCCCCCAGACTAAGCACTGTGCCGCCAATCTCCAGCCCCCCCAGACTAAGTGCTGTGCCACCAATCTCCGGCCCCCCAGACTAAGTGCTGTGCCACCAATCTCCGGCCCCCCCAGACTAAGCACTGTGCCACCAATCTCCGGCCCCCCCAGACTAAGTGCTGTGCCACCAATCTCCCCCCCCCCCAGACTAAGCGCTGTGCCACCAATCTCCGGCCCCCCCAGACTAAGCGCTGTGCCACCAATCTCAGCCCCCCCCCAGACTAAGCGCTGTGCCACCAATCTCCGCCCCCCCCCCAGACTAAGCACTGTGCCACCAATCTCCGGCCCCCCAGACTAAGCGTTGTGCCACCAATCTCCAGCCCCCCAGACTAAGCGCTGTGCCACCAATCTCCGCCCCCCCCCCAGACTAAGCGTTGTGCCACCAATCTCCAGCCCCCCAGACTAAGTGCTGTGCCACCAATCTCCGCCCCCCCCCAGACTAAGCGTTGTGCCACCAATCTCCAGCCCCCCAGACTAAGCGCTGTGCCACCAATCTCCGGCCCCCCAGACTAAGCGCTGTGCCACCAATCTCCGGCCCCCCCAGACTAATTGCTGTGTCACCAATCTCCGGCCCCCCCAGACTAAGCACTGTGCCACCAATCTCCGGCCCCCCCAGACTAAGCGCTGTGCCACCAATCTCTGGCACCCCAGACTAAGCACTGTGCCACCAATCTCCGCCCCCCCCCAGACTAAGCGCTGTGCCACCAATCTCCGCCCCCCCCAGACTAAGCGCTGTGCCACCAATCTCCGGCCCCCCAGACTAAGCACTGTGCCACCAATCTCCGGCCCCCCAGACTAAGTGCTGTGCCACCAATCTCCGGCCCCCCCAGACTAAGCACTGTGCCACCAATCTCCGGCCCCCCCAGACTAAGTGCTGGGCCACCAATCTCCGCCCCCCCAGACTAAGCACTGTGCCACCAATCTCCGGCCCCCCCAGACTAAGTGCTGTGCCACCAATCTCCGCCCCCCCCAGACTAAGTGCTGTGCCACCAATCTCCGCCCCCCCCAGACTAAGTGCTGTGCCACCAATCTCCGCCCCCCCCAGACTAAGCACTGTGCCACCAATCTCCGCCCCCCCCAGACTAAGCACTGTGCCACCAATCTCCAGCCCCCCAGACTAAGCGCTGTGCCACCAATCTCCGGCCCCCCAGACTAAGCGCTGTGCCACCAATCTCCGCCCCCCAGACTAAGCGCTGTGCCACCAATCTCCGCCCCCCCCAGACTAAGCGCTGTGCCACCAATCTCCAGCCCCCCAGACTAAGCGCTGTGCCACCAATCTCCAGCCCCCCAGACTAAGCGCTGTGCCACCAATCTCCGGCCCCCCAGACTAAGTGCTGTGTCACCAATCTCCGGCCCCCCCAGACTAAGCACTGTGTCACCAATCTCCGGCCCCCCCAGACTAAGCACTGTGCCACCAATCTCCGGCCCCCCCAGACTAAGTGCTGTGCCGCCAATCTCCAGCCCCCCAGACTAAGCGCTGTGCCACCAATCTCCGGCCCCCCCAGACTAAGCACTGTGCCACCAATCTCCGGCCCCCCCAGACTAAGTGCTGTGCCACCAATCTCCGCCCCCCCCAGACTAAGCGCCGTGCCACCAATCTCCGGCCCCCCCAGACTAAGCGCTGTGCCACCAAGCTCCGGCCCCCCCAGACTAAGTGCTGTGCCACCAATCTCCGGCCCCCCAGACTAAGCGCTGTGCCACCAATCTCCGGCCCCCCAGACTAAGCGCTGTGCCACCAATCTCCGGCCCCCCCAGACTAAGCGTTGTGCCACCAATCTCCCCCCCCCAGACTAAGCGTTGTGCCACCAATCTCCAGCCCCCCCCCCCAGACTAAGTGCTGTGCCACCAATCTCCAGCCCCCCCAGACTAAGCGCTGTGCCACCAATCTCCAGCCCCCCAGACTAAGCACTGTGCCACCAATCTCCGGCCCCCCCAGACTAAGCGCTGTGCCACCAATCTCCGCCCCCCCCAGACTAAGCGTTGTGCCACCAATCTCCGGCCCCCCAGACTAAGCGTTGTGCCACCAATCTCCGGCCCCCCAGACTAAGCACTGTGCCACCAATCTCCGGCCCCCCCAGACTAAGCACTGTGCCACCAATCTCCGGCCCCCCAGACTAAGCGTTGTGCCACCAATCTCCGGCCCCCCAGACTAAGCGTTGTGCCACCAATCTCCGGCCCCCCAGACTAAGCGTTGTGCCACCAATCTCCGCCCCCCCCAGACTAAGCGTTGTGCCACCAATCTCCGGCCCCCCAGACTAAGCGTTGTGCCACCAATCTCCGGCCCCCCAGACTAAGCGTTGTGCCACCAATCTCCGGCCCCCCAGACTAAGCGCTGTGCCACCAATCTCCGGCCCCCCAGACTAAGCGTTGTGCCACCAATCTCCGGCCCCCCCAGACTAAGCGCTGTGCCACCAATCTCCGGCCCCCCCAGACTAAGCGTTGTGCCACCAATCTCCGGCCCCCCAGACTAAGCGTTGTGTCACCAATCTCCGGCCCCCCAGACTAAGCGCTGTGCCACCAATCTCCGCCCCCCCCAGACTAAGCGTTGTGCCACCAATCTCCGGCCCCCCAGACTAAGCGTTGTGCCACCAATCTCCGGCCCCCCAGACTAAGCACTGTGCCACCAATCTCCGGCCCCCCAGACTAAGTGCTGTGCCACCAATCTCCGGCCCCCCCAGACTAAGCACTGTGCCACCAATCTCCGGCCCCCCCAGACTAAGTGCTGTGCCACCAATCTCCGCCCCCCCAGACTAAGCACTGTGCCACCAATCTCCGGCCCCCCCAGACTAAGTGCTGTGCCACCAATCTCCGCCCCCCCCAGACTAAGTGCTGTGCCACCAATCTCCGCCCCCCCCAGACTAAGTGCTGTGCCACCAATCTCCGCCCCCCCCAGACTAAGCACTGTGCCACCAATCTCCGCCCCCCCCAGACTAAGCACTGTGCCACCAATCTCCAGCCCCCCAGACTAAGCGCTGTGCCACCAATCTCCGGCCCCCCAGACTAAGCGCTGTGCCACCAATCTCCGGCCCCCCAGACTAAGCGCTGTGCCACCAATCTCCGCCCCCCAGACTAAGCGCTGTGCCACCAATCTCCGCCCCCCCCAGACTAAGCGCTGTGCCACCAATCTCCAGCCCCCCAGACTAAGCGCTGTGCCACCAATCTCCAGCCCCCCAGACTAAGCGCTGTGCCACCAATCTCCGGCCCCCCAGACTAAGCGCTGTGCCACCAATCTCCGCCCCCCCCAGACTAAGCACTGTGCCACCAATCTCCGCCCCCCCAGACTAAGCGCTGTGCCACCAATCTCCGGCCCCCCAGACTAAGCGCTGTGCCACCAATCTCCGGCCCCCCAGACTAAGCGCTGTGCCACCAATCTCCAGCCCCCCAGAATAAGCACTGTGCCACCAATCTCCGGCCCCCCCCAGACTAAGCGTTGTGCCACCAATCTCCGGCACCCCCAGACGAAGCGCTGTGCCACCAATCTCCGGCCCCCCCAGACGAAGCGCTGTGCCACCAATCTCCGGCCCCCCCAGACTAAGCGCTGTGCCACCAATCTCCGGCCCCCCCAGACTAAGTGCTGTGCCACCAATCTCCGGCCCCCCCCAGACTAAGCGTTGTGCCACCAATCTCCGGCCCCCCCAGACTAAGCACTGTGCCACCAATCTCCAGCCCCCCCAGACTAAGCGTTGTGCCACCAATCTCCGGCCCCCCCAGACTAAGCGCTGTGCCACCAATCTCCGGCCCCCCCAGACTAAGCGCTGTGCCACCAATCTCCGGCCCCCCAGACTAAGCGTTGTGCCACCAATCTCCGGCCCCCCCAGACTAAGCGCTGTGCCACCAATCTCCGGCCCCCCAGACTAAGCGTTGTGCCACCAATCTCCGCCCCCCCCAGACTAAGCTCTGTGCCACCAATCTCCGGCCCCCCCAGACTAAGTGCTGTGCCACCAATCTCCGGCCCCCCCAGACTAAGTGCTGTGCCACCAATCTCCGCCCCCCCAGACTAAGCTCTGTGCCACCAATCTCCGCCCCCCCAGACTAAGCACTGTGCCACCAATCTCCGCCCCCCCCAGACTAAGCACTGTGCCACCAATCTCCGCCCCCCAGACTAAGCGCTGTGCCACCAATCTCCGCCCCCCCCCAGACTAAGCACTGTGCCACCAATCTCCGCCCCCCCAGACTAAGCTCTGTGCCACCAATCTCCGCCCCCCCAGACTAAGCACTGTGCCACCAATCTCCGCCCCCCCCCCAGACTAAGCGCTGTGCCACCAATCTCCGGCCCCCCAGACTAAGCACTGTGCCACCAATCTCCGCCCCCCCCCCAGACTAAGCACTGTGCCACCAATCTCCGGCCCCCCCCCCAGACTAAGCGTTGTGCCACCAATCTCCGGCCCCCCAGACTAAGCGCTGTGCCACCAATCTCCGGCCCCCCCAGACTAAGCACTGTGCCACCAATCTCCGGCCCCCCCAGACTAAGCACTGTGCCACCAATCTCCGGCCCCCCCAGACTAAGTGCTGTGCCACCAATCTCCCCCCCCCCAGACTAAGCGCTGTGCCACCAATCTCCGGCCCCCCCAGACTAAGCACTGTGCCGCCAATCTCCAGCCCCCCCAGACTAAGTGCTGTGCCACCAATCTCCGGCCCCCCAGACTAAGTGCTGTGCCACCAACCTCCGGCCCCCCAGACTAAGCGCTGTGCCACCAATCTCCGGCCCCCCCAGACTAAGCACTGTGCCACCAATCTCCGGCCCCCCCAGACTAAGTGCTGTGCCACCAATCTCCCCCCCCCCAGACTAAGCGCTGTGCCACCAATCTCCGGCCCCCCCAGACTAAGCGCTGTGCCACCAATCTCAGCCCCCCCCCAGACTAAGCGCTGTGCCACCAATCTCCGCCCCCCCCCCAGACTAAGCACTGTGCCACCAATCTCCGGCCCCCCAGACTAAGCGTTGTGCCACCAATCTCCGGCCCCCCAGACTAAGCGCTGTGCCACCAATCTCCGGCCCCCCAGACTAAGCGTTGTGCCACCAATCTCCAGCCCCCCCCAGACTAAGCGCTGTGCCACCAATCTCCGCCCCCCCCCCAGACTAAGCGCTGTGCCACCAATCTCCGCCCCCCCCCCAGACTAAGCACTGTGCCACCAATCTCCGGCCCCCCAGACTAAGCACTGTGCCACCAATCTCCGCCCCCCCAGACTAAGCACTGTGCCACCAATCTCCGGCCCCCCAGACTAAGTGCTGTGCCACCAATCTCCGCCCCCCCCCAGACTAAGCGTTGTGCCACCAATCTCCAGCCCCCCAGACTAAGCGCTGTGCCACCAATCTCCGGCCCCCCCAGACTAATTGCTGTGTCACCAATCTCCGGCCCCCCCAGACTAAGCACTGTGCCACCAATCTCCGGCCCCCCCAGACTAAGCGTTGTGCCACCAATCTCCGGCCCCCCAGACTAAGCGTTGTGTCACCAATCTCCGGCCCCCCAGACTAAGCGCTGTGCCACCAATCTCCGCCCCCCCCAGACTAAGCGTTGTGCCACCAATCTCCGGCCCCCCAGACTAAGCGTTGTGCCACCAATCTCCGGCCCCCCAGACTAAGCACTGTGCCACCAATCTCCAATCTCCGGCCCCCCAGACTAAGTGCTGTGCCACCAATCTCCGGCCCCCCCAGACTAAGCAGCTGTGCCACCAATCTCCGGCCCCCCCAGACTAAGTGCTGTGCCACCAATCTCCGCCCCCCCAGACTAAGCACTGCCACCAATCTCCGGCCCCCCCAGACTAAGTGCCACCAATCTCCGCCCCCCCCAGACTAAGTGCTGTGCCACCAATCTCCGCCCCCCCCAGACTAAGTGCTGTGCACCAATCTCCGCCCCCCCCAGACTAAGCACTGTGCCACCAATCTCCGCCCCCCCCAGACTAAGCACTGTGCCACCAATCTCCAGCCCCCCAGACTAAGCGCTGTGCCACCAATCTCCGGCCCCCCAGACTAAGCGTTGTGCCACCAATCTCCGGCCCCCCAGACTAAGCGCTGTGCCACCAATCTCCGGCCCCCCAGACTAATTGCTGTGTCACCAATCTCCGGCCCCCCCAGACTAAGCACTGTGCCACCAATCTCCGGCCCCCCAGACTAAGCGCTGTGCCACCAATCTCTGGCACCCCAGACTAAGCACTGTGCCACCAATCTCCGCCCCCCCCAGACTAAGCGCTGTGCCACCAATCTCCGCCCCCCCCCCAGACTAATCGCTGTGCCACCAATCTCTGGCACCCCAGACTAAGCACTGTGCCACCAATCTCCGCCCCCCCCAGACTAAGTGCTGTGCCACCAATCTCCGGCCCCCCAGACTAAGCGCTGTGCCACCAATCTCTGGCACCCCAGACTAAGCGCTGTGCCACCAATCTCCGGCCCCCCAGACTAAGCACTGTGCCACCAATCTCCGGCCCCCCAGACTAAGCGCTGTGCCACCAATCTCCGGCCCCCCAGACTAAGCGCTGTGCCACCAATCTCTGCCCCCCCCAGACTAAGCGCTGTGCCACCAATCTCCGGGCCCCCCAGACTAAGCACTGTGCCGCCAATCTCCGGCCCCCCCAGACTAAGTGCTGTGCCACCAATCTCCGCCCCCCAGACTAAGCGCTGTGTCACCAATCGCCGGCCCCCCAGACTAAGCGCTGTGCCACCAATCTCCGGCCCCCCCAGACTAAGCACTGTGCCACCAATCTCCGGCCCCCCCAGACTAAGCACTGTGCCACCAATCTCCGCCCCCCAGACTAAGCACTGTGCCACCAATCTCCGGCCCCCCAGACTAAGCACTGTGCCACCAATCTCCGGCCCCCCCAGACTAAGCACTGTGCCACCAATCTCCGCCCCCCAGACTAAGCACTGTGCCACCAATCTCCGGCCCCCCAGACTAAGTGCTGTGCCACCAATCTCCGGCCCGCCAGACTAAGCGTTGTGCCACCAATCTCCGGCCCCCCAGACTAAGCGCTGTGCCACCAATCTCCGGCCCCCCAGACTAAGCGTTGTGCCACCAATCTCCGGCCCCCCCAGACTAAGCGCTGTGCCACCAATCTCCGCCCCCCCAGACTAAGCACTGTGCCACCAATCTCCGCCCCCCAGACTAAGCGTTGTGCCACCAATCTCCGGCCCCCCCAGACTAAGCGCTGTGCCACCAACCTCCGGCCCCCCAGACTAAGCACTGTGCCACCAATCTCCGGCCCCCCAGACTAAGCACTGTGCCACCAATCTCCGGCCCCCCAGACTAAGCGCTGTGCCACCAATCTCCGGCCCCCCAGACTAAGTGCTGTGCCACCAATCTCCGGCCCCCCAGACTAAGTGCTGTGCCACCAATCTCCGGCCCCCCAGACTAAGCGTTGTGCCACCAATCTCCGGCCCCCCCAGACTAAGCGCTGTGCCACCGATCTCCGGCCCCCCAGACTAAGCACTGTGCCACCAATCTCCGGCCCCCCCAGACTAAGCGCTGTGCCACCGATCTCCGGCCCCCCAGACTAAGCGCTGTGCCACCAATCTCCGGCCCCCCAGACTAAGCGCTGTGCCACCAAGCTCCGCCCCCCCCCAGACTAAGCACTGTGCCACCAATCTCCGGCCCCCCAGACTAAGCGTTGTGCCGCCAATCTCCAGCCCCCCAGACTAAGCGCTGTGCCACCAATCTCCGGCCCCCCCAGACTAAGCGCTGTGCCACCAATCTCCGGCCCCCCCAGACTAAGTGCTGTGCCACCAATCTCCGCCCCCCCCAGACTAAGCGCGGTGCCACCAATCTCCGGCCCCCCCAGACTAAGCGCTGTGCCACCAATCTCCGCCCCCCCCCAGACTAAGCGCCGTGCCACCAATCTCCGGCCCCCCAGACTAAGCACTGTGCCACCAATCTCCGGCCCCCCAGACTAAGCGCTGTGCCACCAATCTCCGGCCCCCCAGACTAAGCGCTGTGCCACCAATCTCCGGCTCCCCCAGACTAAGCGTTGTGCCACCAATCTCCCCCCCCCCAGACTAAGCGTTGTGCCACCAATCTCCAGCCCCCCCCCCCCAGACTAAGTGCTGTGCCACCAATCTCCAGCCCCCCCAGACTAAGCACTGTGCCACCAATCTCCGGCCCCCCCAGACTAAGCGCTGTGCCACCAATCTCCGCCCCCCCCAGACTAAGCGCTGTGCCACCAATCTCCAGCCCCCCAGACTAAGCGCTGTGCCACCAATCTCCGGCCCCCCAGACTAAGCACTGTGCCACCAATCTCCGGCCCCCCAGACTAAGCACTGTGCCACCAATCTCCGCCCCCCCAGACTAAGCACTGTGCCACCAATCTCCAGCCCCCCCAGACTAAGCGTTGTGCCACCAATCTCCCCCCCCCCCAGACTAAGCGTTGTGCCACCAATCTCCAGCCCCCCCCCCCCCAGACTAAGTGCTGTGCCACCAATCTCCGGCCCCCCCAGACTAATCGCTGTGCCACCGATCTCCGGCCCCCCAGACTAAGCACTGTGCCACCAATCTCCGGCCCCCCCAGACTAAGCGCTGTGCCACCGATCTCCGGCCCCCCAGACTAAGCACTGTGCCACCAATCTCCGGCCCCCCCAGACTAAGCACTGTGCCACCAATCTCCGGCCCCCCCAGACTAAGCGCTGTGCCACCGATCTCCGGCCCCCCAGACTAAGCGCTGTGCCACCAAGCTCCGCCCCCCCCAGACTAAGCACTGTGCCACCAATCTCCGGCCCCCCAGACTAAGCGTTGTGCCGCCAATCTCCAGCCCCCCAGACTAAGCACTGTGCCACCAATCTCCGGCCCCCCCAGACTAAGCGCTGTGCCACCAATCTCCGGCCCCCCCAGACTAAGTGCTGTGCCACCAATCTCCGACCCCCCCAGACTAAGCGCCGTGCCACCAATCTCCGGCCCCCCCAGACTAAGCGCTGTGCCACCAATCTCCGCCCCCCCCAGACTATGCGCCGTTCCACCAATCTCCGGCCCCCCCAGACTAAGCACTGTGCCACCAATCTCCGGCCCCCAAGACTAAGCGCTGTGCCACCAATCTCCGGCCCCCCAGACTAAGCGCTGTGCCACCAATCTCCGGCCCCCCCAGACTAAGCGTTGTGCCACCAATCTCCGGCCCCCCCAGACTAAGCACTGTGCCACCAATCTCCCCCCCCCCAGACTAAGCACTGTGCCACCAATCTCCGGCCCCCCCAGACTAAGTGCTGTGCCAACAATCTCCAGCCCCCCCAGACTAAGCACTGTGCCACCAATCTCCGGCCCCCCCAGACTAAGCGCTGTGCCACCAATCTCCGGCCCCCCAGACTAAGTGCTGTGCCACCAATCTCCCCCCCCCCAGACTAAGCACTGTGCCACCAATCTCCGGCCCCCCCAGACTAAGTGCTGTGCCACCAATCTCCCCCCCCCCAGACTAAGCACTGTGCCACCAATCTCCAGCCCCCCCAGACTAAGCACTGTGCCACCAATCTCCGGCCCCCCCAGACTAAGCGCTGTGCCACCAATCACCGGCCCCCCCAGACTAAGCACTGTGCCACCAATCTCCCCCCCCCCCCAGACTAAGCACTGTGCCACCAATCTCCGGCCCCCCCAGACTAAGCGCTGTGCCACCAATCTCCAGCCCCCCAGACTAAGCACTGTGCCACCAATCTCCGGCCCCCCCAGACTAAGTGCTGTGCCACCAATCTCCGCCCCCCCCCAGACTAAGCGTTGTGCCACCAATCTCCGGCCCCCCAGACTAAGCACTGTGCCACCAATCTCCGGCCCCCCCAGACTAAGCGCTGTGCCACCAATCTCCGGCCCCCCCAGACTAAGCGCTGTGCCACCAATCTCCGGCCCCCCCAGACTAAGTGCTGTGCCACCAATCTCCGGCCCCCCCAGACTAAGAACTGTGCCACCAATCTCCGGCCCCCCCAGACTAAGAACTGTGCCACCAATCTCCAGCCCCCCCAGACTAAGCACTGTGCCACCAATCTCCGGCCCCCCCAGACTAAGCGTTGTGCCACCAATCTCCGGCCCCCCCCAGACTAAGCGCTGTGCCACCAATCTCCGGCCCCCCAGACTAAGTGCTGTGCCACCAATCTCCGGCCCCCCCCCAGACTAAGCGTTGTGCCACCAATCTCCGCCCCCCCAGACTAAGCACTGTGCCACCAATCTCCAGCCCCCCCAGACTAAGCGTTGTGCCACCAATCTCCGGCCCCCCCAGACTAAGCGCTGTGCCACCAATCTCCGGCCCCCCCAGACTAAGTGCTGTGCCACCAATCTCCGCCCCCCCAGACTAAGTGCTGTGCCACCAATCTCCGCCCCCCCAGACTAAGCTCTGTGCCACCAATCTCCGCCCCCCCAGACTAAGCTCTGTGCCACCAATCTCCGGCCCCCCCAGACTAAGCGCTGTGCCACCAATCTCCGCCCCCAGACTAAGTGCTGTGCCACCAATCTCCGCCCCCCGCCAGACTAAGCACTGTGCCACCAATCTCCGGCCCCCCAGACTAAGCGTTGTGCCACCAATCTCCAGCCCCCCAGACTAAGCACTGTGCCACCAATCTCCGGCCCCCCAGACTAAGCGCTGTGCCACCAATCTCCAGCCCCCCCCCAGACTAAGCACTGTGCCACCAATCTCCAGCCCCCCAGACTAAGCACTGTGCCACCAATCTCCGCCCCCCCAGACTAAGCGCTGTGCCACCAAGCTCAGCCCCCCCCCAGACTAAGCGCTGTGCCACCAATCTCCGGCCCCCCAGACTAAGTGCTGTGTCACCAATCTCCGGCCCCCCAGACTAAGCGTTGTGCCACCAATCTCCCCCCCCCCAGACTAAGCACTGTGCCACCAATCTCCGGCCCCCCCAGACTAAGTGCTGTGTCACCAATCTCCGGCCCCCCAGACTAAGCACTGTGTCACCAAACTCCGGCCCCCCCAGACTAAGCATTGTGTCACCAATCTCCGGCCCCCCAGACTAAGCGTTGTGCCACCAATCTCCGGCCCCCCAGACTAAGCGCTGTGCCACCAATCTCCGCCCCCCCCCAGACTAAGTGCTGTGCCACCAATCTCCGCCCCCCCCAGACTAAGCGCTGTGCCACCAATCTCCGCCACCCCCAGACTAAGCGTTGTGCCACCAATCTCCGGCCCCCCAGACTAAGTGTTGTGCCACCAATCTCCGGCCCCCCAGACTAAGCGTTGTGCCACCAATCTCCGGCCCCCCCAAACTAAGCACTGTGCCACCAATCTCCGGCCCCCCAGACTAAGCACTGTGCCACCAATCTCCAGCCCCCCAGACTAAGCACTGTGCCACCAATCTCCGGCCCCCCAGACTAAGCGCTGTGCCACCAATCTCCCCCCCCCAGACTAAGTGCTGTGCCACCAATCTCCGGACCCCCAGACTAAGTGCTGTGCCACCAATCTCCGGCCCCCCAGACTAAGCGCAGTGCCACCAATCTCCGCCCCCCCCCAGACTAAGTGCTGTGCCACCAATCTCCGGACCCCCAGACTAAGTGCTGTGCCACCAATCTCCGGCCCCCCAGACTAAGCGTTGTGCCACCAATCTCCGGCCCCCCAGACTAAGTGCTGTGCCACCAATCTCCGGCCCCCCAGACTAAGCGCTGTGCCACCAATCTCCGCCCCCCCCAGACTAAGCATTGTGCCACCAATCTCCGCCCCCCAGACTAAGTGCTGTGCCACCAATCTCCGGCCCCCCAGACTAAGCATTGTGCCACCAATCTCCGGCCCCCCAGACTAAGCGTTGTGCCACCAATCTCCGGCCCCCCAGACTAAGCACTGTGCCACCAATCTCCCCCCCCCCAGACTAAGCGCTGTGCCACCAATCTCCGGCCCCCCAGATTAAGCACTGTGCCACCAATCTCCGGCCCCCAGACTAAGTGCTGTGTCACCAATCTCCGGCCCCCCAGATTAAGCACTGTGCCACCAATCTCCGGCCCCCCAGACTAAGTGCTGTGTCACCAATCTCCGCCCCCCAGACTAAGCGCTGTGCCACCAATCTCCGGCCCCCCCAGACTAAGCGCTGTGCCACCAATCTCCGCCCCCCAGACTAAGTGCTGTGCCACCAATCTCCGCCCCCCCCAGACTAAGTGCTGTGCCTCCAATCTCCGGCCCCCCCAGACTAAGCGCTGTGCCTCCAATCTCCGGCCCCCCCAGACTAAGCGCTGTGCCACCAATCTCCGCCCCCCCAGACTAAGTGCTGTGCCTCCAATCTCCGGCCCCCCCAGACTAAGCGCTGTGCCTCCAATCTCCGGCCCCCCCAGACTAAGCGCTGTGCCACCAATCTCCGGCCCCCCAGACTAAGCGCTGTGCCACCAATCTCCGCCCCCCAGACTAAGTGCTGTGCCACCAATCTCCGCCCCCCCCAGACTAAGCGCTGTGCCACCAATCTCCGGCCCCCCAGACTAAGCACTGTGCCACCAATCTCCGGCCCCCCAGACTAAGCACTGTGCCACCAATCTCCAGCCCCCCAGACTAAGCGCTGTGCCACCAATCTCCGGCCCCCCAGACTAAGCACTGTGTCACCAATCTCCAGCCCCCCAGACTAAGCGCTGTGCCACCAATCTCCGGCCCCCCAGACTAAGCACTGTGCCACCAATCTCCGGCCCCCCAGACTAAGTGCTGTGTCACCAATCTCCGGCCCCCCAGACTAAGCGCTGTGCCACCAATCTCCGGCCCCCAGACTAAGCGCTGTGCCACCAATCTCCGGCCCCGAAGACTAAGCACTGTGCCACCAATCTCCGGCCCCCCAGACTAAGCGCTGTGCCACCAATCTCCGGCCCCCCAGACTAAGCGCTGTGCCACCAATCTCCGGCCCCCCAGACTAAGTGCTGTGCCACCAATCTCCGCCCCCCCCAGACTAAGCGCTGTGCCACCAATCTCCAGCCCCCCAGACTAAGCACTGTGTCACCAATCTCCGGCCCCCAGACTAAGCACTGTGCCACCAATCTCCGGCCCCCCAGACTAAGCGCTGTGCCACCAATCTCCGGCCCCCCAGACTAAGTGCTGTGCCACCAATCTCCGGCCCCCCAGACTAAGTGCTGTGCCACCAATCTCCGGCCCCCCAGACTAAGCGCTGTGCCACCAATCTCCGGCCCCCCAGACTAAGCGCTGTGCCACCAATCTCCGGCCCCCCAGACTAAGCGCTGTGCCACCAATCTCCGGCCCCCCAGACTAAGCACTGTGCCACCAATCTCCGGCCCCCCCAGACTAAGCGCTGTGCCACCAATCTCCGGCCCCCCAGACTAAGCGCTGTGCCACCAATCTCCAGCCCCCCCAGACTAAGCGCTGTGCCACCAATCTCCGGCCCCCCAGACTAAGCGCTGTGCCACCAATCTCCGGCCCCCCAGACTAAGCGCTGTGCCACCAATCTCCAGCCCCCCAGACTAAGCGCTGTGCCACCAATCTCCGGCCCCCCCAGACTAAGCACTGTGCCACCAATCTCCGGCCCCCAAGACTAAGCACTGTGCCACCAATCTCCGCCCCCCCCCAGACTAAGCGCTGTGCCACCAATCTCCGGCCCCCCAGACTAAGCGCAGTGCCACCAATCTCTGGCCCCCCAGACTAAGTGCTGTGCCACCAATCTCCGGCCCCCCAGACTAAGTGCTGTGCCACCAATCTCCGGCCCCCCCCCAGACTAAGCACTGTGCCACCAATCTCCGGCCCCCCAGACTAAGCGCAGTGCCACCAATCTCTGGCCCCCCAGACTAAGCGCAGTGCCACCAATCTCTGGCCCCCCCCAGACTAAGCGCTGTGCCACCAATCTCCGGCCCCCCAGACTAAGCGCTGTGCCACCAATCTCCGGCCCCCCCCAGACTAAGCGCTGTGCCACCAATCTCCGGCCCCCCAGACTAAGCACTGTGCCACCAATCTCCGCCCCCCAGACTAAGCGCTGTGCCACCAATCTCCGCCCCCCCCCCAGACTAAGCGCTGTGCCACCAATCTCCGGCCCCCCAGACTAAGCGCTGTGCCACCAATCTCCGGCCCCCCAGACTAAGCGCTGTGCCACCAATCTCCGCCCCCCAGACTAAGTGCTGTGCCACCAATCTCCGGCCCCCCCAGACTAAGCGCTGTGCCACCAATCTCCGGCCCCCCAGACTAAGCGCTGTGCCACCAATCTCCCCCCCCCCCAGACTAAGTGCTGTGCCACCAATCTCCGGCCCCCCAGACTAAGCACTGTGCCACCAATCTCCGGCCCCCAGACTAAGCGCTGTGCCACCAATCTCCCCCCCCCCCAGACTAAGCGCTGTGCCACCAATCTCCGCCCCCCCCCAGACTAAGCGCTGTGCCACCAATCTCCCCCCCCCCAGACTAAGCACTGTGCCACCAATCTCCGGCCCCCCAGACTAAGCACTGTGCCACCAATCTCCGCCCCCCCCCAGACTAAGCGCTGTGCCACCAATCTCCCCCCCCCCAGACTAAGCACTGTGCCACCAATCTCCGCCCCCCAGACTAAGCGCTGTGCCACCAATCTCCGCCCCCCCCAGACTAAGTGCTGTGCCACCAATCTCCAGCCCCCCCAGACTAAGCGCCGTGCCACCAATCTCCGCCCCCCCAGACTAAGCGCTGTGCCTCCAATCTCCGGCCCCCCCAGACTAAGCGCTGTGCCACCAATCTCCGGCCCCCCCAGACTAAGCGCTGTGCCACCAATCTCCGGCCCCCCCAGACTAAGCACTGTGTCACCAATCTCCGGCCCCCCAGACTAAGCGCTGTGCCACCAATCTCCGCCCCCCAGACTAAGTGCTGTGCCACCAATCTCCGGCCCCCCAGACTAAGCGCTCTGCCACCAATCTCCGGCCACCCCAGACTAAGCACTGTGCCTCCAATCTCCGCCCCCCCCAGACTAAGCGCTGTGCCACCAATCTCCGGCCCCCCAGACTAAGCGCTGTGCCACCAATCTCCGGCCCCCCCAGACTAAGCACTGTGCCACCAATCTCCGGCCCCCCAGACTAAGCGCTGTGCCACCAATCTCCGGCCCCCCCCCCAGACTAAGCACTGTGCCACCAATCTCCGGCCCCCCCAGACTAAGCGCAGTGCCACCAATCTCTGGCCCCCCAGACTAAGTGCTGTGCCACCAATCTCCGGCCCCCCCCCCAGACTAAGCACTGTGCCACCAATCTCCGGCCCCCCCAGACTAAGCGCAGTGCCACCAATCTCCCGGCCCCCCTAGACTAAGCACTGTGCCACCAATCTCCGCCCCCCCCCAGACTAAGCACTGTGTCACCAATCTCTGGCCCCCCCAGACTAAGCGCTGTGCCACCAATCTCCGCTCCTCCTAACTCCACCAGACTAAGCGCTGTGCTACAATCTCCGGCCCCCCAGACTAAGCACTGTGCCACCAATCTCCGGCCCCCCAGACTAAGCACTGTGCCACCAATCTCCGCCCCCCAGACTAAGCACTGTGCCACCAATCTCCGGCCCCCCAGACTAAGCACTGTGCCACCAATCTCCGGCCCCCCAGACTAAGCGCTGTGCCACCAATCTCCGGCCCCCCAGACTAAGCGCTGTGCCACCAATCTCCGGCCCCCCAGACTAAGCGCTGTGCCACCAATCTCCGCCCCTCCAGACTAAGTGCTGTGCCACCAATCTCCGGACCCCCAGACTAAGCGCTGTGCCACCAATCTCCACCCCCCCCAGACTAAGCGCTGTGCGACCAATCTCCGCCCCCCCCCAGACTAAGCACTGTGCCACCAATCTCCGCCCCCCCCCCCAGACTAAGCACTGTGCCGCCAATCTCCCCCCCCCCCAGACTAAGCGCTGTGCCAGCAATCTCCGGACCCCCAGACTAAGCGCTGTGCCACCAATCTCCCCCCCCCCCCAGACTAAGCGCTGTGCGACCAATCTCCGCCCCCCCCCAGACTAAGCACTGTGTCACCAATCTCCGCCCCCCCCCCAGACTAAGCACTGTGTCACCAATCTCCGCCCCCCCCCAGACTAAGCGCTGTGCCTCCAATCTCCGCCCCCCCCCAGACTAAGCACTGTGTCACCAATCTCCGCCCCCCCCCAGACTAAGCGTTGTGCTGCCAATCTCCGCCCCCCCCCCAGACTAAGCGCTGTGCCACCAATCTCCCCCCCCCCAGACTAAGCGCTGTGCCACCAATCTCCGGCCCCCCCAGACTAAGCACTGTGCCACCAATCTCCGGCCCCCCCAGACTAAGCGCTGTGCCACCAATCTCCGGCCCCCCCCCAGACTAAGTGCTGTGCCACCAATCTCCGCCCCCCCAGACTAAGCACTGTGCCACCAATCTCCGGCCCCCCAGACTAAGCACTGTGCCACCAATCTCCGGCCCCCCCAGACTAAGCACTGTGCCACCAATCTCCCCCCCCCCAGACTAAGCACTGTGCCGCCAATCTCCGGCCCCCCCCAGACTAAGCACTGTGCCACCAATCTCCGGCCCCCCCAGACTAAGCACTGTGCCACCAATCTCCCCCCCCCCAGACTAAGCGCTGTGCCACCAATCTCCGGCCCCCCCAGACTAAGCGCTGTGCCACCAATCTCCGCCCCCCCCAGACTAAGCGCTGTGCCACCAATCTCTGGCCCCCCCAGACTAAGTGCTGTGCCACCAATCTCCGGCCCCCCCAGACTAAGCGCTGTGTCACCAATCTCCGGCCCCCCCAGACTAAGCGCTGTGCCACCAATCTCCGCCCCCCCCCAGACTAAGCGCTGTGCCACCAATCTCCGCCCCCCCAGACTAAGCGCTGTGCCACCAATCTCCGGCCCCCCAGACTAAGCGCTGTGCCACCAATCTCCCCCCCCCCCAGACTAAGCGCTGTGCCGCCAATCTCCGGCCCCCCCAGCTAAGCGCTGTGCCGCCAATCTCCGGCCCCCCCAGACTAAGCGCTGTGCCACCAATCTCCGGCCCCCCAGACTAAGCACTGTGTCACCAATCTCCGCCCCCCAGACTAAGCGCTGTGCCACCAATCTCCGGCCCCCCCAGACTAAGCACTGTGCCACCAATCTCCGGCCCCCCAGACTAAGCACTGTGCCACCAATCTCCGCCCCCCCAGACTAAGTGCTGTGCCACCAATCTCCGGCCCCCCCAGACTAAGCGCTGTGCCACCAATCTCCGGCCCCCCAGACTAAGCGCTGTGCCACCAATCTCCGGCCCCCCAGACTAAGCGTTGTGCCACCAATCTCCGGCCCCCCAGACTAAGCACTGTGCCACCAATCTCCGGCCCCCCCAGACTAAGCGTTGTGCCACCAATCTCTGGCCCCCCCCAGACTAAGCACTGTGCCACCAATCTCCGCCCCCCCCCCCAGACTAAGCGCTGTGCCACCAATCTCCGGCCCCCCAGACTAAGCGTTGTGCCACCAATCTCTGGCCCCCCCAGACTAAGCACTGTGCCACCAATCTCCGCCCCCCCCCCCAGACTAAGCACTGTGCCACCAATCTCCAGCCCCCCAGACTAAGCGCTGTGCCACAATCTCCGGCCCCCCAGACTAAGCGCTGTGCCACCAATCTCCGGCCCCCCCAGACTAAGCGCTGTGCCACCAATCTCCGGCCCCCCAGACTAAGCGCTGTGCCACCAATCTCCGGCCCCCCAGACTAAGCGCTGTAGCCACCAATCTCCGGCCCCCCAGACTAAGCACTGTGCCACCAATCTCCAGCCCCCCAGACTAAGCACTGTGCCACCAATCTCCGCCCCCCCAGACTAAGCACTGTGCCACCAATCTCCAGCCCCCCAGACTAAGCGCTGTGCCACCAATCTCCGCCCCCCCAGACTAAGCACTGTGCCACCAATCTCCAGCCCCCCAGACTAAGCGCTGTGCCACCAATCTCCAGCCCCCCAGACTAAGCACTGTGCCACCAATCTCCGCCCCCCCAGACTAAGCGCTGTGCCACCAATCTCCGCCCCCCCCAGACTAAGCGCTGTGCCACCAATCTCCGCCCCCCCCCAGACTAAGTGCTGTGCCACCAATCTCCCCCCCCCCCAGACTAAGCGCTGTGCCACCAATCTCCGGCCCCCCCAGACTAAGCACTGTGCCACCAATCTCCGGCCCCCCCAGACTATGACGCTGTGCCACCAATCTCTGGCCCCCCAGACACATTTATTCGCCTTAGCGTTGTGGCCAATTTTAACTCCAGTTGCTGGTCGTGGCGAGCGCGAATTTCTAGGCCTAACTGTCCAAATGGAATAAAAACAGAGAATGTTGGAAATACTCAGCAGGTCGGTGCAGCATCTGTGGAGATTAAATCTGTTTATCTCTCCACAGATGCTGCCTGACCTGCTGAGTATTTCCAGCAATTTCTGTTTTTATTTCAGATTTCCAGCATCTGCAGTATTTTGCTTTCATACATGAGTCTATTTGGGCTGGAGGAGCAGAGCGATCTGGGGGTACAGATACACAAATCACTAAAAGTAGCAACACAGGTTAATTTAATGAAATGCTGACCAGTTGATCCCATGAGCTATTCCCTGCCCTCTTGCGCATCCCCGATTTTAATCACCCCACCATTGGCGGCCGTGCCTTCAGCTGCCTGGGCCCCGAGCTCTGGAATTCCCTCCCTAAACCTCTCCGCCTCTCTCTCCTCCTTTAAGACGCTCCTTAAAACCGACCTATTTGACCAAGCTTTAGGTCACCTGCCCTAATATCTCCTTATGTGGCTCGGTGTCAAATCTTGTTTGAGGACACTCCTGTGAAGCCCCTTGGGACGTTTTACTATGATAAGAGTGCTATATAAATGCAAGTTGTTGTTGTCCTGATTCAGTGAGCACCCGTTTGAAACAGGCGCTGGGAGGCCGGCAGACCGCTCATCGAACACTAGGCTGCCATATTTGTGAGGGTTGCATTCGGACTTGGATTAGTGAACTGGGCGCGGCGGGCAAGGTCTGTCAGAAGAGCCTTGCCGAGCACCACCTGTGCTGGAGGTTGAGGCAGTTGTGCCATTTACTGGCGCCTGACCTTCAGGCGAGCTCCGCGCAGGGACAACCCTGCCTGTTGCGGTTAAAGTCACCGTTTATGCCACTGGCTCATTTCCAGCCAATACTGGTGACATCTGGCCAATCAGCCCGCCGTCAATCCACTTTACTGCAGTCTTGTCTTTTGAGGCCACTCCTTTGTCACTTTCCCCATGGGAAGCACTGGAGAAGATCCCACTCTCCTACCAGCTTCCCGAAAGTCTCACTGACAGCAGCAAGTAGCCATTGACACAGGAGGGGTTCTGATTCTTAATTTACTCCTCCAATCAATAAGGTTCTTATACTTTGAACATCAGGTGTCACAGATTTATTAAGCACTAGCTGGAGTGCCCGGCGGTGCCGAGACTTTTTCGAGGGCATGTTGTTGTTGGAAGAGAGAGAGCGACTGGGGGGGAAGAGAGAGAGCGACTGGGGGGGAAGAGAGAGAGCGACTGGGGGGGAAGAGAGAGAGCGACTGGGGGGGAAGAGAGAGAGCGACTGGGGGGGCAAGAGAGAGAGCGACTGGGGGGGAAGAGAGAGAGCGACTGGGGGGGAAGAGAGAGAGCGACTGGGGGGGAAGAGAGAGAGCGACTGGGGGGGAAGAGAGAGAGCGACTGGGGGGGAAGAGAGAGAGCGACTGGGGGGGAAGAGAGAGAGCGACTGGGTGGGAAGAGAGAGAGCGACTGGGGGGAAGAGAGAGAGCGACTGGGGGGGCAAGAGAGAGAGCGACTGGGGGGCAAGAGAGAGAGCGACTGGGGGGAAGAGAGAGAGCGACTGGGGGGGAAGAGAGAGAGCGACTGGGGGGGCAAGAGAGAGAGCGACTGGGGGGGAAGAGAGAGAGCGACTGGGGGGGAAGAGAGAGAGCGACTGGGGGGGAAGAGAGAGAGCGACTGGGGGTGAAGAGAGAGAGCGACTGGGGGGGAAGAGAGAGAGCGACTGGGGGGGGAAGAGGGAGAGCGACTGGGGGGGCAAGAGAGAGAGCGACTCGGGGGGAAGAGAGAGAGCGACTGGGGGGAAGAGAGAGAGCGACTGGGGGGGAAGAGAGAGAGCGACTGGGGGGGAAGAGAGAGAGGGACTGGGGGGGAAGAGAGAGAGCGACTGGGGGTGAAGAGAGAGAGCGACTGGGGGGGAAGAGAGAGAGCGACTGGGGGGGCAAGAGAGAGAGTGACTGGGGGGGAAGAGAGAGAGCGACTGGGGGGGAAGAGAGAGAGCGAGAAGAGACAGAGTGACTGGGGGGGAAGAGAGAGAGCGACTGGGGGGGAAGAGAGAGAGCGACTGGGGGGGAAGAGAGAGAGCGACTGGGTGGGAAGAGAGAGAGCGACTGGGGGGGAAGAGAGAGAGCGACTGGGGGGAAGAGAGAGAGCGACTGGGGGGGAAGAGAGAGAGCGACTGGGGGGGAAGAGAGAGAGCGACTGGGGGGGAAGAGAGAGAGCGACTGGGGGGGAAGAGAGAGAGCGACTGGGGGGGAAGAGAGAGAGCGACTGGGGGGGAAGAGAGAGAGCGACTGGGGGGGCAAGAGAGAGAGCGACTGGGGGGGAAGAGAGAGAGCGACTGGGGGGGAAGAGAGAGAGCGACTGGGGGGGAAGAGAGAGAGCGACTGGGGGTGAAGAGAGAGAGCGACTGGGGGGGAAGAGAGAGAGCGACTGGGGGGGGAAGAGGGAGAGCGACTGGGGGGGCAAGAGAGAGAGCGACTCGGGGGGAAGAGAGAGAGCGACTGGGGGGAAGAGAGAGAGCGACTGGGGGGAAGAGAGAGAGCGACTGGGGGGGAAGAGAGAGAGCGACTGGGGGGGAAGAGAGAGAGCGACTGGGGGTGAAGAGAGAGAGCGACTGGGGGGGAAGAGAGAGAGCGACTGGGGGGGCAAGAGAGAGAGTGACTGGGGGGGAAGAGAGAGAGCGACTGGGGGGGAAGAGAGAGAGCGAGAAGAGACAGAGTGACTGGGGGGGAAGAGAGAGAGCGACTGGGGGGGAAGAGAGAGAGCAACTGGGGGGGAAGAGAGAGAGCGACTGGGTGGGAAGAGAGAGAGCGACTGGGGGGGTAGAGAGAGAGCGACTGGGGGGAAGAGAGAGAGCGACTGGGGGGGAAGAGAGAGAGCGACTGGGGGGGAAGAGAGAGAGCGACTGGGGGGGAAGAGAGAGAGCGACTGGGGGGGAAGAGAGAGAGCGACTGGGGGGGAAGAGAGAGAGCGACTGGGGGGGAAGAGAGAGAGCGACTGGGAGGGAAGAGAGAGAGCGACTGGGGGGGAAGAGAGAGAGCGACTGGGGGGAAGAGAGAGAGTGACTGGGGGGGAAGAGAGAGAGCGACTGGGGGGGAAGAGAGAGAGCGAGGAGAGAGCGACTGGGGGGGAAGAGAGTGAGCGAGAAGAGAGCGACTGGGGGGGGAAGAGAGAGAGCGACTGGGGGGGAAGAGAGAGAGCGACTGGGGGGGAAGAGAGAGAGCGAGGAGAGAGCGACTGGGGGGAAGAGAGTGAGCGAGAAGAGAGCGACTGGGGGGGAAGAGAGAGAGCGAGGAGAGAGCGACTGGGGGGGGAAGAGAGAGAGCGACTGGGGGGGGAAGAGAGAGAGCGACTGGGGGGAAGAGAGAGAGTGACTGGGGGGAAGAGAGAGAGCGACTGGGGGGAAGAGAGAGAGCGACTGGGGGGGAAGAGAGAGAGCGACTGGGGGGGAAGAGAGAGAGCGACTGGGGGGGAAGAGAGAGAGCGACTTGGGGGGGAAGAGAGAGAGCGACTGGGGGGGGAAGAGAGAGAGCGACTGGGGGGGAAGAGAGAGAGCGACTGGGGGGAAGAGAGAGAGCGACTGGGGGGGAAGAGAGAGAGCGACTGGGGGGGAGAGAGAGAGCGACTGGGGGGGAAGAGAGAGAGCGACTGGGGGGGGAGAGAGAGAGCGACTGGGGGGGAAGAGAGAGAGCGACTGGGGGGAAGAGAGAGAGCGACTGGGGGGGAAGAGAGAGAGCGACTGGGGGGGAAGAGAGAGAGCGACTGGGGGGAAGAGAGAGAGCGACTGGGGGGAAGAGAGAGAGCGACTGGGGGGAATAGAGAGAGCGACTGGGGGAAGAGAGAGAGCGACTGGGGGGAAGAGAGAGAGCGACTGGGGGGAAGAGAGAGAGCGACGGGGGAAGAGAGAGCGCGACTGGGGGGGAAGAGAGAGAGCGACTGGGGGGGCAAGAGAGAGAGCGACTGGGGGGGAAGAGAGAGAGCGACTGGGGGGGAAGAGAGAGAGCGGCTGGGGAGGGAAGAGAGAGAGCGACGGGGGGGGAAGAGAGAGAGCGACTGGGGGGAAGAGAGAGAGCGACTGGTGGGAAGAGAGAGAGCGACTGGGGGGGAAGAGAGAGAGCGACTGGGGGGAAGAGAGAGAGCGACTGGGGGGGAAGAGAGAGAGCGACTGGGGGTGAAGAGAGAGAGCGATTGGGGGGGAAGAGAGAGAGCGACTGGGGGGGCAAGAGAGAGAGCGACTGGGGGGGAAGAGAGAGAGCGACTGGGGGGGAAGAGAGAGAGCGAGAAGAGACAGAGTGACTGGGGGGGAAGAGAGAGAGTGACTGGGGGGGAAGAGAGAGAGCGACTGGGGGGGAAGAGAGAGAGCGACTGGGTGGGAAGAGAGAGAGCGACTGGGGGGGAAGAGAGAGAGCGACTGGGGGGAAGAGAGAGAGCGACTGGGGGGGAAGAGAGAGAGCGACTGGGGGGGAAGAGAGAGATCGACTGGGGGGGAAGAGAGAGAGCGACTGGGGGGGAAGAGAGAGAGCGACTGGGGTGGAAGAGAGAGAGCGACTGGGGGGGAAGAGAGAGAGCGACTGGGGGAAGAGAGAGAGCGACTGGGGGGGAAGAGAGAGAGCGACTGGGGGGGCAAGACAGAGAGAGCGACTGGGGGGGAAGAGAGAGAGCGACTGGGGGGGAAGAGAGAGAGCGAGAAGAGAGAGAGTGACTGGGGGGGAAGAGAGAGAGCGAGGAGAGAGCGACTGGGGGGGAAGAGAGTGAGCGAGAAGAGAGAGAGCGACTGGGGGGAAGAGAGAGAGCGACTGGGGGGGAAGAGAGAGAGCGACTGGGGGGAAGAGAGAGAGCGACTGGGGGGGAAGAGAGAGAGCGACTGGGGGGGAAGAGAGAGAGCGACTGGGGGGGAAGAGAGAGAGCGACTGGGGGGGAAGAGAGAGAGCGACTGGGGGGGAAGAGAGAGAGCGACTGGGGGGAAGAGAGAGAGCGACTGGGGGGGAAGAGAGAGAGCGACTGGGGGGGAAGAGAGAGAGCGACTGGGGGGGAAGAGAGAGAGCGACTGGGGGGAAGAGAGAGAGCGACTGGGGGGAAGAGAGAGAGCGACTGGGGGGGAAGAGAGAGAGCGACTGGGGGGAAGAGAGGGAGCGACTGGGGGGGAAGAGAGAGAGCGACTGGGGGGAAGAGAGAGAGCGACGGGGGAAGAGAGAGAGCGACTGGAGGGAAGAGAGAGAGCGACTGGGGGGAAGAGAGAGAGCGACGGGGGAATAGAGAGCGCGACTGGGGGGAAGGGGGGAAGGGGAGGGGAGGGGGGAAGGGGGGAAGGGAGGGGAGGAGGGGGGAAAGAGGGGGGGAATGGGGGGAGGGGGTAATTGGGGGAGGGGGAAGGGGAGGGGGGAAGAAGGGGGGAGAAGGGAGGGGGGTGGAGGGGGGGAGGAAGGGGAGGAGGGGGGGAGGGGGGAGGAGGAGAGGGGGAGTCCCCGAGCCCCGCCCCCGATCTCCCATCCCCCGATTTCCCGATGTCCCGCCCCGCGATCTCCCGATGTCCCAGCCCCCGATGTCCCGCCCCCCGATCTCCCGATGTCCCGCCCCCCGATCTCCCGTCCCCCAATCCCCCGATGTCGCGAGCCCCGCCCCCTGAGGTCCCGAGCCCCGCCCCCCGATGTCCCGAGCCCCGCCCCCCGCCCTCTCGAGCACCGGCCTCCCGCTCTCCGGAGCCCCGCCCTCCTGCTCTCCGGAGCCCCACCCTCCCGAGCTGGCTTCAAGACCGCCGATTGCGGCTGTGAGAGACGGCCGGCGGGCCCGGTTGCCAGGGTAACCCTTCCCGCTCTCCAAGCCCCGCCCGAGATCCGCACTCCCGAGAGCCCTGCCCCCCCCCGCCCGAGCTGAGTGGGGAACAGAGAGAGAAGCCGCATCTCAGCTGCTCCTGCTGCGCGCGCACCCTGTGTATGTCCCGTGACCCTCATGGCTGACGCCGTTGCCCTGGGTAACGTGACGACGGGGGGTGGGAGCTTAGCAGAAGCCGTAGGACAATTACCTAGCTCGGGCGTGGCTGGGCAGGAGAGGCCCAGGCTTTGAGGCCTAGGTTCTGAGGCCTTACAAAAATGGGGAAAGGTAGGAAAAAGAATCTTCAGGTTAGAGAAAATATTTACAAATGAATGAAGTTTTTTTAGAAACAATTTAATAAAAGCAATTTTTTTTTGCTGGAAATGTAGGTTTGAAAAGAAAAATGCAGAAAGCGGGAAAAAGAATGGAATCAAGATGGCTGACACTCGCCTTGGTTCAGAACGATAAGGCCCACCCACACACGCACCAATTGGTCGACCATCAGGTCACCGAAGCATAGGATTGGTCAATCGTCCCGTCACTCGACTGTAGGAGGGCCTGCCCGCACGTGCCAGGAACCCGGCGTATGATTGGTCGACCTCGACGTCACTCTATCGCAAATGAGCGGATAATGAGATGCTAATGAGCGGAATTTTGAACGTTTTTTGGATACCGCGGGCGCAATTTTTGTCCGGCCGAAACGTAAATACGCTTACGACCGTTTTGGAATCGTAAGCTTTCTTTTGATGTAACGCACCGCGTTGGTACGCTCTATAACTTTCGAGTGCATAGCTGGACAGACACACACCGAAGGACAGACAGACAGACAGACAGACAGACAGACGTATCCGTTTATATATATAGATAGATACAGTACATGCAATAGTGCTTACCATACATACTTAAAAGGTAATATTTACACCGAATGATGGCCGGTTGGTTACTGAAAGCTGTTACAGTTCTCAGCTCAGTATTTTAGGCTTTTATGAATCCAGATAATTATTACAAACAGACAATTTATACATGTCTCTGACTGCCTCCACATGACAATCTACACAATTCTGCAGTACATAATTATATCAAAGTTAAAATACAATTCCCGAGGAGGAGGATTTAATTGACTTTCCCTCATCAGTCCTCAGTCCATGTCGGAGTGACAAGGAGCCGTTCTACTCCGGGCCTCCATGGGAAGCCCGCCCTGAAGACGAGAATGAAGCCGTCCCACAATCTGGGTCCCACTCCAGCGCTCTTCCGGCAGTGACACAGTAACCCTGGGCTTTTCGCCTCTTATTCTTCTACTGGTTAATAACTTTATTTGGTTGTTAAAGCCTAAATCGGGGTCTCGAGTAGCGTTACTCTGCCACGTTCTGAAGTGGGGGGAACCAGTAGCTGGAGCAAGGTGAAAACTGTTCTCTGTTCAATTCCTGGCCATGCTACAAATCTATCCAGGGATCTGGGCAAGGGGCGGACTCCAGGACACAGGGAGCAAACTAGAGTGGGCTGAGCTACTGAAAACAAAAGCTATCTGGAGTAACAGGCATAACAACCTGCTACCAGAATGTTAGAACGATTCCTATTCCTTGTAGATGCCCAGACAGGGAATTTTCTCGGGACTTCACTCGCTCTCCTGGAGCCAAGTGGAGTTTGTGCCAAAGTTAGAGCAGAGTGGCCGTAGGCCCAAGGAGGTTCCTGGTGCCACTGTTCAGTGGGGAGATGCCCTCCAGCTGTGGCATGTGTGGAGCAGCAATCCTGCCAGTCGCTGTTCTGTATGCAGGGCCTGCGGACTTGGTCACAGGTCCAGGTCTCTGTGTGACCTGCAGCTCACCAGTGCCCACACAGCCATCCCTCTGTGCTATTTCCCTCAGCCAAGGACACACTATAGGACGGCATATCCACACCGAGGGGCTTATGCCACACAAAGTGGAGACAAATAGCTAAACACCTTAACTGTATACACAAGTCACACCACAACAGTAAGTGTGGGGGACAAGTGCCAGTGGAAGGTTTACCTGAGTAACATACCTGACCTGCAGGAGAGTGGGCCACCCTGTAATCCTTCATTAACAACCTGCACCAGGAGCAAACGTGTCAAATTCTACATTTTCCACCACTTTTCTTGAACAAGTCGGGCAGGGGTGAAGTGGGCAGCAGATTCACTATCGCCCATTTCACTCCCTCCGAGTCATCGCTCGTTGGTGCCCCGCACCCAGTCTGCTCGACACATACATTGTCTTCAATTCATTTTTAATTTAATCTAATTTCTAGTCTGCAGAAAGTATTTTTCATGAACCTACCTACGATATTCGCAGTGAGATTCCAGCCCACTGTTCCTGAGATGGACCTGAGCTGTTAAAACCTCCAGCTACATTGGGGGATAGCGGAGCTAGGTGCACTTACAAAATGAAACAAGCATGGAAATAAGACAAGTAGGATTTCCTGCTGTAGATTTCACGCGTTGAACAAGTGACCTGTCATAGCCACAAGCCTTTCTACATTTCCAGAAAGCGAGCAAGCTACAGCCCATCATATTGCTTGTGGTTCTGAGTGTGCTGATAGAGTTGAGGGTGAGTCGCCTCATGCTGACTGAGTTAAAATATTCCCCACTGAAGCCTTCCTGTCAGAACCTGAGGACGAGCAGGTCTGCACCAGCTGTTGGGCTGTTTTTCTTGAATCTTCACCTTTCTTTCCTGTACACAGAATCACACTTCTCACTTTGTCCCTGAACTCCTCAGAGATGTAATAGTAGATGAATGGGTCGATGCAGTTATTGAAGGTGCTGAGCACCAGACAGACCACATAATATAAATACAGTTCACTGCTGTCAGTGAGCTGATACTCAGAGTGGTGGATGAGCAGGATTATATTACTGGGAGTGAAACACACCACATACACTATCAGCACCAGAATTATGGCCCTTACAGCTTGCCCGAACTGCTGTGCACTAACCATTAACGCCCTGATCACAGACATGTAGCAGAATATAGTAACAAGACAGGGAATTAGAAATCCAAATACAACCAAACACACAAAGTAATAGAAGAAATAATCAGAGTCCACTTTTTCCGGTAAAACATCATGGCAGGTGGTGATGTTTAGGTCCGGGATTGGGTACGTCTGCCTCTGGAGGAGAAACGGTAACACAGAGAGTACAACAAGCGCCCAAATCACACAACAGGCACCAACGGCAAACCTATTGTCCCTGAATCGTTTGGAGAGAAACGGATGGACCAGAGCGAAGTATCTGTCGATGCTGATGAAGGTGAGGAGCAGGATGGAGCAGTACATGTTCCCATAGAAGAAGGCGGTCATTGTCCGGCAGAGACCCTCACCAAAGAGCCAGTTGTTGCCCAGGAAGTGATAGTGGATTTTGAATGGCAGCACTAGGGTCAGGAGAAGGTCGGCCGTTGCCAAGTTCATCAGGAAGATGGTGGAAGGCATTCGCTGGACCTTGGTGGCCAGAACTAAAAGGGCCAGCCCATTGGCTGGGAGACCAATAATCAGGACGATGCTGGAAATGGCAGGAATCATCACCGTGGTAACGGGACTGGTCAGGTGCTTCTTTGCTGATTCATTCAGCGCATTGTTGGGACTAGTGTCAGTAATCCGGAAACTTCTCCCACCGGCTTGCGGGGGATCTGCACAAAAAGAAACATTTAGTTAATAGGGTTTTAGTTCTTAGTTCAATTTGTAAAGCAGGTGAAATCTGGAACTCTCTCCCCAAAGGCTGTGGATGCTGGGCGTCAATTGAAATTTTCAGGACTGAGATGGATGGGCTTCTGTTGGGTCAGGGTATTGAAGGATAGGGAGCAAAGGCGGGTAAATGGGATTGAGGTGCAGATCAGCCAGGATTTCATAGTATGGTGGAACAGGCCGAATGGCCTACTCCTGCTCCTATTTCTTATGTTCTTATGTAAGTCACATAGAAACATAGAAACATAGAAGATAGGAGCAGGAGTAGGCCATTCGGCCCCTCGAGCCTGCTCCACCATTTAATGAGATCATGGCTGATCATCCAAATTCAGTACCCGGTCCCTGCTTTCTCCCCATACCCCTTGATCCCTTTAGCCTTAAGAAATATATCCAACTCCTTCTTCAATATATTTAATGTATTGGCCTCTACTGCCTTCTGTGGTAGAGAATTCCACAGGTTCACCACTCTCTGGGTGAAGAAATTCCTCCTCATTTCTGTCCTAAATGGCCTACCCCTTATCCTTAGACTGTAACCCCTGGTTCTGGACTCCCCGACCATCGGGAACATCCTTCCTGCATCTAGTCTGTCCAGTCCTGTCAGAATTTTATAAGTTTCAATGAGATCCCCTCTCATTCTTCTAAACTCCAGCGAGTACAAGCCCAATCGACCCAATCTCTCCTCATATGTCATTCCTGCCATCCCAGGTATCAGCCTGGTGAATCTTCGCTGAACTCCTTCCATGGCAAGAACATCCTTCCTCAGATAAGGCGACCAAAACTGCACACAATACTCAAGATGTGGTCTCACCAAGGCCCTGTATAACTGCAGCAAGACATCCTTGTTCCTGTACTCAAACCCTCTCGCTACGAAGGCCAACATGCCATTTGCCTTCTTAACCGCCTGCTGCACTTGCATGCTTACCTTCAGTGACTGTTGCACAAGGACACCCAGGTCTCGTTGCACTTCCCCTTCTCCCAATCTATTGCCATTCAGATAATCTGCCTTCCTGTTTTTGCCACCAAAGTGGATAACCTCACATTTATCCACGTTATATTGCATCTGCCATGCTTTTGCCCAATCACCCAACCTGTCCAAATCATCCTGGAGTTTCTTGGCATCCTCCTCACAGCACACACGCCCACCCAGCTTTGTGTCATCTGCAAATTTGGAGATATTACATCCAGTTCCCTTGTCTAGATCATTAAATATATATTGTGAATAGCTGGGGCCCAAGGACCGATCCCTGTGGTACCCCACTAGTCACTGCCTGCCACTAGGAAAAAGACCCATTTATTCCAACTCTTTGCTTTCTGTCCGCCAACCAGTTCTCTATCCAAGTCAATACCTTGCCCCCAATCCCATGTGCCTTAGCTTTACACGCTAATCTCTTATGCGGGACCTTATCGAAAGCCTTCTGAAGGTCCAAATACACCACATCCACTGGTTCTCCCTTATTTATTTTACTAGTTACATCCTCAAAAAATTCCAGTAGATTAGTTAAGCACGAATTACCTTTTGTAAATCCATGTTGACTTTGCCCGATCCTGTCACTGTTTTCCAAGTGCTCTGCTATTACATCTTTTATAATGGACTCTAGCATTTTCCCCACTACCGATGTCAGGCTTACCGGTCTATAATTCCCCGTTTTCTCTCTACCACCTTTTTTGAATAGTGGGGTAACATTAGCTACCCTCCAATCCATGGGTACCTACCCTTGAACCCTCCGTCCTTGCAAACTAATGCCCATCTCCAACCTCCCTTTCCTCTCCAAAGTCCTTGAATGTGTTGTCGCTTCCCAAATCCGTGCCCATCTTTTCCGCAATTCCATGTTTGAATCCCTCCAATCAGGTTTCTGCCCTTGCCACAGAACTGAAATGGCTCTCATCATAGTCACAAATGACATCCTTTGTGACTGTGACAAAGGTAAACTATCCCTCCTCGTCCTTCTTGACTTGTCTGCAGCCTTTGACACGGTTGACCACTCCATCCTTCTCCAACACCTTTCCACCGTCGTCTAGCTGGGTGGGACTGCACTCACCTGGTTCCATTCTTATCTATCTAATCGTAACCAGAGAATCTCCTGCAACGGCTTCTCCTCCCGCTCCCGCATCGTTACCTCTGGTGTCCCCCAAGGATCTATCCTTGGCCCCTCCTATTTCTCATCTACATGTTGCCCCTTGGCGACATCATCCGGAAACACAGCGTCAGTTTCCACATGTACGCTGACAACACCCAGCTCTACCTCACTACCTCTTCTCTCGACCCCTCCGCGGTCTCTAAATTGTCAGACTGCTTGTCTAACATACAGTTCTGGATGAACAAACATTTTCGCCGATTAAATATTGGGAAGACCGAAGCCATTGTTTTCGGTCCCCGCCACAAACTCCGTTCCCGAGCCACTGACTCCATCCCTCTCCCTAACATCTGTCTGAGGCTGAACCACACTGTTCGCAACCTTGGTGTCATATTTGACCCTGAAATGAGCTTCCGAACAAATATCCGCAGCATAACAAAGACCGCCTATTTCCACCTCCGTAACATCGCCTGTCTCCGCCCTTGCCTCAGCTCATCCGCTGCTGAAACCCTCATCCATGCCTTTGTTACCTCTAGACTTGACTATTCCAACGCACTCCTGGCTGGCCTCCCACATTCTACCCTATGTAAACCTGAGGTCAGCCAAAACTCGGCTGCCCGTGTCCTAACTCGCACCAAGTCCCATTCGTCCATCTCCCCTGTGCTCGCTGACCTACATTGGCTCCCGGTTAAGCAGCACCTCGATTTCAAAATTCTCATCCTTGTTTTCAAATCCCTCCATGGCCTCGCCCCTCCCTATCTCTGTAATCTCCTTCAGCCCCACAACCCCCCTGAGATATCTGCGCTCCTCTAATTCTGCCCTCTTGAATATCTCTGATTATAATCGCTCAACCATTGGTGGCCGTGCCTTCTGTTGCCGAGGCCCCGAGCTCTGGAATTCCCTGCCTAAACTTCTCCGCCTCTCTTTCCTTCTTTTAAGACGCTCCTTAAAACCGACATCTTTGACCAAGCTTTTGGCCACCTGCCCAAATTTCTACTTATGTGACTCAGTGTCAATTTTTTGTCTTTTAATACTCCTATGAAGCGCCTTGGGATGTTTTACTATGTTAAAGGCGCTATAGAAATACAAGTCATTGTTGTTGTTGTTGTACCTGCATGCTATCTTTTGTGTTTGATGTACGAGGACACCCAGATCCCTCTGTACCGCAGCATTCTGTAGTCTCTCTCCAGTTAAATTATATTTTGCTTTTCTATTCTTCCTACCAAAGTGGACAACCTCACATATTCCCACATTATACTCCATCTACCATATTTTTCCCACTCACTTAACCCCTCTATATCCCTTTGCAGACTCTGTGTCCTCCTCACAGCTTGCTTTCCCACCTATCTTTGTATCATCAGCAAATTTGGCTACAGTACACTCGGTCCCTTCATCCAAATCATTAATATAGATTGTAAATAGTTGAGGCCCCAGCACTGATCCCTGTGGCACCCCACTCGTTACCCAACCTGAAAATGACCCATTTATTCCGACTCTCTGTTTTCTGTTAGTTAGCCAATCCTGTATCCATGTTAATATATTACCCCCAACACCATGAGCTCTTATCTTGTGCAGTAACCTTTTATGTGGCACCTTATCGAATGCCTTTTGGAAATCCAAATACATTACATCTACTGGTTCCCTTTTATCCACCCTGCTCGTTACACCCTCAAAGAACTCTAATAAATTTATCAGACATGATTTCCCTTTCATAAAACCATGTTGACTCTGTTTGATTGTATTATGATTTTCTAAATGTCCTGCTACTACTTCCTTAATAATGGATTCCAGCATTTTCCCAATGACAGATGTTAGGCTAACTGGCCTATAGTTTCCTGCTTTCTGTCTCCCTCCTTTCTTGAATAGGGGAGTTACATTTGCGGTTTTCCAATCTGCTGGGACCTTTCCAGAATCTAGGGAATTTTGGAAGATTACAACCAATGCATCCACTATCTCTGCAGCCACTTCTTTTAAGACCCTAGGATGCAGGCCATTGGGTCCAGGGGACTTGTCAGCCTTTAGTCCCATTAGTTTGCCTAGTACTTTTTCTCTAGTTTAGTGATTGTTTTAAGTTCCTCCCTCCCTTTTGCCCCTTGATTTTCCACTATTATTGGGATGCTTTTAGTGTCTTCTACTGTGAAGACAGATACAAAATATTTGTTCAAAGTCTCTGCCATTTCCCTGTTTCCCATTATTAATTCCCCAGTCTCATCCTCTAAGGGACCAACGTTTACTTTAGCTACTCTCTTCCTTTTTATATACTTGTAGAAGCACTTACTGTCTGTTTTTATATTTCTTACTAGTTTACTCTCAATCAATTTTCTCCCTCTTTATTAGTTTTTTAGTCATCCTTTGCAAGTTTCTAAAAATTTCCCAATCTTCTGGCCTACCACTAATCTTTGCAACATTGTATGCCTTTTCTTTCAATTTGATACCATCCTTAACTTTTTTAGTTAACCGCAGATGGTTCATCCTTCTCTTAGAGTCTTTCTTTCTCACTGGAATATATCTTTGTTGAGAGTTATGAAATATCTCTTTAAAAGTCTGCTACTGCTTATCTACTGTCTTACCATTTAATCTATTTTCCCAGTCCACTTTAGCCAACTCTGTCTTCATACCCTTGTAATTGCCTTTATTTAAGTTTAAGACATTAGTTTCAGACCCAAATTTCTCACCCTCAAACTGAATGTGAAATTCTGTCATGTTATGATCACTCTTCCCTAGAGGATCCTTTACTATGAGATCATTAAGTAATCCTGTCTCATTACACATTACCAGATCTAAAATAGCCTGTTCCCTGGTTGGTTCCACAACGTATTGTTCTAAGAAACTGTCCTGAATACACTCTATGAACTTGTCCTCAAGGCTACCTTTGCCAATTTGATTTGTCCAATCTATATGAAGATTAAAATCACCCACGATTATTGCAGTACCTTTCTTACAAGCCCCCATTATTTCTTGATTTATACTCTGTCCTACAGTGTAGCTACTGTTAGGGGGCCTAAAGACTACTCCCACCAGTGACTTCTTTACCTTTGTATTTCTCATCTCCACCCAAACTAATTCTACATCTTGATCTTCCGAGCCAATATCATTTCTCACTACCATACTGATCTCATTCTTTATTAACAGAGCTACCCCACCTCCTTTTCCTTTCTGCCTATCCTTCAGAAATGTCAAATACCCCTGAATATTCAGTTCCCAGCCTTGGTCACCTTGCAGGCACGTCTCTGTAATGGTTATCAGATTATAACCATTTATTTCTATTTGTGCCGTCAATTCATCTATCTTGTTACGAATGCTGCGTGCATTCAGATAAAGAGCCTTTAATTTTGTCTTTTTACCATTTTCCCTACTCTGACCTTATTTGCTGGTGCACTCTTATGCTTGTACGCTCTGTCCCTTCCTGTCACACTCTGGTGATCATTACCCCTATCGCTACCCTGCACTATTGCCTTGTCCTTTCTCTAACTTTCTAAGTTTACCCTCACCTGAACCCTCCCCCACTACTTAGTTTAAAGTCCTTTTCTACTTTAAGTACAGCCAACCTTTCTAGTACCTTCTCCTTATCAATTTTTATCCCATCCAGTATCACCACTACCTCCTCTTTCACTATGACTTTGGCAGCATCTTCCTCCTTGGTGAAGACAGATGCAAAGTACTCAATTAGCATCTCAGCCATGCCCTCTGCCTCCATGTATAGGTCTCCTTTTTGGTCCCTAATCAGCCCCACCCCTCCGCTTACTACCCGTTTGCTTTTTATATGCCTATAGAAGATGTTTGGATTCCCTTTTATGTTAGCTGCCAATTTATTCTCATACTCTCTCTCTCTTTACCCCTCCTATTTCCTTTTTCACTTCCCCTCTGAACTTTTTATATTCAGCCTGGTTCTCACTTGTATTCTCAACCTAACATCTGTTGTACACCCCTTTTTTCTGCTTCATCTTACTCTCTATCTCTTTCATCATCCAGGGAGCTCTGACTTTGGTTGCTCTACCTTTCCCCCTCGTGGGAATGTACCTCAACTGTACCCGAACCATCTCTTCTTTAAAGGCAACCCATTGTTTGATTACAGCTTTGCCTGTCAATTTACCTGAGCCAGATCCATTCTCAACCCACTGAAATTGGCCCTCCCCCAATTACATATTTTTACTCTAGATTGCTCCCTGTCCTTTTCCATAGCTAATCTAAACCTTATGATATTATGATCACTGTTCCCTAAATGTTCACCTATTGACACTTGCTCCACTTGACCCACCTCATTCCTCAGAGCCAGATCCAGCAATGCCTCCTTCCTTGTTGGGCCAGAAACATATTGATCAAGAAAGTTCTCCTGAATATACTTCAGAGATTCTTTCCCCTCTCTGCCCTTTACACTATTACTATCCCAGTCTATATTAGGATAGTTGAAGTCCCCCATTGTCACTATTCTATAGTTCTTGCACCTCTCTGTAATTTCCCTGCAAATTTGCTCCTCCATATCTTTCCCACTAGTTGGTGGCCTATAGAATACACCTAGTAGTGTAATGGCACGTCTACTGTTTTTCAACTCTAACCAAATAGAGTCTGTCCTTGACCCCTCCAGGACATCCTCTCTCTCCAGCACTGTAATATTATCCTTGATCAATACTGCCACACCACCTCCTTTCTTTCCTTCCCTATCTTTCCTGAACACCATGGGCTAGAAATTCATTATAACCAAGAAATGGGTGGTGTTTAGACTAAAAATGTTTAAGTAGCACCAGGTGAAAATCGTCCAGTCTGCAAGCAAAATTCGTCCTCACTCCTCATTAAAATGCTTGCAGTCATGGTTCTCATCTAAAAACCCAAGCTCGTTGGCATTACGCTGAAAAGATGGACCAATATCGGGGGCAGTCTAAACGCAAGTAATTAATGCCACAGGCTTTTTTCACAACTTAAAGGGGAGGTTCATTGATGCTGCAGCACCTCATTCTCAGCATTGTTGGGTGTGCAGCTGCCTCAACAATCATAAGAAGAAAGACAAGGAGAAGGAGCACTTATTTACAAATGTAGATGGCAGATTGCCGCCCCAGGGAGAGAGCCTGGAGGTTTTCTGATGATGCTTTGGAGGCATTGGTTTTAGTGGTGGAGAGAAGGCGGGCAGTCCTGTAGCCGTCAACTGGCAGGAAGTCCTCACCACAAGTCTGCCAGACTATGTGGAGGGAGGTTGCGCAGCACATCACCGGCAGCACTGTGGTCCCCAGGACCCACACCCAGTGCAGGAGGAAGTTTAATGAGCTCACACGGATGGTCAGGGCGAGTGAAGGCTTCAACAAATGCTACATATCACCATCTGTACCACGAGCTTCACACACTGCTCAATGCACCACATCCCCAGCACTCACCCACCAACAATTTCTACCTAGCAACACTTACAGCCACATCTCACACCTTGCACACAATGACAGCTATTCAATTGGGGCAGGCACAAGGGTCATTAGTTATTGGAATTCATGTGAAATGTGTGATATCTTTATAGATAAATGTATTAATAGTGTTTGGAATATTTTGTGGTCTCTCTCATTTCACCCTTGCACCCAGGAGGACGCTGTGATATGCCATGAGTCAGGGATTGTACAATGGGGATGTGGTGAGCTACGGGGATCTGGGGTTCATTCATGTGAATCAGAGTCTGATGATCCAGTCACGGACAGTCCGTCCAGAAGGCTGATTGTCTTGCTGCCTCCTCCCTCCCACCTGTTCCTCCTCCTCATCCTCCTCCTGAAGTGGTCCCACAATCCCTGCTGGCAAGAGCTGTGCCCTCATGATGGTCAAGTTATGGAGCATGCAGCAGACCATCATGAAATGGGACACCCACTCTGGCAAGTACCGGAGGGCTCCTCCCGAGTGGTCATGGCAGCGGAACCGTTGCTTCAGTAGACCAATGGCCTGTTTGATGATGTTCCTGGTGGCAGCATGGCTCTCACTTTATGAGTGCTGGGCACGAGTGTTGGGGTTGCAGAGGGGAGTCATGAGCCAGGTGGAGAGCGGATAGCCCTTGTCTCCGACAGCCAGCCGCGAGCTTGCCATGGTGGCTGGAAGAGTGCTGGCAGCATGGCTGGCACAGGATGAATGCATTGTGGCTGCTGCCAGGAAAGTGGGCATTGACGGTGAGGATTCGCTGTCTGTGGCCACACACCAACTTCACATTAAATGAGTGAGTGATTTTTAGCAAGTGTTTTGAAGCCTTTCAGAAATAATGAGGGAGTTTTGTATTTGCCACAACACTCCCTGATAACAAAGAACCTTCAAATGAATAAAGAAAACTCTTTCAGTTGCAGGAAGTAGCACACACCCACTCAAACTTCAAAAACCCTGTCGGCTCCGAGTGATTGGTGGTGATCCCTTTAAATAGCGTTGCTGGAGCCGACTTCCTGCTGCTGCCCGCCAGCTCAACCTGTCATTGTTTTCTCCAGCCGGTAATTTCATTGGCTGTAACGAAGTTGGGAGATCGGGCGTCCAGTGAGCATTGCACACTCACTGACGTCACGATCTCCATGATGGCAAGCTCCCTGGCAATCAAGGTTAGCGGCAGTGCTACCGGCAACACCGATATGACGTGCAGCGCTGGAACCGGCATCAGCCATCGTTACAGCTGTCAATGACACTTTAGGCCTGGTGCTAACACATGGCACAAGCCACACAAATTTCTCCCCCTTATAACCAGGAATATTTAATACCTAATCCTGCCCTTTTTTGAGCCAGGTCTCTGTTATCACCACAACATCATATTCCCATGTGGCTATTTGCACCTGCAGCTCACCAACCTTATTTACCACGCTTTGTGCATTCACACACATGCACTGTAAACCTATCTTAGACCTTCTTGTATTTTCTGTTAGTCTGACCTCACCTAATACTGTGCTATTTCTTACTCTAGTGCTATCCGTCTCTCCCCATCCTTTGTGCGTCGTGTTTCTCCTTTCTAATGCTACATCCTGCTGCCCATCCCCCTGCCAAATGAGTTTAAACCCTCTCCAACAGCACTGGCAAACTCCCCGCAAGGACATTGGTCCCGGCTCTGTTGAGGTGTAACCCGTCCGGCCTGTACAGGTCCCACCTCCCCCAGAACCGGCCCCAATGCCCCAGGAATCTGAAGCCCTCCCTCCTGCACCATCTCTCCAGCCAGACGTTCATCTGCTCTATCCTCCTATTTCTATACTCACTAGCACGTGGCACCGGGAGTAATCCGGAGATTACTACTTTTGAGGCCCTGCTTTTTAAACTTTTTCATAGCTCCCTAAAATCTGCTTGCAGGACCTCACCCCTCTTTCTAGCTATGTCGTTGATACCGATATGGACCATGACCTCTGGCTGTTCACCCTCCCCCTTCAGAGTGTTCTGCAGCTGCTTAGTGACATCCTTGACTCTGGCACCAGGGAGGCAACATACCATCCTGGAATCATGTCTGTGGTCGCAGAACTGTCTGTCTGTTCCCCAACTATTGAATCTCCTATCACTATTGCTTTCCCGATCTTCCTCCTCCCCATGCAATCCCCCCCACCACCACCCCCGCCAATTTAGGCCAACACTCCAATGCAGTACTGAGGGAGCGCCGCACTGTCAGAGGGGCAGTACTGAGGGAATGCTGCACTGTCGGAGGGGCGGTACTGAGGGAGTGCCGCGCTGTCGGAGGGGCAGTACTGAGTGAATGCTGCACTGTCGGAGGTGCAGTACTGAGGGAGTGCCGCACTGTCGGAGGGGCAGTACTGAGTGAATGCTGCACTGTCGGAGGGGCGGTACTGAGGGAGTGCTGCACTGTCAGAGGGGCAGTACTGAGGGAATGCTGCACTGTCGGAGGTGCAGTACTGAGGGAGCGCTGCACTGTCGGAGCGGCAGTACTGAGGGAGCGCCGCACTGTCGGAGGGGCAGTACTGAGGGAGCGCTGCACTGTCGGAGGGGCAGTACTAAGGGAGCGCTGCACTGTCGGAGGGGCAGTACTGAGGGAGCGCTGCACTGTCAGAGGGGCAGTACTGAGGGAGTGCCGCACTGTCGGAGGGGCAGTACTGAGGGAGTGCCGCACTGTTGGAGGGGCAGTACTGAGGGAGCGCCGCACTGTCGGAGGGGCAGTACTGAGGGAGCGCCGCACTGTCGGAGGGGCAGTACTGAGGGAGCGCCGCACTGTCGGAGGGGCAGTACTGAGGGAGCGCCGCACTGTCGGAGGGGCAGTACTGAGGGAGCACTGCACTGTCGGAGGGGCAGTACTGAGGGAGCGCCACACTGTCGGATGTGCTGTCTTTCAGATGAGATGTTAAACCGAGGCCTATTCTGCTCTCTCAGGTGAATGTAAAGGATCCCGGCCACTATTTCGAAGAAGAGCAGGGGAGTTCTCCCCGGTGTCCTGGCCAATATTTATCCATTAACCAACACCTAAAAACAGATTATCTGGTCATTAGCTCATTGCTGTTTGTGGGAGCTTGCTGTGTGCAAGTTGGCTGCTGCATTTCCTACATTACAACAGTGACTACACTTCAAAAGTACTTAATTGGCTGTAAAGCGCTTTGGGACGTCCTGAAGTTGTGAACGGCGCTGGAGAAATGTCTTTGTTAACCTGTATTGTTGGCTCCGCTACATGCTCGATATCCACTCTTTTCAGCTCCCTTTAAATGAGGTGCCGATTCTTGCTGAAATTGCCAATTGTCCAGCAATTGGCTACAGTCTGGTTGTAAGAACGAAACAATCTGAGAAGTTGAAACCGCCACTCATCCTCTGAGGCTGACTGACACCCCTGGAGCGGGGCTGTGGGGACTCGCCCTGTTCCCTGTCCTCTGTATCACCGATTCTGCACTATGTCTCCTTTTTGCCGGCTTTCTCCCCTCTCCCGAAAGCACTGATTTTGCTTGGGGTCCACTCCCCTGGGCATCAGGCACCCTCCTGAACCTTCCCCAAGCACGCATTCTGTAAAGGGAATTAAGGGTTACAGGGAGCGGGCAGGAATTTGGACATGAGTCTAGGTTCGGCTCGGTCATGGCCCTGTGGGTAGCGGAGCGGGCCCAGGGGCCGTGTAGCCTGATCCTGCTCCTATTTCGTGTGTCTAATTCTGTTAGATTCAGGAGGTGGTTCTGTGATAGTGGATTGGCGGTTAGGATCAGATCAGCCATGATCTTATTGAATGGCGGAGCAGGCTCGAGGGGCCGATTGGCCTACTCCTGCTCCTATTTCTTATGTTCTTAAACTATTTGACCATGAGGTTCATAATTACTGAGCCCAATTCTGTGCTCAGCCAGTGACCTCACACAGGCAGGAGTGGGAATCCCACCCGAGCCCAGGAGATTGATCCCAAGCCCAGCTCAGCCAGCACAGGCCGGGAGTCCAGCCTGGGAGCTGCTGGTCAGTGAGGCTCAGTAACGGACTCAGCCTCCAGGCTCATCAGTCACTTGGCCAATTGTAATGATACATTTCCCAAGATCTCTTTGCTGTCCGAATTTAACGAAATAAGAAATGTAATTTAAAGTAATCAGAGAAATGCTCTCTGAATAAACTGACCCGTTTAGATAAACAATTAAAGAATAATATTGAAATAAGCAAGGCATTAACCACATTTTTGAGGTTTGCAAAGTTCTGCACGCACAGCCAATTCCCCAGGACAGGAGAGTTTATTCAACAAACAAACCTGCTGCTTAAATTTGCTTCTCTGTCATTTACGTTTCCTGCTTCCAGAGAATCCAAAACACACAAAAAAAATCGAGTGAGCTTTTGCAGCGTTCAATCAGTAAACGGACACAAGTCTGGTCAGAGCTGGACTGACAGCCCGAGACCGTGTCCAGCGAGCCATGAACCAACACTGGCCCCGCCAGTCTCACTGAACTCCAGCGATGCCATGGCGGTTAGGATCAGATCAGCCATGATCTTATTGAGTCATAGAGTCATAGAGTTATACAGCACAGAAAGAGGCCCTTCGGCCCATCGTGTCTGCGCCGAATGGCGGAGCAGGCTCGAGGGGCCGATTGGCCTACTCCTGCTCCTACTTCTTATGTTCTTATGTTCTTATCAAAGGCCCCAGCCCACAACCACCCAGCACAGACACACACAGCCACTGATCTATTCAACTAGCACTACATACCAACATACCAACATACGAATTAGGAGCAGGAGTCGCCCACTCGGCCCCTCGAGCCTGCTCCGCCATTCAATAAGATCATGGCTGACCCGATTACTCCACATTCCCGCCTACCCCCATAACCTTTCACCCCCTTGCTTAACAAGAATCGATCTACCTCTGCCTTAAAAATATTCAAAGACTCTGCTTCCACCGCCCTCTGAGGAAGAGAGTTCCAAAGACTCACCACCCTCTGTGAGAAATATTTCTCCTCATCTCGGTCTTAAATGGGCGACCCCTTATTTTTAAACAGTGACCCCTAGTTCTAGATTCTCCCACAAGAGGAAACATCCTCTCCACATCCACCCTGTCCAGACCCTCAGGATCTTATATGTTGCAATCAAGTCACCTCTTACTCTTCTAAACTCCAGCGGATACAAGCCTAGCCTGTCCAACCTTTCCTCATAAGACAAGCCGCCCATTCCAGGTATTAGTCTAGTAAACCTAGGGAAATTGATGGGATTGAAGGCCGATAAATCCCCAGGGCCTGATCATCTACATCCTAGGGTACTTAAGGAAGTGGCCCTAGAAATAGTTGATGCATTGCTGGTCATCTTCCAGCATTCAATGGAATCTGGAACAGTACCCATGGATTGGAGGGTAGCTAATGTTACCCCACTATTCAAAAAAGGTGGTCGAGAGAAAACGGGGAATCACAGACCGGTAAGCCTGACATCGGTAGTGGGGAAAATGCTAGAGTCGATTATAAAAGATGTAAACATAGAAGATAGGAGCAGGAGTAGGCCATTCGGCCCCTCTAGCCTGCTCCGCCATTCAATGCGATCATGGCTGATCATCCAAGTTCAGTACCCGATCCCTGCTTTCTCCCCATACCCCTTGATCCCTTTAGCCTTAAGAAATATATCCAACTCCTTCTTGAATATATTTAATGAATTGGCCTCTACTGCCTTCTGTGGTAGAGAATTCCACAGGTTCACCACTCTCTGGGTGAAGAAATTCCTCCTCATTTCTGTCCTAAAAGGCCTACCCCTTATCCTTAGACTGTGACCCCTGGTTCTGGATTCCCCGACCATCGGGAACATCCTCCCTGCATCTAGTCTGTCCAGTCCTGCCAGAATTTTATAAGTTTCAATGAGATCCCCTCTCATTCTTCTAAACTCCAGTGAGTACAAGCCCAATCGTCCCAATCTCTCCTCATACGTCATTCCTGCCATCCAAGGTATCAGCCTGGTGAATCTTCGCTGAACTCCTTCCATGGCAAGAATATCCTTCCTCAGATAAGGCAACCAAAACTGCACACAATACTCAAGATGTGGTCTCACCAAGGCCCTGTACAACTGCAGCAAGACATCCTTGTTCTTGTACTTAAACCCTCTCGCTATGAAGGCCAACATACCATTTGCCTTCTTAACCACCTGCTGCACCTGCATGCTTACCTTCAGCGATTGTAATGTAATAGAAAACAGTGACGGGATCGGACAAAGTCAACATGGATTTACAAAAGGCAAATCGTGCTTGACTAATCTACTGGAATTTTTTGAGGATGTAACTAGTAAAATAGATAAGGGAGAACCAGTGGATGTGGTGTATTTGGACTTTCAGAAGGCTTTCGATAAGGTCCTGCATAAGAGATTAGCATGTAAATTTAAGGCACATGGGATTGGGGGCAAGGTATTGACTTGGATAGAGAACTGGTTGGCAGACAGAAAGCAAAGAGTTGGAATAAACGGGTCTTTTTCCGAGTGGCAGGCGGTGACTAGTGAGGTACCGTAGGGATCGGTCCTTGGACCCCAGCTATTCACAATATATATTAATGATCTAGACAAGGGAACTGGATGTAATATCTCCAAATTTGCAGATGACACAAAGCTAGGTGGGCGTGTGTGCTGTGAGGAGGATGCCGAGAAACTCCAGGATGATTTGGACAGGTTGGGTGATTGGGCAAAAGCATGGCAGATGCAATATAACGTGGATAAATGTGAGGTTATCCACTTTGGTGGCAAAAACAGGAAGGCAGATTATTATCTGAATGGCAATAGATTGGGAGAAGGGGAAGTGCAACGAGACCTGGGTGTCCTTGTGCACCAGTCGCTGAAGGTGCAGCAGGCGGTTAAGAAGGCAAATGGCATGTTGGCCTTCATAGCAAGAGGGTTTGAGTACAGGAACAAGGATGTCTTGCTGCAGTTATACAGGGCCTTGGTGAGACCACATCTTGAGTATTGTGTGCAGTTTTGGTCGCCTTATCTGAGGAAGGATGTTCTTGCCATGGAAGGAGTTCAGCGAAGATTCACCAGGCTGATACCTGAGATGGCAGGAATGATGTATGAGGAGAGATTGGGTCGATTGGGCTTGTACTCGCAGGAGTTTAGGAGAAAGAGAGGGGATCTCATTGAAACTTATAAAATTCTGACAGGACTGGACAGACTAGATGCAGGAAGGATGTTCTCGATGGCCAGGGAGTCCAGAACCAGGGGTCACAGTCTAAGGATAAGGGGTAGGCCATTTAGGACTGAGATGAGGGGGAATTTCTTCAGCCAGAGAGTGGTGAACCTGTGGAATTCTCTACCACAGAAGGCAGTAGAGGCCAATTCATTAAATATATTCAAGAAGGAGTTGGATATATTTCTTAAGGCTAAAAGGATCAAGGGGTATGGGGAGAAAACAGGGAGAATTTGGATGATCAGCCATGATTGCATTGAATGGCGGAGCAGGCTCGATGGGCCAAATGGCCTACTCCTGCTCCTATCTTCTATGTTTCTATGAACTGCTTCCGACGCATTTAAATAAGGAGACCAACACTGTACACAGTACTCCAGATGTGGTCCCACCAATGCCCTGTATAACTGAAGCATAACCTCCCTACTTTTGTATTCAATTCCCCTCGCAATAAACAATAACATTCTATTAGCTTTCCTAATTACTTGCTGCACCTGCACACTAACCTTTTGTGATTCATGCACTAGGACACCCAGATCCCTCTGCATCTCAGAGCTCTGCAATCTCTCACCATTTAGATAATATGCTTCTTTTTTATTCTTCCTGCCAAAATGGACAATTTCACATTTTCCCACATTATACTCCATTTGCCAGATCTTTGCCCACTCACTTAACCTATCTATATCCCCTTGGAGCCTCCTTATGTCCTCTTCACAACTTATTTTCTTACCTATCTTTGTGTCATCAGCAAATTTAGCAACCATACCTTCGGTCCCTTCATCCAAGTCATTTATATAAATTGTAAAAAGTTGAGGCCCCAGCACTGATCCCTGTGGCACACCACTCGTTATATCTTGCCAACCAGAAAATGACCCATTTATGCCTACTCTCTGTTTCCTGTTAGCTAGCCAATCTTCTATCCATGCCAATATGTTACCCCCTACACCATGAGCTTTTATTTTCCGCAATAACCTTTGATGTGGCACCTTATCAAATGCCTTCTGGAAATCTAAGTACAGTACATCCACCGGTTCCCCTTTATCCACAGCACATGTTACTTCCTCAAAGAACTCCAATAAATTGGTTAAACATGATTTCCCTTTCACAAAACCATGTTAACTCTGCCTGATTACTTTGAACTTTTCTAAGTGCCCTGCTATAAAGTATTTAATAATAGCTTCTAACATCTTCCCTATGACAGATGTTAAGCTAACTGGCCTGTAGCTTCCTGTTTTCTGTCTCCTTCCCTTTTTGAATAAAAGGAGTTACATTCACTATTTTTCAATCTAATGGAACCTTCCCCGAATCTAGGGAATTTTGGAAAATTAAAACCAACGCATCAACTATCTCACTAGCCACTTCTTTTAAGACCCTAGGATGAAGTCCATCAGGACCCGGGGACTTGTCAGCCCGCAGCTCCAACAATTTGCTCAGTACCACTTCCCTGGAGATTGTAATTTTCTTGAATTCCTCCCTCCCTTCCATTTCCTGATTTACAGCTATTTCTGGGATGTTACTTGTATCCTCTATAGTGAAGATCGATGCAAAATACCTGTTCAATTCAACTACCATCTCATTTTCCATTATTAATTCCCCAGACTCACTTTTTATAGGACCAACGCTCACTTTGTTAACTCTTTTCTTTTTTAAATATCTATAGAAACTCTTACTATCTGTTTTTATATTTCTAGCTCGCTTTCTCTCGCACTCTAATTTTTCTCTCCTTATTAATCTTTTAGTCATTCTTTGTTGTTTTTTATATTCTGTCCAATTTTCTGACCTGCCGCCCATCTTTGCGCAAGTATATGCTTTTTCTTTAAGTTTGATACTATCTTTAACTTTTTTTAGTTAACCACGGATGGTGGGTCCTCCCCTTGGAATTTGTCTTTCTCGTTGGAATGTATCTATTCTGTGTATTCTGAAATATCCCATTAAATGTCTGCCACAGCAACTCTGCAACTTGGATACTGAGCTGCCAGACTATAGCTCTGTGCGATGTGACCTCCTGAAATCTGTGTCTGTTCCAGTCTTCTTCCTTTATTTTCATAATATAAAAGGACCGAGTGTAGTACAGGCCTTAGGCAATCAACCAAGGACTAGTCAGTGCACAGATGGAGCAGGCATTAAATCACCTTAAATGACAGGTGACTCCACTATTGAGATTGTAACTTGCTGTCCGGGGTTTAAAACTGGCGATGAGGATGAGCTGCCCTTACAAAAACACCCGATTTTCATTTGGACCCGATCTGGAGTAACTGTGTTCAGTCCTGGGCCCCGCCCCTCAGGAAGGAGATATTGGCCTCGGAGGGGGGGCAGCGCAGATTCACCAGCATGGTACCGGGGCTAAAAGGGTTAAATTCCGAGGCCAGGTTGCACAGACTGGGCTTGTATTCCCTCGAGTTTAGAAGATTAAGGGGTGATCTAATCGAGGTGTTTAAGATGATTAAAGGAGTTGATGGGGTCGAGAGAGAGAAACTATTTCCTCTGGTGGGGGGAGTCCAGAACAAGGGGGCAGAACCTTAAAATTAGAGCCAGGCTGTTCAGGGGTGATGTCAGGAAGCACTTCTTCACACAAAGGGTGGTGGAAATCTGGAACTCTCTCCCCCAAAAAGCTGTTAAGGCTGGGGGTCAACTGAAAATTTCAAAACTGAGATTGATAGATTTTTGTTGGGTAAGGGTATTAAGGGTTACAGAACCAAGGCGGGTAAATGGAGTTAAGATACAGATCAGCCAGGATCTCATTGAATGGCCTCCTCCTGTTCCTATGAAATGAAAATCGGGCGGTTTTGTTCACAGGCGCCTGATCCACATCACCAGTGTTACACCCCGGGGAGCAAGTTAAAATCTCCCCGTATATCTCTGGCCAAACTGACGGTAAGAGGATCTTGTGGGGCGAGCAAGGAATGAAAGCCTGTGAGTGCAGTGTGTTCTGAGCAGAATCTGCCTGAATGCTCTGAAAGTATCGGAGAATTCCTGCACTAGCACCCGATGGGTCCTCAAAATAGTTTCCTGAGTTGAACACGCACCAATGCCCTGATAAATATAAAATATATTACCGAAGAAAAGGAGTGAACAGATGAAATCTTACCTTTTTTCGACTGGCAGAGTGCTGTGGGTGAGAGTAAAAGTGTAAAGAGAAGGAGTTTTTGGCAGAATGTGCTGGAGGCCATCGCTGCCCAGACTGTCCTCTCGCTCTGAGTGATGGTCTGGCTCTTACTGAGCTTCGTGTCTGCACTTTATGTACCAAGTTGTTCCAGCGAGACAGCAGGAAACCTGGTTTAAACACTGCGCTGGTCAATTAGAGTTGCAGGAAATGTCCATCACAGACTGTAAATAGCAAAAGGGTAATCCCACGTCTGATCCTGGTGCAAAGTCATGTTGGAAAAGTAACACAACAAATGTCCTGGGTTCTGGAAATTGCTTTAGTCTGGGCTCGTTGTGCAAAACTATCGTCTTGTGAACAAAGTCCCAGTTCCAGGGAGCAGTGAGGCGAGGAGGAGCCCGGTATAAAAACCGGCGCGAGCACCGAGGCCCGACCAGTTCCAGGGAGCAGTGAGGCGAGGAGGAGCCCGGTATAAAAACCGGCGCGAGCACCGAGGCCCGACCAGTTCCAGGGAGCAGTGAGGCGAGGAGGAGCCCGGTATAAAAACCGGCGCGAGCACCGAGGCCCGACCAGTTCCAGGGAGCAGTGAGGCGAGGAGGAGCCCGGTATAAAAACCGGCGCGAGCACCGAGGCCCGACCAGTTCCAGGGAGCAGTGAGGCGAGGAGGAGCCCGGTATAAAAACCGGCGCGAGCACCGAGGCCCGACCAGTTCCAGGGAGCAGTGAGGCGAGGAGGAGCCCGGTATAAAAACCGGCGCGAGCACCGAGGCCCGACCAGTTCCAGGGAGCAGTGAGGCGAGGAGGAGCCCGGTATAAAAACCGGCGCGAGCACCGAGGCCCGACCAGTTCCAGGGAGCAGTGAGGCGAGGAGGAGCCCGGTATAAAAACCGGCGCGAGCACCGAGGCCCGACCAGTTCCAGGGAGCAGTGAGGCGAGGAGGAGCCCGGTATAAAAACCGGCGCGAGCACCGAGGCCCGACCAGTTCCAGGGAGCAGTGAGGCGAGGAGGAGCCCGGTATAAAAACCGGCGCGAGCACCGAGGCCCGACCAGTTCCAGGGAGCAGTGAGGCGAGGAGGAGCCCGGTATAAAAACCGGCGCGAGCACCGAGGCCCGACCAGTTCCAGGGAGCAGTGAGGCGAGGAGGAGCCCGGTATAAAAACCGGCGCGAGCACCGAGGCCTGCAGAGAGCAGCGAGGAGGAGGCCGGCTTAAAAAACCGGCGGCAGTTGCGAGGCCCGACCACTCGGAGCAGCAGAGAGCAGCGAGGAGGAGCCTGGCTTAAAAACCGGCGGCAGCTGCGAGGCGTACCAAATCAACAGCAGAGGAGAGGGGTAAATAGTAATCAGTGTGTGACGTCACCAGGGAGCAGCTGGTGCAGTCGGGAGAGCAGGAGGCCAGTAACTCTATATAGGTGGAGCTGTTGCTAAACCCGAAACACTACAGTGTAGTGTCTCCCACCCTTCCACCTCCTCTAACCTTTTAGGGGTTAGGGGAAGTTGAAAAGGTAGGTTCAATTTATTTTATTTCAGGAGCCTAACCTAGGTGGAAAAGGTTCCAGGACAGGAGGCGGCAGTGAAAATACAACACCAGAAAACAGGTAGGTGACTGGTTGGTGAGTACTTTCACAAACTTATTCTAAGTAGAATTCAATAATTAAGCTAAATCGTAGTAAATAAAAAGGTATTGTAAGGGTTAAGTCATGGAAGGGCAGCTCAGACCCGTGTCATGCTCCTCCTGTGCCATGTGGGAAATCAGGGACACTGTCCCTGACAACTATGTGTGCAGGAAGTGTGTCCAGCTGCAGCTCCTAGCGGACCGCATGGCGGCGCTGGAGCTGCGAATGGACTCACTCTGGAGCATACGCGATGCTGAGGATCTTGTGGATAGCACATTCAGTGAGTTGGTCACACCGCAGGTAAAGGCTAGCTCAGACAGTAAATGGGTGACCAAAAGGCAGGGTAAAGGCAGGAAGGTAGTGCAGGAGTCACCTGCGGTCATCTCCCTCCAAAACAGGTTTACCGTTTTGGGTACTGTTGGGGGAGATGACTTATCAGGGGAAGGCACCAGCAGCCAGGTTCAGGGCGCCATGACTGGCTCTGCTGCACAGAAGGGCGGGAAAAAGAGGGATAGGGCTATAGTGATAGGGGATTCAATTGTAAGGGGGATAGATAGGAGTTTCTGTGGCCGAGACCGAGACTCCAAGATGGTATGTTGCCTCCCTGGTGCACGGGTCAAGGATGTCTCGGAGCGGGTGCAGAGCATTCTGAAGGGGGAGGGGGATCAGCCAGTTGTCGTGGTACATGTAGGTACCAACGATGTAGGTAAAAAGAGGGAGGAGGTCCTACAAGCTGAATTTAGGGAGTTAGGAGCTAAATTGAAAAGTAGGACCTCAAAGGTAGTAATCTCTGGATTGCTACCAGTGCCACGAGCTAATAAGTTTAGAGAGAGTAAGATAGATAAGCTAAATACGTGGCTTGAGCAGTGGTGCAAGGGAGAGGGATTTAAATTCTCGAGGCATTGGAACCAGTTCTTGGGGAGGAGTGACCTGTACCAAGGGGACGGTCTACACCTGAACTGTGAGGGAGCCGATGTCCTCGGGGTAATATTTTCTAGGGCGGTTCGGGAGGATTTAAACTAATTTGGCAGGGGGATGGGAACCTAGGTAGTGGAAAAGAGGGAAGTCATATGAAGTCAGAAATAGATGGTAGAAAGGTGAGAAGCAATAAGCAAAGGAGAGAAACACAAAGGGCCAAACTAATTCATAATGAGAGTGTGAAAAAAGCAAGCCTGAAGGCTTTGTATCTTAATGCTAGAAGCATTAGGAACAAGGTGGATGAATTAGTTGTGGAAATAGAGGTAAACAAGTATGATTTGATTGGGATTACAGAAACGTGGCTGCAGGGTGGGCAAGGCTGGGAACTTAACATCCAGGGATATACAATATTTAGGAAGGATCGGCAAAAAGGTAGGGGAGGTGGGGTAGCATTGCTGGTAAAGGAGGGGATTAATGCAATGGAAAGGAAGGATATTAACTCGGATGAAACGGAATCTGTATGGGTAGAAATGAGAAATAGCAAGGGGAGGAAAACGTTAGTGGGTGTGATATATAGGCCTCCAAATAGTAATATGGAGGTGAGGGAAGGCATAAAAAGGGAAATTAGAGAAGCGTGCGATAAGAGCACAGCTGTCATCATGGGTGACTTTAATTTACATATTGATTGGACTACCCAAATTAGTAAAAATTCTGAGGAGGAGGAATTCCTGGAATGTTTTCGGGACGGTTATCTGGACCAATATGTCGAGGAGCCGACTCGAGATCAGGCCATTTTAGACTGGGTATTGTGCAATGAGAAGGGACTTATCAGCAATCTTCTTGTACGAGGCCCCTTGGGTCAGAGCGATCATAATATGATCGAGCTCTCAGTCGAGATGGAGAGTGAGGAAATTGAATCAGAGACTAAGGTCCAGAACTTAAATAAAGGGAATTACGAGGGTATGAGACGGGAATTGGGTAAGATTGATTGGGTGGTGTTTCTGGGGGGATTGACAGTGGAGAGACAATGGCAAGCATTCAAAGATAGAATGGAAGAATTCCAGAACATGTTTATACCGGTTTGGCATAAAAATAAACCTAAAAAGGTGACTCAACCGTGGATAACGAGGGAAATTAGGGACAGCATAAAATCAAAAAAAAGGGCATATCAACTGGCAAAAAAAAGCACCAGACCGGAAGATTGGGGGCAGTACAAGATACAGCAAAAGAGGACAAAGGGATTAATCAGGAAGGGGAAAATAGAATACGAAAGTAAACTTGCAGCAAACATAAAGACAGACTGCAAAAGCTTTTATCGGTATATCAGGAGGAAAAGACTGGTAAAATCCCAAGTCGGTCCCTTGCAGTCCGATTCGGGAGAATATATAATGGAGAATAAGGAAATGGCAGACCAATTAAACTCATACTTTGGTTCTGTATTCACAAAGGAGGACACAAATAACCTCCCAGGAATATCGGCAAACATAGGGACTAATGAGAGGGAGGAGCTGACAGAAATTAGTATCTCTAGGGATATGGTGTTGGGTAAGTTGAGGGGACTGAAGGCCGACAAATCCCCGGGGCCTGATAAACTACATCCTAGGGTACTTAAGGAGGTGGCCCTGGAGATAGCAGATGCTCTAAGGATCATCTTCCGGAACTCCATTGACTCGGGAACAGTACCCGTGGATTGGAGGGTAGCTAATGTTACCCCAATATTTAAAAAGGGGGGTAGAGAGAAAGCAGGGAATTATAGACCAGTAAGCCTTACATCGGTTGTGGGCAAAATGCTAGAGTCCATTATTAAGGATAAAATAGCAGAGCACTTGACAAATGGGGAAAGGATCGGACAGAGTCAACATGGATTTACAAAGGGTAAATCGTGTTTGACTAATCTGCTGGAATTTTTTGAGGAAGTAACTGGTAAAATAGATGGGGGAGAGCCAGTGGATGTGGTGTACCTTGACTTCCAGAAAGCCTTCGATAAGGTTCCACACAAAAGATTATCATGCAAAATTAAGGCTCATGGGATTGGGGGCAAAGTATTAACGTGGATAGAGAACTGGCTGGCGGATAGAAAACAGAGAGTTGGAATAAACGGCTCGTTTTCGGAGTGGCAGGCAGTGACCAGCGGGGTGCCGCAAGGATCTGTCCTGGGACCCCAGCTGTTCACAATATATATAAATGATCTGGATCAGGGAATTGGATGCAATATTTCCAAATTCGCTGACGACACTAAACTAGGAGGAGGGGTGGGCTCTGATGAGGATGTCAGGAGGCTACAGTGCGATTTGGACAGGTTGGGGGAATGGGCAGATACGTGGCAGATGCACTATAATGTGGATAAATGCGAGGTTATCCACTTTGGGGGTAAAAACAGGAGGGTAGATTATTATCTAAATGGCAATAGATTGGGAGATGGGGAAGTGCAGAGGGACCTGGGTGTTCTTGTGCACCAGTCACTGAAGGAGAGCATGCAGGTGCAACAGGCGATCAAGAAGGCAAATGGTATGTTGGCCTTCATATCAAGGGGGTTCGAGTATAGGAATAGGGATACCTTACTACAGCTGTACAAGGTGCTGGTGAGACCGCATCTGGAGTATTGTGTACAGTTTTGGTCGCCCCATCTGCGGAAGGATGTTCTTGCCATGGAAAGAGTGCAACGGCGATTCACCAGGCTGATACCTGGAATGGCGGGAATGACCTACGAAGAGAGATTAAATAGTTTGGGCTTGTACTCACTGGAGTTTAGAAGATTGAGAGGGGATCTCATCGAAACATATAAAATTATGGCAGGCCTGGACAGGCTGAATTCAGAGAGAATGTTTCCAATGGCCGGGGAGCACAGAACCAGGGGCCACAGTCTAAAAATAGCGGGCAAATCATTTAAAACAGAGATGAGGAAGAATTTCTTCACTCAAAGAGTGGTGAGCCTGTGGAATTCCCTGCCACAGAGGGCTGTGAAGGCTAATTCAATAAATATTTTCAAGAGAGAATTGGATATATTTCTGAAGGCTAAGGGGATTAAGGGTTACGGAGAAAAGGCGGGGACGGGGTACTGAACTGGTAAGATCAGCTATGATCTCAGACGAAGATCAGCCATGATCTCATTGAATGGCGGAGCAGGCTCGAAGGGCCGAATGGCCTACTCCTGTTCCTATCTCTATGTTTCTATGTTACCCGAATCGGATAGAGGACACAGGCCTTGTAACAGAGCCTCCGACACCTCCCACTCACTTCAATTCAATTCAAATCGCTTTATTGGCATGATAAGGTACATCTTATGTTGCCAAAGCATCGAAAAACATTTATGGTTGAACACATAAACGCAGATCTATCCATACAGTGTACAAACAGATATATCCCTGAGTGCATATAAATATACATTCATATAATTTATATATACTCTTTTCTTAGGTTTAATGGTTGTCCCTCTGTTTATGGCAAGCTGTAACATAGTGTGCTGCTAAGGTTACACAATTTCTCTGTTCCCCTAGTAGGTATGGGAGTTTTTGGTCGTCATTCAAATTTCTGAATTCAGGGCATATTTTTGTGAATTTTGGGTAGAAATTCTCCCTGATGCCCTGATATTTTCCACAAGCTGTGAGGAAGTGCATCTCTGTCTCCACCACTCCCTGACTGCAGTGAGAGCATATCCTGTCCTCTCTTGGTAGCCGGGTCTGCCTGTGTCTGCCTTTTTCGATGGCCAGGCTATGTTCACTAAGTCTGTACATTGTCAAGGTTTTTCTCAGTTTGCTATCCTTTACCATGGTCAGGTATTCAGCCATGTTGTATTGTCTGTTTAGGGCCAAGTAGCAATTGAGTTTGTTTTGGGTTTTTGTTGTTTCTGCCCAATATGACAGATATTTTTCCTTTTGCTTAGTGACAATTGTGTTGGGTCGAATTCTCTGTGCTACGATGTCACTGTCCTGGGGCTGGTTATTGTTAGTAGTGTTAGTAGTTACTTCACTGAGTCCCAGGACTAGTTGACTGAGGGTATTCTTCTTTATGGTCCTCTCTTGGCATTTCAAGACTTCGTAATGATAGCAGTGGGGGTTGCTCATTTTTAGGTGTTTCCAAAATTTGGTGGCTCTTTTTTGGATAGTGATTATTAATGGATATTGGCCTAGTTCTGCCCTGCATGCATTGCTTACGGTTTTCCTTTGAGTCCGGAGGATACTTTTACAGAATTCTGCATGTAGGATCTCAATGGGGTGTTTGTCCCATTTTGCGAATTCTTGTTGTGTTAGCGGTCCCCACACTTCACTGCCATAGAGTGCAATTGGTTCAATTACTGATTTAAAAATTTAAAAATACCTGTTTGTCAGTCATGTGTTGATTATAACTTTTCTCAAACACTATAAAAATCTCATCTGTAAAAGTTTGCCTTGGGGAGACAATGGGGGTAACTTTGACAGAGTAAAACAGGCGGTGTTGGATCAGCCCCCGTCACACACCTTCCCCAAGTCCCATTGACCTCACTAAAGATATCTTGCAATCAGCTTGAGCGGATACGATGGTCTGGGATGAGGAGCGCAGACATGGGATGAGCACACAGTCCGCCCTGAGGACCCAGGGAGAAACTGGCCTTAAAGCTCCCTGGATAAGTCTTTATGGAGCTGTGATCTGATGTGAAGTTGAGTGTCTCTTTAATCAGCTCTAGCTGGTGCCAGTGCCTTCACTGATCTGCTGAAGCCCCAATATATGCTCACACTCTGGACTCTGTCTTTCTTGCCCACCAGGGAGCAATGATGTGTGTTTAAGGTACGAAGAAATGTCATTTAACGGGATCAGGGCCCGACTCGCTGTATCTACCACCCACTGCCCATGGATTGTAATCCACTTCAATAAAAAATACAGACACACATTGTACTTGACAAGTTTATTCCCCAGTACAGCAATTTCGACCCACTTGCTGGCTCAGTGAGACCGGGGACTGATGAACACAGACCACCTTAGAATCGCAGGCAGAGTCCAGGGCCCGTACAGATCGTCTTGGCATCGCACCCCACTCTCCCACATAAACCCTCCTTTTCCTCCATGTCTTTACTCAGCTCAGTGTCTCCTTTGTGAGCATCGGCGGGCTATTTAACCACAGAAGCATCGCAGTTAAGACGGTTTCTGTCGCCACCTAATATCCATCCACACACAACCACTTAGAAGTGGGATTAAAGCACAGCGATGAGGATTGGGAATCCCGGGCACTGAGACCGATTGCAGCATCCGTACTGTCACAGCCCCTGACATCAACTCACTCCGCACAGGCTGCAGATCAAACCAGGGATCTTACTGATGTGCGTGGCCCAGTTACTCACTGGATCCACCAGCTTGCTGACTTTCATCTCCATGCTGTAAATGATTAGAACCTGAATGTGGGTCATCTGTGATCGCAGGTAGAGTGAGTGCATGTGTGTGGGTCCTGTTTAGCGCCTTCAGTCTGACTGACAGCATGAGCAGCCTCGGCGATTAATCCAGCCACTTTACAGCATTGTCGTCACCAGCGTGGGCTCCCAGCGTGTTTAGATAGTGGACATTATTCAGCAACTTGGGGTGTGGTTTGTATTTGTTCTCAAGGACATTTAACGTTATCACAAAGACCCCCCAAGATGGCGATTTAAGGTGCACGCGCCCTGTCCAGTTTGGCAGCGGGTGAGAAACATCTAACTAGACCATGGCCACTTGAATCCTGTCGGGGCGGAGATGATCCGGTGATTTACAGGGGCATCTGCTGCAGTCATGGTATGAGGATAGGTTGACCATATTGAGGGCCGCGCTGTGGGGAACAGAACAAATGGGAGTGAATTGTGATTGTGTCACAAGTCTATTCACCAATGTTGTTACTGCATCTGAAGGATGAAGATGTGGAGGAACGGTGCATGTTACAGAGGACCGGTAACCATGGGAGGGCAGTCGGGAACATTCTGCCTAACACAAGACGCATAATAATGTGCAGTTAAGTTCCACCAGCTTCGTGTGTGGTGAGCACCTTCAGTAACTGGTTCCTTCTTCATTTCCAATCGTGGTTGAAAACACCAGGAGTTACAACTAGTATCGGCTTTACTGTTGCGAGAAGTGATGTTATATGTACCTACAACTGCCCTCGTTCAAAACCTTCTACTGTTGCTTTCAGGCTAGATCCTGATGTGATGTTGGCCTGAGGGACTTTCTCTGCTGTTTTCCTTGAATCTTTATCTTTCGTTTCTTTGCAAAGCCAGATGGCACTTCTCACGTTGTCCCTGAACTCCTCAGAGATGTAATAGTAGATGAACGGGTCAATGCAGTTATTAAAGGTGCTGAGCACCAGACAGACCATATAATATAAATACAGTTCACTGCTGTCAGTGAGCTGATACTCAGAGTGGTGGATGAGCAGGATTATATTACTGGGAGTGAAACACACCACATACACTATCAGCACCAGAATTATGGCCCTTACAGCTTTGCCATATTTACCATCATTGATCATCAATGTTTTGATCACAGACACGTAACAGAATATAGTAACAAGACAGGGAATCAGAAACCCAAACACAACCAAACACACAAAGTAATAGAAGAAATAATCAGACTGCACTTTTTCCGGTAAAGCATCATGGCAGGTGGTGATGTTTAGGTCCGGGATTGGGTACGTCTGCCTCTGGAGGAGAAACGGTAACACAGAGAGTACAACAAGCGCCCAAATCACACAACAGGCGCCAACGGCAAACCTATTGTCCCTGAATCGTTTGGAGAGAAACGGATGGACCAGAGCGAAGTATCTGTCGATGCTGATGAAGGTGAGGAGCAGGATGGAGCAGTACATGTTCCCATAGAAGAAGGCGGTCATTGTCCGGCAGAGACCCTCACCAAAGAGCCAGTTGTTGCCCAGGAAGTGATAGTGGATTTTGAATGGCAGCACTAGGGTCAGGAGAAGGTCGGCCGTTGCCAAGTTCATCAGGAAGATGGTGGAAGGCATTCGCTGGACCTTGGTGGCCAGAACTAAAAGGGCCAGCCCATTGGCTGGGAGACCAATAATCAGGACGATGCTGGAAATGGCAGGAATCATCACCGTGGTAACGGGACTGGTCAGGTAATATCTTGGTGATTCATTCAGCGCATTTTGAATCATTTCAGAATTATTAGTTGAGTTTGTGGTTGGCGTAATAACATCTTGAAATTCAAATATTGAAGATTCTGCAACAAAAATTTGTATTTTTGTAATTTTAGAGCTAGTCTTCCTGTTGGTATAAACTGTAACCTGGAACTTGAGGATTGGTCAGTTAATTTATGTACAAGATTGTAGAATACATCTTTAATTACCTGTGCTCTGTTCAATTCCCACCAGCAGTTTGTTCTCAAGTAGACCATGACAGCTTATTTGTGCCTCCAATAATACTCCAACCATACTTCAATCAGACTCCTTTCATGATGACAGGCATTTCTTGTGTGTAAAATGGCATTCAATGTCCTTAAAGAACCTCGAATTACCCACAACAATACTTGGATTATTTATTTACCTATATGTTCACTTTTCTCTGTTGAAAGACCAATTTCAACCAAGAGGGACTCAACCAACAGCAACTCCCAGCTCCGAACCCAACTCAACCAATAGCATCTCCCAGCTCTGAACCCAACTCAACCAACAGCATCTCCCAGCTCCGAACCCAACTCAACCAACAGCATCTCCCAGCTCTGAACCCAACTCAACCAACAGCATCTCCCAGCTCTGAACCCAACTCAACCAATAGCATCTCCCAGCTCCGAACCCAACTCAACCAATAGCATCTCCCAGCTCCGAACCCAACTCAACCAACAGCATCTCCCAGCTCCGAACCCAACTCAACCAATAGCATCTCCCAGCTCTGAACCCAACTCAACCAATAGCATCTCCCAGCTCCGAACCCAACAGCATCTCCCAGCTCCGAACCCAACTCAACCAATAGCATCTCCCAGCTCCGAACCCAACTCAACCAATAGCATCTCCCAGCTCCGAACCCAACTCAACCAATAGCATCTCCCAGCTCTGAACCCAACTCAACCAATAGCATCTCCCAGCTCCGAACCCAACAGCATCTCCCAGCTCTGAACCCAACTCAACCAACAGCATCTCCCAGCTCTGAACCCAACTCAACCAATAGCATCTCCCAGCTCCGAACCCAACTCAACCAATAGCATCTCCCAGCTCTGAACCCAACAGCATCTCCCAGCTCCGAACCCAACTCAACAGCAGCGATGAAGAGCAAATGGCCTCAACCCTTAGCCCACATAAATACAATCAGTCCATGAAATCTTAATATATCAATGTGCTCCTGTCCAGTGCCACTTTCTGTCAGCTGCAGTTTAATCAGTTCAACTTGTCACCCATCACCTATCTATTTGCCCAACAGCTGCCAATTCACATCTGAACATCAGCTTTCGTTCAATGTCCGCTCCCCGACCACAGGAGTTCAACTGAAACTTAGGGAATCCACAAAATTACTGTTGTAATGTAGGAAACACAGCAGCCAACTCGCTCGTACTGACCCCTTGCCCGTACTGACCCCTCGCCATACTGACCCTTCATTCGTACTGACCCCTCGCCATACTGACCCCTCACCCATACTGACCCCTCACCCGTACTGACCCCTCGCCCGTACTGCCCCCTTGCCCGTACTGACCCCTCACCCGTACTGACCCCTCACCCATACTGACCCCTCACCATACTGACCCTTCATTCGTACTGACACCTCACCCATACTGACCCCTCACCCGTACTGACCCCTCACCCATACTGACCCCTCACCCATACTGACCCCTCGCCATACTGACCCTTCGTTTGTACTGACCCCTCACCCGTACTGACCCCTCGCTCGTACTGACCCCTCGCCCGTACTGACCCCTCGCTCGTACTGACCCCTCGCTCGTACTGACCCCTCACCCATGATGACCCCTCACCCATACTGACCCCTCGCTCGTACTGACCACTTGTTCGTACTGACTCCTCGCTGTTTTAAAAAAATCATTCATGGGATGTGGGCGTCACAGGCAAGACCCGCATTTATTGCAGATCCCTAATTGCCCTTGAGAAGGTGGTGGTGAGCCGCCTTCTTGAACCGCTGCAGTCCGTGTGGTGAAGGTGCTCCCACAGTGCTGTTAGGGAGAGAGTTCAAGGATTTTGACTCAGCGACGATGAAGGAACGGCGATATATTTCCAAGTCAGGATGGTGTGTGACTTGGAGGGGAACTTGGAGGTGGTGTTGTTCCCATGCGCCTGCTGCCCTTGTCCTTCTAGGTGGAAGAGGTCGCGGGTTTGGGAGGTGCTGCCGAAGAAGCCTTGGCGAGTTGCTGCAGTGCATCTTGTAGATGGAACACACTGCAGCCACGGTACGCCGGTGGTGGAGGGAGTGAATGTTTAAGGTGGTGGATGGGGTTCCAATCAAGCGGGCTGCTTTGTCCTGGATGGTGTCGAGTTTCTTGAGTGTTGTTGGAGCTGCACTCATCCAGGCAAGTGGAGAGTATTCCATCACACTCCTGACTTGTGCCTTGTAGATGGTGGAAAGGCTTTGGGGAATCAGTAAGTGAGACACTCGCCGCAGAATACCCAGCCTCTGACCTGCTCTTGTTGCCACAGTATTTATGTGGCTGGTTCAGGTAAGTTTCTGGTCAATGGTGAAACCTAGGATATTGATGGTTGGGGATTCGGCGGTGGTAATGCCATTGAATGTCAAGGGGCAGTGGTTAGATTCTCGCTTGTTGGAGATAGTCATTGCCTGGCACTTGTGTGGCGTGAATGTTACCTGCCCCTTATCAGTGCAAGCCTGAACATCATCCAGGTCTTGTTGCATGCGGGCATGGACTGCTTCATTATCTGAGGAGTTGTGAATGGCGCTGAACACTGTGCAGTCATCAGCAAACATCCCCATTCCTGACCTTATGTTGGAGGGAAGGTCATTGATGATGCAGCTGAAGATGGTTGGGCCTAGGACACTGCCCTGAGGAACTCCTGCAGCAATGTCCTGGGGCTGTGATGATTGACCTTCAACCACCACAACCATCTTCCTTTGTGCTAGGTATGACTCCAGCCAGTGGAGAGTTTTCCCCCAGATTCCCATTGACTTCAGTTTTACTAGGGCTCCTTGATGCCGCACTCGGTCAAATGCTGCCTTGATATCAAGGGCAGTCACTCTCACCTCACCTCTGGAATTCAGCTCCTTTGTCCATGTTTGGACCAAGGCTGTAATGAGGTCGGGAGCTGAGTGGTCTTGGCGGAACCCAAACTGGGCATCAGTGAGCAGGTTATTGGTGAGTAAGTGCCGCTTGATAGCGCTGTCGATGACACCTTCCATCACTTTGCTGATGATTGAGAGTAGACTGATGGGGCGGTAATTGGCCAGATTGGATTTGTCCTGCTTTTTGTGGACAGGACATACCTGGGCATTTTTCCACATTGTCGGATAGATGCCAGTGTTGTAGCTGTACTGGAACAGCTTGGCTAGAGGCGCGGCTAGTTCTGGAGCGCATGTCTTCAGCATGATAGCCGGGATGTTGTCGGGGCCCACAACCTTTGCTGTATCCAATATGCTCAGCCGTTCCTTGATATCACGTGGAGTGAATCGAATTGGCTGAAGACTGGCTTCTGTGACGGTGGGGACCTCAGTAGGAGGCTGATATGGATCATCCACTCGGCACTTCTGGCTGAAGATGGTTGCAAACGCCTTGTCTTTTGCACTCACGTGCTGGGCTCCACCATCATTGAGGATGGGCTATTCATGGAGCCTCCTCCTCCCGTTAGTTGTTTAATGGTCCACCACCATTATTGTACTGACCCCTTGCCCATAATGACTCTATGACTCTATGACTCCTCGCCTGTACTGACCCCTCACCCCTACTGACCCCTCACCCGTACTGACCCCTCACCCGTTCTGACCCCTCGCCCGTACTGACCCCTCGCCCGTACTGACCCCTCGCCCGTACTGACCCCTCGCCCGTACTGACCCCTCACCCGTACTGACCCCTCACCCGTTCTGACCCCTCGCCCGTACTGACCCCTCACCCGTACTGACCCCTCACCCGTACTGACCCCTCACCCGTTCTGACCCCTCGCCCGTTCTGACCCCTCGCCCGTACTGACCCCTCACCCCTACTGACCCCTCACCCGTACTGACCCCTCACCCCTACTGACCCCTCACCCGTTCTGACCCCTCGCCCCTGCTGACCCCTCGCCCGTGCTGACCCCTCGCCCGTACTGACCCCTCGCCCGTTCTGACCTCTCGCCCGTACTGACCCCTCACCCGTTCTGACCCCTCGCCCGTACTGACCCCTCGCTCACTGAGCACTGGGCTCAGGTTGCGTTTCTGCAGCTCACAGTGAGTCAGTTCTAAAGTCACCTTTCACTCCTTCCCTCCACTGTTGGTTTACATTGTCTATCAGGCCCTTTATCTCAGTTCCTCCTGGAGTGTACAGGAGAAGATTCTCTGCTTTTTGCTATTCTCCCATTCCCCAGCAGCAGCCTCCTGCTGTTCACGAGCTCCTATTACAAACACTCAGAGCCTCGTTCACTTGGAATGCAACTTGTTTTGAACATGAAGCTGCAGTTTCTCAGATCAATCCCATTTCCTTCTGGGAATGTTAGATATCAACCAGCTCGCTGAACACATGTACACTCTCCTCCACTTCCTGCCGTGTTAATCAGGCTCCTGTGACAGCTTCAGGAAATGGTTTGATATTCCAGAGCTCGGCACTGCTTCCTAGCGACCTCTGCTCGCAGTCCAGCTCTTTGAAGCCAGTTTTTATTGTAACAATATGTGAATCATTATGAGGTCAATTTTTAGATTAGATTGTGACATTGCGCCAACGTAGACATCCTAGTCAGTCGTTTCCCGTTGCCAAGGGAGACAGTGTGACCTCTCTTTGTTTTTTTCCCAGTTGACTTTATCGGGAATGAATTGAAACGTTAAGTCAACAAGACCTTTGTGTCCAGTTAATGAGGATGAGATAGACACAAGTACGGTTACACCAGCACACTGCGGGCGAGGCCAAAACTCAGGGCCATCAATATAAGATCGTCACTAATGAATCCAATGGGAATTCAGGAGAAACTTCTTTACCCAGAGAGTGGTGAGAATGTGGAACTCGCTCCCACAGGGAGTGGTTGAGGCGAACAGCAGAGATACATTGAAGGGGAAACTAGATAAACACATGAGGGAGAAAGGAATAGAAACCCTGCTGCCCGTGTCCTAACTCGCACCAAGTCCCGTTCACCCATCACCCCCTGTGCTCACTGCCCCGTGTCCTAACTCGCACCCAGTCCCGTTCACCCATCACCCCCTGTGCTCACTGCCCCATGTCCTAACTCACACCCAGTCCCGTTCACCCATCGCCCCCTGTGCTCACTGCCCCGTGTCCTAACTCACACCCAGTCCCGTTCACCCATCACCCCCTGTGCTCACTGCCCCGTGTCCTAACTCACACCCAGTCCCGTTCACCCATCACCCCCTGTGCTCACTGCCCCGTGTCCTAACTCACACCCAGTCCCGTTCACCCATCGCCCCGTGCTCACTGCCCCGTGTCCTAACTCACACCCAGTCCCGTTCACCCATCACCCCCTGTGCTCACTGCCCCGTGTCCTAACTCACACCCAGTCCCGTTCACCCATCACCCCCTGTGCTCACTGCCCTGTGTCCTAACTCACACCCAGTCCCGTTCACCCATCGCCCCGTGCTCACTGCCCCGTGTCCTAACTCACACCCAGTCCCGTTCACCCATCACCCCCTGTGCTCACTGCCCCGTGTCCTAACTCACACCCAGTCCCATTCACCCATCACCCCCTGTGCTCACTGCCCCGTGTCCTAACTCACACCCAGTCCCGTTCACCCATCACCCCCTGTGCTCACTGCCCCGTGTCCTAACTCGCACCCAGTCCCGTTCACCCATCACCCCCTGTGCTCACTGACCCGTGTCCTAACTCACACCGAGTCCCGTTCACCCATCACCCCCTGCGCTCACTGCCCCGTGTCCTAACTCGCACCGAGTCCCGTTCACCCATCACCCCCTGTGCTCACTGCCCCGTGTCCTAACTCACACCCAGCCCCATTCACCCATCACCACCTGTGCTCGCTGACCTACACTGGCTCCCGGTCCGGCAACGCCTCGATTTTAAAATTCTCATCCTTGTTTTCAAATCCCTCCATGGTCTCACCCCTCCCTATCTCTGTAACCTCCTCCAGCCTCTACAACCCCCCAAGATCTCTGCGCTCCTCCAATTCTGGCCTCTTGAGCATCCCCGATTGTGAGGAATGGAACTGGGTGAACCCAACTGCAGGAAGGCAAACTGAGGCAGAGGTTAGGTTGCAAAAACAAAGATAGACTTTACTTGAAATAAACAAAATAACAACAGCACAGATACAGGCTAGCAGGTCGGCAAGAGGAATCACAAGGCAGTGAAACTCAAGACTGAGCAATGAACATAAACTAAGCACCACTTAAATAGTAGGCATATAACCATGCACGGGTGAGTACAATTAAGAAGGAAACAATTAAGAGTTCATGGTGCCCTCTGGTGGCAAGGCGAGGCAGAACCTGGGTCATTCCTGACAGGACCCCCCCCCCACCCCTCGGAACGGCCCCTGACGTTCCCCCAGAAGGTCCATGGCGACGACGAAGAAAGTTCTGCACTAAATCGCGATCCAGGATGTTCCGGTCCGGGACCCAGGAGCGTTCCTCCGGACCATATCCCTCCCAGTCCACCAGGAACTGGAGGCCCCCCACGAACCCGGCGAGAGTCCATCAGGCGACGGACCGTGTAGGCAGGCTGGCCTTCGATGATGCGGGGAGCAGGAGGAGGCCTCGTGGCGGGCACCAGGGAACTGCTGGCCACTGGCCGAAGCCGGGAGACATGGAAGGTAGGATGAATCCGCATGGAGCGGGGCAGCTGGAGACGGTAGGACACCGGGTTGACCTTCCTCAACACCGTGAAGGGACCGATGAAACGGGGCGCCAGCTTGCGGGACTCCACTCGCAGTGGGAGATCCTGCATAGAAAGCCAGACCCTCTGACCAGGACGGAATGAAGGAGCCGGTCTGCGCCACCTGTTGGCCTGGATCTGTCGTTGCCGAGAAGCTCATTGTAAGGCCAGCCGCGCTCTCCTCCAGGTCCGTCGACAGTGCTGGACAAACTTCTCCGTGGAGGGAACCCCCACCTCGAGCTCCTGCTCCTGGAACAGTGGAGGCTGAAACCCAAAATGGCACTCGAATGGCGACATTCCTGTGGGGGAGCAGCGCAAGGTGTTGTGCGCGTACTCAGCCCAGACGATGTGACGGCTCCAGGTCGCAGGGTTAGCGGACACGAGACACCTCAGGGTCGCCTCCAGGTCTTGATTGATCCGTTCCGTTTGACCGTTAGACTGAGGGTGGAAACCCGAGTAAAGGCTGACAGTAGCTCCAATGAGCTTATAGAAAGCTCCCCAAAACCGGGAGGCGAAATGTGGACCACGGTCAGAGACGATGTCAAGAGGCAAACCGAACAACCTGAAAACATGCTGGACCATGAGCTCGGCTGTCTCTTGGGCTGAGGGAAGCTTGGGCAAGGGCAGAAAGCGACAGGCTTTGGAGAAGCGATCCACGATGACCAGAATGACAGTGTTGCCTTGAGATGGTGGAAGGCCTGTGATGAAATCCACAGCGAGGTGTGACCAGGGGCGGGTGGGAATGGGGAGAGGATGCAGCAAACCCTGGGGGCGAGATCGAGGGTTCTTGTTTTGTGCACAAATGGCACAAGCTGCCACGAATGCCTTTACGTCCTTCTCCATGGTGGGCCACCAGAACCTTCTGCGAAGGAACTCCAGCATCCTAGATGTGCCTGGATGACCGGTGAGTCGCGACGAATGCCCCCACTGCAGGACTTGTGAGCGTGCCGTGTTGGGAACAAAAAGGCGATCTGGTGGGCCGTTGCCAGGGTCTGCCTCCCTCTGTTGCGCCTTTCTGACCAGCGTCTCGATCCCCCAGCGAACCAGTGCTACAATTCGAGAAGTAGGAAGAATAGGTTCTGGTTGTCTCTCCCGCTCGGGTGGATCAAATTGCCTGGAGAGAGCATCAGGCTTGAGATTCTTGGATCCTGGACGATATGACAGGACAAAGTCAAAACGATTGAAAAGCAGTGCCCAGCGAGCTTGACGAGAGTTAAGTCGTTTGGCCTCCTGGATATAGGCCAGATTCTTATGGTCTGTCCAGACAATGAACGGGTGTTTAGACCCCTCCAACCAATGTCTCCACTCCTCCAGTGCCAACTTGACTGCTAGTAGTTCCCTGTTTCCAATATCGTAGTTTCGTTCTGCAGGAGTGAGTCGGCGAGAAAAGGCGGCGCAAGGGTGCAGTTTGTTGTCGTTAGACCGCTGGGACAAAACGGCACCCACTCCTATATCAGAGGCATCCACCTCGACAATGAAGGGGAGTGAGGGATCCGGAATCACGAGGACAGGAGCAGATGTGAAGCGTCGCTTGAGATCCTCGAAAGCCTGCGCAGCCTCAGCGGACCAACTGAACCGGGTAGAGGCGGTCTTGGTGAGGGCGTTAAGAGGGGCAGCAATGGTGCCGAAGTTTCTGATGAATCTCCGATAGAAGTTAGCAAACCCCAAGAAACGTTGCACCTGTTTGAGAGAGGTGGGTGGTGGCCAATCTCTGACAGCTTGGGTCTTGCCAGGGTCCATTTGGATGTTGCCGCTGGAGATGATGAAGCCCAGAAATGAAACCGTGGAAACGTGAAACTCACACTTCTCAGCCTTGACAAACAAGAAGTTGTTAAGCAGACGTTGCAGGACTTGCCTTACATGCTGGACATGATCGTGAAGAGTTTTGGAGAAAATGAGAATGTCATCCAGGTAGACAAAGACAAAGCAATTCAGCATGTCTCGGAGGACGTCGTTGATGAGCGCTTGGAACACAGCAGGGGCGTTGGTCAATCCAAAGGGCATGACCAGGTTCTCATAGTGCCCAGTAGGTGTGTTGAATGCCGTTTTCCACTCGTCCCCTTCGCGGACGCGGATGAGGTTGTAGGCGTTGCGGAGATCCAATTTTGTGAAGACTGTGGCTCCCTGTAGTAGCTCGAAGGCCGTCAACATGAGCGGAAGAGGATAACGTTTTTTTATAGTAATCTTGTTAAGGCCACGGTAGTCGATGCAGGGGCGGAGACCTCCATCTTTCTTACTCACGAAGAAAAAACCGGCACCAGCAGGAGAGGTGGACGGACGGATGAAGCCAGTGGCGAGGGCGTCACGGATGTAATCCTCCATGGCAGTGGTCTCTGGAGCAGAAAGGGAGAAGATCCTACCCCTAGGTGGGCATGTCCCAGGCAGGAGGTCAATGGCACAGTCATATGGCCTATGAGGGGGAAGTGATGTGGCTCGAACCTTACTGAAGACCTCTTTTAAATCCTCATACTCGGGAGGCACTCGGGACAATTCAGAATGCGATGGGGACTCCTGGGGCTGGGAAGGAGACTTGGAGCGAAGACAGGTGGTATGGCAGGCGGAGCCCCATTCCGTAAGCCGGCCGGCGGCCCAATCCATGCGTGGATTATGGCAGGCCAACCAAGGGTAACCCAGAACTAATGGAAACATGGGAGAGTGGATAAGGGAGAATTGGATGGTCTCGAAATGTTGTCCTTCCACACCCAAACACAGGGGGGCAGTAAGATGGTGAATAGTTCCAGAGCCCAGGGGTCTTCCATCCAGGGCAACAACAGTGAGGGGGTGATCTGAGGGGGTGATCAGGATGGGTCAGGGGAATCTTGAGCTGTTTAGCTAAACCCAGATCCATGAAGTTACCATCGGACCCAGAATCCACCAGGGCCTTAAGATCATGTTGTTGATTGCCCCAGAAAAGGGAGGATGCCAGCAGGACCCTAGAAACAGTGGGGCCGGGAGGGATGGCTACACTCATCTCAGGTTCCTCCGTCCTGGACGAGCCCTGGCTTTTCCCACCAACTCTGGACAAGAAGAGCGAAAGTGGCCCGGTTCCCCACAATAGAGGCAAGATCCCTCTCTCATTCGGCGATCACGTTCAGGCTGCGAGAGACGAGTTACTCCCAACTGCATGGGCTCCTCTGGAGCAGTCAAAGATGGACTCGGGATGGCTCGGAGGTTCTCGGATGGCTTCGAAGTGGGGAAGGCTCTTGTCTCCGGAAGTGGGGTGAAAAAGGAGCGGCGTTCTCTTCGCCTCTCACGGAGACGATTATCCACTCGAATGGAGATATCAAAGAGAGACTCCAAATCACTCACCGGATCTCTGGAAGCCAGTCCGTCCTTGACTTCATCCGTGAGACCGTGGCGAAAAGTGGCGATGAGCACCTCCGAATTCCATTGGCTCTCTGCAGCGAGAGTGCAAAACTCAATAGCGCAGTCCGCAACGCTACGAGCCCCCTGGTGAAGCTGAAGCAGTTTGTTAGATGCCTCTCTCCCACTGACAGGATGATCAAAGACCCTTCTCATCTCCTCAGAGAAAAGTTGGTAGTTTGAACATGCCGGAGTTTGCTGTTCCCAGATGGCCGTAGCCCAGGTAAGTGCTTTGCCGGTGAGTAGAGAAATGATGTAGGCTACTCGGGAACGGTCACTGGGAAATAATGAACCTTGCAGTTGGAAAGCCAGGGAACACTGGGTTAGAAAGCCTCGACATCCTCCTGGGTTACCATCGTAGCGCTCAGGTGCAGGTAATCGGGGTTCTTTCAGAGGGGGAGGCGAAACCGGAGGAGCGGGTAACGGTGCTGGAGTAGCTTGGGTCACCCGACTCTGGCTCTGATGGAAAGCAATGACGAGGGCCTCCAGCTGTTTCTGGCTTCGGGAGAATGACGTGGTGAGGCACCGCAGTTCGACCAAGATCAGTTGTAGCTGTTCAAAGACTTGTCGTAGCCATTGGTCCTTCTCTGCTGGGTCCATGTTTGGCTCAGTCTTGCTGTGAGGACTGGAACTTGGTGAACCCAACTGCAGGAAGGCAAACTGAGGCAGAGGTTAGGTTGCAAAAACAAAGCTAGACTTTACTTGAAATAAACAAAATAACTACAGGCTAGCAGGCCGGCAAGAGGAATCACAAGGCAGTGAAACTCAAGACTAAGCAATGAACATAAACTAAGCACCACTTAAATAGTAGGCATATAACCATGCACAGGTGAGTACAATTAAGAATAAAGAAGGAAACAATTAAGAGTTCATGGTGCCCTCTGGTGGCGAGGCGAGGCAGAGCCTGGGTCATTCCTGACCCCGATTCCCATCGCTCCACCCTTGGCGGCCGTGCCTTCAGCTGCCGAGGCCCTGAGCTTCGGAATTCCCTCCCTGAACCTCTCTGCCTCTCTACCTCTCTCCCATCGTCTAAGACACGCCTTTAACCTGCCTCTTTGACCAAGCTTTTGATCATCTATCGTATTATTTCCTTATGTGGCTCGGTGTCAAATTTTGTTTGATAATTGCTCCTGTGAAGCGCCTTGGGACATTTTACTACGTTAAAGGAGCTATAGAAATACAAGGGGGGGAAAATTCAGTCTCACCCCGTTTGGGACGCCATTATCGGCCGTGCGCAAAGTTTAGCGCCTGGCGCTAATTATCACCTCCGACAGCAAACTTGGCTTTTATCACCCCTGGAGGTGATTGGAATGCTAAATCAGGCGCTTCACATTTGTCTTAAGGTGCAAAGGCCGAGGAGCGAGACGCTAACTCACAGTGCTGGCGAAGCTCATGTGATGTCAGTCAGCAAAGGAACACAGACACACTGGCGCCGGCCAATTCATAAAAGGAAGTTCTGACGAAAGGTCATCGACCTGAAACGTTAACTCTGTTTCTCTCTTCACAGATGCTGCCTGACCTGCTGAGTTTCTCCAGCATTTTCTGTTTTTATCTTAAAGGGGAGGGTTGATTTTGCTCTCCATCCACATCCTGTTCATTGCAGCCTTGAGTCTCAGCCTGAGAGACCTGTACATCAAATCTGCTGGAAAGAACAATGGAGAGACCCAGGGAAAGAGCTCAGAGTGCAGCCCCCACAGTCTCTTCTAAATCGATACAAGGAAGGGCAAATCAAAATGAACCTGCAAAGTGCTGCTCAGTACCCAAAACTCCTTCACACAGCGTTGAATCTCTTCAGAAGTCTCTCTCTCTCTCTCTCAGAATGCGTGGTGCAAAAATGTCACTGACAAAAAAAGGCAGGAAGTGGTCACCTTTAAATAGCGCTCCCCCAGTCCCTTTCTGACTGCAAAACGCTCCCCTCATCCTGTCGTTGCTAGCGGCAGTCGGTAAGGCAGGGGGCGCTCGACTGATGTCACGATCTGCGGGCGCAGGAGATCGTGGCGGTAGTGTTTAGCGCCGCTGCAAAATGTCTAGTTAATTTTGCGAGTGGCACAAACATCGCTGCGCCCGGGCGCTAGTTGCTTTGCGCCCCATTAGCGCCCTCTTAAGGTGCTAACGGGAGGTGCAAACAACTGAATTTTTCCCCCAAGGTCTTTCTGTCCTGATTCAGTGAGCACCTGTTTAAAACAGGCGCTGGGAGGCCTGCAGACTGCTCATGGAAGGAGCCGCCATCGATCTTGTCGATATGCTGATGGGGTGAGATGAGGAGGGGTGGGAGGAGGCTCCTGTGGAGCAGAAACGCCAGCAGAGACCAGCTGGGACGAATGGCCTGTTTCTGTGCTGTACATTCTGTGTAAAATCAGAAATAAATGGGGAATTTTAACTCTCCCAATTGGTGTGAAAGGGGCTGGGGAGCAGTTAGCTGGAGCAGATCCAATTTCCCCACCGTTCCCATTGATCTGCCATTTTTACACCACTAGTTTTGGTGACGGATGAGGCTCCTGTTAGACTCTGGCAAACCAGGGACCCCAATGGCAATTTAACCCTTTCCTGCTGTGACTGCTCCCCCGGGGGAAGCTGTCGGGGCAGTGAGGCCGCTGAAGGTAAGTTTCCAGCTCGGAGTGGAGAATTACACCCTCGGGACTTCATAAAGGAGGTTGAGAGCTGTGCAACCCCGGGCTCCCTCCCTCCCTCCCCAGCAAGGAAACCTTCGCACCCTCGCACTCTCACCCCTTGCCTCCTCGCCCCATCCCCCTCGACCCTCCCCCCTCGCCCCCTCGACCCCTCGACCTTCGCCTCCTCACACCTCGTCCCCTCGCCCCCTCGCCCCTCGCCTCCTCACAACTCATCCCCTCGACTCCTCACACCTCCCCCCTCGACCCCTCGCCCCTCGCCCCCTCACACCTCCCTCCTCGACCCCTCGCCCCCTCACACCTCCCTGTCCTCAACCCCTCGCCCTCTCGCACTCTCACCCCTCGCCCCCTCACCCCTCCCCTCCTTGACCCCTCGCCCCCTCACACCTCCCCGCCCTCAACCCCTCGCCCCCTCGCACTCTCACCCCTCGCCCCCTCACACCTCGACCCCTCGCCCCCTCGCCTCCTCACCCCTCGTCCCCTAGACCCCTCACACCTTGACCTCTCACACCTCGCCCCCTCACACCTCCCCCCTCGCCTCCTCGACCCCTCGACCCCTCACACCACGACCCCTCGTCCCCTCGCCCCCTCCCCCTCGCCCCCTCGACCCCTCACACCTTGTCCCCTTGCCCCCTCGACCCCTCACACCTCCCCCCGTGACCCCTCGACCCCTCGCCCTCTCGCACCTCGTCCCCTCACACCTCCTCACACCTCACCCCCTCACTCCCCTCATCCCCTCGCACCTCGCCCCCTCATCCTTCTCCCCCTCACACACTCGCACCCTCACCTCCTCACACCTCGCCGCCTCACTCCCCTCATCCCCTCGCACCCTCACACACTCCGCCCCCTCATGTCCTCATTCCCTCACACCCTCACCCTCTCGTACTCTCGCACCACGTCTCATAGAAACATAGAAACATCGAAGATAGGAGCAGGAGTAGGCCATTCGGCCCCTCGAGCCTGCTCCGCCATTCAATGCGATCATGGCTGATCATCCAAATTCAGTACTCTGTCCCTGCCTTCTCCCCATATCCCTTGATCCCTTTAGCCTCAAGAAATATATCCAACTCTTTCTTGAATATATTTAATGAACTGGCCTCCACCACCCTCTGTGGCAGAGAATTCCACAGGTTCACCACTCTCTGGGTGAAGAAATTCCTCCTCATTTCAGTCCTAAATGGCTTACCCCTTATCCTTAGACTGTGACCCCTGGTTCTGGACTCCCCGGCCATCAGAAACATCCTTTCTGCATCTAGTCTGTCCAGACCTGACAGAATTTTGTAGGTTTCGATGAGATCCCCTCTCAATCTTCTAAACTCCAGTGAGTAGAAGCCCAATCGACACAATCTCTCCTCGTACGTCATTCCTGCCATCCCAGGTATCAGCCTGGTGAATCTTCGCTGCACTCCCTCCATGGCAAGAACGTCCTTCCTCAGGTAAGGTGACCAAAACTGCACACAATACTCAAGGTGCGGTCTCACCAAGGCCCTGTGCAACTGCAGCAAGACATCCTTGTTCCTGTACTCGAACCCTCTTGCTACGAAGGCCAACATACCATTTGCCTTCTTAACCGCCTGCTGCACCTGCATGCTTACCTTCAGCGACTGGTGCACAAGGACACCCAGGTCTCTTTGCACTTCCCCTTCTCCCAATCTATTGCCATTCAAATAATAATCTGCCTTCCTGTTTTTGCCACCAAAGTGGATAACCTCACATTTATGCATCCTTGCACCCTCATGCCCTCGGACACTCGCTACCTCACACCACGCCTCCTCGCATCCGTGGACCCTCGCACCCTTGCACTCTCGCACTCTCACATTCTCCCACCCTCGCACCCTCATACCCTCGCACCCTCACACCCTAACAGCCTTTCGCCCTTGCCCCCTTGCCCCCTTGCACCCTTGCACCATGCCCCCACCTCATGATTTACCTTGCTGCCTGCAGCATTCTCTATTCTGCTCAGCTGCCCCAGTGGGCGAGCTGCTGACCAGCAGCCGTTGAGGTCGGCAGGCCTCTGATGAAGACTCCCACATGGGGTCATTGTCCACTCACCACTCGGGATGTGGGCATCACTGGCAAAGCCGGTGATTATTTACCATCCCCAGTTGTGCTAATGGTGATGAGCTTTAGAATAATAGGGGGAGAAATTCAGCTGGCGGGTAGAGGACTGCCCACCTTCTCTCCACCACTAAAACCAATGTTTCCAAAGCTTCCTCGGAAAAAATCTGGGGTCTCTCTCCCTGGGGCGGATATCTACCATCAGGATTTGTAAATAAGTGCTCCTTCTCCGTGTCCTTCTTCTTATGGTTGTTGAGGCAGCTGCACACCCAGCAATGCTGAGAATGAGGTGCTGCAGCATCAATGAACCTCCCCTTTAAACAGTGAAAAAAGCCTGTGGCAATCATTACTTGAGTTTAGACTGCCCCTGATATTGGTCCATCTTTTCCGATAATGCCAATGAGCTTGGGTTTTTAGACGATGGTCATGACTGCAATCAATTTAATGAGGAGTGAGGGTGAATTTTGCGTGCAGCCTAGATGATTTTCAACTGGCGCTACTTAACTATTTTTAGCCTACACACTGCCCATTTCTTGGCTATAACGAATTTCTAGCCCATAGAATCCTACAGCACAGGAGGAGCCCATTCAGCCCGTCGTGCCTGTGCTGGCCCTTTGAAAGAGTTCTCCAATTAGTCCCACTCCCCAGCTTTTCCCCATGACCCTGTAAATTCGTCATCTTCAAATACACGTCCAATTGCCTTTTGGAATCTGATTCCACACTCTCAAGTGGACTGTGCCATCACCTCACGGCTCCATATGATAAAGTCAACAGAGTTGATCAGGTGACTAAACATCTTTGCATGAAAATATAGCAGCCCAGCAGCAGACAATGTCACGTTCATGCTGCAAGAGAGGCCACAGCTTCTCTGAGCAAGCGACACCCTGAGAGCACTGTGCTCACCCTCATGACATGTTGGCCTTCAACGAGTAACGCAGATAGTGGAGGAGGGTAGTGCGGTTGATGCTGTGTATATGGACATGGCTATGACTTACATTGGCTCCCAGTCCAGCAACACCTCGATTTAAAAATTCTCATCCTTGTTTTCAAATCCCTCCACGGCCTCACCCCTCCCTATCTCTGTAACTTCCTCCAGCCCCACAACCCTTTGAGATCGCCACTCTCCTCCAATTCTGGCCTCTTCCACATCCCTCCACCATTGGTGGCCGTGCCTTCAGCTGCCGAGACCCTAAGCTCTGGAATTCCCTCCCTAAACCTCTCCACCTCGCTACCTCTCTCTCCTCCTTTATCTCCTCATATGGCTCGGTGTCAAATTTTGTTTGATAATCGCTCCTGTGAAGCGCCTTGGGATGTTTTACTACGTTAAGGCGCTATATAAAGACAAGTTGTTGTTGAAGTTCATGGGGTTAAAGGGACAGTGGCTGCGTGGATATAATATTGGCTAAGGGACAAAAAGCAGAGCGTAGTGGTGAACGGGTGTTTTTCTGACTGGAGAGAAGTGTACAGTGGTGACCCCCAGGGGTCAGTATTAGGACCACTGCTATTATTGAAACATAGAATCAGAGAAACTTACAGCGCAGGAGGCCATTCGGCCCATCGTGCCTGTGCTGGGTCTGTGAAAGAGCCGTCGTGCTCAGTACCCCCCCCCCACCGCCGCTTCTTGTCCGTAACCCTGTGAGCTCCACATCCTCCAGAACCCGTCCAACTCCCGTTTAAATTATTGATGGAATCAGTTTCCGTCACCTTTTCAGGTCGAGTGTTCCAGATCCCGACAACACTCGAGTGAAAACATTTCTCCTCGTCTCCCCTCGATCTTTCACCAGTGATTTAAATCTGTGACCTCTGGTTATTGACCCACTCTCCAGAGGGAGCAGTTTTTCTCGATCTACTCGATCCAAACCTCTCATCATCTGAAAACCTCGATTCGGTCACCTCTTAACCTGCTCTGTTCCAAGGGGAACAGTCCGAACCTTTCCAACCTCTCCCCATAACTGAAGTCCCCCGTCCCTGGTAACATCCTGGTAACCCTCCTCTCTACCCGTTCGAAGGCCTTTACATCTTTCCTGAAGTGTGGAGCCCAGAATTGTCCACAATTCTCCAGCTGAGGCCTAACCAGTGATTTATAAAGTTCCAGCCTGATCTCTGCTTGTATATTCTATTCCTCTATTTATAAACCCATGTAACACATATGTTTTTTTAACCACCTTATTAACTTGCCCCGCCCCCTTTAAGGATTTCTGTATATGGACACCAAGGTCTCTCCGCTCATCGACACTTTCCAGAATCGGACTATTTATAGTATAGAGTCTTTCCATATTAGTCCTCCCAAAGTGCATCACTTCACACTTCTCCGCATTGACCTCCATCTGCCGTGCTTCTGCCCATTTCACCATCCTGTCCGTCAGCCTGAAGCCAATAACAAGCCTCATCATGATCTACTAACTTGCCAAGTTTCATAACATCTGCAAACTTTATAATACTGCTCCCTACACCCGAGTCTGGCTCATTTATAAAAATTGCAAAGAATAATGGACTCAAAACTGCAATCCACCTCCCAGTCCGGAAAACATTCCTCCACCACCAGCCTTTGCTTCCTGCCACTGAGCCAATTCCATATCCATCCCGCCACTTTCCCCTTCATTCCATGGGCTTCCATCTTCTTGATAAGCCTCCTGTGTGGCACTTTGTCGAATACCTTATGAAAGTCCATATATACAACATCTACTGCACTACCTTGATCAACCTTCTCTGTTACCACGTCAAAGAATTCAATCAAGTTAGTCAGACATGATTTGCCTTTAATAAATCCATGCTGGCTCTCCTCGATTAACCCATGCCTTTCCAATGAGAATTTATTTTGTCCCTGATAATGGTTTCCAATAACTTCCCCACCACTGATGTTAGGCTGACTGGCCTGTAGTTTACTCGTTTATCTCTCTCCCCTTTCTTGAATAGTGGCATAACATTAGCAACCCTCCAGTCCTCCAGCACCACTCCTGTATCCAATGAGATTGAAAGATTATGACCAATGCCTCTGCTATTTCTACCTTTGCTTCTTTCAGCAACCTAGGATACATTCCATCTGGACCAGGTGACTTACCAACTTTCAATAATGCTAATCTTTTTAGTACATCTTCTCTAATAATTACTATCCTGTCCATAATTTCCCTCTCCTCTTTTAGTGTAACCTTCACATCATCTGCTTCCTTTGTGATGACAGATGAAAAATACTCATTTAATGCTTTTGCCATGTCCTCTACCTCCACATGAAGATTTCCCTCTGAGTCCTTAATAGGCCCAACTTTTTCCCCAGATAACCTCTTACACTTTGCAGGGGAGAAGTTTGTGTGGTTTGCGCCACACGTTAGCGCCAGCAGATGGCACTGAAATGCCATTGACAGCTGTAACAACAGCTGATGCCAGTTCCAGCACTGCACGGCATATTGGTGGTGCCGGTACCGCTGTCGGTAAACTCGATCGCCAGGGCCATATTGGAGATCATGACGTCGGTGAGTGTGCAACGCTCACTCGATGCCCAATCTCCAACACTAGATTTAGCCACTTACTTTAATGGCAGCGCAAAACAACAACAGGGAGAGCTGGTGTCTACCAGCAGGAAGCAGGCTGCAGCAATGATGTTTAAAGGCATCATCCCCAATCAGCTGTACCTGACAGGGTTTTGCAGTTTCAGTGTCTGTTTGCTACTTCCTGCAACTGAAACAGCTCTCTTTAGTTATTTCAAGTTTTTTTGGTGACAGGGAGTGTTCATTGAAGTGCAGAAGTCATTCATTATTTCTTAAAGACTTCTGCTCACAACAATTCCTCACAGATATGGGGGATGTGGGATTGTGGGATTACCTCAGGAGGTTGACGAGGCAGAGGATGACAAGGAGGAAGAGGATGAGGAGGAACAGGAGGGAGGGCAGAGGCAGCGAGACAATCGGCCTTCTGGACGGGCTGTCCATGACCGGCTCATCAGACTCCAATTCACTTCAATGAAACCCCAGATCCCCGTAGCTCACCACATCCTCATCACACTATCTCTGTCACATGGCGTATCACAGCGACCTCCTGGGCGCAAAGGTGAAATGAGAGAGACCACAAAATATTCCAAACACCATTAATAAATGTATTTATAAACATATCATACATATCACATGAATTCTAATAACTAATGACCCTTTTGTCTGCCATAGTTGAATAGCTGTCATTGTGTGCAAGGTGTGAGATGTGGCTGTGAGTGTTGCTAGGTAGAGATTGTTGGTGGGTGAGTGCTGAGGGTGTGGTGCATTGAGCAGTGTGTGAAGCTCGTGGTACAGATGGTGGTATGTAGCATTTGTTGAAGCCTTCACTCACCCTGACCATCCGTGTGAGCTTGTTAAACTTCTTCCTACACTGTGTGTAGGTCCTGGGGACCACAGTGCTGCCGGTAACGTGCTGCGCTACCTCCCTCCATGTGGTGAGGGCCTGCTGCCAGTTGGCGGGTACAGGACCGCCCGCCTTCTCTCCACCGCGAAAACCAATGCCTTCAAAGCTTCATCAGAAAATGTCCAGGTTCTCTCCCTGGGACGGCAATCTGCCATCACAACAACATATTCACCTCTCTGGATCCTTCTGCTTCTGCTTCTTCTTGTTAGGATTGTTGATGCAGCTGCACACCCAACAATGCTGAGAATGAGGTGCTGCAGCATCAATGAACCTCCCCTTTAAGTAATGAAAAAAGCCTGTGGCAATCATTACTTGCGTTTAGACTGCCCCCGATATTGGTCCATCTTTGCAGTGTAACGCCAATGAGCTTGGGTTTTTAGACAAGAATCATGACTGCAATCATTTTAATTAGAAGTGAGGACGAATTTTGCGTGCAGCCTAGATGATTTTCACCTGGTGCTACTTCAACATTTTTAGTCGAAACACCATCCATTCCTGGGCTATAATGAATTTCTAGCCATTTACATTTATAAAATGTTTTAGGGTTTCATTTAATGTTGCTTGTTAGTCTTTTCTCATAACCTCTCTTTTTGCCTCCCGTATTAACTTTTTCAATTCCTTCCTGTACTTTCCATAATTTTCCTGGTTATTAATTGAAGCTTGCTCCTGGCATTTTTGATATATATTAATGACCTGGACTTGGGTGTACAGGGCATAATTTCAAAGTTTGCAGATGACATGAAACTTGGAAATGTAGTACAGGAAACTTTCTTTTATCCGGCACGGACGGGACCGACGTGGTGCCGGTTCATCAAAAATTCCAGATAACCGAACTCTATAGTAAAAGATACGGAGCTGAGAGCTCGGTATAAAGCAACAAACCCTGTTGAACAGCTTCAGAACAATCGGCACAAGTTGCAAGCGTCTCTGTAGCTTAGCAACAGCTGCAGCTACACCCTTGCACAGCAACAAATGGAGTAAAAAAATTAATAAAGGTTACCTGAACCTACTCCTGAATTTTGCCGGTTAACCGAGATTTCCGGTTATTTAGAGGCCAGTTAATCAAAAGTTTCCTGTAAACAGCGAGAAGGACAGTAACAGACTTCAGGAGGACAGAGACAGACCGGTGAAATGGGCAGACAGGTGGCAGACGAAGTTTAACGCAGAGAAGTGCGAAGTGATACATTTTGGTAGGAAGAATGAGGAGAGGAAATATAAACTAAAGGGTACAATTTTAAAGGGGGTTCAGGAACAGAGAGACCTGGGGGTGTATCTACACAAGTCTTTGAAGGGAATTGGCAAAAGAACCAGAGGGGAGAGGAGGAAACGTTTTTTTATGCAGCGAGTGATCTGGAATGTGCTGCCTGAAAGGGCGGTGGAAGCAGATTCAACAATAACTTTCAAAAGAGAATTGGATAAATACTTGCAGGAAAACATTTATAGGGCTCTGGGGAAAGAGCAGGGGGAGTGGGACTAATTGGACAGCTCTTTCAAAGAGCTGGCACAGGCACGATGGGTTGAATGGCCTCCTTCTGTGCTGTATACTACTGTGAACTTCACAAAGGCATTTGACAAAGTTCTACACCAAAGGTTCTTGTTTAAGTTCAAAGCTGTGTGGGATCAGAGTAAATCTTGGGTACGGATAAATAATTGGCTGAAGGGTAGAAAAAAACGGGTGCACCCAGGATTAGTGTTGGAACCACTGCTGTTTCCTGCCTGCATCCAGCATCTGACTCAGAAAACCAATGCAACTGGTCAAATCTGCAGATGACATGAAACTAGAACGCACAGTGGACTCTGTTTGGAAATGATCTAAGTGGGCGGACCTGTGTCCGATGGAATTGAAAGCAGACAGTGTAAAGTGCTGCAGGCAAGAAGGAGTCATTGACGATACACGTCCTCCATGACTGGTGTTAAAACAGCTCAGGGTGAAGCTGAAGGAGACCCAGGAGTCTCCGTAAACTCAATGCTTGACATGTCTAATTAACGCAAAGCATAAATCAACAAAACCAATAGGATGTGGAACTCCAGTCAGAACAGGAGCGTGCAAACTCTGAGTAAATTGTGCAGCTTTCTGGTCAGACCCACCTTGAGCACCGTGTCCAGTTCTGGTCAGTCCCACCTTGAGCACTGTGTCCAGTTCTGGTCAGACCCACCTTGAGCACTGTGTCCAGTTCTGATCAGACCAACCTTGAGCACTGTGTCCAGTTCTGATCAGACCATCCTTGAGCACTGTGTCCAGTTCTGGTCAGTCCCACCTTGAGCACTGTGTCCAGTTCTGATCAGACCAACCTTGAGCACTGTGTCCAGTTCTGGTCAGACCCACCTTGAGCACTGTGTCCAATTCTGGTCAGACCCACCTTGAGCATTGTGTCCAGTTCTGGTCAGACCCACCTTGAGCACTGTGTCCAGTTCTGGTCAGACCCACCTTGAACACTATGTCCAGTTCTGCTCAGACCCACCTTGAGCACTGTGTCCAGTTCTGGTCAGACCCACCTTGAGCACTGTGTCCAGTTCTGATCAGACCAACCTTGAGCACTGTGTCCAGTTCTGATCAGACCAACCTTGAGCAGTGTGTCCAGTTCTGGTCAGTCCCACCTTGAGCACTGTGTCCAGTTCTGATCAGACCAACCTTGAGCACTGTGTCCAGTTCTGGTCAGACCCACCTTGAGCACTGTGTTCAGTTCTGGTCAGACCCACCTTGAGCATTGTGTCCAGTTCTGGTCAGACCCACCTTGAGCACTGTGTCCAGTTCTGGTCAGACCCACCTTGAACACTATGTCCAGTTCTGCTCAGACCCACCTTGAGCACTGTGTCCAGTTCTGGTCAGACCCACCTTGAGCACTGTGTCCAGTTCTGGTCAGACCCACCTTGAGCACTGTGTCCAGTTCTGGTCAGACCCACCTTGAGCGCTGTGTCCAGTTCTGGTCAGACCCACCTTGAGCACTGTGTCCAGTTCTGGTCAGACCCACCTTGAACACTATGTCCAGTTCTGCTCAGACCCACCTTGAGCACTGTGTCCAGTTCTGGTCAGACCCACCTTGAGCACTGTGTCCAGTTCTGGTCAGACCCACCTTGAGCACTGTGTCCAGTTTTGGTCAGACCCACCTTGAGCACTGTGTCCAGTTCTGGTCAGACCCACCATGAGCACTGTGTCCAGTTCTGGTCAGACCCACCTTGAGCACTGTGTCCAGTTCTGGTCAGACCCACCTTGAGCACTGTGTCCAGTTCTGTGTTCACCTCCTTTCTCAGACTTTATTGATACATGGTAAAGGTGATCAGTCTTAACTGTATACAAAGAGTGAATTTACCAGTTTCTGTATTTTTTGAGCACTCTCTGACAAACTGTTGAATCCGTGCTCCTTTCTACATCATATTTTGACAACAAAGGGAAATGTCGATTTCCCAAATCCTCTGGAAACAGTTTATCCGTGTAAACAGTTTGCAATTGTTAACATCAGAACCATTTCCCCTCCACGAGACTGCCTGACGTAACATTTTCTAGCACCTTTGACCAATTGTTATCTGTATCTAACGGCCCATGTTTATCACCCTGAAACTAAACCTTATCCATTCATGGGTGATGTCATCACTGACACTTATTCCCTTACACAAGCACTTTACATTTCGGAGAACAAGCACTGCCTTCCCTTCAGACACTTCAATGTCCTCCTGTTTATATCGAAAGCCTGACAATGCATTCCTTTTATGACACTTCCAGGAAAACCTGCTGCTTTAAGATACAAAGTAGTTCGACTGTTAAACGTTTAACTTTCACAGTGTCCAACATATCCACCACTTTTTATTTCTATTTCTAATGCATGCTCCTATAATGAGGTAGACTGTTTATACAGTATAATTCTAGTGCATAGGTGCTGAACTATGTTTTAAACTGTGTAGAGATTAACTTATCTGTGGTACTTTCAAATAATCAGGATCGACTGCAACCAATATAGTGGGTATGTTGTGTTTATTCGGAGTTTAAGGCAGACATAACATGTGAAAATGACTTATGAAATAATACTGGGCGGCCTGCTGGTGGTGCTGTCCAGGGAGAGTATAAATACTCGGGCACGGGCCCAGCTTGCTCAGGACATTCTTTTACAGGAACTAGTGAAGGACACAACTAGATCTCCATGTTGTGAAACAGTTGATCAAAGCTTTGTTTACCGCTTAGACCAAGTGCCGAGTAATTTTCTTACGTCAATTTAATCAACTGCAACCCGCTGCACGCTCTGAGTGATTTGGGAACAGACCGCTACAATTCAAACTGTAGAAGGGAACTTGGACGTAGTAATCAATCCATCATGGAGAAACTACTCAGACCTGCCCGTCTCGACCTGGACCCGAATTCACTTACAGCTGCTAAGGTATGGAAACACTGGTATCGTACCTTCAGCAACTTTCTCGAGGAGTGTGGTGAGAATGTTCCTAATAAGTTACGAATGCTTGCCAATTATGTATCCCCTCATGTGTTTGACTATATCGAAGACTGTGTAGACTATTCAAACACTACAGCAACTATATGTTAAGGCCCCAAACTAAATTTTTGCTCGGCACTTACTGGCCACAACTCGACAACAACCCGTGGTATCACTTGACGAATTCCTTCAAGAGCTTCGCAGGTTCAGCAAAGATTGTAACCTTAAAGCTGTCTCAGCTGAGCAGTACCGGGAGGAATTAATTTGTGACTCTTTTATTAACAGAATTGCTTCTTCCCTCAAAGGCCAGCGTCTGTTGGAAAATAAAACCCTCGGGTTACAAGCTGCCTATAACCAGGCATATTCTCTGGACTTAGCTCAAAAAAATTCAGATGCCTATTTTTTTACCATATGCACGGACTGCTGCTACCACTTTTAGTGACTCCCCCGGTAAGCCTCAGGCGGAAGCCCTCACTGATGACGACCCTACCCTAGCGGCATCTTGGCAATCTAAAAAAAGTGTTTCTTCTGTGGAGGTGCATTCCATTATAGGAAATTCCATCCACTCTGATTGGGGTCCCTCTTTTATGTCAAGCGAACTCAAAAGTTATCTTTCCCAATGGGGAATCGCCACAAGTAAAACAACACTGTATCATCCTATTGGAAACGGACAGGTTGAGAGATATAACGCTATCATTTGGAACGCTGTTCATCTTGCACTGAGGTCACCCAACATATCAGACCAGCAGTGGGAAACTGTGCTCCCTGACACGTTGCATTCCATCAGGTCTCTTCTTTCTACATCCACCAACGCTACTCCTCACCAACGATTCTTCGGGTTCCAACGTCGCTCCACTCATGGGACGTCCTTACCATCATGGTTGGCAGCTCCTGGCCCTGTGCTGCTCTGAAGATTCGTCCGACCCTCTAAGAGTGATCCCCTCGTCGACTAAGTGGAACTGATGGATGTCAATCCCACTTACGCGCACGTGCGGTACCCTGATGGCCAGGAATCCACAGTGTCACTTCGGGATCTGGCTCCCTGCCCGACCGATCCCACGGACCCAATCGATGGTGGGATCCGTATTAATGATGCCGATACCCTGTGCTCCTCTGAGGATGACGCCCTACCCGGGACGTCAAGGGATCTGCCAGCTATTCCGCTGGATCAACCCGGGGAACGGAGCGCTCCCCGCGGGATGGCCACCCGAAGCCAGGACACCGGTCAATAACTGACTACTGGGCAGGGTGAAGCAAGCTCTGCACCTGTGGGGCCCGCACCCGGAGCCACGATCTCCCCAGTCCCCCTCAGGTTGATCAAGGCGACACGGACTCTGCCAGCCCGCCGGTACGAACCAAGTGACCCAGGGACCAAAACACGGTCCGAGGAGACGTGCCTTCCGGACTCCAATGGAGATCCAAATGATTGTGGCTATTCTTAGTCCGATTAGTTCGGTAGAAGGAAGCCGCCGGACTTCCAATCTTTCAGGTGGGAAGAATGACAGGAATCTTGTCATTCGTAGGAAATGACTTATGAAATAATACTGGGCGGCCTGCTGGTGGCGCTGTCCAGGGAGAGTATAAATACTCGGGCACGGGACCAGCTTGCTCAGGACATTCTTTAACAGGAACTAGTGAAGGAAACAACTCGACCTCCATGTTGAAAAACAGTTGATTAAAGTCTTGTTTAATACTCAGACTAAGTGCTTAGTAGTTTTCTTATGTCACGAGTTATACAACAAAAACATACGACAGTGACAAGCAGCGAGCACCGGCCCCGAGCCGATAGATGGCTGGCGTGTGCGGACAGCTCTCCTTCTCGTCTCACGTGTCTCTCTCTCTCTTCTTGAACTGCCCAATAGTGTTGGACCAAAGTCAGCTTGGATCCACTCCCGGGACCTCTCCACCCTCGGGACCTCTCCACCCTCGGGACCTCTCCACTCTCGGGACCTCTCCACTCTCGGGAGTTCTCCACTCTCGGGACCTCTCCACTCGCGGGACCTCTCCACTCTCGGGACCTCTCCACCCACGGGACCTCTCCACTCTCGGGACCTCTCCACTCTCGGGACCTCTCCACCCTCGGGACCTCTCCACCCTCGGGACCTCTCCACTCTCGGGACCTCTCCACTCTCGGAAGTTCTCCACTCTCGGGACCTCTCCACTCTCGGGACCTCTCCACTCTCGGGACCTCTCCACCCACGGGACCTCTCCACTCTCGGGACCTCTCCACTCTCGGGACCTCTCCACTCTCGGGACCTCTCCACCCTCGGGACCTCTCCACCCACGGGACCTCTCCACTCTCGGGAGTTCTCCACTCTCGGCACCTCTCCACCCACGGGACCTCTCCACTCTCGGGACCTCTCCACTCTCGGGACCTCTCCACTCTCGGGACCTCTCCACCCTCGGGACCTCTCCACCCTCAGGACCTCTCCACCCACGGGACCTCTCCACTCTCGGGAGTTCTCCACTCTCGGGACCTCTCCACTCTCGGGACCTCTCCACTCTCGGGACCTCTCCACTCTCGGGACCTCTCCACTCCCGGGACCTCTCCACTCTCGGGACCTCTCCACCCTCAGGACCTCTCCACTCTCGGGACCTCTCCACCCTCGGGACCTCTCCACTCTCGGGACCTCTCCACTCTCGGGAGTTCTCCACACTCGGGACCTCTCCACCCTCGGGACCTCTCCACCCTCGGGAGTTCTCCACTCTCAGGACCTCTCCACTCTCGGGACCTCTCCACCCACGGGACCTCTCCACTCTCAGGACCTCTCCACTCTCGGGAGTTCTCCACCCTCAGGACCTCTCCACCCACGGGACCTCTCCACCCACGGGACCTCTCCACTCTCAGGACCTCCCCACTCTCGGGAGTTCTCCACTCTCGGGAGTTCTCCACTCTCGGGAGTTCTCCACTCTCAGGACCTCTCCACTCTCGGGACCTCTCCACCCACGGGACCTCTCCACTCTCAGGACCTCTCCACTCTCGGGAGTTCTCCACCCTCAGGACCTCTCCACCCACGGGACCTCTCCACCCACGGGACCTCTCCACTCTCAGGACCTCCCCACTCTCGGGAGTTCTCCACTCTCGGGAGTTCTCCACTCTCGGGACCTCTCCACTCTCGGGACCTCTCCACCCTCAGGACCTCTCCACTCCCGGGACCTCTCCACTCTCGGGACCTCTCCACCCTCGGGACCTCTCCACCATCGGGACCTCTCCACCCACGGGACCTCTCCACCCATGGGACCTCTCCACTCCCGGGACCTCTCCACTCCCGGGACCTCTCCACCCACGGGACCTCTCCACCCTCAGGACCTCTCCACTCTCGGGACCTCTCCACCCACGGGACCTCTCCACTCTCGGGACCTCTCCACTCTCGGGACCTCTCCACTCTCGGGACCTCTCCACCCTCGGGGCCTCTCCACCCACGGGACCTCTCCACTCTCGGGAGTTCTCCACTCTCGGGACCTCTCCACCCACGGGACCTCTCCACCCTCAGGACCTCTCCACTCCCGGGACCAATCCACTCTCGGGACCTCTCCACCCTCGGGACCTCTCCACCCTCAGGACCTCTCCACTCTCGGGAGTTCTCCAACCTCGGGACCTCTCCACTCTCGGGACCTCTCCACCCTCGGGACCTCTCCACCCTCGGGAGTTCTCCACTCTCAGGACCTCTACACTCTCGGGACCTCTCCACCCACGGGACCTCTCCACCCTCAGGACCTCTCCACTCTCGGGACCTCTCCACACACGGGACCTCTCCACCCTCAGGACCTCTCCACTCTCGGGACCTCTCCACCCACGGGACCTCTCCACTCTCGGGACCTCTCCACTCTCGGGACCTCTCCACTCTCGGGACCTCTCCACTCTCGGGAGTTCTCCACTCTCGGGACCTCTCCACCCACGGGACCTCTCCACCCTCGGGACCTCTCCACCCTCAGGACCTCTCCACTCCCGGGACCTCGCCACTCTCGGGACCTCTCCACCCTCGGGACCTCTCCACCCTCAGGAGCTCTCCACTCTCGGGACCTCTCCACTCTCGGGAGTTCTCCACACTCGGGACCTCTCCACCCTCGGGACCTCTCCACCCTCGGGAGTTCTCCACTCTCGGGACCTCTCCACTCTCGGGACCTCTCCACCCTCAGGACCTCTCCACTCTCGGGACCTCTCCACTCTCGGGACCTCTCCACCCACGGGACCTCTCCACCCTCAGGACCTCTCCACTCTCGGGACCTCTCCACCCACGGGACCTCTCCACTCTCGGGACCTCTCCACTCTCGGGACCTCTCCACCCTCGGGACTTCTCCACCCTCGGGACCTCTCCACTCTCGGGACCTCTCCACTCTCGGGACATCTCCACCCACGGGACCTCTCCACCCTCAGGACCTCTCCACTCTCGGGACCTCTCCACCCACGGGACCTCTCCACTCTCGGGGCCTCTCCACTCTCGGGACCTCTCCACTCTCGGGACCTCTCCACCCACGGGACCTCTCCTCCCTCAGGACCTCTCCACTCCTGGGACCTCTCCACTCTCGGGACCTCTCCACCCACGGGACCTCTCCACTCTCGGGACCTCTCCACTCCCGGGACCTCTCCACCCACGGGACCTCTCCACTCTCGGGACCTCTGCACCCTCAGGACCTCTCCACTCTCGGGACCTCTCCACCCTCAGGACCTCTCCACTCTCGGGACCTCTCCACTCTCGGGACCTCTCCACTCTCGGGACCTCTCCACTCTCGGGACCTCTCCACTCTCGGGACCTCTCCACCCTCACGACCTCTCCACTCTCGGGACCTCTCCACTCTCGGGACCTCTCCACTCTCGGGACCTCTCCACTCTCGGGACCTCTCCACCCTCGGGACCTCTCCACTCCCGGGACCTCTCCACCCTCGGGACCTCTCCACTCTCGGGAGTTCTCCACTCTCGGGAGTTCTCCACTCTCGGGACCTCTCCACTCTCGGGACCTCTGCACTCTCGGGAGTTCTCCACTCTCGGGACCTCTCCACTCTCGGGACCTCTCCACTCTCGGGACCTCTCCACCCTCAGGACCTCTCCACTCTCGGGACCTCTCCACTCCCGGGACCTCTCCACCCTCGGGACCTCTCCACCCTCGGGACCTCTCCACTCTCGGGACCTCTCCACCCACGGGACCTCTCCACTCTCGGGACCTCTCCACTCCCGGGACCTCTCCACTCTCGGGACCTCTCCACTCTCGGGACCTCTCCACTCTCGGGACCTCTCCACCCTCAGGACCTCTCCACTCTCGGGACCTCTCCACTCCCGGGACCTCTCCACTCTCGGGACCTCTCCACCCTCGGGACCTCTCCACCCTCGGGACCTCTCCACCCTCGGGACCTCTCCACTCCCGGGACCTGTCCACTCTCGGGATCTCTCCACCCTCGGGACCTCTCCACCCTTGGGACCTCTCCACCCTCAGGACCTCTCCACTCCCGGGACATCTCCACCCACGGGACCTCTCCACTCTCGGGACCTCCCCACTCTCGGGACCTCTCCACTCTCGGGACCTCTCCACTCTCGGGACCTCTCCACCCTCAGGACCTCTCCACTCTCGGGACCTCTCCACTCTCGGGACATCTCCACTCTCAGGACCTCTCCACTCTCGGGACCTCACCACTCTCGGGACCTCACCACTCTCAGGACCTCTCCACTCTCGGGACCTCTCCACTCTCGGGACCTCACCACTCTCAGGACCTCTCCACTCTCGGGACCTCTCCACTCTCGGGACCTCTCCACTCTCGGGACCTCTCCACCCTCAGGACCTCTCCACTCTCGGGACCTCTCCACCCTCAGGACCTCTCCACTCTCGGGACCTCTCCACTCTCGGGACCTCACCACTCTCGGGACCTCTCCACTCCCGGGACCTCTCCACTCTCGGGACATCTCCACTCTCAGGACCTCACCACTCTCGGGACCTCTCCACTCTCGGGACCTCTCCACCCTCAGGACCTCTCCACTCTCGGGACCTCTCCACTCCCGGGACCTCTCCACTCTCGGGACCTCTCCACTCTCGGGACCTCTCCACTCTCGGGACCTCTCCACCCTCGGGACCTCTCCACCCTCGGGACGTCTCCACTCTCGGGACCTCTCCACTCTCGGGACCTCTCCACCCTCGGGACCTCTCCACCCTTGGGACTTCTCCACTCTCGCGACCTCTCCACCCTCGGGACCTCTCCACTATCGGGAGTTCTCCACCCTCGGGACCTCTCCACCCTCGGGACCCCTCCACCCTCGGGACCTCTCCACCCTCGGGACCTCTCCACCGTCGGGACGTCTCCACCCTCGGGACCTCTCCACTCTCGGGACCTCTCCACCCTCGGGACCTCTCCACCCTCGGGACGTCTCCACTCTCGGGACCTCTCCACTCTCGGGACCTCTCCACCCTCGGGACCTCTCCACCCTTGGGACTTCTCCACTCTCGCGACCTCTCCACCCTCGGGACCTCTCCACTATCGGGAGTTCTCCACCCTCGGGACCTCTCCACCCTCGGGACCCCTCCACCCTCGGGACCTCTCCACCGTCGGGACGTCTCCACCCTCGGGACCTCTCCACCCTCGGGACCTCTCCACCGTCGGGACGTCTCCACCCTCGGGACCTCTCCACCCTCGGGACCTCTCCACTCTCGGGACCTCTCCACCCTCGGGACCTCTCCACCCTCGGGACGTCTCCACCCTCGGGACCTCTCCACTCTCGGGACCTCTCCACTCTCGGGACCTCTCCACCCTCGGGACCTCTCCACCCTCAGGACTCCTCCACTCTCGGGACCTCTCCACTCTCGGGACCTCTCCACCCTCGGGACATCTCCACTCTCGGGACCTCTCCGCCCTCGGTGCCTCTCCACCCTTGGGACCTCTCCACTCTCGGGACCTCTCCACCCTCAGGACCTCTCCACCCTCGGGACCTCTCCACCCTCAGGACCACTCCACCCTCGGGACCTCTCCACACTCGGGACCTCTCCACCCTCGGGACCTCTCCACCCTCGGGAGTTCTCCACCCTCGGGACCTCTCCACCCTCGGGACCTCTCCACCCTCAGGACCTCTCCACTCTCGGGACCTCTCCACTCCCGGGACCTCTCCACTCTCGGGACCTCTCCACTCTCGGGACCTCTCCACTCTCGGGACCTCTCCACCCTCGGGACCTCTCCACTCTCGGGACCTCTCCACACTCGGGACCTCTCCACCCTCGGGACCTCTCCACTCTCGGGACCTCTCCACTCTCAGGACCTCTCCACCCTCGGGACCTCTCCACCCTCGGGACCTCTCCACTCTCGGGACCTCTCCACTCTCGGGACCTCTCCACTCTCGGGACCTCTCCACTCTCGGGACCTCTCCACCCTCGGGACCTCTCCACCCTCAGGACCTCTCCACTCTCGGGACCTCTCCACTCTCAGGACCTCTCCACCCTCGGGACCTCTCCACTCTCGGGACCTCTACACTCTCAGGACCTCTCCACCCTCGGGACCTCTCCACTCTCGGGACCTCTCCACTCTCGGGACCTCTTCACTCTCAGGACCTCTCCACCCTCGGGACCTCTCCACTCTCGGGGCCTCTCCACCCTCGGGACCTCTCCACTCTCAGGACCTCTCCACCCTCGGGACCTCTCCACTCTCGGGACCTCTCCACTCTCGGGACCTCTTCACTCTCAGGACCTCTCCACCCTCGGGACCTCTCCACTCTCGGGGCCTCTCCACCCTCGGGACCTCTCCACTCTCAGGACCTCTCCACCCTCGGGACCTCTCCACTCTCGGGACCTCTCCACTCTCGGGACCTCTCCACTCTCGGGACCTCTCCACTCTCGGAACCTCTCCACCCTCGGGACCTCTCCACTCTCGGGGTTTCTCCACTCTCAGGACCTCGCCACTCTCGGGACCTCTCCACTCTCGGGACCTCTCCACCCTGTGGACCTCTCCACTCTCGGGACCTCTCCACTCTCGGGACCTCTCCACCCTCGGGACCTCTCCACTCTCGGGACCTCTCCACCCTCGGGGGTTCTCCACTCTCGGGACCTCTCCACTCTCGGGACCTCTCCACTCTTGGGACCTCTCCACCCTCGGGACCTCTCCACTCTCGGGAGTTCTCCACTCTTGGGACCTCTCCACACTCGGGACCTCTCCACTCCCAGGACCTCTCCACTCTCGGGACCTCTCCACTCTCGGAACCTCTCCACCCTCAGGACCTCTCCACCCTCGGGACCTCTCCACTCTCGGGACCTCTCCACTCTCGTGTGTTCTCCACTCTCGGGACCTCTCCACTCTCGCAACACCTCCACTCTTGGGACCTCTCCACCCTCGGGACCTCTCCACTCTCGGGACCTCTCCACCCTCGGGACCTCTCCACTCCCGGGACCTCTCCACCCTCGTGAGTTCTCCACCCTCGGGACCTCTCCACTCTCGGGACCTCTCCACCCTCTGGACCTCTCCACCCTCGGGGCCTCTCCACCCTCGGGAGTTCTCCACTCTCGGGACCTCTCCACTCTCGGGACCTCTCCACTCTCGGGAGATCTCCACTCTCGGGACCTCTCCACCCTCGGGACCTCTCCACCCTCGGGACCTCTCCACTCTCGGGACCTCTCCACTCTCGGGACCTCTCCACTCTCGGGAGTTCTCCACCCTCAGGACCTCTCCACCCTCGGGACCTCTCCACTCTCGGGACCTCTCCACTCTCGGGACCTCTCCACTCTCGGTAGATCTCCACTCTCGGGGCCTCTCCACCCTCGGGACCTCTCCACTCTCGGGACCTCTCCACCCTCGGGACCTCTCCACTCTCGGGACCTCTCCACTCTCGGGACCTCTCCACTCTCGGGACCTCTCCACTCTCGGGAGTTCTCCACCCTCGGGACCTCTCCACTCTCGGGACCTCTCCACTCTCGGGACCTCTCCACCCTCGGGACCTCTCCACTCTCGGGAGTTCTCCACTCTCGGGACCTTTCCACTCTCGGGACCTCTCCACCCTCGGGACCTCTCCACTCTCGGGACCTCTCCACCCTCGGGACCTCTCCACTCTCGGGACCTCTCCACCCTCGGGACCTCTCCACCCTCGGGACCTCTCCACTCTCGGGAGATCTCCACTCACGGGACCTCTCCACTCTCGGGACCTCTCCACTCTCGGGACCTCTCCACCCTCGGGACCTCTCCACCCTCGGGACCTCTCCACTCTCGGGAGTTCTCCACTCTCAGGACCTCTCCACCCTCGGGACCTCTCCACCCTCGGGAGTTCTCCACTCTCGGGACCTCTCCACTCTCGGGACCTTTCCACTCTCGGGACCTCTCCACTCTCGGGACATCTCCACCCTAGGGACCTCTCCACCCTCGGGACCTCTCCACTCCCGGGACCTCTCCACTCCCGGGACCTCTCCACTCTCGGGACCTCTCCACCCTCGGGACCTCTCCACTCCCGGGACCTCTCCACTCCCGGGACCTCTCCACCCTCGGGACCTCTCCACCCTCAGGACCTCTCCACCCTCGGGACCTCTCCACTCTCGGGACCTCTCCACTCTCGGGACCTCTTCACTCTCGGGACCTCTCCACTCTCGGGACCTCTCCACTCTCGGGAGTTCTCCACCCTCAGGACCTCTCCACCCTCGGGACCTCTCCACTCTCGAGACCTCTCCACCCTCGGGACCTCTCCACCCTCGGGACCTCTTCACTCTCGGGACCTCTCCACTCTCGGGACATCTCCACCCTAGGGACCTCTCCACCCTCGGGACCTCTCCACTCTCGGGACCTCTCCACTCTCGGGACTTCTCCACCCTCGGGAGTTCTCCACCCTCAGGACCTCTCCACCCTCGGGACCTCTCCACTCTCGGGACCTCTCCACTCTCGGGACCTCTTCACTCTCGGGACCTCTCCACTCTCGGGACCTCTCCACTCTCGGAACCTCTCCACTCTCGGGACCTCTCCACTCTCGGGACCTCTTCACTCTCGGGACCTCTCCACTCTCGGGACCTCTCCACTCTCGGGACCTCTCCACTCTCGGGACCTCTCCACTCTCAGGTGTTCTCCACTCTCGGGACCTCTCCACCCTCGGGAGTTCTCCACCCTCGGGACCTCTCCACCCTCGGGACCTCTCCACTCTCGGGAGTTCTCCACTCTCGGGACCTCTCCACTCTCGGGACCTCTCCACTCTCGGGACCTCTCCACTCTTGGGACCCCTCCACCCTTGGGACCTCTCCACCCTCGGGAGTTCTCCACTCTCGGGACCTCTTCACTCTCTGAGACCACCGTACTGCCTCTCCGTCCGTCCAGTTGTTCCGTTCCGCTCTGGGGCCATAGATCGCCCTTATCTGTCATGGGTTGTATCTTCAGAATAAAGGGTCGCCCTTTCAGAACTGAGATGAGGAGGAATTTCTTCTCTCAGAGGGTCGTAAATCTGTGGAATTTTCTGCCCCAGAGAGCTGTGGAGGCTGTGTCATTAAATACATTTAAGGTGGAGATAGACAGATTTTTGCAAGATAAGGGAGTGAAGGGTTATGGGGAGCAGGCAGGGAAGTGGCTTTGAGCCCAAGATCAGCCATGATCTTATTGAATGGCGGAGCAGGCTCGAGGGGCCGAGTGGCCGATTCCTGCTCCTATTTCTTATGTTCTTACAGTATCGATTTCAATCGCATGTCGTATCTGATTGCGCTTAAACTGTAGCTCTTTAATAAAACACCTTACAACTCCGAAGATCCTTTTGGGTAATCTGTGTGTGACCTTTGATCCAATTCTTACAGCGGTGTCAGAAGTGGGATCACAGAGTTGGGAGATGTAAGGTCCCGGTTCGAGGACCGGAGAGACTTGGTCAACTGTGCGTGATCGTCGCTTAGACTGGGTCGGGAACTCCCTGAAAGAAGGGAGAGGGAGAGAGCGCGTTAAAAGCAAAACCAGACATACAATGGCGTTGGCGTACCGCCGGGAATGGTTAATCCACAGCCTGACTGAAAGACCGGGGCGTCTGCGGCAATGGACCTTCTAAAAATCCTCGAAGATAGTAACGGGGACTATGATTATATTCTTGACAGACTCTCTGAGGATGTCCAGAAAAGCAAACTTAAGCTGAGAAAAGCTCGAGGTAAGTGAGCTTACGGAGCACACTCGTGCGCTGTACAATTAAGTAAGAAAAACAAGGAGTTACAGAAAGAAAACAATAGGTGGCAGAAAAGCACTTCTGACCTTCGCAACCGGTTACGCTGGAAGAAAAAGGGTCATGACAGAGCTCACATTACACAAAGGAAATGAGACCAAGTGCTGGAACAAAATGTTGAATTACAGGCAGAAAATACCAGATTACGTGAGGAGTTAGAAGACACAAGGGGCGCTGTAAGGGAATTAAACTGGCTCCAAACCACCGCCTCCCCGGGGGCAGACCCTGGCCTGCGCTCAGCGAAACTCCAACAGCTTCAGGCGATAATCAGCCAACAGCGGGCAGTGGTGGCTGCTGTCTCCAAAATCAAACCGAGAGATCCCGGCCTTTTCTGGGACAATCTAGCTGAGGGCCTCACTCCCTTCGCTCGCTCTGCTCCGCCTCCACCCTACAAGGATGGTCAGGCAGGGGAGATGATACCGGTATGTGTGGTCACCCGAGCTAAGGCAGCACGCAAGTCCAAGCGCCAGGCTGACCAAGACCTGGAAGGTGAGCAACCCTCCTCTTCCACTAACGATGAGCGGGAAACGGTCACCATGACCACGCATAGGCCCCTTACCACTGCTGAGGTCAGGGCACTAAAGGATGGCCTGGGGACGGTGGGCATGAACACCAGCCCCCTCGACCTCAGGCAGCGGTGGAGGATTTCTAAGGTCACTCATCCAGAACTAGAAGTGGGGGCGACCTTAAGCAGGTCCTCCTGGCTGTGTGTTCCTCAGAATTAAAACAAGAGATGGATCCGGACATTCTGGCGGAGGGTGCGATAGAGGATTATAGTGATCTGGGTTGTTATGGTTGGGGTTGTCCACCGGGTGGTGCTGTAGCCAATGCTGCTGCTAAGGTCAGGGGTTTTGCTTCCTGTATAGGTCAGCACAAGGTGGAATGCCAGGATGCTGGATGCAGGCCTGTCTGTATGTGTTTCTCAGTTGTTAATAAAGTACTCGTGTTAATTCTAACATCTAGTCTCTTCGAGTTCCTTTTTCCACTTTCTGGATATATCACATTTGGCGATGAGGTATCAAAAGGACCCTGAGTAAAGAAGGAAAGTCTACCGGGACGTTTAAACAAAAAAATCATGAGCTACCAGTTGGAAGAGAGCATGGCTGCCACGGTAGGAACGGTCTCCGCTTTCGATATTCAAGCACAAACCTGGGAGGAATACTGTGAAGTGTTGGGTTATTTTTTCGAAGCAAATGAAATAAATGATGCCAGAAAAAGGAAAGCCATTCTGCTTAGTTCAGTGGGAAGCCAGACCTAGAGTTTGATGAGCAATCTGCTCAGTCCTGAAAAGCCTGGAGACAAATCATTTGTTGAATTAGTGGCCTTGCTAAAAGAACATTTCAACCCTAAGCCTAGTGAGATTGTACAGCGGTTCAAGTTTAATTCAAGGAACAGAAAAGAGGAAGAGAGCGTAATGGACTATGTAGCGGTGTTGCGTAAATTAGCACAAGATTGCAGTTATGGGAACAACCTGAAGGAAATGTTGCGAGATAGGCTAGTTTGCGGAATTATGGACAACTGAATGCAGCGTAGATTATTATCCGAGACTGGGCTTACTTATGGAAAAGCATTGGAACTTGCTCAAGCCATTGAGACAGCGAACCGAGATGTAAAAGAAATATAGGGTTCAGACAGGGCTAATGCTACGCAAGTTGCAGGTCAGGTTGTTGTGCACAAGTTGAACATGCATCAGAAACCACAACGTGAGCATGTGAAGGCGTGTTATAGATGCAAGGGCGATCACCTGGCGAGTGAATGCCGGTTTCTGGAGGAAAAGTGCTACAAGTGGGGGAAACAAGGACACATAAAACGAGCTTGCAGGGCAAAATCACCTGTGGAGGAATCCAAACCAAAAGGGGGAGGACAGCAAAACCAAGGGAGAGAAGTGAAAAAACATGGAGCACACCACATCAGTGGGGAAGCTGAGGAAGAAGAGGACATGTTCATAATGTATAGCATGTTAGAGAACATTCCAAAAGTGGCTCCTATCACATTGCAACTGACAGTAAATGACTCTAAGGTGAACTTTGAAGTGGATACAGGGTGCAGCGTGACCATAATGAACAAGGCAGAGTACTCAAAATTGTGGAACCGTGCAAAAGTTCCAGAGTTAAAGCCTTGCTCCCTGCATCTTAAAACATATACAGGTGAACGAGTAGTGACATTAGGTACAGCTAAGGTAACTGTGCAACACAGGGACACAGTGGAAAGCTACCTGTAGTTATAGTATCGGGTACCAGACCAAACCTGTTAGGTCGGGGCTGGATAAAAGAACTTAAATTAGACTGGGGAGCAGTACATCAAATAGATGCGGGCAAACAGTTGACTTTGCAAAAAGTGTTGAGTGAACATGAGAATGTGTTCAAGGAGGAACTTGGCACATTTAATGCCCCCCCAGCTAAGATTTATGTAGACAAGGAGGCACCGCCAAGGTTTTTTAAACAACGACCTGTGCCTTATGCCATGAAGCCAAAGGTAGAGGCTGAGCTTGACCGTCTATTGAGAAAGAACATACTGGAGCCAGTGAAATGTTCGGAATGGGCAGCTCCCATAGTACCTGCTTTAAAACCGGACAATTCGGTAAGACTCTGTGGAGACTATAAATTGACAGTCAATCGGGTGTCCAAACTAGAGCAGTATCCTATTCCCAAAACAAAGGATCTCTTTGCAAACCTGGCTAGAGGAAAGAAATTCACAAAGTTGGATATGAGTCATGCCTACTTGTAGATTACACTGGATGACGAATCAAAGAAGTATGTCACCATAAATACACACAGGGGCTTGTTTACATATAACCGCTTACCGTTTGGTGTCTCATCTAGTCCAGCTATCTTCCAGAGGACAATCGAAGGTGTACTGCAAGGGATTCCAGATGTTTCCATCTATCTGGATGACATTCTGGTGATGGGAAGAACCGACCAGGAGCATCTGAGCACTCTGAGAGAGGTACTACAGAGATTGGAGAGGGCAGGGTTCCGGCTCAAGAGGAGTAAGTGCACTTTCCTGGGGAATGAGGCAGTGTTCCTGGGACACAGAGTGGATGCTACCGGGCTCCATCCACTCGAGGAGAAGGTACAAGCACTGCAGGACGCCCCTGCTCCTACAAATGTGGCTGAGTTAAAAGCTTACCTGGGACTGCTGAACTATTATAACAGGTTTTTACCAAACTTGTCAACTGTGTTAGCACCTCCTCACAAACTACTGCGCAAGGAGACACAGTGGCAGTGGGGAGCGGAGCAGGGGGTTTCATTTGAACAGTCCAAGAAACTGATGCTGTCGTCGGGTGTGCTGGTTCACTACAATGCAGAGAAAGACATCATTCTCTCTTGTGACGCTTCACCTTACGGGGTGGGGGCGGTTCTTTCACACCACATGGAAGATGGAACTGAAAGACCAATAGGGTTTATGTCCCAAACTCTAACACCAGCGGAAAAAAACTATTCCCAGTTAGGCAAAGAGGGGTTAGCAGTAATGTTTGGGTTACAGAGTTCCACAAGTACATATATGGCAGCAAGTTCACCATATGCACCGATCATAAACCTCTTCTCTCTCTTTTCAATGAAATGAAAGCAGTTCCACAGATAGTGTCACCCTGGATCCAGAGGTGGGCCGTGACGTTGAGCGCATATGAGTATGTCATCGTCTACAAGGCGGGCAAGTACCATGGGAACGCAGGTGCCTTGAGCCGTCTTCCACTGCCAGGCACACCTATCCGTGCAGCTCCAGAGGACAGAGTGTTGATGTTGGAGGACACGGACACGGCACTTGTGATTGCAGAGCAAGTAAGAACATGGACAGGTAAAGATCCAGTACTGTCTAGAGTTCGAGAATATGTGGTGAAGGGATGGCCACAGCATCCGGAAGGGGCTGACTTCACACCCTACAGTGTCAGGAAAACAGAGCTGAGTGTGCAGGATGGTTGCGTGTTGTGGGGAGCACGAGTGATTATTCCACAGCCAGCACGACAGTCTATCCTAGAGCAACTACATCAGTGTCATCCTGGGGTCTCGCGTATGAAAGCCTTGGCTAGGAGTTACTTGTGGTGGCCAAAGCTAGATGAGGAGATAGAAAATCTAGTCAAGACATGCAGCACTGGTCAGGAACACCGGAAGGCACCAGCAGCGGCTCCTCTCCACCCCTGGGAGCGGACGGATAAACCATGGAGAAGATTGCACTTAGATTATGCGGGTCCATTCATGGGGAAGATGTTTCTCATAATCATTGATGCACATTCCAAATGGATGGATGTTTATCCTGTAAATTCTGCTTCCGCCACTACTACTATAGACTGCCTGCGTCGGAGCTTCAGTAATCAAGGGCTACCGGAGATCGTGGTAAGTGACAATGCCACTTGTTTTGTGAGTACAGAGACAAAAGAGTTCTTGAGGAAAAACGGCATAGTGCAGGTGACCTCGGCTCCATATCATCCGTCCTCAAATGGGCTTGCGGAGAGAGCCGTACAAACATTTAAAGAGATGATGAAAAAAAGTGCAGAAGGGAGTTTAGCAGCCAAAGTGTCACGGGTTCTGTTCAGCTACAGAATAACACCTCAATCCACCACAGGACTCTCTCCTGCTGAGATGTTATTAGGTCATAGACTACGCTCCACTCTTGACCTTGTCCACCCAGACCTAAAAAGGAAAATGGAAAACAGACAAAACAAACAAAAAGAGAACCATGACAAAAGAACAAAGAGCCGAAGTTTTGGGGAAGGAGATGCGGTCCTTACCAGGAATTTCAGTTATGGACCAAAGTGGATTCCTGGCTTCATAGACTCAATGACAGGTCCAGTATCATACAAGGCCATGTTGGGAGATGGTAGGGTAGTACGCAGACATGTAGATCAGATACTTCCCAGACAAGGGGAAATTGAAATGAAGGTTCCAGATGCAATGGCTGAGGACAGGTTTGCCCCCAGTCATCCAAGTGCATCTGTGGGGCCACCACCAGGGACTGAGACAATTCCACAGGAACCCATTCGTCAAGAGGAAACCATCATTGCAGAGTCAGACACTCTGAGCACTGCTCAGGAGCAGCTGGTGGCTTCACCACAAACAAGCAGGGACTTTACTGTTAGACATTCACAAAGGACTCGCAAGCCACCAGAGAGATTGATACTGAACTGTTAGATTCGTCAAGTATGGAACATGGTGAATGGAGACTTCTTATGTGACCCTTAGGAATGGTTGCTTGTTAAGAAATTCATACTGAAATCTTAAGGGGGCAGGGATATAGTGATCTGGGTTGTTATGGTTGGGGTTGTCCACCGGGTGGTGCTGTAGCCAATGCTGCTGCTAAGGTCAGGGGTTTTGCTTCCTGTATAGGTCAGCACAAGGTGGAATGCCAGGATGCTGGATGCAAGCCTGTCTGTATGTGTTTCTCAGTTGCTCTAACATCTAGTCTCTTCGAATTCCTTGTTCCACTTTCTGGATATATCACAAGGGTATTGAGGGAGAACATGGCAAGCGCACGGGGAGGAGGGTATCGACTTCCACCAGTTCCTAACTGGCACCAAACAGGCCCTACCAAAAGCCCAAATGCCTTCGCGCATAAACTCTATGACATTTTCCAGTGCACCAGAGGTGGTAGAGGGGAGTACTTTAACTCCCCGAGCTTCAAAACACTTTTTTTGAACGGCCTCCAACCATTGGTCCGTCACGCGCTGGGCATTTACGTCTCCAAAGACACCCCGTGGGAACAAGTCCGTCCCCACACCAGAACGGCTTGGGAACAGCCCCGTGCCGATATCCCTGGGACACCTGCTAAAGGCCGTTGAAGGCCCACTGCCGAACCCAAAGTCAGGGCCGTCCAAAACTACCGCGCCAGGAAAAGATGCCTCGGTGCGTTGCTCCATCTGCCGCCATCTAGGTCACTACGCCCGTCAATGTAACAACAACCCCCAAGACAAGCAGACCCCCCACCCGGTCAACCAGCGATTGGAGAGAATGGAGGCAGCCCTCGGGGCTTTGACCGTCGGACTGGGAGCCCGACCGGTCAACCAGCGATTGGAGAGAATGGAGGCAGCGCTCGGGGCTTTGACCATCGGACTGGGAGCCCGACCGGTTGCTGCGGGGCATCAGCAGCCTGAGTCGATGGATTTGTTTCCACCTCCCCTGTGACTCCCGCAGGTCTCTCAGGGGAGGTAACTGCCCCTCTCCGATACAATGGTGGTGGGAGACTGACTGTCCGCACTGTTGATTCTGGAAGCCGTCAACAATTAATGTTAGTCGACTTCGGCTCCTCGGCCACCATCATTCACGATCCCCACCCCGATCCTACAAAGGGTGTGCCCCAACTTTTATTGGGCTTTGACAATTCAACCCAGACAACTATACAAGGATCCCTTCCTTTGGAGCTAAAGCAGGGTGTTGTTCGCAAAGGCACATTCACGACCAGCTCCCCACTTTGGTCAGTTAGAAAACCGGGTGACTATCGGATGACTATTGACTATCGCAAAACTCAACTCAGTCACCCCCGCATGTGCCCTGGTGGTTCGGGAGACACCCACCCTACTCGCCCAGATTCCCAGTGGCAGTAATCAGCAAAGAATGAGATTCAGTAGAAAACATCAGAAATTGAAAATTGGCTTGTGGGAAAAAGGATAAAATAATAATGACAGAATAAAGGAGAAATGAGAAGATCATGTCTCTTTTCTGCTGTTTTACAGGTTTTTTTAATTTTCAGTGTGAATGATAATGTCTTTTTACAAAGCATTTATGAATGTTTAAGAAGTTACAGTATTCCTTTTGTCTGAAAGTCTGTCTTTAAAAGAAAGTGGGCTAGAAATTGACTTTGGGGCGGCCAGCTCGCTTGCGCCCAGAAATTACCGCTGCGCGCAGAGCCACTTGCGCCCGCCGGATATTCAGTTTCAGCGCCCCAAGTCGAAGCCGGCCGCAAATCAAGGGTTTCGGCGCCCCCGCTTGGGGCGCTGAAACTGAATATCGGCGCGCTAAGTGCCGCAGCGCCACCCGCTGCGGAGCGGCAGGCTGCGGTACTGCAGGCCTTCCTCCCTCTCTTAAGGGGGAGGTGCCTGCAACAGCGCGATCGCCGCTCACTAGCGCCGGCAAATGAGCCCGACACCACGGAGAAGTGCCGGACTCCCGGAAAACAGCCGGCAATGCCGCGGGGGGGGTGGTGGAGGAGGCCGGGGAAGGAGGTGCGGGCAGGCGGCCGCCGAAAAAGCGGCCGGCCGCACATCCGCCTTAAATCGCCCCACTACCGCACCAGGTAGGCCCCGTTTTCTGGTCACTGTTTGCGGCCGCCACGGAAGAGGCGGCCGCAACTCAATATGGCGGTCGGGCCGGTAGCGGGGCGGTAGCGGGGCACTGCGCACACCGATGACGTCATCGGTGGCGGCGCAGCGCTACTGGCTAACGCCGCCATTACCGCACCGCTGGATATCGGGGGAAGTTTAGCAAGTGGCGCAAAAGCCCTCTTTAGGCGAAAACTGGGCGCAAAGCCAACCGAATTTCTAGGCCAGTGTCTGTTATATTTGTTTTAGCTCCACCCACTTCTCTGTGCTAAAAGCCGTTTAACCCTTTGTAGTCTTGTCTTGGATTTTGGAAGTTTTAAGAATGTGCGAATAAGGTTGTGCCCCCAGAATTGGGAACAAAACGTTGAACTACAATTTAAGTTAAACTGGTGTGGAAAAACTGAGAGAAACAACAAGTTTGTTTAACAAAAGATTAAGTTTCAGTCTAAGCTTTAACCTTGGAGTCGCGGTTGCTATGGTGAATTTTCCAGAGCAATTTGTTTTGTTTTGTTTAAATGTGAAAATTAATTTTTCTCCATTTGTATTCAGTAATTTTACAGCCATTTGAAAAGGCATCTGAAGAAATAACAAAGTGAAATATGACATAACTAACTGTGGGGTTTTTTTGGTTTTATTTTATCTGTTCTGTATTGTGGTTAGTTAATAAAATATTGGTCTGAATTAAATCTGAATTATTAAAGTTAACTAACCGATTAAATTGTGAAAACGTAACTGTCTTTTTTAATCGGGAAAGTTTTTTTAAATTTACGTGAAGTGACTCAATTGCATGTGACAATATTTATTCCGCCTTCTTAAAAACCTGCAAAGGAGTTAACCCTTTTCACTGACAGCTCTTTAAGCTCACCAAACAACAACTTTAGTATTGCTGAATGAAATTTAAAGATATTGGACATTATTAAATTGAAGTTTCTTAATTTTAAGTGAATATTTTCCCACAGTGACAGAAGGAAAATTATGATTTGACAAATTAACCCCTTGGGCTCTTAAGCAGAGCCACATTGGATTCTCTGCTTTCTTTTGTTATATGGAAGTTAACTTGTAAACTAATTGCAGCACTCCTGTCTCTAATGTTAAAACACACTGTAAAGCACCTAGCCTGGGAATCACTTGTTTCTGAAATTGGAGCTGATAAGATAAGATATGAGAAGGAGAAATCTACCTGAAGTTAAAGGGGATAATTAAATGTTCATTAAAATAAACTGGTTGAGAGCGGTCTAGGTGGTCCTGCCAATTGCTGTGTATCAGAGAAGAAAGTATTTGGGAAAATAAAATTGAACATTGACAAAACCTGTCAGTCCAACAATACTGCTATTTGGGTTTGGGATAAGTTTGAATTGATAAAATGGACTCAGGCACAATATGTCTGCATTATTGTCACTTGAAATGTATGCACTTGGTCGACGTGCTAATGATTGTAAGACTGAATTATAACTTGTAACAGTAATAATTGTGTCTTGTAGGTAACAGAGCGTTGGGCAAAGTCAGTACAAATCCAGTGTGAGGTGCTTTTAGTGGTGCCTCCTGTGTCACTACTATCGCAACAACCATGCTTTATGAGTCTAACAGGACCTGTCCCATCAACCAACATGTTTTACTCAATATCAAAACCTATGCTCAAGTGAAACTGACAGTAAATGAGATACTTAAGTACGAACTGCACAATTATGTGGCACAATTTGGGTAAGACATTCCCCTGTTGTCTGAGGGCTCCAGTGAGCTCGTGATGCGACTGAACTCTTCCCTAAAGCATTTTTATGTTTTGGAGCAAGACAACTCGAGGATAGATATTTAAATTGACAGCATAGGTGACGACTCACACTGGTGGGATATTGGACTTAATATATCAGCACACCCTTAGGTTCGTATTATTTCACATGCTCTGGTAGTTCTACAACTTGCAATGATACAGGTAGACTATCCTTTATCCAAAAACCTCGGGACCAGCCGTGTTTCGGTTTTCGGAAAATTTCGGATTTCGGAAGGTGGGTCGGCAGGGGTCCGCGGGGGGGTCGGCGGGGGTCGGGGTCGGCGGGGGTCCGCGGGGGGGGGTCGGCAGGGGTCGGGGTCGGCGGGGGTCCGCGGGGGGGTCGGTGTCGGCGGGGGTCCGCGGGGGGGTCGGGGTCGGCAGGGGTCCGCGGGAGGGTCGGCGGGGGTCGAGGTCGGCGGGTGTCCGCGGGGGGGGTCCGCAGTCATGGCTTGTCCGTCGCTGCTAGCCTGGAATGCAATGAAGTTCCGCATTTCCACCAACAGGTCGTCGTGCTCGGTCGGAACAGGGGCCGGCACCGCTGCGGGCTCAGAGCTCTCGTTGCTTTCGAGCCTTTGGAAGAGAGTCAGGTGGTTCCGCGGGGGGGGTCGGCGGGGGGTCGTGCGCACGACTTACGCTGACCCTCTGCTCAGCGTAAGTCGGCGGGGGTCAGGGTCGGCGGGGGTCGGGGTCGGCGGGGGTCCGCGGGGGGGTCCACGGGGGGGTCGGCGGGGGTCGGGGTCGGCGGGGGGGTCGGCGGGGGTCCGCGGGGGGTCGTGCGCACGACTTACGCTGACCCTCTGCTCAGCGTAAGTCGTGCGCCACTCTGGTCATGTCGTGCGCACGACTTACGCTGACCGAAAAAACCTTCGGTTTTTAGAGGGTTTCGGTTTTCGGAAGTTCGGATAAAGGGTAGTCTACCTGTAGTGTATTTGATATATATAACCCATGTAGTAAGACTTTGATGCATAAGCCAATTGTATATTCATGCCTATAACTATGGGGATGTTCACTGATGACTGCAGTGTTCAGCGCCATTCACAACTCCTCAGATAATGAAGCAGTCCATGCCCACATGCAACAAGACCTGGACAATGTTCAGGCTTGGGCTGATAAGTGGCAGGTAACATTTGCATCACAGAAGTGCCAGGCAATGACTATCTCCAACAAGCGAGAGTCTAACCACCGCCCCTTGACATTCAATGGCATTACCATCACCAAATCCCCCACCATCAATATCCTGGGGGTCACCATTGACCAGAAACTTAATGGACCAGCCAATACTGTGGCAACAAGAGCGGGTCAGAGGCTAGGTATTCTGCAGCAAGTGCCTCACCTCCTGACTCCCCAAAGCCTTTCCACCATCTACAAGGCACAAGTAAGGAGTGTGATGGAATACTCTCCACTTGCCTGGATGAGTGCAGCTCTAACAACACTCAAGAAGCTCGACACCATCCAGGACAAAGCAGCCCGCTTGATTGGCACCCCATCCACCACCTTAAACATTCACTCCCTCCACCACCGGCGCACCGTGGCTGCAGTGTGTACCATCTACAGGATTCACTGCAGCAACTCGCCAAGGCTTCTTCAGCAGCACCTCCCAAGCCCGCGACCTCTTCCACCTAGAAGGACAAGGGCAGCAGGCGCATGGGAACACCATCACCTTCAAGTTCCCCTCCGAGTCACACACCATCCTGACTGAGAAGTATATTGGCTGATCCTTCATCGTCGCTGGGTCAAAATCCTGGAACTCCCTCCCTAACAGCACTGTGGGAGCACCTTCACCACACGGACTGCAGCAGCTCAAGGTGGCTCACCACCACCTTCTCAAGGGCAACTGGGGATGGGCAATAAATGCTGGCCTTGCCAGCGACGCCCACATCCCATAAATGAATAAAAAATAAATAAACAGTCACCTCAAAGCACCGAGTGCTGAAATTGGTCAGAAATTTAAAAATATATAATTATTGATCTGATTGCCTCCTGTCCGGAACTAGAGGCTTTTACACAATTTATACCAAACCAGAATTTCACCGTGGCCACAATAAAAGTCTGGTTTTCACAATTGAATAGGTAAGTTAACCTCAATAACTCCAATTTAATTCGGACCAGTATCATAAACTCAACCCACATTCCAGCTTGAGAAAGAGGGAGGCGCCACAGCCACAGTAACATTGACACTTTGTAAAAAAAATTAACATTCACACTGACAACAAAAACTTCTTTATTCCATCAAATCTATTTTTATCCTTTTTTCCTCAAACCAATTTTCAATTTCTGATGTTTTCTACTGAATCCCATTCTGTACTGATTCAAAATTTCAAGCTCACGGTCTGTGTACTCAACCAAGCCTATTACCTCCGGCACAGTTCCTAACTCCTTTCTCTGGTATATGTGAGGTCTGTGACGACATAGAGTAAAAGGTGAAGGAACGCGAAATATTCAGTCGAGAGTCCCAGTCCTTTTCACAATTCACACTTTGGAACGGCTATAACTGCCTCTCTCAACATTTTCAACATTACAATTCCCATTCCACATCCCTTTGGACCGTGCTTACAACTCCCACCTTTTAGCTTTTCACTGAACATCTCATCAGTTCTGAGACAGCCCATTCCTACAGAAACCTCAAGTGCTTCTGGGCAAGTTTCTCCCATTCCTTTCATCTCTAGCTGTTTGTGTATCAGTTTCTCACCCATGGCTTCCTTCACTGAATTAATGAGCAAGGCCTCAGACTGTTCTTTCATTAGCCCCAGCTTGGCTTTTTCTTTCTGCTTCTGTTCCTGTTTCTGTATTTGTCTCTGTTTCTGTAGGCACACTTTTTCCAGCGTCGTTTCCAACTCTAGTCTGTCCACCTCAGCTTCTAAACTGTGCTTTTTATCTTCCAGTTCCAATCTCTCATCACGCATTTGCACCACAGCAACATCACTAGCCAGGAAGGAATTAGTAGCTTGCACAACGAGGACCCTGACTGCATCAAACTCTTCTTTAGAGGACTCGTAAAAATCAACATTTCATTGTGCAGTACACACGTCTGCTGCATATATGACAAATAAAAAAATTGAATTGAATTGAATTGAATTGAATTGAAATTGAATTGAATTGAATTGAATTTAAGTTTCTCTATTTCTCTCTTCAAGACTCTATTTTCAGCCTGTGTCTGAGCGCGCTTCCTCCTCAAGGCACCTATACCCAGACAGAGACCTTGCAATAGGAATGTTCTCTGTCTCCTTTCATTTTGTTTCTGCTGAAACGGGAACATTTTCTGTCTACTGTCTTTTTATCTCTGCAGCTCCCGTTTAAAATTTCCTTGGAAAAACTGTAAGGACTCTCCTTACTGTTATGTTCATAAATAAATAGACGTTTTCATTATGAACAGCTAGCTTGAGCTAGTCATTTATTCAGCCATGTGGACTAGTGTACAGGCGTCCATCTTGACTACCGCCTTGTGGGTAGCCCCTACTAAACATACAGCTCCACCTAGTGTACCATTCTAGAATGACATGTTACTGATCATTACACTTACTTTTAATCCAGTCAGAAATTTTCAAAGGGGCCACCTTGGCCAAGAAACCATCTATACTGTCTGATTCCGTCCTGTTCCCTAGATCGAGATTCCCAGGAGCCAGTTATACCCACCATCGATATTAAATCAGACGCGCCGTCTGCGTATTCATTGGACGAGCTCATGGCACCAAATGTCGAGTTCACCTCCTTTCTGCTCTGGTTCACAATAACACGTTTCGAGTAAGCACGAGACTTCGTAGTGGAGTATATGAAACAGACTTTATTAATACACAGTAAAGGTGATCAGTCTTAACTGTATACAGAGAGTGGATATTCGGTTTCTGAATCTTTCGGGCACACTCTGACAAACTGTTGAAACCGTGCTCCTTTCTACACCATATTATGACTACAACAAAGGAAAATGTCAAAATGATGTATCTATTTCCCAAATCCTCTGGAAACAGACTATCTATGTAAACAGTTAGCAACAGTATTCAAACACTTTACAGTTCGAAAAACAAGCAATGCCTTTGACTCAGACACTTCAATGTCATCCTGTTTATATCGAAAGCCTGACAATGCATTCCTTTTATGACACTTCCAGGAGAATCTGTTGCTTTAAGATACAAAGTAGTTCGACTGTTAAACTTTTAACATTCACAATGTCCAACATTCTAGTCAGACCCACCTATCTTTATAGTATTTGTTCCTGGGATGTGGGCGTTGCTGACAAGGCCGGCATTTATTGCCCATCCCTAGTTACCCTCGAGAAGGTGGTGGTGAGCCGCCTTCTTCAACCGCTGCAGTCCGTGTGGTGACGGTGCTCCCACAGTGCTGTTAGGGAGGGAGTTCAAGGATTTTGACCCAGCGATGATGAAGGAACGGCGATATATTTCCAAGTCAGGATGGTGTGTGACTTGGAGGGGAAGTTGGAGGTGGTGGTGTTCCCATGCGCCTGCTGCCCTTGTCCTTCTAGGTGGTAGAGGTCGCGGGTTTGGGAGGTGCGGTCGAAGTACTGTGTCCAGTTCTGGTCAGACCCACCTTGAGCACTGTGTCCAGTTCTGGTCAGACCCACCTTGAGCACTGTGTTCATTTCTGGTCAGACCCACCTTGAGCACTGTGTCCAGCTCTGGTCAGACCCACCTTGAGCACTGTGTCCAGTTCTGTTCAGAGCCACCTTGAGCACTGTGTCCAGTTCTGCTCAGACCCACCTTGAGCACTGTGTCCAGTTCTGTTCAGAGCCACCTTGAGCACTGTGTCCAGCTCTGGTCAGACCCACCTTGAGCACTGTGTCCAGTTCTGGTCAGACCCACCTTGAGCACTGTGTCCAGTTCTGGTCAGACCCACCTTGAGCACTGTGTCCAGTTCTGGTCAGTCCCACCTTGAGCACTGTGTCCAGTTCTGCTCAGTCCCACCTTGAGCACTGTGTCCAGCTCTGGTCAGACCCACCTTGAGCACTGTGTCCAGCTCTGGTCAGACCCACCTTGAGCACTGTGTCGAGTTTTGGTCAGACCCACTGTGGTAAACCACTGTCATACCTGTCTGTGTCTGTATGTGTATTCCACTAGGTACAGGTCTGGACATGCCTCGGCTGACTCCTCCCACTATTCCAGGTATATAAGTGACTACCTCCCAGTCCCTTAGTATTCTGGACGGGTCGACCACTCGAGACAAGACCTTCATTCTTTAGTTAATAAAAGCCTGATTGTTACTCGCTCAACTTCAGTCTTTTGAGTAATTGATGGCGCATCACCCACCTTGAGCACTGTGTCGAGTTTTGGTCAGTCCCACCTTGAGCATTGTGTCCAGTTCTGGTCAGATCCACCTTGAGCACTTTGTCCAGTTCTGGTCAGACCCACCTTGAGCACTGTGTCCAGTTCTGGTCAGACCCACCTTGAGCACTGTGTCCAGTTCTGGTCAGACCCACCTTGAGCACTGTGTCCAGTTCTGGTCAGACCCACCTTGAACACTGTGTCCAGTTCTGGTCAGATCCACCTTGAGCACTTTGTCCAGTTCTGGTCAGACCCACCTTGAGCACTGTGTCCAGTTCTGGTTAGACCCCACCTTGAGCACTGTGTCCAGTTCTGGTCAGACCCACCTTGGGCACTGTGTCCAGTTCTGGTCAGACCACACCTTGAGCCCTGTGTCCAGTTCTGGTCAGACCCACCTTAAGCACTGTGTCCAGTTCTGGTCAGACCCACCTTGAGCCCTGTGTCCAGTTCTGGTCAGACCCACCTTAAGCACTGTGTCCAGTTCTGGTCAGACCCACCTTGAGCACTGTGTCCAGTTCTGCTCGGACCCACCTTGAGCACTGTGTCCAGTTCTGGTCGGACCCACCTTGAGCACTGTGTCCAGTTCTGGTCGGACCCACCTTGAGCACTGTGTCCAGTTCTGGTCAGACCCACCTTGGGCACTGTGTCCAGTTCTGGTCAGACCACACCTTGAGCCCTGTGTCCAGTTCTGGTCAGACCCACCTTAAGCACTGTGTCCAGTTCTGGTCAGACCCACCTTGAGCACTGTGTCCAGTTCTGGTCAGACCCACCTTGAGCACTGTGTCCAGTTCTGGTCAGACCCACCTTGAACACTGTGTCCAGTTCTGGTCAGATCCACCTTGAGCACTTTGTCCAGTTCTGGTCAGACCCACCTTGAGCACTGTGTCCAGTTCTGGTTAGACCCCACCTTGAGCACTGTGTCCAGTTCTGGTCAGACCCACCTTGGGCACTGTGTCCAGTTCTGGTCAGACCACACCTTGAGCCCTGTGTCCAGTTCTGGTCAGACCCACCTTAAGCACTGTGTCCAGTTCTGGTCAGACCCACCTTGAGCCCTGTGTCCAGTTCTGGTCAGACCCACCTTAAGCACTGTGTCCAGTTCTGGTCAGACCCACCTTGAGCACTGTGTCCAGTTCTGCTCGGACCCACCTTGAGCACTGTGTCCAGTTCTGGTCGGACCCACCTTGAGCACTGTGTCCAGTTCTGGTCGGACCCACCTTGAGCACTGTGTCCAGTTCTGGTCAGACCCACCTTGGGCACTGTGTCCAGTTCTGGTCAGACCACACCTTGAGCCCTGTGTCCAGTTCTGGTCAGACCCACCTTAAGCACTGTGTCCAGTTCTGGTCAGACCCACCTTGAGCACTGTGTCCAGTTCTGCTCGGACCCACCTTGAGCACTGTGTCCAGTTCTGGTCGGACCCACCTTGAGCACTGTGTCCAGTTCTGGTCGGACCCACCTTGAGCACTGTGTCCAGTTCTGGTCAGACCCACCTTGGGCACTGTGTCCAGTTCTGGTCAGACCACACCTTGAGCCCTGTGTCCAGTTCTGGTCAGACCCACCTTAAGCACTGTGTCCAGTTCTGGTCAGACCCACCTTGAGCACTGTGTCCAGTTCTGCTCGGACCCACCTTGAGCACTGTGTCCAGTTCTGGTCGGACCCACCTTGAGCACTGTGTCCAGTTCTGGTCAGACCCACCTTAAGCACTGTGTCCAGTTCTGGTCAGACCCACCTTGAGCACTGTGTCCAGTTCTGCTCGGACCCACCTTGAGCACTGTGTCCAGTTCTGCTCGGACCCACCTTGAGCACTTTGTCCAGTTCTGGTCGGACCCACCTTGAGCACTGTGTCCAGTTCTGGTCGGACCCACCTTGAGCACTGTGTCCAGTTCTGCTCGGACCCACCTTGAGCACTGTGTCCAGTTCTGCTCGGACCCACCTTGAGCACTGTGTCCAGTTCTGGTCGGACCCACCTTGAGCACTGTGTCCAGTTCTGCTCGGACCCACCTTGAGCACTGTGTCCAGTTCTGGTCGTTGGGGCGTGGGGGCAGGGAGCAGGTTTCCACTTAGACAGTTGATGGTTTATTTTTTATTCATTCCTGGGACGTGGGCGTCACTGGCAAGGCCAGCATTTATTGCCCATCCCTAATTGCCCCTGAGAATGTGGTGGTGAGCTGCCTTCTTGAACAGCTGCAGTCCGTGTGGTGAAGGTACTCGCTCAGTGCTGTTAGGGAGTGAGTTCCAGGACTTTGACCCAGCTACAATGAAGGAACAGCGATATATCTCCAAGTCAGGATAGTGCATGACTTGGAGTGGAACTTGGAGGTGATGGTGTTCCCAAGTCCTTCTAGGTGGTAGAGGTCGCAGGTTTGGGAGGTGCTGTCGAAGAAGCCTTGCCGAGTTTAGCAGTGCATCTTGTAGATGGTACACACTGCAGCCACGGTACGTTGGTGATGGAGGGAGTGAATGTTTAAGGTGCTGGATGAGGTACAAATCAAGCGGGCTTTGTCCTGGATGGTGTCGAGCTTCTTAAGTGTTATTGGAGCTGCAATCATTCAGGCAAGTGGAGAGTATTCCATCACACTCCTGACTTGTGCCTTGTAGATGGTAGAAAGGCTTTGGGGAGTCAGGAGCTGAGACACTCGCCACAGAATACCCAGCCTCTGACCTGCTCTTGTAGCCACAGTATTTATGTAGCTGTGGTGTGGAGATGCCGGAGTTGGACTGGGGTGGGCAAATGTAAGAAGTCACACAACACCAGGTTATAGTCCAACAGCTTTATTTGAAATCACAAGCTTTCGGAGCGCTGCACCTGACGAAGGAGCAGCGCTCCGAAAGCTTGTGATTTCAAATAAAGCTGTTGGACTATAACCTGGTGTTGTGTGACTTCTTACATTTATGTAGCTGGTCCAGTTAAGTTTCTGGTCAATAGGATGTTGATGGTGTTGATGTTGACTCTCGCTTGTTGGGGATAGTCATTGCCTGGCACTTGTGTGGTGCAAATGATACTTGCCACTTATCAGCCCAAGGCTGACTGTCGCCCAGATCTTGCTGCATACGGGCATGGACTGCTTCATTATCTGAGGAGTTATGAATGGCACTGAACACTGTGCAGTCATCAGCGAACATCCCTATTCCTGACCTTATGATGGAGGGAAGGTCATTGGTGAAGCAGCTGAAGATGGCTGGGCCTAGGACACTGCCCTGAGGAGCTCCTGCAGCGATGTCCTGGGGCTGTGATGATTGACCTCCAACAACTATAACCATCTTCCTTTGTGCTAGGTATGACTTCAGCCCATGGGTAGTTTTCCCCCTGATTCCCATAGACTTCAGTTTTACTAGGGCTCCTTGATGCCACACTCAGTCAAATGCTGCCTTGATGTCAAGGGCAGTCACTCTCACCGCACCTCTGAAATTCAGTTCTTTTGCCCATATTTGGACCAAGGCTGTAATGAGGTCGGGAGCAGAGTGATCTTGGCGGAACCCAAACTGAGCATCAGTGAGCAGGTTATTGGTGAGTAAGTGCCGCTTTATAGCACTGTCGATGACACCTTCCATCACTTTGCTGATGATTCAGAGTAGACTGATGGGGTGGTAATTGGCCAGATTGGATTTGTCCTGCTTTTTGTGGACAGGACATACCTGGGCAGTTTTCCACATTATTGGCTAGATGCCAGTGTTGTAGCTGTACTGGAACAGCTTGGCTAGAGGCGTGGCTAGTTCTGGAGCACAAGTCTTCAGCACGATAGCCGGGATGTTGTCGGGGCCCATAGCCTTTGCTGTATCCAGTGCGCTCAGCCATTTCTTGATATCACGTGGAGTGAATCGAATTGGCTGAAGACTGGCTTCTGTGGTGGTGGGGACCTCAGGAGGAGGCTGATGTGGATCATCCACTCGGCACTTCTGGCTGAAGATGGTTGCAAACGCTTCAGCCTTGTCTTTTGCACTCACGTGCTGGGCTCCACCATCATTGAGGATGGGGATATTCATGGAGCCTACTCCTTCCGTTAGTTGTTTAATGGTCCACCACCATTCACGACTGGATGTGGCTGGACTGCAGAGCTTTGATCTGATCCGTTGTGGGATCGCTTAGGCCCATCTAGCACGCTGCTTTTGCTTTTTAACATGCATGTAGTCCTGTGTTGCAGCTTCCCCAGGTTGGCACCTCATCCTGGCATGCTCTTCTACACTCCTTGTTGAATCAGGGTTGGTCCCCTGACTTGATGGTAATGGTAGAGTGAGGGATATGCTGGGCCATGAGATTACAGATTGAGGTGGAATACAATTCTACTGCTACTGATGGCCCACATTACCTCATGGATGCCCAGTTTTGAGCTGCTTGATCTGTTCTGAATCTATCCCATTTAGCAAGGTGGTAGTGTCACACAACACGATGGAGGGTGCCCTCAGTGTGACGACGGGATTTTATCTCCACAGTGACTGTGTGGTGGTCACTGCTACCAATACTGTCATGGACAGATGCACCTGCGACAGGTAGATTGGTGAGGATGAGGTCAAGTAGATTTTCCCTCCTATTGTTTCTCTCACCACCTGTCACAGGCCCAGACTGGCAGCTATATCCTTCAGGACTCGGCCGGCTCGGTCAGTAGTGGTGCTACCGAGCCACTCTTGCTGATGGACATTGAAGTCCCCCACCCAGAGTACATTCTGTGCCCTTGCCACCCTCAGTGCTTCTTCCAAGTGGTGTTCAACATGGAGGAGTACTGATTCATCAGCTGAGGGAGGGCGGTAGGTGGTAATCAGCAGGAGGTTTCCTTGCCCATGTTTGACCTGAAGCTATGAGACTTCAACCAGAGTCAATGTTGAGGACTCTCAGGGCCACTCTTTCCCGACTGTATACCATTGTGCCGCCACCCCTGGTGGGACAGGACATACCCAGGGATGGTGATAGAGTTCGGGACATTGGCTGAAAGGTATGATTCTGAGAGTATGACTATGTCAGGCTGTTGCTTGACTAGTCAGTGGGGACAGCTCTCCCAATTTAGGCACAAGTCCCCAGGTGTTGGTGAGGAGGACTTTACTGGGTGGACTGGGTGCACCAGGTGCACCATTATCATGTCCAAAGGCGGGTTTAAATGTTGGGATGTCAGACGTGTTGCTGAGCTGCTTCAACTGGAGCTGAAGGTGCCCAGAATGTCACCAGCTGTGCAATCAACTTGGTTAATACTTTTATTTCAGAAAAAGCCAGTCAGCAGCAGAACTTTACAGAGCTTGGGAGTTACATAGCTTGAGGTAGGAGATACCATGTGCGAGATCCTGACTGAGGTGCTAAGTGCCTGACCATCAGATCACCCAAGTTCTGTTTACACTAGGAAACCACATGTATTGAAACAAACTGCTTTTGAACTTTGAGTTCGTTTCTGATACTTTGAGGAAAAACAGAAGATGCTGGAAATACTCAGGTCAGGCAGCATCTTGATGACCAACCTGAAACATTAACTCTTCCAGATGCTGCCTGACAGGAGTATTGCCAGTTTTATTTCAGATTGCCAGCATCCACAGTATTTTGCTTTTGTTCTGATCTGGCAAGGCTTGGAAGCTAAGCAGAGCCAGGCCTGGTTAGTACCTGGAGGGGTGACCATCAGGGAAGACCAGGTGCAGAAGGTCACGGAAGGAGCCCCGAGGAGGGGCGGTTGGTGAGAAGGTCACGGAAGGAGGAGCGGCTGGTGAGCAGGCCTGGGCGTTGGGCTGAAGATTGTCGGATAGGAGGAATGGTGGAAATGGAATGGCGGCGTGCACAGACTCAGCGGCTTTGCTTCTCCGTCATGGGAGCTTGCAAGATCATATTTCGTTGTTCATGTACTTGTGCAATGACAATAAAGTTGAATTATTATTATTCAGTCATTTATCCCTGTAGCAGAGACTCTGGGTAAGTTAACCCCAGGAAACAGTGGGTTGGGTTAAAATTTAAGAAATCTCACAGCCAACCCCCCCCCCCCCCCCATTCTGGGTTAATGGAGGTGGGGCAGCAGACTGGCCATTTAACCAGCTTTACCCCAACAGCTTCAGACCCCTCCCCAGGGTCAAGGATCAGGCCCCAGCCCCCTCCTCCACACTCCCACTAGCAGCTGGGGGCTCCCTACCTGCAGCAGCAGCAGCAGCCCCACCAGTCTGAAAGCCAAACCAGCCGCCTGCTGATCGGGGATCCGGTCAAATAAAAAGTTGCATGCTGTGGGGTTAGAACTACCCCTGCCCCACCCCTGGCAATACTGGGGCCTCAGACTGTCAACAGAACCATACTGAGGGCAAAGAAAAGATCAGAACACATGTTTGGTCAAGATTTTTTTTATTTTTTATTTTTTTTAATTTTTTTTATTTGTGTAGTACAAAACATTTTTTAAGTAAAAAACTTTAAACATCTCCTTGTACCCAGAGCTGGAGGTCAGTTGAGATTTCCTGCCCTTTCACATCTTCCCCTTGCTCTTTAGAAAGTCAATGAAAAAGTCATTGCAGGCGACAGAGAGAGACGCAATCAGGACCACAAACTCCTGAAAATCCAGCTCACCATCACTGTTATTGTCCAAGTCCTTCATGATTTTGTCCACAGTTTCTTTATCCTTTTGGGACTGAGAAAACAGGAGAGTTATTAAAATGTGCAGCTTTCAAACTTTGCACTGTTCATTAACAGAGCTTGTTGAATGTAGCAAGGAGCAGGGAGGGGCTACCCACAGCCCCAGGAGGTGCCAAGTAAAAAAAAAGTTGTCACAGCCTCCTCGCCGGTACTGACCGTCCCACCTCCCGAGCGGATTGGTCGCCCGTCCCGCCTCCGTTAAAAGCAGAAGTGGGTGGCTTTGTAATTTTAAGAATTAACTTCCTCCCCAGTCCCAAACTCAGCTGATTTTGGGGTTAAAATTGCTCCCATAACATCAGGCTACTTTGCCAGAGGTACTTTACTGCCTCTCATTCTAAGCACTACATACCTTCATGAAATTGGGCAACTCTGCCTTCAAGAGGTCAGTCATTTCACTCTTGCTCAGCAAGTACTTGTCTCCTTCTTTGCCAGAGTATTGATGGAAAACACCAATTATGCCGGCCATAGCTGTTTCCAGCGTAGTTGCAGTCATGATGAGGTCAGAGAGTAGATTTATACACTGGAGATTAGGAGAAAGCACTGTAGTCAGTAAAGAATTAAACTGGTGCAACCATTTGACAGACTCACAGCAGTTATCAGATTTAACAGTATAATCCCAGCAATCTCGGGTTAGTTAATGAGTTTTTTTTTAAATATTCCTTCAAGCTGAGAAACAGTCCCACACCCTGGATACTGCCAAACCCAGCCTGGATCACAAAGCAAGCCTCTGTCACACAGGGCGTTACTCAATCTGCCCATCCCAATCTGGGCCGGCTGCCCAATTCCACGGACTCAGTTACAAACTCCATTTTACATTCTGGTATTTTCCACGAGAAAGGTGATGAATTTGAACAATCTGAGTAAGTGAGCAGAGTGCCAAGCCCTCTCCGAGACTTCACAATTAAAGTTTAACAGAGGCTTGCACTATTAAAAGGTGTTGCACACAGAGCAGGGCTGCAGTTATTCAGATTTTTAAACAAACATTCGTTTCTAAACCACAGTTAATTAAAATACACCATTACAGAAAGCAGTAAATTCACAAGTTTAAAAACACACAGTAAACACTAAGAGAAAGTTCAAAAAGAAAATACTGTAGATGCTGGAAATCTAAAATAAGAACTGAGAAAAGTTCCACTGAAATAAATTCGTTACTTTTCAAATTATGTTAATCTAACGAAAACCATCTCCTTTCGTACTAGAAAGAAGTGAGATACATTTTTGCAGACAGTCTGCCCAGAGGCGGAACTGCTGAAATCACCCCTACCTGCAACAATTTGTAGATTCCAGGAACGAAAAACTCAACCTGCGCAACCGACCTTTTATAGAGAGCTCCTGTCAATCAGAGCACTCAACCCCGCCCCACGCAGCTCATTGGTCCAACTTCACAGCCTCCCCCAATCAGAACGCTGCAGCTGTCGGGCCCGCCCTCAGGGAGATCCCATTGGTTGTGTTCGGAGGGGCGGGTTTTGCCTTCGCTCCACCTCCACCAGCCCCACCCTTTGGCTCCAATGGTTGTTGGATGAGTCACTGCGCCCCCAGAGGCAAAGTAGCTCAACCTGGTGCCTGCACTATCCCCATATCCCTTGATTCCCTTAATATTCAAAAATCTATCGAACTCAGTCTTGAATATACTCAACGACTGAGCCTTCACAGCCCTCTGTGGTAGAGAATTCCAAAGATTCTCCACCCTCTGAGTGAAGAAATTTCTCCTCATCTCACTCCTAAATGGTCGACCCCTTATCCTGAGACTGACTCCTGGTTCTAGACTCCCCAGCCTGGGGAAACATCCTCCCTGCATCTACCCTGTCAAGTCCTGTAAGAATTTTGCATGCTTCAATGAGATCACCTCTCATTCTTCTAAACTCTAGAGAATATAGGCCTAGTCTACTCCATTTCCACCCAGCTTTGTATCATCAGCAAACTTGGATATATTACATAAGAACATAAGAAATAGGAGCAGGAGTCGGCCATTCGGCCCCTCGAGCCTGCTCCACCATTTAATGAGATCATGGCTGATCTGATTTTGGCCTCAACTCCACTTTCCTGCCCGCTCCCCGTAACCCTCGACTCCCCTGTAGCTCAAAAATCTGTCAATCTCCGCCTTGAATATATTCAATGACCCGGCCTCCACAGCTCTCTGGGGTAAAGAATTCCAAAGATTCACGACCCTCTGAGAGAAGAAATTCCTCCTCATCTCCGTCTGAAATGGGCGACCCTTTATTCTGAGACTATGCCCCCTAGTTCTAGATTCCCCCATGAGGGGAAACATCCTCCCTGCATCTATCCTTTCCAACCCCCTCAGAATCTTATATGTTTCAATAAGATCACCTCTCATTCTTCTAAACTCCAATGAGTATCGGCCCAACCTGCTCAACCTTTCCTCATAAGACAACCCCTTCATCCCAGGAATCAACCTCGTGAATCGTCTCTGAACTGCCTCCAATGCAAGTATATCCCTCCTTAAATAAGGAGACCAAAACTGTACGCAGTCATAATCATAATCAACTTTATTGTCATTGTTAGTGCACAAGTGCAGTACAACGAAATGTAGGCTTGCAGCTCCCGAGAGTGTACATTTAGATTAAGACATTTAAACATTCAACATACATTTGGCTTGTAGTATATTAACATAAACATAACCATAATAAAGTGCATTGGCAGATGTGCAGGCTTTAGAGTTTATTTGTGGAGTTCAGTAGGATGACAGCCCTGGGAAAGAAGCTGTTCCTAAATCTGGTCGTTCGGGTGCGAATGCATCTGTAGCGTCTCCCAGATGGCAGGAGGGCGAACAGACTGTGGCTGGGGTGGGTAGGGTCTTTGATGATGGACCGTGACCTCCGTAAACAGCGTTTCTGGTATATGTGCTCTATGGTCGGTAGCCATTCCAGGTGTGGTCTCGCCAACGCCCTATACAGTTGTAGCAAGACTTCCCTACTTTTATACTCCATCCCCCTTGAAATAAAGGCCAACATTCCATTTGCCTTCCTAATTACTTGCTGCACCTGCATACTAACTTTTTGTGTTTCATGTACTAGGACCCCCAGATCCTTCTGTACTGCAGCATTCTGTAGTCTTTCTCCATTTAAACAATATTTTTCTTTTCTATTCTTCCTTCCAAAGTGGATAACTTCACATTTTCCCACATTATACTCCATCGGCCAAACTCTTGCCCACTCACTCAGTCTATCGATATCCCTTTGCACACTCTGGGCTGGATTTTCTCAATGGGAAGCTTTTGGAGGCGGGACTGCTGCTTGCCGGCTTTTAATCCCGCCTCCATCAGCCTCTGGCCAACCAGCGGGATTTTCCCCTGATTGACCTTGTTAAGCCCGCCCGGCGGGCTCAGCAGGCCAATTAGGAGGAAGTCATTGATAGAACACGTCAACGCCTGACGTGTCATCTGTCAAAATGTTTTGAAAGAAGAAATGTCAGCGTTTGACGGGCTCTGTGAAGCTGCCAAACACTGACATTCTCTGTAGTTTAATGAGCCCTTGGGGGAAAAATTCGGTTGGTTGCACCACCCATTAGCACCTAAAGAGGCCGAGAAGTGGGGCTCTAACCAACTAGCGCCCGGGCGCAGCGAACCCTGCGCCTCTTCCCATATTGCGCGGTCATTTTGCGCCGGCGCTAAACCTTAGCGCCCGCTCACCGGCGCACGCTGATCATGACGTCATTTCAGTGTGCAATGCCTTTGGGGCGCCCCGGACCGGAAATTCAGTGGCGCCCCCCTGCGTTCCGCCTGTCGCTACCAACGACAGGTTACCTGGAACGTTTCCCAGTCGCTGTCGGGCTCGGGGGGCGCTATTTAAAGGGGACTGTTCTGGATTATTCTTGGTAGCCATTTTTGGACCACAACTTCTTGGAGAGAGAGAGTTGCTCAGAGACAAACGGAGAGCCATTTCTGCAGTGAGCCAGCGCTGGCAGAGGAACTTTAGCCTTCTGAACATCACTTTGCAGTTGGTGAGCTTCTCGGCCGGAATAACTTTCAGTGCACTCTTACTATGGGGGCTGCATTGGATGCGAACGTCGTGCTTCTCAATCATTTGGACAGGGCACAGAGACGCAGGGATAGAGTGGTAGGCATGGCCAGACGGAGGAGGGCCTACAGACGTCGCCCCATGAGACCTTACGCTGCCAGGGTTTTCCGCCAGCAGTTTTCATATATCAACATGTCGGAGGAGCAGTGTTTCCGAAGGCTGCGCTTCAGTAAGGAGGTGGTCACTGAGCTCTGCCACCTGCTTCAGCCAGATCTGCAGCCTCAACTAAGGTGCAGGACATCTCTGTCGGTGGCTGTGAAGATCACTGTGGCTCTAAACTTCTATGCAAGCGGCTCCTTTCAGGCCGCTACTGGAGACATTGCCAACATCTCACAGTTCGCGGTGCATTGCTGCAGCCGTCAAGTGACTAATGCCCTCTTTAGAAGGAGACGGCAGTACATCTCCTTCCCAATGACCCCGGACAAGCAGCGAGAGCGCGCAGAGGGCTTTGCAACGATAGCGGGCTTCCCCATGGTGCAGGGCACCATTGACTGCACGCATGTGGCTTTGCGGTCGCCTCTAGAGAATGCGGAGGATTTCCGCAACCGAAAGGGGTTCCATTCTTTGAATGTGCAGCTGGTCTGTGACCACCGACAGCTGATACTCGCTGTGAATGCCCAGTTTCCAGGCAGCAGCCACGACGCCTTCATCCTGCGCCAGACTTCTGTGGCAGACCTTTTCGAGGCCCCGGCTCACCCTTGTGTTCAGGACTCATCAAACCTTTCAACTTTGTAGAAATCAGCTGGCTGTTGGATCGGAGGATCCAACAGCCAGTCTGTGAAATCTACAATGAAGATGTCGGGACTCCGGCTTCTCAGCAGCTGAAGGCTGTAGATCGAAACAAAGGTAAGTGCACATTCTCTAACACATTACACTCACCTTACATACTTACCACTCCACACTTGCACCCATCACTCACCTCTACATCACACTTTCAGACCTCTTCGACCCATGCAGACCTCCTACTCATCTCCTCCACCCTGGCGGGGTTCCCCGAGGTCAGGAAGCCTGCACTTGGGAAGGTAAAATGGGAATAACCCTATTTCCTGCCTGTTAACTACCTGTTAACAGGCAGTTAATAGGCTTTAACCCCTTTCCCGCCTCGAGGAGACGGGACCTGGGGCAGGACTGCTTCCCGCCACCTGGCAAGAAGGCACGGAGGCGGGTTGGGGCGGGTTTGCCACCCGCCCCCAAATTCTGCAACTTTACCGGCAGTCCCACCTCTATACCCGCCTCCTCGGGGCTGACAAACTCCAGCCCCTTGTGTCCTCCTCACAACTTGCTAACCCACCTATCTTTGTATTGTCCGCAAATTTGGCTACAGTACACTCGGTCCCTTCATCCAAGTCATTAATATAGATTGAAAATAGTTGAGACCCCAGCACTGATCCCTGTGGCACCCTGCTAGTTACAGACTGACATCCTGAAAATGACCCATTTATTCCGACTCTCTGTTTTCTGTTAGTTAGCCAATCCTCTGTCCATGCTAATATATTACCCCCAACCCCGTGATCTCTTATCTTGTGTAGTAACCTTTTATGTGGCACCTTATCGAATGCCTTTTGGAAATCCAAATACACCACATCTACTGGTTCCCCTTTATCCACCCTGCTCGTTACCTCCTCAAAGAACTCTAATAGGTTTGTCAAACATGATTTCCCTTTCATAAAACCATGTTGATTCTGTTTGATTGTATTATGATTTTCTAAATGTCCTGCTATTACTTCCTTAATAATGGATTCCAGCATTTTCCCAACGACAGATGTTAGGCGAACTGGCCTGTAGTTTCCTGCTTTCTGTCTCCCTCCTTTCTTGAATAGGGGCGTTACATTTGCGGTTTTCCAATCCGCAGGGACTTTTCCAGAGTCAAGAGAATTTTGGAAGATTACAACCAATGCATCCACTATCTCTGTAGCCACTTCTTTAAGACCCTGGAATGCAGGCCATCAGGTCCAGGCCTAGCACTTTTTCTCTAGTGATCGTGATTGTTTAAAGTTCCTCCCTCCCTTTTGCCCCTTGATTTTCTACTGTTATTGGGATGTTTTTAGTGTCCTCTACTGTGAAGACATATACAAAATATTTGTTCAATGCCTCTGCCATTTCCTTGTTTCCCATTATTATTTCCCCAGTCTCGTCCTCTAAGCGACCAATGTTTACTTTAGCTACTCTCTTTCCTTTTATATACTTGTAGCAGCTCTTACTGTCAGTTTTTATATTTCTTGCTAGTTTACTCTCATAATCTATTTTCTCCCTCTTTATTATTTGTTTTACATTTTTTTCCATTACATTTGATGTAGATTGTGAATAGCTGTCCACTCCAGAGACTTGAGCACAAAAGGCTAGGCTGAGGGAGTACTGCATTGTCAGAGGTGCCATCTTTCGGAAGAGACGTTCAACCGAGGCCCTGTCTGCTGTCTCGTGTGGATGTAAAAGATCCCATGGCACTATTTCAAAGAAGAGCAGGAGAGTTATCCCCGGTGTCCTGGCCAATCCATTACAAAATGTTGGCGGAGTACGGCTAGACTGCATCTGCCGATTCAACCGAGAAAAGACAAGACAAGACAAGGAATTAGCATTCTGATCTAACGTGGAGAAGTGAGCCCAGCCCTAATTAGACACAACACAGCTTCCTCTAGTATTAACTCAACACTTTAACTCATTTAAAAATTCACAATTTCTATTTGCATAGCAACAATCCTGGAATATGGGTGTTATGAAACCTTAATTTGGTGAAACTCATTCAGTTGGCGGAATCCAAGCAACAAGCATCAAACACAGCCCAACCCTTCCGAGTGAATCACACATTCTGCCGTTGTACAGTGCCTCTCACACAGAGCGCAGCAACAAAGGAAATCCCAACATTGATTATATTCCGAATCAATTAATTTTGGTGATTTTTTGTGCTTATTAAGGTCACAGATATCACTACTGGAACATGTTGTGGATCACGTGTCAGCATTGAGCAGGTTGGATACAACTCTTCTACACTGTCCCCATCAAACACTCCCAGGGCAGGTACAGCACGGGTTAGATACAGAGTAAAGCTCCCTCTACACTGTCCCATCAAACACTCCCAGGGCAGGTACAGCATGGGTTAGATACAGAGTAAAGCTCCCTCTACACTGTCCCATCAAACACTCCCAGGGCAGGTACAGCACGGGGTTAGATACAGAGTAAAGCTCCCTCTACACTGTCCCATCAAACACTCCCAGGGCAGGTACAGCACGGGTTAGATACAGAGTAAAGCTCCCTCTACACTGTCCCATCAAACACTCCCAGGGCAGGTACAGCACGGGTTAGATACAGAGTAAAGCTCCCTCTACACTGTCCCATCAAACACTCCCAGGGCAGGTACAGCACGGGTTAGATACAGAGTAAAGCACCCTCTACACTGTCCCATCAAACACTCCCAGGGCAGGTACAGCACGAGGTTAGATACAGAGTAAAGCTCCCTCTACACTGTCCCATCAAACACTCCCAGGGCAGGTACAGCACGGGTTAGATACAGAGTAAAGCTCCCTCGCCATTGTCCCATCAAACACTCCTAGGGCAGGTACAGCACGGGTTAGATACAGAGTAAAGCTCCCTCGACATTGTCCCATCAAACACTCCCAGGGCAGGTACAGCACGGGTTAGATACAGAGTAAAGCTCCCTCTACACTGTCCCATCAAACACTCCCAGGGCAGGTACAGCACGGGTTAGATACAGAGTAAAGCTCCCTCTACACTGTCCCATCAAACACTCCCAGGGCAGGTACAGCACGGGTTAGATACAGAGTAAAGCTCCCTCTACACTGTCCCATCAAACATTTCCAGGGCAGGTACAGCACGGGTTAGATACAGAGTAAAGCTCCCTCGACATTGTCCCATCAAACACTCCTAGGGCAGGTACAGCACGGGTTAGATACAGAGTAAAGCTCCCTCGACATTGTCCCATCAAACACTCCCAGGGCAGGTACAGCACGGGTTAGATACAGAGTAAAGCTCCCTCTACACTGTCCCATCAAACATTTCCAGGGCAGGTACAGCACGGGTTAGATACAGAGTAAAGCTCCCTCTACACTGCCCTATCAAACACTCCCAGGGCAGGTAGAGCACGGGTTAGATACAGAGTAAAGCTCCCTCTACACTGTCCCAGCAAACACTCCCAGGGCAGGTACAGCACGAGGTTAGATACACAGTAAAGCTCCCTCGACATTGTCCCATCAAACACTCCTAGGGCAGGTACAGCACGGGTTAGATACAGAGTAAAGCTCCCTAGAGTCATAGAGTCATAGAGTTCTACAGCACAGAAAGAGGCCCTTCGGCCCATCGTGTCTGCGCCGGCCATCAAGCCCTGTCTATTCTAATCCCATTTTCCAGCACTTGGTCCATAGCCTTGTATGTTATGGCATTTCAAGTGCTCATCTAAATGCTTCTTGAATGTTGTGAGGGTTCCTGCCTCTACCACCCTTTCAGGCAGTGAGTTCCAGATTCTAACCACCCTTTGGGTGAAAAAGTTGTTCCTCAAATCCCCTCTAAATCTCCTGCCCCCTATCTTGAAACTATGCCCCCTGGTTATTGACCCCACTACTAAGGGGAAAAGTTCTTTTCTATCTACCCTATCTATGCCCCTCATAATTTTGTACGCCTCAATCAGGTCCCCCCTCAGCCCTCTCTGCTCCAAGGAAAACAACCCCAGCCTGTCCAGTCTCTTCATAGCTGAAGCGCTCCAGCCCAGGTAACATCCTGGTGAATCTCCTCTGCACCCTCTCCAATGCAATCACATCCTTCCTATAGCATGGCGACCAGAACTGCATGCAGTATTCCAGCTGTGGCCTAACTAGCGTTTTGTACAGCTCCATCATAACCTCCCTGCTCTTATATTCTATGCCTCGGCTAATGAAGGCAAGTATCCCATATGCCTTTTTAACCACCTTATCTACCTGTCCTGCTGCCTTCAGGGATCTATGTACATGCACACCAAGGTCCCTCTGATCCTCTGTCCTTCCGAGGGTCCTACCATTCATTGTGTATTCCCTTGCCTTGTTAGTCCTCCCAAAATGAATCACCTCACACTTTTCAGGGTGAAATTCCATTTGCCACTGTTCTGCCCATCTGACCAACCCGTCTACATCATCCTGTAGCCTGAGGCTTCCCTTCTCGCTATTTACCACTCCACCAATTTTCGTGTCATCTGCGAACTTACTTATCATACCTCCTACATTCATATCTAAATCATTAATGTACACTACAAACAGCAAAGGACCCAGCACCGATCCCTGCGGTACACCACTGGACACAGGCTTCCCGTCACAAAAACAACCTTCGACCATCACCCTCTGCCTCCTGCCACTAAGCCAATTTTGGATCCAATGTGCCAAATTGCCCTGGATCCCATGGGCTCTTACCTTCTTGACCAGTCTCCCATGCGGGACTTTGTCAAAAGCCTTACTGAAGTCCATGTAGACTACATCAACTGCACTACCCTCATCCACACACCTAGTCACCCCCTCGAAAAATTCAATCAAATTGGTTAGACATGATCTCCCCCTGACAAAGCCATGCTGACTATCCTTAATTAATCCTTGCTTCTCCAAGTGGAGACTAATTCTGTCCCTCAGAATTTTTTCCAATAATTTCCCTACCACTGATGTTAGGCTCACTGGCCTGTAATTCCCTGGTTTATCCCTACTACGCTTCTTGAATAATGGTACTGCATTAGCTGTTCTCCAGTCCTCAGGCACCTCACCTGTGGCCAGAAAGGTTCTGAAAATTTGTGTCAGAGCCCCTGCAATCTCCTCCCTTGCTTCACACAGCAGCCTGGGATACATCTCATCTGGGCCCGGGGATTTATCTACTTTTAAGCCCACTAAAACCGCTAGTACCTCCTCCCTCTCAATATTAATTTGTTCAAGTATATCACGATCCCCCTGCCTGATTTCTATGCCTACATCGTCCTTCTCCATACTGAACACAGATGCAAAATATTAATTTAAAACCTCACCTACATCTTCCGGCTCTACAGACAGATTTCCACTTTGGTCCCTAATGGGCCCTACTCTTTCCCTGGTTATCCTCTTGCCCTTAATATACTTATAAAACACCTTAGGATTTTCCTTTATTTTGCCCGCCAGTGTTTTTCATGCCCCTTCTTCGCTCTCCTAATTTCTTTTTTAAGTAACCCCCTGCACTTCCTATACTCCTCTAGGGCTTCCACTGTTTTTAGTCCTTTGTATCTGCCAAAAGCCTCCCTTTTTTTCCTAATCCATTCTTGTATATCCCTTGACATCCAGGGTTCCCTGGGCTTGTTGGTCCCACCCTTGACCTTTACATGTTGGCGTTGTATTCTCTCTATTTCCTTTCTGAAAGACTCCCACTGCTCTGATGTGGATTTTCCTACAAGTAGCTTATCCCAATCCACTTTGGCCAGATCCTGCCTTATCATATTAAAATCAGCCTTCCCCCAATTTAGAACCTTTATTTCCGGTCCACCTTTGTCCTTTTCCATGACTACCTTGCTGTTCACCTGCTGCTGAAACCCTCATCCATGCCTTTGTTACCTCCAGACCCGACTATTCCAACGCTCTCCGGGCCGGCCTCCCACCTTCCAACCTCCATATACTTCAGCTCATCCAAAACTCCGCTGCCCGTGTCCTAACTTGCACCAAGTCCCGTTCACCCATCAGCCCCTGTGCTCGCTGACCTCCATGGTCCGGCAACGCCCTGATTTTAAAATTCTCATCCTTGTGTTCAAATCCCTCTGTGGCTTTGCCCCCTCCCTATCTCTGTAAACTCCTCCAGCCCCACAACCCTCCGAGATCTCTGCGCTCCTCCAATTCTGGCCTCTTGCGTATCCCCGATTTCCATCGCTCCACCATTGGCAGCTGTAAGCTCTAGAATTCCCTCCCTAAACCTCTCTGCCTCTCTTTCCTCCTTTCAGTCACCCATCCTAATGTCTCATACACAGCAACAGCGGCGCTGATTCTCACAGATACACAGGTAGCGGCTGAGTCACTGTTCGACGGGATCGGGACATTCATGGCCACGCCTACGGGATTCATCGGAAGCCTCGACACGTAGGACCGAGCTCATGAACCATTCAGTTCTTACATTGAGCGGATGTTCTTTAAGGTCAATAACATTATTGAGACTGAAGGTGCAGATGAGAGTGTTCAAGCTCAAAATAAAGTAATTCGTGAACAGAAGAAAGCAATTTTTCAAACAGAGATCGGGCCAGATATCTACAGAACATTGCCAGGGAAAGTGAAGGATGCGTATTGATGTGCCTCAATAATTCTGAGACTCGATGTTAGCGAAACAAAACAAGGCTTTTATTAACTTAGAAGGTAACACGCCGTGGAGAGAGGTATCTTCCATCTGGAGGTCTGCAGTACTGGATATGAGGCCAGACTGAGCTTGCTTACATAGGGGCCAGGTATGGGCGGAGCCCTACACACAATACATTACAATATACAATACAATGGTGAGGAGACGGAACTGAGGTAAGGGAACTGAAACCTGAAACCAACCACAGTCACAGGCAGTGATGAATGGAATATTTCATCACACGTCGTTTGAAGACACTGTCGAGAAACCCAAGGACCGTTAGAAACAGCGGAGAGCTGTAAGTTTGGTACCAGAAACCAAAACAAAGTGAAACCATCAGTGAGTCCATTGTAGCTCTTAAGAGCCTGTCTTTGAATTGTAACATTCGGCACATTGTTGGATCGTGCGTTGTGAGATAAGTTTGTGTGTGGACTGGTGGATGAGCACACACAGTCCAAGTTACTGAACACTCTGAACCTAATGTTTGACATAGAATGCAAAATTGCCCTATCTATGGAGATGGTGTCTAAGAATGCTAGGCAGCTCCATCCAACTCAAGTGGCTAGTGTAGCTGAGGTCTACAGTCACAAAGCCACTGCCAAACCTAAAGCTGTGAGACCGAGTCAAAAGCAAGTCGGTGAGAGCAGTTCAGTGAATTGTTATCGCTGCAATGGAAATCACTCACCACAGTCCTGCCAATACAGAAATGCAAAGTGTTTTCACTGCCAGAAGCAAGGTCATATTTCAACAGCTTGCAGAGCTAGATTGAAAGCAGGAAGTAAGAACCATTCTAGTGGCAATGCAAAGCAGCGACAACAAAAGGGAGTTCACAATATTGAAGTGAACACACCTGATGTTGAAGAACTCGGCTCTACAGTATCTATGCCACTAGCGGCAATGCTAGCAGTCGTGAGAAAGACATCCATACAAAACTTTTGATCAACGAGCAATATATTGATGTGTATCGACACGGCGGCGGACTGCTCTATCATGAGTAAGGACACATCAGTTTAATCAAATACCACTTACAAAGAGTGCCATAGAGTTAAAAACCTACTCTGGAGAAATCCTAGAGACATGTGGACGAATGGAATGTACAGTTCAGCACAATGGCCAGTCAGTAAAGCTGCCTATTGTAGCGAGCTACAACAACAGGCCAACTCTCATGGGCAAAGACTGATTGAGAAAGTTAAAACTAGACTGGAAAAACATCTTCAGTGTAGATGCTTCAAAAAGCGACTTGACATAATACTGAACAAGTACGGAAGCATGTTCACAGACAGTTATGAGGGCATCACTGGGTATGACGCGCATATCCGCACCAAGTCCAACACGAAGCCTGTCTATTGTAAGGCAAGGCCGGTCCCCTATGCGTTGAAAAGTCAGGTGGAGGAAGAGCTAGTGAAGCTGAGAGAGAACGGAGTGCTCGTAAAAACTGACAAAAGTGAATGGGCTAGCCCGATTGTGGTCGTGCCCAAAGCAGACAAACTGTCCGCTTGTGCGGTGACTACAAAGTTACTATCAGCCAAGCAGTTGACGATGAGCAGTACCCGTTACCTACATCGCAAGATTTGTATGCAGCACTCTCTGGGTCAAAGGTTTTCTCTAAGCTTGACCTGTCGCACGCTTACGTTCAGCTGAATGTTGACAAAGAGAGTGAACAGTATCTCACCATCAACACACACAAGGGACTGTACTCATACACCGAGCTGCTGTACGGTGTAAAGTCCTCCCCCAAAATTGTCCAGGCTACGATGGATAAGATTTTGCAAGGAGTTCCAAATTGCTCATGCAATCAAGACGATGTGCTAATCGCAACAAGCAGCAAGGAAGAAAATATAGAAGTGTTAGATTTAGTGCTTCAAAGGTTGAATGCCCACAATGTCAAATTGAAAAGGAGCAAAATGTGCTTTTGTGCAGCCCGAGGTTGTGCACCTTGGTCTGAAAGTTGATGCAAATGGCTTGCAACCAGTTAAGGAAAAGGTTGATGCTGTCATCACTGCTCCAAAGCCACAGAACGTGAGTTAAGATCTTTCCTTGGAATGGTCCAGTACTGCGCACGTTTCTTACCTGAGTTAGCGACCATGTTAACTCCATTGCACGAGCTCCTCAAGAAGGATGTCCAGTGGAAGTGGACGAAAGAGCAACAGGAAGCTTACGTAAGAGAAGTCTCTCTAGCGATGCTCTACTTGTGCACTATGGCACAGAGCGTGAGCTTAAGTTAGCGTGTGATGCTTCCAGCTATGGTGTGGGAGCTGTCACAAGCCACATAATGGATGGCAGCCAAGAGAAACCAATCACGTTCGCATCGCGAACCCTCACAAAGAGTGAAAGAAACTACACGCAAATTGAAAAAGAAGCACTCGCTTCAACAGTTCCTGATCGGCAGAAGTTTACCCTGATAACCGATCACAAATCGCTCCCAGCAATATTGGGGCCCAAATCTGCCATCCCTGCGATGGCTGCTTCAAGAATGCAACGTTGGGCAGTGTTGTTGTCTCAATATGACTACACGATTGAATATCGCACTTCAAAGCAAAACGTAATTGCAGATGCCTTGTCCAGGTTGCCACATGAAGACTCATGTGTTGGGAGTGAAGGTGAGATTTTCACGCTAGGTGCAGTTAACAAAGACTTTCCTGTGAATGCAACTGAGATTGCAAATGAGACTCAAAAAGACTCAATATTAAAAAGAGTGTCTGAAAACACTTTGAATGGATGGACTAATCAGTGTCTGGACACAGAGTTGAACCATTCCATAACCGTCATACTGAATTGTCTTGTGAGCAAGGTTGTATCAAGTGGGGAAACAGAGTGGTGGTACCTACTTCTTTGAGAGATAGAATTCTGGCCGAACTTCATACTGAAGATCCAGGGATCATCAGTATGAAATCAATTGCAAGAAGCTTTGTTTACTGGCCTGGATTGGACAGTGATCTTGTATCACTTGTCAGCAAATGCAGCGTTTGCCAAAATTGCAGAAACAAACCACCCAAAACTCCACGACAACCCTGGTCATGGCCAAGTAGACCTTTTCAGAGAGTACATGTAGACTTCTGTGAGAAAGCAAATGATTATTTCCTGGTACTTGTAGATAGTCACTCAAAGTGGATTGAAGTGAAACACATGGGTTCAAACACTACAACTGAACGTACCATCGATGAGTTGCGGTCTATCTTCGCAGGCCATGGCTTACCTGAAGAGCTTGTTTCTGACAATGGCCCTCAGTTCAGTTCTGTTCTGCTCTATTCCAAGAGTTCATGAAATGGAACGGTATCAAACACACTCTCGTTCCACCAGATCATCCAGCTTCAAACGGAGCAGCCGAAAGGTCAGTCAGAATAGTGAAAGAAGCTCTCAAAAAGCAAGTGTTGCCGGGGTGTTCGGGACTCAGCATGAAGCAACGTTTGGCAAATTTCTTGCTGAAGTACCGAACTACTCCGCACACTACAACTGGATAAACCCCAGCAGAACTCTCGATGAAGAGGAGATTGAGAACACCATTGAGTCTTGTTCAACCAAACTTGGCCTCAAGAGTTGAACAGAAACAGTTGAGTCAGAAACGTTATTATGACAACAATCAGAAAGAACGCAGTTTCAAACAAAACACAGAAACAGAGAACAATAGGGGCAGGGGTCGGCCATTCGGCCCTTCGAGCCTGCCCCGCCATTCAATGTGATCATGGCTGATCCTCTATCTCAATACCATATTCCCGCTCTCTCCCCATACCCCTTGATGCCTTTTGTCTAGAAATCTATCTATCTCCTTCTTAAATATATTCAGTGACTTGGCCTCCACAGCCTTCTGTGGTAGAGAATTCCACAGGTTCACCACCCTCTGAGTGAAGAAATTTCCCCTCATCTCAGTCCTAAATGTCCTACCCCGTATCCTGAGACTGTGCCCCCTCGTTCTAGACCCCCCCCAGCCCGGGGAAACATCCTCCCTGCATCCAGTCTGTCTAGCCCTGTCAGAATTTTATACGTTTCAATGAGATCCCCTCTCATTCTTCTAAACTCTAGTGAATACAGAAATAACAACAAAAAATGCTGGAAATACTCAGCAGGCCAGGCAGCATCCGTGGAGAGAGAAACAGAGTTAGCGTTTCAGGTGTGGGCCCCTTCTTCAGAACTGGAAAAAGTTGGAGATGTAACAGATATTAAGCAGGCGCAGAGGCAGTGGGGGGGAAGGGAGGACCTGAAGGAGCTTACTGCGCTAGGGTAGGAGCCAGGAGAGACAAAATGTTGCAAATGGGGATGGCAGAATCATACAGCCTGAGGGGTTATGGTCTGAAATGGTTGAACTCAATGTTGAGTCCAGAAGGCTGTAAAGTGCCTAATTGAAAGATGAGGTGCTGTTCCTCGAGCTTACGCTGAGCTTCATTGGAACAGTGTAAGAGGCCGAGGACGGAGAGATCAGAGTGGGAGTGAAGCGGAGAATTAAATTGACAGGTGACCGGAAGCTCGGGGTCACCCTTACGGACTGAACGGAGAAGTTCCGCAAAACTGTCAACCAATCTGCGTTTGGTCTCCCCAATGTAGAGGAGACCGCATCGTGAGCAGCGAATACAGTATACTAGATCGCAAGAAGTACAAGTAAATCACTGTTTCACCTGGAAGGGGTGTTTGGGGCTCTGGACAGTGGGAAGGGGGGAGGTATAGGGGCGGGTGTTACATCTCCTGCGCTTGCACAGGAAGGTGCCAGGCGAAGGGGAAGGGCTGTTGGGGGTGATTGAGGAGTGGACCAGGATGTCGCGGAGAGAGTGGTCCCTTCGGAATGCTGGAAGGGGAGGGGAGGGGAAGATGTGTTTGGCGGTGGGATCACGTTGGAGGTGGCGGAAATGGTGGAGGATGATCCGTTGAATGTGGAGACTGGTGGGGTGAAAGGTGAGGACAAGGGGAACCCTATCGTGGTTCCAGGAGGGAGGGACGGGGGTGAGGGCAGAAGTGCGGGAAATGGAACGGACACGGTCGAGGACCGTGTCAACCACGGTAGAGGGGAATTCTCGGTTGAGGAAAAAGGAAGAGATATCGGAAGCACTGGTGTGGAAGGTGGCATCGTCAGAGCAGATGCGGCGGAGTCAGAGAAACTGGGAGAATGGAATAGAGTCCTTACAGGAGGCGGGGTGGGAGGAAGTGTAGTCCAGGTAGCTGTGGGAGTCAGTGGGCTTGTAGTGAATGTTAGTCAATAACCTATCCCCAGAGATGGAGACGGAGAAGTCAAGGAAGGGAAGAGAAGAGTCGGAGATGGACCATGTGAAGGTGAGGGAAGGGTGGAAATTGGAAGTAAAGTGAATGAAATTTTCTAGTTCAGGGGGAGAGCAGGAAACGGCACCGATACAGTCATCAATGTACCAGAAAAAGAGGTGAGGGAGGGGACCCGAGAAGGACTGGAACAAAGAGTGTTCCACATATCCCACGAACAGGCAGGCATAGCTAGGGCCCATGCGGGTTCCCATAGCAACACCTTTAATTTGGAGGAAGTGAGTGGAATCAAAGGAGAAGTTGTTCAATGTGAGAATAAGTTCAGGCAGGCGGAGGAGGGTGGAGGTGGATGAGGACTGGTCGGGCCTCTGTTCAAGGGAGAAGTGGAGCGCCCTCAGGCCATCCTGGTGGGGGATGGAAGTATAGAGGGATTGGACATCCATGGTGAAAAGGAGGCGGTTGGGGCCAGGAAACTGGAAACTGTTAAAGTGGCGGAGGGCGTCAAAAGAGTCGCGAATGTAGGTGGGAAGAGACTGGACAAGGGGAGAAAAAATAGAGTTGAGATAGGAAGAGATAAGGCTCGAGGGGCCGATTGGCCTACTCCTGCTCCTATTTCTTATGTAACAAGCTGAAACGATGGGTCTACCAGGGCAGCCCTGTTTGTGGATCTTGGGAAGGAGGTAGAAGCGGGCTGTGCGGGGTTGGGGAACTATGAGGTTGGCAGCCGTGGGGGGGAGATCTCCAGAGGAGATGAGGTCAGTGACAGTCTTGGAAACGGTGGTTTGATGTTCGGTAGTGGGGTCATGGTCCAGGTGGAGGTAGGAGGAGGTGTCGGAGAGCTGGCGTTCAGCTTCCGCTAGGTAGAGGTCGGTTCGCCAAACAACAGCACCATCCTTGTCAGCAGGTTTAATGACAATGTTGGGGTTGGATCTGAGAGAATGGAGTGCTGCAAGTTCAGAGGGAGGTAGGTTGGAGTGAGTGAGGGGAGCAGAGAAATGGAGACGGCCGATGTCATGGCGGCAGTTAGCGATGAAAAGATCTAGAGAGGGTAAGAGGCCAGGGGGAGGGGTCCAGGTGGAACGGGAATTCTGAAAGCGGGAGAAAGGGTCAGTCGTGCGGGGGGAAGACTCCTGGCCAGAGAAGTGGGCACGGAGACGAAGGCGGCGGAAAAAGAGCTCAGCATCGTGCCGAGCTCGAAATTCATTGAGGTGGGGGCGTAAGGGGATGAAGCTCAGGCCTTTGCTGAGGACTGATCATTCGGGGTCAGAGAGGGGACGGTCAGAGGGGATAGTGAAAACACGGCAGGGAGTTAGATTAGAAAAAGGGATGGGGTCAGATGAAAGTGAAGGGGAAGAAGGTTCCGGAGGGGCGTTGGTGTCCAAGAGTTGATGAAGCTTGCGATCCTTGACACCTGAAAGGAAGAAAAAAAGTTTTTTGTTGAAGCGCCGGATGAGTCGAAGGATGAAATGGAACTGTGGACCCAGGCAGCTTTGAGATAGAGTGAGTCGGTGCTGCTGAAGAGAGAGGTCGAGAGTGTTCATGTGGCGCCGTATGGCGTTGAGCGTGGATCTCACGATGCGGCGAGAGCAGTAGTTCGAGGAACGCTGAATATCTTGGAGATATTTGTAAACCTGGGTGGATCCAAAACACGAAGGGTGGAATTTTAACAAGCCCAATCTATGTAAAATCACTTGGAGAGAGCGGGCTGGAGCCGGGACCGGGACCCGCCACCCACCTATCCTGTCACAACCCCGCCTCCGCTGGCCAAATCACGGCCATTGTGTCTCCTTCAATTGTTCTACCCAAGTATATTAGTGGGGTTTTTTTCTTTGGAACAGAGGAGGCTGAGGGGAGATTTAATTGAGGTGTATAAAATTATGAGGGGCCTAGATAGAGTGGCTAGGTAGGACCTATTTCCCCTGGTAGAGAGGTCAATAACCAGGGGGCACAGATTTAAAGTAATTGGTGGAAGGATTAGAGGGGAGTTGAGGAGAACTTTTTTCACCCAGAGGGTGGTGGGGGTCTGGAACTCACTGCCTGAAAGGGTGGGAGAGGCAGAAACCCTCATCACATTTAAAAAGTACTCGGATATGCACTTGAAGTGCCGGAACCTACAGGGCTACGGACCAAGAGCTGGAAAGTGGGATTAGGCTGGGATAGCTCCTTGTCGGCCGGCACGGACACGATGGGCCGAATGGCCTCCTTCTGTTCTGTACATTTCTATGACTCTATGAGCTGAGGCAGGGGCGGAGATGATCGATGTTATGGAGGTGGAAGTAGGCGGACTTGGTGATGGAGAGTAATGGGGTCGGAAGCTCAGCTCAGGGTCGAATAGGACACCGAGATTGCGGAGAGTCTGGTTCAGCCTCAGATAATGACCAGGCGGAGGGATGAAGTCAGTGGTTAAGGAACAGAGTCTGTGGCGGGGTCCGAAGACAATGACTTTGGTCTTCCCAATATTTAATTGTGTGTGAACATGAAGGAGACATTCGGAACATGAGGGAGAGACTCGGAACACGAGGGCCCGTCAATCAGAGTGCTCAACCCCGCCCTGTGCAGCTCATTGGTTCAGCTGCTTCAACCTCCCCCAATCAGAACCCTGCAGCTGTAGGGCCCGCCCTCAGGGAGATCCCATTGGTTGTTTTGGGAGGAGGGCGGGTTTTGCCTTCACTCCACCTCCATTAGCCTCACCCTTTGGCTCCAATGGCTGTTGGATGAATCATTAACCCAAAAGGCCAGAGGTTCGAGATAAAGTCGCCCAACCCTGTGGTTATCGACAAAAGGCTGCGGGCGCTGGGTGTCAGTTGGAGTTTTCAATACTGAGATGATAGATTTTTACTGGGTCAGGGTTCAAGGGATCGAGTGCAAAGGCGGGTAAATGGAGTTGGGGAAGAGATCAGCCAGGATCTAATTAAATGTGAATCAGGCTTGAGGGGCTGAATGGCCTCCTCCTGTTCCTCTGGTCTTTTCCCCCTCCCCCAGGTCGATTCCTTACTTGAAGAAACATCAAGATCCTTTCCAACTTCCCCGGAAAGTAAATCACTTGTAGAATGCAGAATAAAACTTTGAACGCGAGGCTGTCCAAAACAAGGAAGTAGTATTCTGATCGAACTTGGATGAGCCCAGCCCTAAGCACAGCTTCCTCGAGTATTAACTCAACACTTTAATACAATTCCTATTTCCATAGCAACAATCTCTAATATGGGTGTTATAAAACCTTGATTTGGTGAAACTCATTCAGTTGGCGGAATCCAAGCAACAAGCATCAAACACAGCCCAACCCTTCCGAATGAATCATACATTCTGCCGTTGTACAATGCCTCCCACACAGACAGCAGCAGCAACAAAGGAAATCTCAACATTTATTATATTCCTAATGAATTAATTTTGGTGATTTTTTGTGCTAATTAAGGTCAAAGATATCACTACTGGAACATGTTGCGGATCCAGTGTCAGCATTGAGCAGGTGGGATACAACTCTTCCACACTGTCCCCATCAAACACTCCGAGGGCAGGTACAGCACGGGTTAGATACAGAGTAAAGCTCCCTCTACACGGTCCCATCAAACACTCCCAGGGCAGATACAGCACGGGGTTAGATACTGAGTAAAGCTCCCTCCACACTGTCCCATCAAACACTCCCAGGGCAGCTACAGCACGGGTTAGATACAGAGTAAAGCTCCCTCTACACTGTCCCCATCAAACACTCCCTGGGCAGATACAGCACGGGGTTAGATACTGAGTAAAGCTCCCTCTACACTGTCCCATCAAACACTCCCAGGGCAGGTACAGCACGGGGTTAGATACTGAGTAAAGCTCCCTCCACACTGTCCCATCAAACACTCCCAGGGCAGGTACAGCACAGGGTTAGATACAGAGTAAAGCTCCCTCTACACTGTCCCATCAAACACTCCCAGGGCAGATACAGCACGGGGTTAGATACAGAGTAAAGCTCCCTCTACACTGTCCCATCACACACTCCCAGGGCAAGTACAGCACGGGTTAGATACAGAGTAAAGCTCCCTCTACACTGTCCCATCAAACACTCCTAGGGCAGATACAGCACGGGTTAGATACAGAGTAAAGCTCCCTCTACACTGTCCCATCAAACACTCCCAGGGCAGGTACAGCACGGGTTAGATACAGAGTAAAGCTCCCTCTACACTGTCCCATCAAATACTCCCAGGGCAGGTACAGCACGGGTTAGATACAGAGTAAAGCTCCCTCTACACTGTCCCATCAAACACTCCCAGGGCAGGAACAGCACGGGTTAGATACAGATTAAAGCTCCCTCGACACTGTCCCATCAAACACTCCCAGGGCAGGTACAGCACGGGTTAGATACAGAGTAAAGCTCCCTCTACACTGTCCCCATCAAACACTCCCAGGGCAGATACAGCACGGGGTTAGATACTGAGTAAAGCTCCCTCTACACTGTCCCATCAAACACTCCCAGGGCAGGTACAGCACGGGGTTAGATACTGAGTAAAGCTCCCTCTACACTGTCCCATCAAACACTCCCAGGGCAGGTACAGCACAGGGTTAGATACAGAGTAAAGCTCCCTCTACACTGTCCCATCAAACACTCCCAGGGCGGATACAGCACGGGGTTAGATACAGAGTAAAGCTCCCTCTACACTGTCCCATCACACACTCCCAGGGCAAGTACAGCACGGGTTAGATACAGAGTAAAGCTCCCTCTACACTGTCCCATCAAACACTCCTAGGGCAGGTACAGCACGGGTTAGATACAGAGTAAAGCTCCCTCTACACTGTCCCATCAAATACTCCCAGGGCAGGTACAGCACGGGTTAGATACAGAGTAAAGCTCCCTCTACACTGTCCCATCAAACACTCCCAGGGCAGGAACAGCACGGGTTAGATACAGATTAAAGCTCCCTCTACACTGTCTCATCAAACACTCCCAGGGCAGGTACAGCACGGGGTTAGATACAGAGTAAAGCTCCCTCTACACTGTCCCATCAAACACTCCCAGGGCAGGTACAGCACGGGTTAGATACAGAGTAAAGCTCCCTCTACACTGTCCCATCAAATACTCCCAGGGCAGGTACAGCACGGGTTAGATACAGAGTAAAGCTCCCTCTACACTGTCCCATCAAACACTCCCAGGGCAGGAACAGCACGGGTTAGATACAGATTAAAGCTCCCTCTACACTGTCCCATCAAACACTCCCAGGGCAGGTACAGCACGGGTTAGATACAGAGTAAAGCTCCCTCTACACTGTCCCCATCAAACACTCCCAAGGCAGATACAGCACGGGGTTAGATACTGAGTAAAGCTCCCTCTACACTGTCCCATCAAACACTCCCAGGGCAGGTACAGCACGGGGTTAGATACTGAGTAAAGCTCCCTCTACACTGTCCCATCAAACACTCCCAGGGCAGGTACAGCACAGGGTTAGATACAGAGTAAAGCTCCCTCTACACTGTCCCATCACACACTCCCAGGGCAAGTACAGCACGGGTTAGATACAGAGTAAAGCTCCCTCTACACTGTCCCATCAAACACTCCTAGGGCAGATACAGCACGGGTTAGATACAGAGTAAAGCTCCCTCTACACTGTCCCATCACACACTCCCAGGGCAAGTACAGCACGGGTTAGATACAGAGTAAAGCTCCCTCTACACTGTCCCATCAAACACTCCTAGGACAGATACAGCACGGGTTAGATACAGAGTAAAGCTCCCTCTACACTGTCCCATCAAGCACTCCTAGGGCAGATACAGCACGGGTTAGATACAGAGTAAAGCTCCCTCTACACTGTCCCATCAAACACTCCCAGGGCAGGTACAGCACGGGTTAGATACAGAGTAAAGCTCCCTCTACACTGTCCCATCAAATACTCCCAGGGCAGGTACAGCACGGGTTAGATACAGAGTAAAGCTCCCTCTACACTGTCCCCATCAAACACTCCCAGGGCAGTTACAGCACAGGGTTAGATACAGAGTAAAGCTCTCTCTACACTGTCCCATCAAACACTCCCAGGGCAGGTACAGCACGGGTTAGATACAGAGTAAAGCTCCCTCTACACTGTCCCATCAAACACTCCCAGGGCAGGTACAGCACGGGTTAGATACAGAGTAAAGCTCCCTCTACACTGTCCCATCAAACACTCCCAGGGCAGGAACAGCACGGGTTAGATACAGATTAAAGCTCCCTCTACACTGTCCCATCAAACACTCCCAGGGCAGGTACAGCACGGGTTAGATACAGAGTAAAGCTCCCTCTACACTGTCCCATCAAACACTCCCAGGGCAGGTACAGCACGGGGTTAGATACAGAGTAAAGCTCCCTCTACACTGTCCCATCAAACACTCCCAGGGCAGGTACAGCACGGGTTAGATACAGAGTAAAGCTCCCTCTACACTGTCCCATCAAACACTCCCAGGGCAGGTACAGCACGGGGTTAGATACAGAGTAAAGCTCCACCTACACTGTCCCATCAAACACTCCCAGGGCAGGTACAGCACGGGTTAGATACAGAGTAAAGCTCCCTCTACACTGTCCCATCAAACACTCCCAGGGCAGGAACAGCACGGGTTAGATACAGATTCAAGCTCCCTCTACACTGTCCCATCAAACACTCCCAGGGCAGGTACAGCACGGGTTAGATACAGAGTAAAGCTCCCTCTACACTGTCCCATCAAACACTCCCAGGGCAGGTACAGCACGGGGTTAGATACAGAGTAAAGCTCCCTCTACACTGTCCCATCAAACACTCCCAGGGCAGGTACAGCACGGGTTAGATACAGAGTAAAGCTCCCTCTACACTGTCCCATCAAACACTCCCAGGGCAGGTACAGCACGGGGTTAGATACAGAGTAAAGCTCCCTCTACACTGTCCCATCAAACACTCCCAGGGCAGGTACAGCACGGGTTAGATACAGAGTAAAGCTCCACCTACACTGTCCCATCAAACACTCCCAGGGCAGGTACAGCACGGGTTAGATACAGAGTAAAGCTCCCTCTACAGTGTCCCATCAAACACTCCCAGGGCAGGTACAGCACGGGGTTAGATACAGAGTAAAGCTCCCTCGACACTGTCCCATCAAACACTCCCAGGACAGGTAAAGCACAGATTAGATACAGAGTAAATGTTCCTCTACACTGTCCCCTGAAACACTCCCAGGGCAGGTACAGCACGGGGTTAGATACAGAGTAAAGCTCCCTCTACACTGCCCCATCAAACACTCCCAGGGCAGGTACAGCACGGGTTAGATACAGAGTAAAGCTCCCTCTACACTGTCCCATCAAACACTCCCAGGGCAGGTACAGCACGGGTTAGATACAGAGTAAATCTCCCTCTACACTGTCCCATCAAACACTCCCGGGAAAGGTACAGCACGGGTTAGATACAGAGTAAAGCTCCCTCTACACTGTCCCATCAAACACTCCCAGGGCAGGTACAGCACGGGTTAGATACAGAGTAAAGCTCCCTCTACACTGTCCCATCAAACACTCCCAGGGCAGGTACAGCACGGGTTAGATACAGAGTAAAGCTCCCTCTACACTGTCCCATCAAACACTCCCAGGGCAGGTACAGCACGGGTTAGATACAGAGTAAAGCTCCCTCTACACTGTCCCATCAAACACTCCCGGGAAAGGTACAGCACGGGTTAGATACAGAGTAAAGCTCCCTCTACACTGTCCCATCAAACACTCCCAGGGCAGGTACAGCACGGGTAAGATACAGAGTAAACCTCCCTCTGCACTGTCCCATCAAACACTCCCGGGAAAGGTACAGCACGGGTTAGATACAGAGTAAAGCTCCCTCTACACTGTCCCATCAAACACTCCCAGGGCAGGTACAGCACGGGTAAGATACAGAGTAAACCTCCCTCTGCACTGTCCCATCAAACACTCCCGGGAAAGGTACAGCACGGGTTAGATACAGAGTAAAGCTCCCTCTACACTGTCCCATCAAACACTCCCGGGAAAGGTACAGCACGGGTTAGATACAGAGTAAAGCTCCCTCTACACTGTCCCATCAAACACTCCCAGGGCAGGTACAGCACGGGTTAGATACAGAGTAAAGCTCCCTCTACACTGTCCCATCAAACACTCCCAGGGCAGGTACAGCACGGGTTAGATACAGAGTAAAGCTCCCTCTACACTGTCCCATCAAACACTCCCGGGAAAGGTACAGCACGGGTTAGATACAGAGTAAAGCTCCCTCTACACTGTCCCATCAAACACTCCCAGGGCAGGTACAGCACGGGTAAGATACAGAGTAAACCTCCCTCTGCACTGTCCCATCAAACACTCCCGGGAAAGGTACAGCACGGGTTAGATACAGAGTAAAGCTCCCTCTACACTGTCCCATCAAACACTCCCAGGGCAGGTACAGCACGGGTTAGATACAGAGTAAAGCTCCCTCTACACTGTCCCATCAAACACTCCCAGGGCAGGTACAGCACGGGTTAGATACAGAGTAAAGCTCCCTCTACACTGTCCCATCAAACACTCCCAGGGCAGGTACAGCACGGGTTAGATACAGGGTAAAGCTCCCTCTACGCTGTCCCATCAAACACTCCCAGGGCAGGTACAGCATGGGTTAGATACAGAGTAAAGCTCCCTCTACACTGTCCCATCAAACACTCCCAGGGCAGGTACAGCACGGGTTAGATACAGAGTAAAGCTCCCTCTACACTGTCCCATCAAACACTCCCAGGGCAGGTACAGCACGGGTTAGATACAGAGTAAAGCTCCCTCTACACTGTCCCATCAAACACTCCCAGGGCAGGTACAGCACGGGTTAGAGGCAGAATAAAGCTCCCTCCACACTGTCCCATCAAACACTCCCAGGGCAGGTACAGCACGGGTTAGATACAGAGTAAAGCTCCCTCTACACTGTCCCATCAAACACTCCCGGGAAAGGTACAGCACGGGTTAGATACAGAGTAAAGCTCCCTCTACACTGTCCCCATTCTGATTCTGAACACGAGGGAGTTGTGGGTTAGTTATGGGGATTATTTGGGCAGGATTGGGAAGGTTGTTTTTGCTCCTGGGTGTGGCGGGAGTTTGTTCCATGTTCACACAGATGGTCTGAATGAAAGAAATTCCTTCAATGGAACTGGAACAGGCGCCAATCAAAGGTCAGTGATTAAATAGTTGGCGGTTTGTGTTTATCCGTGTTTTGTAACAGTTTATTCAGGAGGTGGTTCCAGGCACTAGTGAACTGCAATAACCCCGTTCCTGTCAGCACGGATCAGATTGCAAGGCCCAAGTCTCCTTTACCACCCAAACACTGTTCACAGCTTGAGCTGACCTCTGACCCACTGGACGGGGCAGGGGATTTATCTTAAATACCCGTCTTGACACAAGGCCCAGAGAAACAGCGGCAGGGAGTGTCGCGGAGCAATGGGTGACAGCTGTTTAATCAAAAGTAAAACTCCGCGGCTGCCGTCTTGGAGCTGGAGCTGCTAGTGGGAGTGTGGGGGGCTCCAATCCTTGCCCCCGCGGGTCTTTGTATGGGGCGGGTCTGATGGCAGGGGGGAGGTTGGGGGGCCGGAGGATGGGAAAACACTCCTGCTATAAATGCACTTACCTTCTCCCCAAAGCCTTCAGCTGCCTGCCAGAGGCCTGGGAAATGGGCCGGCCAGGGTTAAATCTGTCAAAAAGGTTAAATCCGAGGCTATTAGCCTCATTATAATATTTAAATGACCAACCCACCCCTTGTCCCACCTCCGTTAAACCTGGAGTGGGCGGATTTTTCATCGTTTCTGGGATGTGGGCGTCGCTGGCGAGGCCGGCATTTATTGCCCATCCCTAGTTGCCCTGGAGAAGGTGGTGGTGAGCCGCCTTCTTGAACCGCTGCAGTCCGTGTGGTGAAGGTGCTCCCACAGTGCTGTTAGGGAGGGAGTTCCAGGATTTTGACCCAGCGACGATGAAGGATCGGCGATATATTTCTAAGTCAGGATGGTGTGTGACTTGGAGGGGAACCTGGAGGTGGTGGTGTTCCCATGTGCCTGCTGTGTCAGCCGTGGCTCAGTGGGCAGCACTCTCTCTCGCCTCTGAGTCAGAGGTTGTGGGTTCAAGTCCCACTCCAGAGACTGGAGCACATAATGCTGGGCTGACACTCCAGTGCAGTACTGAGGGAGTGCTGCACTGTCGGAGGTGCCGTCTTTCATATGAGATGTTAAACCCGGGCCCCGTCAGCTCTCTCAGGTGGACGTAAAAGATCCCACGGCCACTATTTCGAAGAAGAGCTGGGGAGTTATCCCTGGTGACCTGCGGCCAATATTTATCCTTCAACCAACATAACAAAAACTGATTATCTGGTCATCATCACATTGCTGTTGGTGGGAGCTTGCTGTGCGCAAAATGCCGTGTTTCCCACAATACAACAGTGACTCCACTTCAAAAATTACTTCATTGGCTGTAAAGTGCTTTGAGATATCCGGTAGTCGTGAAATGCGCTATATAAATGCAAATCTTTCTTTCTTTCTTTTGCTGCCCTTGTCCTTCTAGGTGGAAGAGGTGGCGGGTTTGGGAGGTGCTGCCGAAGAAGCCTTGGCGAGTTGCTGCAGTGCATCTTGTAGATGGTCCACACTGCAGCCACGGTGCGCCGGTGGTGGAGGGAGTGAATGTTTAAGGTGGTGGATGGGGTGGTAGATGAGCTGCTTTGTCCTGGATGGTGTCGAGCTTCTTGAGTGTTGTTGGAGCTGCACTCATCCAGGCAAGTGGAGAGTATTCCATCACACTCCTGACTTGTGCCTTGTAGATGGTGAAAAGGCTTTGGGGAGTCAGGAGGTGAGACACTCGCCGCAGAATACCCAGCCTCTGACCTGCTCTTGTTGCCACAGTATTTATGTGGCTGGTCCAGTTAAGTTTCTGGTCAATGGTGACCCCCAGGATGTTGATGGTGGAGGATTCAGCGATGGTGATACCATTGAATGTCAAGGGGAGGTGGTTAGACTCTTGCTTGTTGGAGATGGCCATTGCCTGGCACTTCTGTGGCGCGAATATTACCTGCCACTTGGATTGGGGTCAGGTTTTAGATTTTTAAAGTTTTAACATCTCAGCCGACTATAACCCACCCATTTTTGGGGGTTAAAATTCACCCCAATCTTTCAGGTCAATGACCTTCTGTCAGAACTGATGACTGTCTAATAATGTCTTTGATTGGTTACTGTTCACACTGGCACTGATGGAAATAATTACATAAAATTATGGTGATGAAAGCTGATAAATCCCCTGGACCTGATGGCCTACATCCTCGGGTTTTGAAAGAGGCGGCAACAGGGATAGTGGATGCATTGGTTGTCCTTTTCCAAAATTCCATAGATTCTAGAATGGTTCCCGTGGATTGGAAAGTAGCAAATGTAATCCCACTATTTAAGAAGGAGGGAGAGAGAAAACAGGGAACTACAGACCAATTAGCCTGACATCAGTAGAATCTATTATTAAGGACATGGTAACAGGGCACTTAGAAAATAACAATAGGATTGGGCAGTCAACACGGATTTATGAAAGGGAAATCGTGTTTGACGAATCTGTTAGAGTATTTTGAGGTTGTACCTAGCTGAATAGACTAGCATCGTCAACACCTTCACTGAAGCGTACGAGAGCATGGGCCTTACACTAAACATCCGTAAGACAAAGGTCCTCTACCAACCTGCCCCCGCCACACAGTACTGCCCCCCCGATTATCAAAATCCACGACAAGGCCTTGAACAACGTGGACCACTTTCCATACCTCGGGAGCCTACTGTCAACAAGGGCAGACATCGATGACGAAGTCCAACACCGCCTTCAGTGTGCCAGTGCAGCCTTCAGTCGCCTGAGGAAGAGAGTGTTTGAAGACCAGGACCTCAAACCCGGCACTAAGCTCATGGTCTACAGAGCAGCAGTGATACCTGCCCTGCTGTATGCTTCAGAGACATGGACCATGTACAGCAGGCACCTCAAAGCACTGGAGAGGTACCACCAACGCTGCCTCCGCAAGATCCTGCAAATCCATTGGCAGGATAGGCGCACCAACGTCGGTGTTCTTACTCAGGCCAACACCCCCAGCATCGAAGCTTTGACCACGCTCAATCAGCTCCGATGGACGGTTCACATTGTCCACATGCCCGATACGAGACTCCCAAAACAAGCGCTCTACTCGGAGCTCCGGCACTGCAAGACAGCCCCAGGTGGGCAGAGGAAACGCTTCAAGGACACCCTCAAAGCCTCCTTGAAAAAGTGTAACATCCCCACCGACACCTGGGAATCCCTGGCCCAAGACCGCACAAAGTGGAGGAGAAGCATCCGGGAAGGCGCCGAACACCTGGAGTCTCTTCGCCGGGAGCAAGCGGAAGCCAAGCGCAAACAGCGGAAGGAGCGCACGTCAACCCAAGCACCCCACCCACCCGCCCCTTCAACCACCGTCTGCCCCACCTGTGACAGAGACTGTAGGTCCTGCATTGGACTCATCAGTCACCTGCGAGCTCATTTTTAATGTGGAAGCAAGTCATCCTCGGTTCCGAGGGACTGCCTAAGAAAGAAAGAAGAGATAAAGGGGAACCAGTGGATGTGGTGTATTTGGATTTTCAGAAGGCATTCGATAAGGTGCCACACAAAAGGTTATTAAACAAAATTAGGGCTCATGGGATTGTGGGTAATATACTAGCATGGATTGAGGATTGGTTAATGGACAGAAAACAGAGAGTAGGAATAAACAGGTTATTTTCGGGTTGGCAGGCTGTAACTAGTGGGGTACCGCAAGGATCAGTGCTTGGGCCTCAGCTATTCACAATCTACAGCAATGATTTGGATGAGGGGACCAAATGTAATATATCCAAGTTTGTTGATGATACAAAGCCGGGTGGGAATGTAAGTTGTGAGGAGGATGCAAAGAGGCTTCAAGGGGCTATAGACAGGCTCAGTGAGTGGGCAAGAACATGGCAAATGGAATATAATGTGGAGAAATGTGAAGTTATCCACTTTGGTAGGAAAAATAGAAAAGCAGAGTATTTTTTAAATGGTGAGAGATTGGGAAATGTTGGTGTTCAGAGGGACCTGGGTGTCCTTGTACACAAATCACTGAAAGTTAACATGCAGGTACAGCAAGCAATTAGGAAAGCGAATGGTATGTTGGCCTTTATTACAAGAGGATTTGAGTATAAGAGTAAAGACGTCTTACTGCAATTATATAGGGCCCTGGTGAGACCACACCTGGAGTATTGTGTACAGTTTTGGTCTCCTTACCTAAGGAAGGATATACTTGCCATAGAGGGAGTGCAACGAAGGTTCACCAGACTGGTTCCTGGGATGGGGGGATTGTCCTATGAGGAGAGATTGAGTAGACTAGGCCTATATTCTCTAGAGTTTAGAAGAATGAGAGGTGATCTCATTGAAATATACAAAATTCTTACAGGGCTTGACAGGGTCGATGCAGGGAGGATGTTTCCCCTGGCTGGGGAGTCTAGAACCAGGGGTCACAGTCTCAGGATAAGGGGTCGGCCATTTAGGACTGAGATGAGGAGAAAGTTCTTCACTCAGAGGGTGGTGAATCTTTGGAATTCTCTACCCCAGAGGGCTGTGGAGGCTCAGTCGTTGAGTATATTCAAGACAGAGATCGATAGATTTTTGGATATTAAGGGAATCAAGGGATATGGGGCTAGTGCAGGAAAGTGGAGATGAGGTAGAAGATCAGCCATGATCATATTGAATGGCGGAGCAGGCTCGAGGGGCCGAATGGCCGACTCCTGCTCCTATTTCTTATGTTCTTTTGTCCATTCCCAGTTGTCTTTGAGAAGGCAGTGGTGCATCTTCCCCTTGCAATATTCTTTGTAGCGGTTTGATACGATTAAGTGAAAGGTCTTTTGATTCAGTGATTTGTGGCTCTTTCACCTCAGAAGTACTGCTTGGCGGAGAATGGGGAGGTGGGATAATTCCATCACTGCTGTGATTAGATCTGTACAGTCAGTGCTGTAAAATAACCAGAATTTACACTGTAGCAGGTTACAGGAAAGTTACTCTGCTTTATCATAGCCCTGGGGCAGCTGCTGATTCACCCAATGAAACAACTTCATCTACAGGATATGTGAGTAAGTTCCAGACCTACAACCACATGTACTAATCTCGTCAGAGCTGCTCTGAGCAGACCCAGCCTCGGGTCTAGCCTTGCTCCGTGCTGATATGATATTAACTGGATAAAATCAGCCATGGTGCCAGCCATCACTTTGCTCACATCTCGCAGCAGTGTGACTGAGATACCGAGCTCACGGCTTGGGGTTTTAGATCTGTGCTGTGCTGCACTGGAGGCAGGTCTGTCAACAGAACAGGATGGAGATAATGCACCTTCTCGTGCTGATCGTTTGGGTTACTGTGGTTAACATATCACAACCTCACCCACTACCCGCACCTCACCCACTGCCCGCACCTCACCCACTGCCCGCACCTCACCCACTGCCCGCACCTCACCCACTGCCCGCACCTCACCCACTGCCCGCACCTCACCCACCGACTGTACCTCACCCACTGCCCGCACCTCACCCACCGACTGTACCTCACCCACTGCCCGCACCTCACCCACTGCCCGCACCTCACCCACCGACTGTACCTCACCCACTGCCTTTACCTCACCCACTGCCCGCACCTCACCCACTGCCCGCACCTCACCCACCGACTGTACCTCACCCACTGCCCGCACCTCACCCACTGTCCGCACCTCACCCACTGCCCGCACCTCACCCACCGACTGTACCTCACCCACTGCCTTTACCTCACCCACTGCCCGCACCTCACCCACTGTCCGCACCTCACCCACTGCCCGCACCTCACCCACTGCCCGCACCTCACCCACCGACTGTACCTCACCCACTGCCCGCACCTCACCCACCGACTGTACCTCACCCACTGCCCGCACCTCACCCACTGCCCGCACCTCACCCACTGCCCACACCTCACTCACCGACTGTACCTCACCCACTGCCCGCACCTCACCCACTGCCCGCACCTCACTCACCGACTGTACCTCACCCACTGCCCGCACCTCACCCACTGCCTGTACCTCACCCACTGCCCGCACCTCACCCACTGCCTGCACCTTACCCACCGACTGTACCTCACCCACTGCTCGCAGCTCACCCACCGACTTTACCTCACCCACTGCCCGCACCTCACCCACCGACTTTACCTCACCCACTGCCCGCACCTCACCCACTGTCTGCACCTCACCCACCGACTGTACCTCACCCACTGCCCGCACCTCACCCACCGACTGTACCTCACCCACTGTCTGCACCTCACCCACTGCCCGCACCTCACCCACCGACTGTACCTCACCCACTGTCTGCACCTCACCCACTGCCCGCACCTCACCCACTGCCCGCACCTCACCCACTGCCCGCACCTCACCCACCACCCGCACCTCACCCACCGACTGTACCTCACCCACTGCCTGTTAATCCCAGCACACCCCACCCTCTCTCTGTAACCACCGGAAGTGTGGAACCATCTCCCATAAGAAACAGTAGATGCTAGCTGAATTAATAATTTTAAACCTGAGATCGATGGATTTTTGCTAGACAGGGTATAAAAGGATATGGAGCCAAGGTGGGTGGATGGAGTTAAGATACAGATCAGCCACGATCTCACTGAATGGTGGAACAGGCTCGAGGGGCTGAATAGCTTCCCCCTGTTCCTCTGTAACAGGCTCGAGGGGCTGAATGGCCTCCTCCTGTTCCTGTGAAACAGGCTCGAGGGGCTGAATGGCCTCCTCCTGTTCCTGTGTAACAGGCTCGAGGGGCTGAATGGCTTCCCCCTGTTCCTGTGTAACAGGCTCGAGGGGCTGAATGGCCTCCTCCTGTTCCTGTGTAACAGGCTCGAGGGGCTGAATGGGCCTCCTCCTGTTCCTGTGAAACAGGCTCAAGGGGCTGAACGGCCTCCTCCTGTTCCTGTGTAACAGGCTCAAGGGGCTGAATGGCCTCCTCCTGTTCCTCTGTAACAGGCTCGAGGGGCTGAATGGCCTCCTCCTGTTCCTGTGTAACAGGCTCTGCCCTCTGGAGCACCCTCTCCAAACCCCTCCCCACAATATATTCCTCCACAAACCTATTTCTTCAGCCATGTGTACAGCCGGTTCCCTGAACCCCGAACTCCTGTTCAGTATCCTCACTGCCCCCTTTTAGTGTGGAGCCTCTGGCTATGTTCAGGCTGCCTGGAGTTTGTTAAATAATTTTATTGAAGTATTTGCCAGATGGTGAATAAATTGCTAAGTATTCGCCGCACTGTGCCAAGATCCAATCGCAAAACCTCACTGAGAGCAAAAAATAAACTGCAAACAGAGACTTGATAGAAATTTTCTCAAACTCTTAACTCCACACTGCAACTGGATTGAACAAATTCAGTGCCGGGATACAGCATGGAGCAGGAATATACACTGACCTGAGGCTGGGGGGAACCCTGCACCAAGACTGAGCCTGGGACTGGGGGGAACCCTGCACCAAGACTGAGCCTGTGACTGGGGGGAACCCCGCACCGAGTCTGAGCCCGGGACTGGGGGGAACCCTGCACCGAGTCTGAGCCTCGGACTGGGGGGAACCCTGCATCGAGTCTGAACCCGGGACTGGGGGGAACCCTGCGCCGAGACTGAGCCTGGGACTGGGGGGAACCCTGCACCAAGACTGAGCCCGGGACTGGGGGGAACTCTGCACCGAGTCTGAGCCTGGGACTGGGGGGAACACTGCACCGAGTCTGAGCCTGGGACTGGGGGGAACCCTGCACCGAGTCTGAGCCTGGGACTGGGGGGAACCCTGCACCACGACTGAGCCTGGGACTGGGGGGAACCCTGCACCAAGACTGTGTCTGGGACTGGGGGGAACCCTGCACCGAGTCTGAGCCTGGGACTGGGGGGAACCCTGCACCAAGTCTGAGCCTGGGACTGGGGGGAACCCTGCACCAAGACTGTGTCTGGGACTGGGGGGAACCCTGCACCGGGTCTGAGCCTGGGACTGGGGGGAACCCTGCACCGAGTCCCTGTCTGGGACTGGGGGGAACCCTGCGCCGAGTCTGAGCCTGGGACTGGGGGGAACCCTGCACCAAGACTGTGTCTGGGACTGGGGGGAACCCTGCACCGGGACTGAGCCTGGGACTGGGGGGAACCCTGCACCGAGTCTGAGCCCGGGACTGGGGGGAGCCCTGCACCGAGTCTGAGCCTGGGACTGGGGGGAACCCTGCACCACGACTGAGCCTGGGACTGGGGGGAACCCTGCACCGAGACTGTGTCTGGGACTGGGGGGAACCCAGGACCGAGTCCCTGTCTGGGACTGGGGGAACACTGCACCGTGTCTGAGCCTGGGATTGGGGGGAACCCTGCACCGAGTGTGAGCCCGGGACTGGGGGGAACCCTGCACCGAGTCTGAGCCTGGGACTGGGGGGAGCCCTGCACCGAGACTGAGCCTGGGACTGGGGGCAACCCTGCACCGAGTCTGGGACTGGGGGGAACCCTGCACCGAGTCTGAGCCTGGGACTGGGGGGAACCCTGCACCAAGACTGAGCCTGGGACTGGGGGGAACTCTGCACCGAGTCTGAGCCTGGGACTGGGGGGAACACTGCACCGAGTCTGAGCCTGGGACTGGGGGGAACCCTGCACCGAGTCTGGGACTGGGGGGAACCCTGCACCACGACTGAGCCTGGGACTGGGGGGAACCCTGCACCAAGACTGTGTCTGGGACTGGGGGGAACCCTGCACCGAGTCTGAGCCTGGGACTGGGGGGAACCCTGCACCGAGTCTGAGCCTGGGACTGGGGGGAACCCTGCACCACGACTGAGCCCGGGACTGGGGGGAACCCTGCGCCGAGACTGAGCCTGGGACTGGGGGGAACCCTGCACCAAGACTGAGCCCGGGACTGGGGGGAACTCTGCACCGAGTCTGAGCCTGGGACTGGGGGGAACACTGCACCGAGTCTGAGCCTGGGACTGGGGGGAACCCTGCACCGAGTCTGAGCCTGGGACTGGGGGGAACCCTGCACCACGACTGAGCCTGGGACTGGGGGGAACCCTGCACCAAGACTGTGTCTGGGACTGGGGGGAACCCTGCACCGAGTCTGGGACTGGGGGGAACCCTGCACCGGGTCTGAGCCTGGGACTGGGGGGAACCCTGCACCGAGTCCCTGTCTGGGACTGGGGGGAACCCTGCGCCGAGTCTGAGCCTGGGACTGGGGGGAACCCTGCACCAAGACTGTGTCTGGGACTGGGGGGAACCCTGCACCGGGACTGAGCCTGGGACTGGGGGGAACCCTGCACCGAGTCTGAGCCCGGGACTGGGGGGAGCCCTGCACCGAGTCTGAGCCTGGGACTGGGGGGAACCCTGCACCACGACTGAGCCTGGGACTGGGGGGAACCCTGCACCGAGACTGTGTCTGGGACTGGGGGGAACCCAGGACCGAGTCCCTGTCTGGGACTGGGGGAACACTGCACCGTGTCTGAGCCTGGGATTGGGGGGAACCCTGCACCGAGTGTGAGCCCGGGACTGGGGGGAACCCTGCACCGAGTCTGAGCCTGGGACTGGGGGGAACCCTGCACCGAGACTGAGCCTGGGACTGGGGGCAACCCTGCACCGAGTCTGGGACTGGGGGGAACCCTGCACCGAGTCTGAGCCTGGGACTGGGGGGAACCCTGCACCAAGACTGAGCCTGGGACTGGGGGGAACTCTGCACCGAGTCTGAGCCTGGGACTGGGGGGAACACTGCACCGAGTCTGAGCCTGGGACTGGGGGGAACCCTGCACCGAGTCTGGGACTGGGGGGAACCCTGCACCACGACTGAGCCTGGGACTGGGGGGAACCCTGCACCAAGACTGTGTCTGGGACTGGGGGGAACCCTGCACCGAGTCTGAGCCTGGGACTGGGGGGAACCCTGCACCAAGTCTGAGCCTGGGACTGGGGGGAACCCTGCACCGAGTCTGAGCCTGGGACTGGGGGGAACCCTGCACCGAGTCTGAGCCTGGGACTGGGGGGAACCCTGCACCGAGTCTGAGCCTGGGACTGGGGGGAACCCTGCACCACGACTGAGCCTGGGACTGGGGGGAACCCTGCACCAAGACTGTGTCTGGGACTGGGGGGAACCCTGCACCGGGTCTGAGCCTGGGACTGGGGGGAACCCTGCACCGAGTCCCTGTCTGGGACTGGGGGGAACCCTGCGCCGAGTCTGAGCCTGGGACTGGGGGGAACCCTGCACCAAGACTGTGTCTGGGACTGGGGGGAACCCTGCACCGGGACTGAGCCTGGGACTGGGGGGAACCCTGCACCGAGTCTGAGCCCGGGACTGGGGGGAGCCCTGCACCAAGTCTGAGCCTGGGACTGGGGGGAACCCTGCACCACGACTGAGCCTGGGACTGGGGGGAACCCTGCACCGAGACTGTGTCTGGGACTGGGGGGAACCCTGGACCGAGTCCCTGTCTGGGACTGGGGGAACACTGCACCGAGTCTGAGCCCGGGACTGGGGGGAACCCTGCACCGAGTCTGAGCCTGGGACTGGGGGGAACCCTGCACCGAGACTGAGCCTGGGACTGGGGGGAACCCTGCACCGAGTCTGAGCCTGGGACTGGGGGGAACCCTGCACCGAGTCTGAGCCTGGGACTGGGGGGAACCCTGCACCACGACTGAGCCTGGGACTGGGGGGAACCCTGCACCAAGACTGTGTCTGGGACTGGGGGGAACCCTGCACCGAGTCTGAGCCTGGGACTGGGGGGAACCCTGCACCACGACTGAGCCTGGGACTGGGGGGAACCCTGCACCAAGACTGTGTCTGGGACTGGGGGGAACCCTGCACCGAGTCTGAGCCTGGGACTGGGGGGAACCCTGCACCAAGACTGTGTCTGGGACTGGGGGGAACCCTGCACCGGGACTGAGCCTGGGATGGGGGGGACCCTGCACCAAGACTGAGCCTGGGACTGGGGGGAACCCTGCACCGAGTCTGAGCCTGGGACTGGGGGGAACACTGCACCGAGTCTGAGCCTGGGACTGGGGGGAACCCTGCACCGAGTCTGAGCCTGGGACTGGGGGGAACCCTGCACCGAGTCTGAGCCTGGGGCTGGGGGGAACCCTGCACCAAGACTGTGTCTGGGACTGGGGGGAACCCTGCACCGAGTCTGAGCCTGGGACTGGGGGGAACCCTGCACCACGACTGAGCCTGGGACTGGGGGGAACCCTGCACCAAGACTGTGTCTGGGACTGGGGGGAACCCTGCACCGAGTCTGAGCCTGGGACTGGGGGGAACCCTGCACCGGGACTGAGCCTGGGACTGGGGGGGACCCTACACCAAGACTGAGCCTGGGACTGGGGGGAACCCTGCACCGAGTCTGAGCCTGGGACTGGGGGGAACCCTGCACCACGACTGAGCCTGGGACTGGGGGGAACCCTGCACCAAGACTGTGTCTGGGACTGGGGGGAACACTGCACAGAGTCTGAGCCCGGGACTGGGGGGAACCCTGCACCGAGTCTGAGCCTGGGACTGGGAGGAACCCTGCACCGAGTCTGAGCCTGGGACTGGGGGGAACCCTGCACCGAGTCTGAGCCTGGGACTGGGGGGAACCCTGCACCGAGTCTGGGACTGGGGGGAACCCTGCACCGAGTCTGAGCCTGGGACTGGGGGGAACCCTGCACCAAGACTGTGTCTGGGACTGGGGGGAACCCTGCACCGGGACTGAGCCTGGGACTGGGGGGAACCCTGCACCGAGTCCCTGTCTGGGACTGGGGGGAACACTGCACAGAGTCTGAGCCCGGGACTGGGGGGAACCCTGCACCAAGACTGTGTCTGGGACTGGGGGGAACACTGCACAGAGTCTGAGCCCGGGACTGGGGGGAACCCTGCACCGAGTCTGAGCCCGGGACTGGGAGGAACCCTGCACCGAGTCTGAGCCTGGGACTGGGGGGAACCCTGCACCGAGTCTGAGCCCGGGACTGGGAGGAACCCTGCACCGAGTCTGAGCCTGGGACTGGGGGGAACCCTGCACCGAGTCTGAGCCTGGGACTGGGGGGAGCCCTGCACCGAGTCTGAGCCTGGGACTGGGGGGACTGGTTGCTGCAGTGACCTGGGGAGATGTGTAAGTGCTGCTGCCGATTCTTCCTGCTGCCATTATGTTATCTGGGAGTAGTGCAGCCCCCTTCCTTCCCTGTCCTTTCTAAATACGTTATATTCTGCAACATTTAACTGCCAATCCTGTTCTCTGTGCCGCCGTGTTTCAGTTATTCGCAGTCCCCCCGGTGAAGACACAGTGAGACTGAGAGCCAGGGCTGCAGTTCCCCCACAGAGCACCAGGTGGTGGCAGCGAGTCTCAGATTGAGGGTGAGGTGACATTAATCATCCCACAGACATTCCCTCCACTCCGCAAACCCACCCTCGGTATCCAACACTGGCCACATGCAGAGAATATCCTTCGCCCCACCCTGATACAATCCGGAGACCACCCCTCCCCCTCCTGGCCCCCTCCCCTCTCCTCCCTTAAGTCCAAGGGACGCAGACTCGAACGGATATGGCGGACAACTGGTTTAGCCATTCACCGCCAGATCTGGCTGGACCACATAAAGCACTATCGGGCCCTGCTCTCGTCTACCAAAACTGCTCACTATTCCAGAATCATTCTGGAATGCAAAGTTAAACCCCGGCTCCTAGTCTCTATTGCTAACCGTCTTCTTAAACCCCTCTCCCCTGTCTCCTCCACCCTCACCTCCGATAACAAGTGAGAGGAGTGTTATGTCCGTGTATCTTAATGTTGTGTCCTTCAATAATCAGACAACAGACTGCAGGGAACGATTCAACAGGTGTTTACTGAATGAGGGTTACTCTAGAACTAATTGTACAGATCACTACTCAGGGTTTATATACAGGTGTGGTCACTGCCGGTACTACAGTATACAGGAGCTGTAAAAAGTAGTTCTCTCCCTTAAGGTATATATATACATTACATACATTACAATTCCTCCCCTTTTAGATTAACAGTACCATAATACTCATTTAACAATTAAAATTTATAATATACAATGTTATATGAAAATAGTCCATTCATATATTCAGTCTCTGGGGAGGCTTCCTGATTCTTTCTGGATAACGCCTTTCCCGAGTGTCTCGCTCTTGGTGCGGAGGCGATTCTAGCACCCTGTCGTCAGTTGATTCATCAGCTTCCAATGCTACTGTTTCTGGGGTAGATGCGACCTGTACGTCGGGTTCCTCATCAGGTACGTATGGCCGAGACATGGGGTTGACTCGTTCCTGTGACTCTAGGATCTGCTCAGCATGGCATCTCACAATGTTCTCCCCAACATCCACTGTGTACATTAGTGGCCCCTGCCGTGTGCATATCGTTCCTGGTTCCCATTTCTCTGTTCGATAGTCGCGGGCCAAGACTGGTTGCCCTACATTGAAGCTCCTTGTCGGCTTCTCATTGATGTGCTGGAATTGCTTACTCTCAACATCTCTTCGTACATTTGGTCTGAGCAAATCCAGACGAGATCTCAACCTTCGGTTAAAGAACATCATGGCCGGGGCCTGGTTGGTGACTGCATGTGTCGCATTTCTGTAGGCTAACAGGAAATTGTCCACCTTATGCTGCAGTGGAATGTCGTCATCGCACATGGCCTTTACTGCTTTTTTAAAGGTTTGTACGAACCTCTCAGCCAATCCATTTGTGGCTGGATGATACGGGGCGGATGTGTAATGCCTTACCCCATTCCTTCTCATAAATCTTCGAAACTCTTCGGACACAAACTGTGGTCCGTTATCAGAGCAAATCTGCTCTGGCAAGCCGTTCCTGGCAAAAATGGTCCATAGGACTGCAATCGTTTTCTCCGTGGTGGTGGAGGACATTTTGATCACCTCAGGCCATTTTGAGTGCGCATCCACGGCTATTAAAAACATTGAGTCCATGAATGGACCAGCAAAATCAATATGCACCCGTTGCCATGGAGATGAGGGCCACTCCCATGGGTGTAGAGGGGCATGTGGTGGTGCATTTTGGACCTTCTGGCATCCTGAGCAGCTCTTTGTCAGGTCCTCGATTTGCTGATCGATCCCCGGCCACCACACATAAGCCCTTGCAAGGCTTTTCATTTTCACCCCTCCCAGATGACCTTCGTGAAGCTCATTGAGCACTCTCTCCCTTAACTTGGGTGGAATTACCACTCGGGATCCACACATCAATGTCCCCTGGCATACTGACAGCTGTTCTCTTCTGGATGAGAATGCTGGCAACAGTGAGTCGCCATGTGCTGGCCATCCCTTCACCGTCAAATCATATACCCGAGACAATGTCGGGTCATTTCGGGTCTCCTTCTCTATACCAGCGTTAGTTACTGGCAAGCATTCAATTATAGTCGAATGAAATATTTCGACAGGATCCACTGCTGGTGCTTCCTCCGCAGTAGGCAGTGGCAGGCGTGATAGCCCATCAGCGTTTCCATGCTGTTTCATGCCCTTATACTCGATTTCATATTGGTGCGCCCCTAGAAAAAGGGACCATCTTTGTAGCCGTTGCGCAGTCATCACCGGAACGCCCTTCTTTGGATTAAAGATGGAGACAAGTGGTTGGTTGTCAGTCAGCAAGGTGAACTTCTGCCCGTGCAGATAGTGATTGAACTTTTTCACTCCCCACACTAGGCTGAGGGCCTCCCTGTCAATCTGGGCATAGTTACGCTCGGCTGAGGTTAGTGACCGAGACGCAAAGGCTACTGGCCTCTCCGAGCCGTCCGGGAATTTGTGCGACAGCACCGCTCCAATGCCATAGGGTGATGCATCACACACCAACCGAATTGGTAGTGCTGGGTTGAAATGAGCCAACACCTCTTTTGATGTGATCAATGCTTTGCTCTTCTGGAAAGCTCGTTTACATTCGTCACTCCACTTCCATGGTACCCCCGTTTGCAGTAGGGTGCTCAGTGGGTGTAGTACGGTAGACAAATTCGGCAAGAACTTATGGTAGTAGTTCACCAGCCTGAGGAATGACCTCAGTTGTGACACATTTTCCAGTGCTGGAGCCTTGACTACTGCCTCAATCTTTTCAGGGGACTTATGTAACCCCTCTTTATCAATAATGTGGCCACAATACGAGATCTGCTTCTGGAAAAACTCGCATTTGTGGCGATTAGCTCGGTCTAGTGAGCACCTGCTCCAGGTTGGCGAGGTGATCACTGTCATTTTCGCCCGTGACCAGGATGTCGTCCAAATAACACTGGGTCCCTGGAATCCCTTGCAGGACTTGTTCCATTGCCCTTTGCCAAATAGCCAGAGCTGATGCTACCCCAAACACCAGCCGGTTGTATTGGTAGAGACCTTTATGAGTGTTGATCGTGAGGTACTGTTTCGAGGCTTCTTCTACCTCCATTTGCAGGTACACCTGGGCCAGATCAATCTTAGTGAAGAGTTTCCCTCCAGATAGCGAGGCAAAAATATCTTCAATCCGCGGGAGCGGATATTGTACAGTGTGAAGGACTGGGTTCACTGTCACCTTAAAGTCCCCACAGATGCGAACCTTCTTTGGTTCCCCAGGCGTATTACTCAACGACCTCTTCATTACAGGAATGATGGGTGTAGCCCACTCGCTCCAGTCCACTTTGGACAGTACTCCTGAACGTTCCAAACCTTCCAGCTCTGCTTCGACAGCTGGGCGGATCGCATAAGGTACCGGTCTGGCCTTAAAAAACTTTGGGCTTGCATTTTCCTCTATTTTGATCATCGCTGTTATGCCTTTTAGTGTTCCGAGTCCCTGCTGGAACACTTCTTGTGCGTCAGTTAGCATTTTTGACAGTCGTCCAGATGTGACGTCGTCATCCTTTTTGGCATCTACAGTCAGTGCTTGTATGGAATGCCAATCTAGCTGTATCTTCCGGATCCATTCACGTCCTAGTAGTGGTGGTCCTCCATCTGGCAATACATATAGGTCCATTTTTGGTGTTTCCTTGCCGTTATATATAACGTTCACCCTTATTTTTCCTTTGGGGTAGACTTTTTGCCCCGTGTACGTCTTCAAGACAATCTTTGTATCTCTCAAGGGTATATGTGAGAATAGCCACTTGTAGTCCCTTCGGTTTATGACTGTTAGGGCTGATCCTGTGTCCAATTCCATTTTCACTTGGACTCCTACTATCTTGAGCGTGACCCAGATAGTTTGGTGATCCTCCGTTTTGATCACATTATGTAGTTTCAGACAACCCAGCTCCTTGCTTCCGGAGTCTGTATCACTCTTCTGTTCGTCTGAACTACTCTCCATCACCTTATGTACCTTCTTGTACTTCTCCTGTGGAGATTTCTTGCTGCTGGTTTTCTTTCCCGACCTGCAGACTCTTGCTATGTGTCCTACTTTTCCACACTGTCTGCACACTTTGTCCTTGAACCAGCAATCATTATGGTCGTGTGTTGTTCTGCCGCAGCGATAGCACTTCACTGTTCCGTATGACATTTCATTTGTGCCATATTCTTGCGGTCTCCGTTGTATCTCTGCAGCGCCCCGTGCTGCTGCTTCGTGTGATACTGCAATGCTGAAAGCCTTGTCCAGCGTAAGATCCTTTTCTGATAGAAGCCGTTTCTGGGTTCCTTCACTTTGAAGCCCACACACAAACTTGTCCCTTAAAGTATCTGCTAGTCCCATTCCAAACTGGCAGTGTTTCGATAGCTTGCGCAGTTCCGTTAAATACTCAGCATTACTTTCATCTTTATGCTGGTTCCTTTTGTGAAACTTAAATCTTTCTGCTATCAGCAGCGGTGTGGGGTTTAAGTGGTCCTGTAGGATTGACACTATGTTTTCAAAATCCTTTTCTACTGGCTTCTCTGGGGTTACTAGGTTTCGTAGTAAGCCATACGTTTTTGCACCCATTGAATTCAACAATACCAGCGCTTTCTTGTCATCTGGCACTTCATTCGCCTTGCAGTATACTTCTATGCGTTCGACATATGTCGTCCAATCTTCGACTTCATTGTCGAACGCTGTGATACTGCCACTCTTCGGCATTTTTGGGTGTGGTTAGACTGGCTTAAAATGGCGTCTCCCGCGCTTTCCTTTCTTCCCCGCTGCGGCTTAAAATGGCATCTCCTGCGCTGCTGCCAATGCTGCTCTCTGCGGTCCTCGTGGCAATGGCAGCGCCTCGCGTTTCCCTGCGCGCCTCTCCCCCCGTTGACGCTGCTCGGCCCTTGAACACCGGCTGCGCCCTGTGCGCTCTGCCCTCTCTCTCTCTCCCCCGTCGATGCTGTTCGGCCTTTTTCTGTGCCGCTCGGTCGGGCTTTAGCCCGTCGCTGTCCGGGAAGGGTCTGCACAGTACCTGTTGCCAGCCCGTTTCGCTGGACCACCGTGACTGGAAAGCCAAGCCTGGCTCTCGACAGCCTCCCCTGCGATGCTCAATTCTCTGCTGGATGACTGGGGGGTTGCCCATGGTCGGTGCCCGTGCTTCTGGACTCGACCTTCTTCCACTGTTCTCCAGGAGCGAATCCCTGGGAGGTGATGCAGAGTTGCAGGTAGGTTCGAATCTGCGTCGTCGCCAATGTTAGATCCGTGTATCTTAATGTTGTGTCCTTCAATAATCAGACAACAGACTGCAGGGAACGATTCAACAGGTGTTTACTGAATGAGGGTTACTCTAGAACTAACTGTACAGATCACTACACAGGGTTTATATACAGGTGTGGTCACTGCCGGTACTACAGTATACAGGAGCTGTAAAAAGTAGTTCTCTCCCTTAAGGTATATATACATTACATACATTACAAGGAGCTCATGAACTTCTTTGTCTCTAAGATTGAGACCATCCGTTCAGCTGCCTCTGCCACTTCCTTCCCCTAGCCCACCGGGCCAAACTTCCTCTAAGGTCTCCACTGCCCTGATCAGGGGAATTTATAATGGGGAACAAAGAAATGGCTGACCAATTAAATACATACTTTGGTTCTGTCTTCACAAAGGAGGACACAAATAACCTCCCAGAGATGTCGGGAACATAGGATCTAATGAGAGGGAGGAACTGAAAGAAATCAGTATTTGTAGGGAAATGGTGTTAGGGAAATTGACGGGATTGAAGGCTGATAAATCCCCAGGGCCTGATAATCTACATCCTAGGGTACTTAAGGAAGTGGCCCTAGAAATAGTAGTTGCATTGCTGGTCATCTTCCAAAATTCTATAGACTCTGGAACAGTTCCCATGGATTGGAGGGTAGCTAATGTTACCCCACTGTTCAAAAAAGGTGGTAGAGAGAAAATGGGGAATTACAGACCGGTAAGCCTGACATCGGTAGTGGGGAAAATGCTAGAGTCCATTATAAAAGATGTAATAGCAGAGCACTTGGAAAACAGTGACAGGATCGGACAAAGTCAACATGGATTTACAAAAGGTAAATCATGCTTGACTAATCTACTGGAATTTTTTGAAGATGTAACTGGCAGAATAGATAAGGGAGAACCAGTGGATGTAGTGTATTTGGACTTTCAAAAGGCTTTCGGTAAGGTCCCGCATAAGAGATTAGCGTGCAAAGTTAAAGCACATGGGATTGGGGGCAAGGTATTGACTTGGATAGAGAACTGGTTGGCAGACAGAAAGCAGAGTTGGAATAAACGGGTCTTTTTCCGAGTGGCAGGCAGTGACTAGTGGGGTACCGCAGGGATCGGTCCTTGACCCCAGCTATTCACAATATATATTAATGATCTAGACGAGGGAACTAGATGTATTATCTCCAAGTTTGCAGACGACACAAAGCTGGGTGGGCGTGTGTGCTGTGAGGAGGATGCCGAGAAACTCCAGTGTGATTTGGACAGGTTGGGTAATTGGGCAGAAGCATGGCAGATGCAATATAATGTGGATAAATGCGAGGTTATCCACTTTGGTGTCAAAAACAGGAAGGCAGATTATTATCTGAATGGCAATAGATTAGGAGAAGGGGACGTGCAACGAGACCTGGGTGTCCTTGTGCACCAGTCGCTGAAGGTAAGCATGCAGGTGCAGCAGGCGGTTAAGAAGGCAAATGGTATGTTGGCCTTCGTAGCGAGAGGGTTTGAGTACAGGAACCAGGATGTCTTGCTGCAGTTGTACAGGGCCTTGGTGAGACCACATCTTGAGTATTGTGTGCAGTTTTGGTCGCCTTATCTGAGGAAGGATGTTCTTGCCATGGAGGGAGTGCAGCGAAGATTCACCAGGCTGATACCTGGGATGGCAGGAATGACGTATGAGGAGAGATTGGGTCGATTGGGCTTATACTCGTTGGAGTTTAGAAGAATGAGAGGGGATCTCATTGAAACTTATAAAATTCTGACAGGTCTGGACAGACTAGGTGCAGGAAGGATGTTCCCGATGGTCGGGGAGTCCAGAACCAGGGGTCACAGTCTAAGGATAAGGGGTAAGCCATTTAAGACTGAGATGAGGAGGAATTTCTTCACCCAGAGAGTGGTGAACCTGTGGAATTCTCTACCACAGAAGGCAGTAGAGGCCAATTCATTAAATATATTCAAGAAGGAGTTAGATATATTTCTTAAGGCTAAAGGGATCAAGGGATATGGGGAGAAAGCAGGGACTGGGTACTGAATTTGGATGATCAGCCATGATCTCATTGAATGGTGCAGCAGGCTCGAGGGGCCGAATGGCCTACGCCTGCTCCTATCTTCTATGTTTCTATGCCCGAGCCCTGAACTCACATCTTTCTCCAGTTTCTCTCTGATCTCCCCTCATGACCGCTCCACACTCATCTTGTCTGAGACCCACTTCCAGCTCCCTCGACCCTATTCCCACTGAACCGCTGACCACCCAACTTCCTTTTCTGGCTCCCATGTTAGCTGATCTTGTTAACGGTTCTCTCTCCTCAGGTACTGTCCCCCTCTCCCTCAAATCTGCCATCATCACCCCTCTCCTCAAAACAACCCTTGACCAGTGTCCCTCGCGGCTGCGCGTGTGCGCCGTGTCCGTGGGGTCCCGCGCAGGCTGCTCACCGGCTTTTGCATTGTAAAAACTGCACATGCGCAAAATGGGAATAGGCCGCGCAGCAGTTTAAAGGGACCACGCACGGAAAACAAAATAAGAGGGAACATTGCCTTGATCCCTCCATCCTTGCAAATTACCGCCCCATCTCCAACCTCCCTTTCCTCTCCAAAGTCCTTGAACGTGTTGTCGCCTCCCAAATCCGTGCCCATCTTTCCCGCAATTCCATGTTTGAATCCCTCCAATCAGGTTTCCGTCCTTGCCACAGTGCCGAAACGGTCCTAATCAAAATCACAAATGACATCCTTTGTGACTGTGACAAAGGTAAACTATCCCACCTCGTCCTTCTTGACTTGTCTGCAGCCTTTGACACAGTTGACCACTCCATCCTCCTCCAACGCCTCTCCACCGTCATCCAGCTGGGTGGGACTGCACTCGCCTGGTTCCATTCTTATCTCTCTAATCGTAGCCAGAGAATCACCTGCAATGGCTTCTCTTACCGCTCCCGCATTGTTACCTCTGGTGTTCCCCAAGGATCTATCCTTGGCCCCCTCCTATTTCTCATCTACATGTTGCCCCTCGGTGACATCATCTGAAAACACAGCGTCAGTTTCACTGACGACACCCGGCTCGACCTCACCAACACCTCCCTCGACCCCTCCAGGGTCTCTGATCCATCACGCTGCATGTCCAAGCAGAAATTTCCTCCAACGAAATATCGGTCCCCGCCACGAACTCCGTTCCCTCGCCACTGACTCCATCTCTCTCCCTGGCATCTGTCTGAGGCTGAACCACACTGTTCGCAACCTTGGTGTCATATTTCACCCTGAGATGAGCTTCTGACCACAAATCCGCGCCGTCACCAAGACCGCCTATTTCTATATCCGTATCGTCGCCTGTCTCCGCCCCACCTCAGCTCATCTGCTGCTGAAACCCTCATCCACCTCCAGACTCGACTATTCCAACATTCTCCGGGCCGGTCCCCCACCCTCCCTAAACTTCAGCTCATCCCAAACTCTGCTGCCCCGTAACTCGCACCGAGTCCCGTTCACCCAGCACCCCCTGTGCTCACTGCCCCGTGTCCTAACTCACACCCAGTCCCGTTCACCCATCACCCCCTGTGCTCACTGCCCCGTGTCCTAACTCACACCCAGTCCCGTTCACCCTTCACCCCCTGTGCTCACTGCCCCGTGTCCTAACTCACACCCAGTCCCGTTCACCCATCACCCCCTGTGCTCACTGCCCCGTGTCCTAACTCACACCCAGTCCCGTTCACCCATCACCCCCTGTGCTCACTGCCCCGTGTCCTAACTCACACCCAGTCCCGTTCACCCATCACCCCCTGTGCTCACTGCCCCGTGTCCTAACTCACACCCAGTCCCGTTCACCCATCACCCCCTGTGCTCACTGCCCCGTGTCCTAACTCACACCCAGTCCCGTTCACCCATCACCCCCTGTGCTCACTGCCCCGTGTCCTAACTCACACCCAGTCCCATTCACCCATCACCCCCTGTGCTCACTGCCCCATGTCTTAACTCACACCCAGTCCCGTTCACCCATCACCCCCTGTGCTCACTGCCCCGTGTCCTAACTCACACCCAGTCCCGTTCACCCATCACCCCCTGTGCTCACTGCCCCGTGTCCTAACTCACACCCAGTCCCGTTCACCCATCACCCCCTGTGCTCACTGCCCCATGTCTTAACTCACACCCAGTCCCGTTCACCCATCACCCCCTGTGCTCACTGCCCCGTGTCCTAACTCACACCGAGCCCCGTTCACCCATCACCCCCTGTGCTCACTGCCCCTTGTTCTAACTCACACCCAGTCCCGTTCACCCATCACCCCCTGTGCTCACTACCCCGTGTCCTAACTCGCACCCAGTCCCGTTCACCCATCACCCCCTGTGCTCACTGCCCCGTGTCCTAACTCACACCCAGTCCCGTTCACCCATCGCCCCCAGTGCTCAGTGCCCCGTGTCCTAACTCACACCGAGTTCCGTTCACCCAGCACCCCCTGTGCTCACTGCCCCGTGTCCTAACTCACACCGAGTCCCGTTCACCCAGCACCCCCTGTGCTCACTGCCCCGTGTCCTAACTCACACCCAGTCCCGTTCACCCATCACCCCCTGTGCTCACTGCCCCGTGTCCTAACTCACACCCAGTCCCGTTCACCCATCACCCCCTGTGCTCACTGCCCCGTGTCCTAACTCACACCCAGTCCCGTTCACCCATCACCCCCTGTGCTCACTGCCCCGTGTCCTAACTCACACCCAGTCCCGTTCACCCATCACCCCCTGTGCTCACTGCCCCGTGTCCTAACTCACACCCAGTCCCGTTCACCCATCACCCCCTGTGCTCACTGCCCCATGTCCTAACTTGCACCGAGTCCCGTTCACCCAGCACCCCCTGTGCTCACTGCCCCGTGTCCTAACTCACACCCAGTCCCGTTCACCCAGCACCCCCTGTGCTCACTGCCCCGTGTCCTAACTTGCACCGAGTCCCGTTCACCCAGCACCCCCTGTGCTCACTGCCCCGTGTCCTAACTCGCACCGAGTCCCGTTCACCCAGCACCCCCTGTGCTCACTGCCCCTTGTCCTAACTCACACCCAGTCCTGTTCACCCATCACCCCCTGTGCTCACTGCCCCGTGTCCTAACTCACACCCAGTCCCGTTCACCCATCACCCCCTGTGCTCACTGCCCCGTGTCCTAACTCACACCCAGTCCCGTTCACCCATCACCCCCTGTGCTCACTGCCCCGTGTCCTAACTCACACCCAGTCCCGTTCACCCATCACCCCCTGTGCTCACTGCCCCGTGTCCTAACTCACACCCAGTCCCGTTCACCCATCACCCCCTGTGCTCACTGCCCCGTGTCCTAACTCACACCCAGTCCCGTTCACCCATCACCCCCTGTGCTCACTGCCCCATGTCCTAACTTGCACCGAGTCCCGTTCACCCAGCACCCCCTGTGCTCACTGCCCCGTGTCCTAACTCACACCCAGTCCCGTTCACCCAGCACCCCCTGTGCTCACTGCCCCGTGTCCTAACTTGCACCGAGTCCCGTTCACCCAGCACCCCCTGTGCTCACTGCCCCGTGTCCTAACTCGCACCGAGTCCCGTTCACCCAGCACCCCCTGTGCTCACTGCCCCTTGTCCTAACTCACACCCAGTCCTGTTCACCCATCACCCCCTGTGCTCACTGCCCCGTGTCCTAACTCACACCCAGTCCCGTTCACCCATCACCCCCTGTGCTCACTGCCCCGTGTCCTAACTCGCACCCAGTCCCGTTCACCCATCATCCCTGTGCTCGCTGACCTACACTGGCTCCCAGTCCGGCAACGCCTCGATTTTAAAATTCTCATCCTTGTTTACAAATCTCTCCATGGCCTCGCCTCTCCCTATCTCTGTAACCTCCTCCAGCCCCTACAACCCCCCCGAGATCTCTGCGCTCCTCCAATTCTGGCCTCTCGCGCATCCCTGATTTCCATCGCTCCACCATTGGCGGCCGTGCCTTCAGCTGCCGGGGCCCCGAGCTCTGGAATTCCCTCCCTAAACCTCTCCGCCTCTCTTTCCTCCTTTAAGACGCTCCTAAAACCGACTTCTCTGACCAAGTCTTTGTTCGCCTGTCCTAATATCTCCTGATGTGGCTCGATGTCAAATTCTGTTTGATAATCGCTCCTGTGAAGTTTTACTATGTTAAAGGCGCTTTATAAATGCAAGTTGTTGTTGTAGTAATTGGGGAGGTTGTTACTATGTGAGATTACACAGGTAGAAAGATGACAAACCCTCCCCAGTTAATAATGTGTGATACGAGACTCCCTGCCCTGGTACAATTGGCCTTCGCTATTAGCAGCACTGGGTTATGGGGATTAAAGTGCGCCAGGCTCCTGATCACTATCCTACAGGTAGGTTCACGTTAGTGGATATCGGATAGGATTGGGCTGGGGGGAATGTCTGAAAGTCCTGCTGTGGGTCTCCTGTGCAGCGTCACATGGACAGCCGGTGCCTCCAGAACCCCTCGTGTTCCTGCAAAGGTCAGTGTTTTTTTTAATTCATTGATGGGATGTGGGCGTCGCTGGCTAGGCCTGCATTTAGTGCCCATCCCTAATTGCCCTTGAGAAGATGGTGGTGAGCCGCCTTCTTGAACCGCTGCAGTCCATACGGTGTAGGTACACCCACAATGCTGTTAGGAAGGGAGTTCCAGGATTTTGGCCCAGCGACAGTGAAGGAACGGCGATACAGGTCCAAGTCAGGATGGTGTGTGGCTTGGAGGGGAACTTGTAGGTGGTGATGTTCCCATGCGTCTGCTGCCCTTGTCCTTCTAAGTGGTAGAGGTCGCGGGTTTGGAAGGTGCTGTTGAAGGAGCTTTGGCGAGTTGCTGCAGTGCATCTTGTAGATGGTACACACTGCAGCCACGGTGCGCCAGTGGTGGAGGGAGTGAATGTTGAAGGTGGTGGATGGAGTGCCAATCAAGCGGGCTGCTTTATCCTGAATCACAGGAGAGGAGGGCAGGAGAGGGGTGAATGTGCTAATGTGGGACAGGGAGAAGGAAGATGTGACACTCCTTTACCTGCACAGGTGTGCCACAGCCTGTAAACAGTGGGCGGCAGTTCCTGCACTTGCTCCCCGAGGGCACTGAGACACGAAATGTGGTGGGAAGGGGGAGATCGCGTTTCCAGTTGGTGTTTTTTACGTGAAGTTTCTCTCCGAACAATTCCCTTTGGTATTTTTTGCATCCAGTGCGTGCGTGTGGGGGCTGTTACTGACTCAATCTCTTCCAGATGTGCAGCTTGTTCCAGTTATGTTTCAGTTTAATTAAGTAAACATTTAACGAGAGTGTGGGTGTTTGCACTGCAGATGGAAGAGTTAAATACTCCAGCTCACCGCACTCCTCTGCAATCCAGCCTGCGGCTGAAGTAATGGAAAGAGTGGAATGTGGAGATATAGGCCACGGTTCAAAAACATCTCACTAATCTCACGCCAACCCACAAGAAGAGAGGGAAGGAGACTCTGGCAGTGTTTAGGGAGAATGGGGTTCACCAGATATTACCCCCCCCCCGCACCCGAATAGAATTTACAGACAACACATGTCAGAAAGTGGCGATAAAGGGAACCTACTCAGATTGCCAGGATGTGACAAGTGGTGTTTCCCAGGGATCTGTTCTGGGGCCTCAGCTGTTCACCATGTTTATTAATGACTTGGGTGAAGGAATAGTGAGCTGTGTATCCGGATGGCACCAAGTTGGGAGGCTCAGTAAGCTGCGAGCAGGAAGTTACAAAGGGACGTTGACAGATTCAGTGAGTGGGTGAAACTGTGGCAAATGGAGTTCAATGTGGGCAAGTGTTTTTTAATGTATTTGTTCCTGGGATGTGGGCGTCACCGGCAAGGCCGGCATTTATTGCCCATCCCTAATTGTCTTGACAAGGTTGTGGTGAGCCGCCGTTCTTTGTGGTGGTTTATTTACAACTGAGTGTCTCACTCGGCCACTTCAGAGTCAACCACATCACTGTGGGTCTGGAGTCACATATCGGCCAGACCGGGTAAGGGCGGCAGATTTCCTTCCTTCAAGGACATTAGTGAACCAGTTGGGTTTTACATCAATCCGATAGTTTCATTACTAATACTAGCTTTTTATTCCAGATCTATTTAATTAGCTGAATTTAAATTCCCCAGCTGCCATGGTGGGATTTGAACATGTGCCCCGCCCCCCGGCCATTAGTCCAGGCCCCTGGATTACTAGTCCAGTGACATTCCCACTGTGCTACCATTCCCAAAGTGTGAGATCATCCACTTTAGGCCCAAGAAAGATCGATCAGAGTATTCTCCAAATGGCGAGAAGCTCGGAACGGTGGCGGAGCCGAGAGATCGAGGGGCCCAAGTACAGAAATCACAAAAAACTAGTGGACAGGTACAAAAAAATAATTAAAAGGGCTAATGGAATGTTGGTCTTTGTCCCCATATCCCTGCAATGTTTTCCCTTCAATTATTTATCCAATTGCCTTTTGAAGGCGACTATTGAATCTGTATCCACCGCCCTATCAGGCAGTGCATTCCATAGACTGGAGAAGCTGGGGTTGTTCTCCTTAGAGCAGAGAAGATTAAGAGGAGATTCGATGGAAGTGTTCAAAATCATGAGGGGTCTGGACAGAGTAGAGAGAAACTGTTCCCATTGGCGGAAGGGTCGAGAACCAGAGGACACAGATTTAAGGCGATTGGCAGAAGAACCAAAGGCGACATGAGGAAAAACATTGTTACGCAGCGAGTGGTTAGGATCTGGAATGCACTGCCTGAAAGGGTGGTGGAGGCAGACTCAATCGTGGCTTTCAAAAGGGAGTTGGATAAGTACCTGAAGGAAATAAAATTTGCAGGGCTACGGGGAAAGGGCGGGGAGTGGGACTGGCTGAGGTGCTCGTGCAGAGAGCCGGCACGGGCTCGACGGGCCGAATGGCCTCCTTCTGTGCTGTAACCGTTCTATTGTGGCGGAGACCACATTGGGACAGTAACACAATTCACAATGTTTAGCCAATGTTGTTATCGCTCCACATTATGTATGGAACTTGGTTGGGTTATCGGGGCAGGGTCCCTTTAAGAGTCATCGATTGTGTGATGACGTCATAGCCCTGCGACGAGGCCGAGTCCCTCAGTCCATGCGGAGAGTTAATAAAGCTAACACGCGTTTTTCTTTGCTGCTATGAAAGACTCGCAGTCTGTTGATTTCCAGCGACTCCTACATTGGTGACCCCGTTTCTCTTTTGGACGTTTCCAGAGACTTTATCCGAGATGGCGACGAATGCCGTTTCTCTCAAATTACCGGAGTTTTGGGAACGACAGGCGGCCACTTGGTTCGCCCAGGCCGAGGCTCAGTTTGCACTCTGGGACATCACCGCGGACGACACGAAGTATTATTACGTCGTCTCTGCACTCAGCAGCTCCACCGCGGCCAGAGTCGTGAGCCTGCTCGAGGACCCCCCGGAGCACCACAAATTTGCGACGCTGAGAACGCACCTCCTAGAGACTTTTGGACTAACTGAACCCGAGCGCGCACGCCAGCTTCTCTCTCTACCCGGGCTTGGCGACTCCAAGCCCTCAGAACTGATGGACCACATGTTAACCCTCCTGGGCAAGCACAAGCCGTGCTTCCTCTTCAGAGAACTGTTCCTACAACAGCTGCCAGGGCAGGTACGGTCGGCTTTAGACAACTCTCATATTGGTGATTTCCGCGACCTGGCCAAGGAGGCCGACAAATTTTTCTCCGCCGGGCAGCAGTACTGCGTGGCCATGCGGGGCCCTGCCCCCACCGCCACAGCCCAACGGCGGCAGCACCCAAGCATGTGCTTCTACCACGCGCAGTTCGGCCCCAAAGCTAAGAAGTGCCGGCCCCCGTGCAGCTTTACCGCGTCGGGAAACGCGAAGGCCCACTCTAGCTACCATGGCTGTCGGCCGTTTAGATAGTCTGTTATTCATTACGGACACTGACTCTGGACGTCGTCTCCTCTGCGACACGGGTGCCCAGGTGAGCGTCCTGCCCACGTCAACCGCAGACATACAGGGGGGAACCACGGCCCCGCCCTCGAAGCCGCCAACGGCAGTTCCATCCGTACCTTCGGGAAATGGAGCATGGCGCTGTGTTTTGGCAGGCAGCGTTTCGCTTGGGACTTTGTTACAGCGAAAGTGTCCACCCCCCTTCTCGGCGCTGACTTCCTCTGCGCCAATGGCCTTTTGGTGGACGTCAAGAACCGACGTCTCGTCAACGCTGAGACTTTCAGTTCGCTCTCGTGTTCGCTCAGTGGTTCCGGCACGACGAAGTTGTCCAGCGCACTCTCGGCCTCCGACGAGTTTTCCTGCCTTCTCGCCGGGTTCCCGGACCTCACGAAGCCCACTTTCTCATCCACCGCCACCAAGCATGGGGTAGAACACCACATCCCGACCACCGGTCCGCCTGTCTACACCCGCGCTCGGCGCCTCGACCCGAGGAAACTCGCCATCGCTAAAGCCAAGTTTGACACGATGGAGCGCCTCGGCATCATTCGCCGGTCGAACAGTCCGTGGGCCTCACCCCTCCACATCACTCCGAAACCAGGTGGCGGGTGGCGCCCGTGCGGCGATTACCGGCGCCTCAACGACGCTACGACCCCCGGCCGCTACCCGATTCCACACATCCAGGACTTTTCCGCCCGCCTGGCTGGGAAAGTTGTTTTCTCTAAAGTGGACCTCGTCCGGGGTTACCACCAGGTCCCCGTTCGGCCGCAGGACGTCCCGAAAACCGCGGTGATCACCCCGTTCGGGCTGTTCAAATTCCTCCGCATGCCATTCGGTCTCAAAAACGTCGCTCAGGCTTTCCAACGCCTAATGGACACCGTGTTACGGGACCTGACGTTCCTGTTCGTCTACCTGAACGACATCCTCATCACCAGCGCCTCCAGGATGGAGCATGTGTCCCACCTCCGGACTCTCTTCGAACGCCTCAGCCAGCACGGCCTAATCGTCAATCCGGCCAAGTGCCAGTTCGGGCTGTCCTCGATCGACTTTCTCGGGCACCGCATCACGAAGGACGGGGCGGTGCCACTGCCATCGAAAGTGGAGGCCGTGAAGGAATTTCCTCGACCCCTCACCATGAAGGCCCTGCAGGAGTTTTTGGGCATGGTGAACTTTTATCATCGCTTCGTTCCCCGGGCAGCCCAGCTTATGCGGCCCCTTTACGAGGCCCTCAAAGGCAAGCCCGCCAAGCTCGCCGTCGACTGGTCCGAGGAGATGGCCAATTCTTTCACGGACACGAAAAGGGCCCTGGCTAATGCGACCATGCTGGCGCATCCGTTGCCCGATGCGCCGATCGCTCTCACCACTGACGCTTCGGACTATGCTGTCGGCGCCGTCCACGAACAGTGGGTCAATGGCACCTGGCAGCCGCTCTCCTTCTTCAGCCGGCAGCTCTGCCCCAACGAGCGGAAGTACAGCACCTTTGATCGCGAGCTTCTCGGCCTCTACCTCGCCATCCGACACTTCCGTTTCCTGCTGGAGGCCCGCCCATTCACGGCGTTCGTGGACCACAAGCCATTGACCTTCGCCATGGCCAAAGTTTCCGAGCCGTGGTCGGCCCGTCAGCAGCGCCAGCTTTCCTTCGTCTCCGAGTTCACGACAGACATCCAGCATGTGGCTGGGAAAGACAACCCCGTCGCCGACTGTCTCTCCCGGGCCGTCGCCAGCGCCGTACACCTCAGCATCGACTACACCCGCATGGCGGCCGACCAGGCCTCCAACCCGGACGTCCAGGCCTACAGGACGGCTGTCACGGGCCTTCAGTTAGCGGACGTTGCGTTTGACGATGCCGGCACCACGCTCCTGTGCGACGTCTCCGCTGGGCAGCCACGTCCCGTCGTGCCCGACGGGTGGAGACGGCAGGTTTTCGACGCCGTCCATAGCCTTTCCCACCCGGGCAGGAAGCCGTCACAGAAGCTGGTGGCAGCCAAGTTCATCTGGCACGGGCTCAGGAAGGACGTTCGCGACTGGGCCAATACCTGCGTGGTATGCCAGCGCTCGAAAGTGCATCGCCATACTAAGGCCCCGAGAGGCGGTTCGACCATGTTAACGTGGACCTGGTGGGGCCCCTGCCGCCCTCCCGCGGGTTCACCCACCTCCTCGCAATGGTCGACAGAACCACCCGATGGCCGGAAGCCGTCCCGCTGTCGTCAACAACATCCGCCGATGTGGCTCGGGCGTTCATCAACACTTGGGTCGCCCGGTTCGGCGCCCCATCTGACATTTCCTCCGACCGGGGGCCCCAGTTCACGTCGGAGCTCTGGAACGCTGTCGCCCGAGGCCTCGGGTTGAGACTCCACCGCACCACAGCATACCACCCTCAGGCTAACGGGCTGTGCGAACGGTTTCATCGCTCCATAAAGGCCGCGCTCCGGGCCAGCCTCCGGGACGACGGCTGGATCGACAGACTCCCGTGGGTCATGCTGGGACTCAGGACCGCCCCCAAGGAGGACCTCCAGTCCTCGTCCGCCGAGCTCGTCTACGGACAGCCGCTGCGGGTTCCCGGGGATTTCGTCCCCAACGCCACGGACCCTTGGTCCGCAACCCGTCAGCGGTCCGCTCTCCTGGACAACGCCAAGGTTTTCGCGCTGGTGCCCACGTCGCAGCACGGCCTCCCGCAGTCCCACGTTCCGCCCGACCTTCATGCGGCGGAGTACGTTTTTGTCCCCCACGACGCCCACCGGGGACCTCTTCACCCACCCTACGATGGACCATTCCGCATCCTGGAAGCCGGGGACAAGGCCTTTGTGGTGGATGTCAGTGGTAAGCCGGACTACATTTCCATGGACCGCCTTAAGCTGGCACACCTGGATCTGGACCGACCCGTTGGGTTGGCTCAGCCCCCGCGGCAGGGCCGACCTCCGGCTTCTGCACCCTCAGCCCACCACCGAGCGCCCGGGGACCCTCCGGCGACCCCCCCGGTCCCCGCCCCGGACTTAAGGAGCCGTTTCGACCATGTGATCCGGGCCCCTCAACGACTGACATTGCCAGTTCTAGTGAATTCTGGGGGGACGTATGTGGCGGAGACCACATAGGGACAGTAACACAATTCACTATGTTTAGCCAATGTTGTTATCGCTCCACGTTATGTACGGAACTTGGTTGGGTTATCGGGGCAGGGTCCCTTTAAGAGTCGCCGATTGTGTGATGACGTCATAGCCCTGCGACGAGGCCGAGTCCCTCAGTCCATGCGGAGAGTTAATAAAGCTAACACGCGTTGTTCTTTGCTGCTACGAAAGTCTCGCAATCTGTTGATTTCCAGCGACTCCTACACTATGATTCTAAAAGTTTTTCCTCATCTCCCCGCTGGTTCTTTTGTCAACCACCTTAAATCTGTGTCCTCTGGTTATCAGCCCTTCACCCACTGGAAACAGTTTCTCCTTATTTACTCTATCTGAACCCCTCATGATATTAAACACCTCGAATAAATCTCCTCTTAACCTTCACTGCTGTAAGGAGAACAACCCCAACTTCTCCAGTCTCTCCACGTCTCTCATCCCTGGAACCATTCCAGTAAATCTTTCCTGCACCCTCTCTAAAGCCTTCATGTCCCTCCTAAAGTGCGGTGCCCAGAATTGGACACAGTACTCCAGCTGGGGCCGAATTATGTGGCAATTTATCAAATGCCTTTTGGAAATCCATATACACTACGTCAACCGCACTGCCCTCATCAACCCTCTCTGATTGAGAGCAGCAGCGGGAGCGAGAGCGGACCGACCTGTGAGGGAACCAGCAAAGGAGGAGCGAGGAAATAAAGCCCGAGGCTCGAGGCCCAGACCGGAAGCGGACCGACCTGTGAGGGAACCGGCGAAGGAGGAGCGAGGAATAAAGCCCGAGGCTCGAGGCCCAGACCGGAAGCGGACCGACCTGTGAGGGAACAGGCGAAGGAGGAGCGAGGAATAAAGCCCGAGGCTCGAGGCCCAGACCGGAAGCGGACCGACCTGTGAGGGAACTGGCGATTTAAAGAACAACAAAAAAACAAGGAGTGACGTCACAGGAAAGCAGGGAAGCAATTGGTTGGTCACTATTTCTCTCTTTTTCTTGGACATTGGTTTAAATTAAGAGCCGGGATTAAAAACTAAATGTTCAAAACTTAAACACTTATTGAATTAAATACATTAGAGATGGCAGGGCAGGGGATGTGTTACAGCTGCAACATGTGGGAGCTGGTGGGCACCATTGAGATCCATGGCGACCACATTTGCAGTAAGTGTTGGTTGCTCGAGGAACTTTGGCTCCGTGTTGATGAGCTGGAGTCCGAGCTTCAAACACTGCGACACATCAGGGAGGGGGAGAGTTACCTGGATGCTGTGTTCCAGGAGGCAGTCACACCCCTTAGATTAATGAATTCAAATTTGGTCAGGGACAGGTGGATGTGACTATGAGCGAGGCAGGTAGGGGGACCCAGGAGGTAGTGGTGGAGGAGCCTCAGCCCTTGCTCTTGTCCAACAGTTACGAGGTCCTTACTCCCTGTGTGGACGAGAACTGGGATTGCAGGGAGGATAAGCAAACTGACCACAGCACCGTGGTACAGGGAGCCATTCAAGAGGGGGGAGCAAAAAGAAATGTGGTAGTGGCAGGGGACTGTATAGTTAGGGGGATAGTCACTGTTCTCGGCAGCCAGGAGCGCGAGTCCCGAAGGCTATGTTGCTTACCTGGTGCCAGGGTAAAGGACATCTCCTCCGGGCTGGAGGAGAACCTGGAGTGGGAGGGGGAGGATCCAGTTGTCGTGGCCCATGTAGGTACCAACAACATAGGTAGGACAAAGAAAGAGGTTCTGCTGAGAGAGTTTGAGCAGCTAGGGACTAAATTAAAAAGCAGAACCACAAATGTAATAATCTCTGGATTACTACCTGAGCCACGAGCAAATTGGCACAGGGTCAATAGGATCAGGGAGATGAATGTATGGCTCAAAGATTGGTGTGGGAGAAGTGGGTTTTGATTCATGGGGCACTGGCACTAATACTGGGGAAAGAGAGAGCTGTTCCGTTGGGATGGACTACACCTGAACCATGCTGGGACCAGAGTTCTAGCAAATCGAATAACTAAGGAGGTAGATAGGGCTTTAAACTAAATAAGAGCGGGGGAGGGTCCCGGTGGAGAGAAATCTAGAATGCTAAAGAGAAAAGACAAGGAAGCAGTGCAGGAAAGTGATTGGGGTAAGGATAACCAGATAGTGTCAGGAAGGGACAGAGCGTACAAACAAAGGAGTACACTAGCAAATAGGGTCCGGGTAAGAGAAAATGGTAATAAGACAAATAGGGCCATAGTACAAAAAAATGTTAAGATGTCTAAAAATGCTAAAAAGACAAATCTAAAGGCATGTATCTGAATGCACGAAGCATTCATAATAAGGTAGAGGAATTAACAGCACAAATAGATGTAAACAGATATGATATAATTGCAGTTACGGAGACATGGTTGCAGGGTGACTAAGACTGGGAGCTGAATATCGAAAGATATTCGATATTTAGGAAGGACGGGTGAAAAGGAAAAGGAGGTGGGGTGGCGTTGTTAGTAAAGGATGAAATCAGAACAATAGTGAGAAAGGATATTGGCTCAGAAAACCAAGATGTAGAATCAGTCTGGGTGGAGCTAAGAAGCACCAAGGGGCAGAAAACATTGGTGGGAGTTGTCTATAGGCCTCCAAACAGTAGTGGTAATGTAGGGGATGGCATCAAACAGGGAATTAGAGATGCATGTAACAAGGGTACTACAGTAATCATGGGAGACTTTAATCTACATATAGACTGGCCAAACCAAATTAGCAATAATACTGTGGAGGATGAATTCCTGGAGTGTGTACGAGATGATTTTTTAGACCAGTACGTTGAGGAGCCAACTAGGGAACAGGCTATCCTAGATTGGGTATTGTGCAATGAGAAGGGGTTAATTAATAATCTTGTTGTGCGGGTCCTTTGGGGAAGAGTGACCATAACATGATAGAATTCTTCATTAAGATGGAAAGTGAAGAAGTCCAATCCGAAACTAGGGTCCAAATCTAAACAAAGGAAACTACGAAGGTATGAGGAGTGAGTTGGCTATGGTAGATTGGGGAACTTCATTGAAAGGCATGACGGTGGATAGGCAATGGCTAACATTTAAGGAACGAATGCATGAATTGCAACAGTTATACATTCCTTTCTGGTGCAAAAACACAAAAGTAAAAGTGGTCCAACCATGGCTAACAAAAGAAATTAAGGATAGTATTAGATCCAAAGAGGAGTTACATAAAGTTGCCAGAAAAAAGTAGCAAGCCTAAGGATTGGGAGCAGTTTAGAGTTCAATGAAACAGGACCAAGAGATTGATTATGAGGGGAAAAATAGAATATGAGAGTAAACTTGCAAGGAACATAAAAGCGGATTGTAAAAGCTTCTACAAGTATGTAAAAAGAAAAAGATTAGTGAAAACAAATGTAGGTCCCTTACAGTCAGAAACAGGAGAATTTATAATGGGGAACAAGGAAATGGCAGAGCAATTAAACAAATATTTTGGTTCAGTCTTCACGGAAGAGGACACAAATAACTTCCCAGAAATGAGAGGGAACCAAGGGTCTAGTGAGAAGGAGGAATTAAAGGAAATTAGTATTAGTAAAAAAGTAGTGTTGGAGATATTAATGGGACTGAAAGCTGATAAATCTCCAGGGCCTGATAATCTGCATCCCAGAGTACTAAAAGAGGTAGCCATGGAAATAGTGGATGCATTGGTTGTCATCTTCCAAAATTCTATAGATTATGGAACAGTTCCTGCAGATTGGAGGGTGGCAAATGTAACCCCACTGTTTAAGAAAGGAGGGAGAGAGAAAACCGGGAACTACAGACCAGTTAGCCTAACATCAGTAGTAGTGAAAATGCTAGAGTCTATTATAAAGGATGTGATAACAGGACACTTAGAAAATATCAACGGGATTAGACAAAGTCAACATGGATTTATGAAAGGGAAATCCTGTTTGACAAACCTACTGGAGTTTTTTGAGGATGTAACTGGTAGAATAGATAAGGGAGAACCTGTGGATGTGGAGTATTTGGATTTTCAGGAGGCCTTTGATTAAAGTCCCACATAAGAGGTTAGTGTGCAAATTTAAAGCACATGGGATTGGGGGTAATATACTGGCATGGATTGAAAATTGGTTAACAGACAGGAAACGGAGAGTAGGAATAAATGGGTCTTTTTCGGGGTGGCAGGCGGTGACTAGTGGGGTACCGCAGGGATCAGTGCTTGGGCCCCAGCTATTCACAATATATATCAATGATTTGGATGAGGGAATCAAATGTAATATTTCCAAGTTTGCTGATGACACATAACTAGGTGGGATTGTGAGTTGTGAGGAGGATGCAAAGAGGCTTCAGGGTATTTAGACAAGTTGAGTGACTGGGCAAATACATGGCAGATGCAGTATAACGTGGATAAATGTGAAGTTTTCCACTTCGGTAGGAAAAACAGAAAGGCAGAGTATTATTTAAATGGTGATAGATTGGGAAATGTTGATGTACAAAGGGACCTGGGTGTCCTTGTACACCAGTCACTGAAAGCAAACATGCAGGTGCAGCAAGCAGTTAGGAAGGCAAATGGTATGTTGGCCTTCATTACAAGAGGATTTGAGTACAGGAGCAAGGATGTCTTACTACAGTTATACAGGGCCTTGGTGAGACCACACCTGGAGTACTGTGTGCAGTTTTGGTCTCCTTACCTAAGAAAGGATATACTTGCCATAGAGGGAGTGCAGCGAAGGTTCACCAGACTGATTCCTGGGATGGCAGGACTGTCGTATGAGGAGAGATTGGGTCGACTAGGCCTGTGTTCACTAGAGTTTAGAAAAATGAGAGGGGGTCTCATTGAAACGTATAAAATTCTGACAGGGCTAGACAGACTGGATGCAGGGAGGATGTTTCCCCTGGCTGGGGGGTCTAGAACGAGGGGTCTCAGGATATGGGGTAGGACATTTAGGACTGAGATGAGGAGAAATTTCTTCACTCAGAGGGTGGTGAACCTGTGGAATTCTCTACCACAGAAGGCTGTGGAGACCAAGTCACTGAATATATTTAAGAAGGAGATAGATAGATTCCTAAACACAAAAGGAGTCAAGGGGTATGGGGAGAGAGCGGGAATATGGTATTGAGATAGAAGATCAGCCATGATCTTATTGAATGGCGGAGCAGGCTCGAAGGGGCGAATGGCCGACTCCTGCTCCTATTTTACTATGGGTCGGAGCGATCATAATATGATCGAATTCTTCATTAAGATGGAGAATGAAGTAGTTGACTCAGAGACTAGGGTCCTAAATTTAAATAAAGGAAACTACGATGGTCTGAGGCGCGGGTTGGGTAGGATTGATTGGGGAATGTCACTCAAAGGGTTGACGGTGGATAGGCAATGGCAAACATTCAAAGACCGCATGGATGAACTACAGAATTTGTTCATCCCAGTTTGGCATAAAAATAAAACAAAAAAGGTGACTCAACCGTGGCTAACAAGGGAAATTAGGGATAGCATAAGATCCGAGGAGAGGACATATAAATTGGCCAGAAAAAGCAGTAAACCTGAGGATTGGGAGCAGTTTAGGATTCAACAAAGGAGGACAAAGGGATTAATTAAGAAAGGGAAAATAGAATATGAGAGTAAGCTTTCAGGGAACATAAAAACTGACTGTAAAAGCTTTTATAGATATGTGAAGAGAAAAAGATTGGTGAAGTCAAGCGTAGGTCCCTTGCAGTCAGAATCAGGGGAATTTATAATGGGGAACGAAGAAATGGCAGACCAATTAAATACATATTTTGGTTCTTTCTTCACAAAGGAGGACACAAATAACCTCCCAGAGATGTCGGGGAACATTGGGTCTGATGAAAGGGAGGAACTGAAAGAAATCAGTATTTGTAGGGAAATGGTGTTAGGAAAATTGATGGGATTGAAAGTTGATAAATCCCCAGGGCCTGATAATCTACATCCTAGGGTACTTAAGGAAGTGGCCCTAGAAATAGTTGATGCTTTGCTGATCATCTTCCAGCATTCGATGGAATCTGGAACAGTACCCATGGATTGGAGGGTAGCTAATGTTACCCCACTATTCAAAAAAGGTGGTAGAGAGAAAACAGGGAATTACAGACCGGTAAGCCTGACATCGGTAGTGGGGAAAATGCTAGAGTCCATTATAAAAGATGTAATAGCAGAGCACTTGGAAAACAGTGACAGGATCGGACAAAGTCAACATGGATTTACAAAAGGTAAATCGTGCTTGACTAATCTACTGGAATTTTTTGAGGATGTAACTGGTAAAATAGATAAGGGAGAACCAGTGGATGTGGCGTATTTGGACTTTCAGAAGGCTTTTGATAAGGTCCCGCATAAGAGATTAGCGTGTAAAGTTAAGGCACATGGGATTGGGGGCAAGGTATTGACTTGGATAGAGAACTGGTTGGCAGACAGAAAGCAAAGAGTGGGAATAAACGGGGCTTTTTCCGAGTGGCAGGCAGTGACTAGTGGGGTATCGCAAGGATCGGTCCTTGGGCTCCAGCTATTCAAAATATATATTAATGATCTAGACAAGGGAACTAGATGTAATATCTCCAAATTTGCAGACGACACAAAGCTGGGTGGGCGTGTGTGCTGTGAGGAGGATGCCGAGAAACTCCAGGATGATTTGGACAGGTTGGGTGATTGGGCAGAAGCATGGCAGATGCAATATAACACGGATAAATGTGAGGTTATCCACTTTGGTGGCAAAAACAGGAAGGCAGATTATTGTCTGAATGGCAATAGATTGGGAGAAGGGGAAGTGCAACGAGACCTGGGTGTCCTTGTGCACCAGTCGCTGAAGGTAAGCATGCAGGTGCAGCAGGCGGTTAAGAAGGCAAATGGTATGTTGGCCTTCGTAGCGAGAGGGTTTGAGTATAGGAACAAGGATGTCTTGCTGCAGTTGTACAGGGCCTTGGTGAGACCACATCTTGAGTATTGTGTGCAGTTTTGTTCGCCTTATCTGAGGAAGGATGTTCTTGCCATGGAAGGAGTTCAGCGAAGATTCACCAGGCTGATACCTGGGATGGCAGGAATGACATATGAGGAGAGATTGGGTCGATTGGGCTTATACTCGCTGGAGTTTAGAAGAATGAGAGGGGATCTCATTGAAACTTATAAAATTCTGACAGGACTGGACAGACTAGATGCAGGAAGGATGTTCCCGATGGCGGGGGAGTCCAGAACCAGGAGTCATAGTCGAAGGATAAGGGGTAAGCCATTTAGGACAGAAATGAGGAGGAATTTCTTCACCCAGAGAGTGGTGAACCTGTGGAATTCTCTACCACAGAAGGCAGTAGAGGCCAATTCATTAAATATATTCAAGAAATAGTTGAATATATTTCTTAAAGCTAAAGGGATCAAGGGGTATGGGGAGAAAGCAGGGACCGGGTACTTAATTTGGATGATCAGCCATGATCTCATTGAATGGCGGAGCAGGCTCGAGGGGCCGAATGGCCAACTCCTGCTCCTATCTTCTATGTTTCTATGTTTCTATGTTACCTCATCAAAAAACTCGACCAAGTTAGTCAAACATGATTTGCCTTCAACAAACCCGTGCTGGCTTTACTTTATAAGTCCATGCTTAATAGCCAATGGAATACACTTGAAGTGTAGTCACTGTTGTAATGTAGGAAACGCAGCAGCAAATTTGCACACAGCAAGCTCCCACAAACAGCAACAGTTAAAGTGAGCAGATAATCTGTTTCAGTGATATTGGCTGAGGGATTAATATTGGCCCCAGGACACCGGGGAGAACTCCCCTGCTCTTCTTTGAATACTGTCGTGGGATTAAGTCTACAAAGCTATTTTAACGGGTGGAATTTGATGTTTTGTTGGAATCTGGCAGTTTGGTGATGGACAGAAACCTGACGGAACCAATGAAAACTCGCTGAGCACTGACCAAGAGGCAGGAAGCTGCTTTGGGCAGTGTGTCCAGTGAGCAGTGGAGCCTTTTACAGGCCGGGGAGTCCCAGGTTCCATCGCTGCTCTGGACTGCGTTAACAGAGAAACCCAGAGTGGCACCAGGCCCCCTTGGTCAGTCCAGTGACCCCTGCTGGACATGTGCCTGTCCGTGAAGTCAGGGTTCAGGCTGTTTCTCCTGTGCGGGCTACAGTGTATAGTTATGATTCAGCTCTGTCCCACCCTTAGTCCACTTATACCCCAATACTGCCCTCCTCCACTGCCCCTACCCATTATATAAGAACATAAGAAATAGGAGCAGGAGTCGGCCATTCGGCCCTTCGAGCCTGCTCCGCCATTCAATGAGATCATGGCTGATCTTCTACCTCAACTCCATTCACCGGCCCTATCGCCATATCCCTTGATGCCCTTACTAGTCAGAAATCTATCGACTTCTGTTTTGAATATACCCAATGACTGAGCCTCCACAGTCCTCTGGGGTAGAGAATTCCAAAGATTCACCACCCTCTGTAGAAATTTCTTCTCATCTCAGTCCTGAATGGCCTACCCTTTATCCTGAGGCTGTGGCCCCTGGTTCTAGACTCCCCAGCCAAGGGAAACATTCTCCCAGCATCCACCCTATCAAGCCCTGTAATAATTTTGTATGCTTCAATGAGATCCCCTCATTCTTCTGAATTCAAGAGAATACAAGCCTAGTCTACTCAATCTCTTCTCATACGACAGTCCCGCTATCCCAGGAATCAATCTCGTGAACCTTCGTTGCACTCCCTCTATGGCAAGTATATCCTTAGGTAAGGAGACCAAAATTGTACACAATACTCCAGGTGTGGTCACACCAAGGCCCTATATAATTGGAGTAAGACTTCTTTACTCCTGTACTCAAAGCCTCTTGTAATGAAGGCCAGCATACCATTTGCCTTCCTAATGGCTTGCTGCACCTGCACATTCACTTTCAGTGACTCATGTACAAGGACACCCAGGTCCCTTTGAGCATCTGCATTCCCCAATCTTTCACCATTTAGGAAATACTCCGCCTTTCTGTTTTTTCTACCAAAGTGGATAACTTCACATTTATCCACATTATATTCCATCTGCCATGTTCTCGCCCACTCACTGAGCCTGTTGAGATCCCCCTGAAGACTCTTCACATCCTCTTCACAACTGACACTGCCACCTAGCTTTGTATCATCAGCAAATTTGGAAATGTTACATTTAGTCCCCTCATCCAAATCATTGATATAGATTGTGAATAGCTGGGGCCCAAGCAACAATCCTTGCGGTACCCCACTAGTCACAGCCTGCCATCCTGAAAAAGACCCATTTATCCCTACTCTTTGTTTTCTGTCTGTTAACCAATTCTCAGTCCATGTTAGCATATTACCCCCAATTCCATGTGCCCTAATTTTGTTCACAACCTCTTGTGTGGGACCTTATCGAAGGCCTTCTGAAAATCCAGATACACCACATCTACCGGTTCCCCCTCGTCTACAAAGGAAGTTGGCTGTGGTTGTTGGAGGTCATTCATCTCAATCACATGACATCACTGCAGGAGTTCCTCAGGGCAGTGTCCGAGGCCCAACCATCTTCAGCTGTTTCATCAATGACCTTCCCTCCATCATAAGGTCAGAAGTGGGGATGTTCGCTGATGATTGCACACTGTTCAGCACCATTCGAGACTCGTCAGATACTGACGCAGTCCATGTCCATATGCAGCAAGACCTGGACAACATTCAGACTTGGGCTGACAAGTGGCAAGTAACATTCGCACCACACAAGTGCCAGGCAATGACCATCTCCAACAAGCGAAACTTTAACCATCTCCCCTTGACATTCAATGGCATTACCATCGCTGAATCCCCCACTATCAACATCCTGGGGGTTACCATTGATCAGAAACTGAACTGGACCAGCCATATAAATACTGTGGCTACAAGAGCAGGCCAGAGGCTGGGAATTCTGCGGCGAGTGTCTCACCTCCTGACTCCCCAAAGCCTTTCCACCATCTACAAGGCACAAGTCAGGAGTGTGATGGAATACTCTCCACTTGCCTGGATGAGTGCAGCTCCAACAACACTCAAGAAGCTCGACACCATTCAGGATAAAGCAGCCTGCTTGATTGGCACCCCATCCACCTTCAACATTCACTCCCTCCACCACCGGCGCACTGTGGCTGCAGTGTGTACCATCTACAAGATGCACTGCAGCAACTCGCCAAAGCTCCTTCAACAACACCTTCCAAACCCGCGACCTCTACCACTTAGAAGGACAAGGGCAGCAGACGCATGGGAACATCACCACCTACAAGTTCCCCTCCAAGCCACACACCATTCTGACTTGGACCTGTATCGCCGTTCCTTCACTGTCGCTGGGCCAAAACCCTGGAACTCCCTTCCTAACAGCATTGTGGGTGTACCTACACCGTATGGACTGCAGCGGTTCAAGAAGGCGGCTCACCACCATCTTCTCAAGGGCAATTAGGGATGGGCACTAAATGCAGGCCTAGCCAGCGACGCCCACATCCCATCAATGAATAAAAAAAAACTCCACTAGTTACATCCTCAAAGAACTCCAATAGGTTTGTTAAACAGGATTTCCCTTTCATAAATCCACGTTGACTCTGGCCAATCTTACTATTAGTTTCTAAGTGCCCAGTTATTGCATCCTTTGTAATAAATTCCAGCATTTTCCCAACTACTGATGTGAGGCTAACAGCTCTGTAGTTCCCCGTTTTCTCTCTCCCTCCTTTCTTAAAGAGCGGGGTTACATTTGCTATTCTCCAATCTGCAGGAACCGTTCCAGAATCTATAGAATTTTGCAAGATGACAACCAATGCGTCCACTATTCCAATAACCACCTCTTTCAAAACCCTAGGATGTAGATCATCCAGTCCTTGGGGTTTATCAACTTTTAGTCCCATTAATTTTACTAGTACTGTTTATTTACTAATAATAATTTCTCTCAGTTCCTCATTCTCGCCACATCCTTGGTTTTCTTGTATTTCTGGGAGGTTTTTTGTGTCTTCCTCCGTGAAGACAGAAATAAAGTATTTATTTAATTTCTCTGCCATTTCCTCATTCCCCATTATAAATTCTCCCGTCTCTGACTGTAAAGGACCTACATTTACCTTTGCCAGTCTTTTCCTTTTCACATACCTATAGAAGCTTTTACAATCCGTTTTTATATTTTTCGCTAGGTTGTGCTCATATTCCATTTTCCATTTCTTTATCAATTTCTTGGTCCCCTTTGCTGATTTCTAAAAAGATCCCAATCCTCAGGCTGAACGCTTTTTCTGGCAACTTTATAAGCTTCCTCCTTTGACTTAATGGGCCAGAAATTCGCGGCCAGAAGCGGGAGTGCGGTCGGGTTACTCACACATCTGGCCATTGGAAATGCCGGCGTTCAGCAGGAACAGCGCATGCGGGGAACGCCGGCATTTCCAGACCCGAGGTCTATTCACAGCGTGTGCGACTGCACAGGCAGCGCTTGCGCAGTGAACTTTGTAGATTTCACTGATGGATTCAGTGAGGGTAAGTCCCTGGAACTTGCACTTAAAAAAAGCAAGTGTAAAGTTGTTCATTGGCTGGGGAAGGAGATATATTTTATGGAGGAGCTTATGAAATGCAATATTTAGGTTTGGGAAAGGGAGGGAAGTTATTTTAAGAAATTTTAACTAAGTTTTAAACTTTAATTTTTTTTTTTTAAACGGGTTTTCAGAACGGTAGGTAGAAGGAGCAATTGTGGCTGTGTGAATGGAATGTGAGAATGAGTTATGTATGTATGTCCACATATATTCCTTTACGTATATGTATGTATGTTTTATATTCCTTTACTAATGTGTATGAATGTATATTTTTAATTATGATTTTCCAATAAGTTACTTTCTCTGAAAGTCATAATTAAATAATACATTCATACACATAAGTAAAGGAATATATACATAACACGCAAAGGAATATATACAGACATACATACTTTCAGAAGCTCCACGATAAGAAATATCTTCCTCCGCAGCCTCTGGAGCAACTGTACCCATGCTTTTTTCATGTGTAAGTTGTAATGACTGGACCTCACTGAAAGCATTAATGAAAGCGGCGAATTGTACTGCGCACGCGCTGCCTGTGCAGTCGCACGCGTTCTGCCTCTGAACCCCTTCGTTCAGAGGACAGGAAATGCCGGTTTTCCCCACATGCACTGTGCATGCTGAAAACCGGCATTTCATCCGGCCAGATGCGTAAGTACCCCGACCGTACTAGCGCATTTGGAAGGGAATTACTGTGCCAACATTTTACATGTCAATAAAATAAAAAATTTAACAATTGCACAACTTGCCCCCTCGCATCTGCGACTGAGGGTCCAAGGAGGTGCATTGCGCAAGAGGTCATCATCGTACGTATCCTCACACTGTTCCCTTTGGGGAACTGTATGAAGTGGTGGAAGGATTTATGGCCGTGATTAACGCTCATTCCGTGACCGTAACCATCTTTGAACCAGCCATTAGGGTGGTTAGTCCTATGGCGGGCGGGTTTTACGGGCTCCCACAACCCATCTGAGGGGGGGGGGCCACCAACACCCACGGACGCAAGCATCCCGCTGGATGTCCACCCAGAATTTAAAGTTGGAGCTCCGACTCCACTTGCCGGGACTGTCTGGAGTGGGGTTCAAAACCCTACTCCTTCTGGCCCAGCGGCGGGGATGCTTACTGCTACGCAAAAGGCCCACTCCGCACAAAAGGTGACACCCATACGTTTCCTGCGCCTTTTCCCTCCCCGTGACTGGAGCCCTATGCTGCCATTTCACGTTGCTGATTGGATTGGGCCTTTGTCATAGCGGTAGGATCCCCGCCGCTGGGCCAGATCAGGGTAGGGTTTCGAACCCCGCTCCAGACAGTCCCGGCAAGTGGAGTCGGAGCTCCGGCTCTAAATTCTGGGTTGACATCCAGTGGGATATTTGCGTCCGTGGGTGTGGGTGTGGGTGGCCCCCCCTCCTTGTATAGCTTGTGGGAGCCCGTAAAACCCTCCCGCCATAGGACTAACCGCCCTAATAGCTGGTTCAAAGATGGTTACGGTCACGGAATGAGCGTTAATCATGGCCATAAATCCTTCCACCACTTCATACAGTTCCCCAAAGGGAACAGTGTGAAGACACGTATGACGACGACATTGCTAAATAAATAAATGGAATTTAAAAAATTCTTTTAGGGCTTTTAAAAGTCTTTAAATTGCTTTAATTCTCTTTAAAACTACTTCAGATTACTCAAAATAATGTAAACATTTAAAAAAGTTTATGAAAGTTACCAAAATCTTCAAAAAACTTCCAAAAACCTATTTAAACTGCTGCTTTGCATGTAAAAATGGTTAGCAGCTTGACAGAAACATTGGGGGCGTGTCCAGTGAAACCGAGACCTCAAGGGGCGTGTCTCACTTGCACTGCACGCTCCTGACTTCGCGCTGGCTGCACTCCTGGGCGGCGTGACGTCATACGCTGCCCGGGATTCTTCTTCTGGAAACACCAATTCCAGGCGTCCCTGGAGCTGATCGGCAGTAGCGCGGGGTAAGTGTAAATACGGGGCTTGCACGCGCTGCAAGCCCCGTTCTGGAATTTCTGGGCCAATACTAGCTTTAATTTCTTTTATTAGCCATGGTTGGACCACTTTTCCTTTTGGGTTTTTATGTCCTAGAGAGGAATATATGTTTGTTGCAAATTATGCATAACTTCCTTGAATGTTAGCCATTGTATGTCACCCTTAATACCTTTTAGTGTAGTCTCCCAATCTATCATGGCCAACTTGTCCCTCATACCCTTGTAGTTTCCTCTGTTTAGATTGAAGACCTTAGTTTCAGATTGGACTACATCACTCTCAAACTTAATGCAAAATTCAATCATATTATGGTCACTTGTCCCTAAAGACCCCTTTACCACAAGATTATTGATTAGCCCTTTCTCATTACACAGTACCAGATCCAGAATAGCCTGTTCCCTGGTTGGTTCCTCCACATACTGATCCAGGAAACCATCTCGCATGCATTCCAAGAATTCGTCCTGCACACCATTAGTGGTAATTTGATTTGCCCAGTCAATATGTAGATTAAAGTCCCCCATCTGCCCCATCCCACACATTACCCAGTGTATAATATAATGGCGAAATTACAGTCAAACACAATCCTGTCCCAACTTGACATTTACACAGACACGTTTAGTGCCAGTATTGTTGGATAGAGATAAGTGTAAGAAGTCACACAACACCCGGTTATAGTCCAACAGTTTTATTTGAAATCACAAGCTTTCGGAGCGCTGCTCCTTCGTCAGGTGAAGTGGAGAGATGCATAAAGACACAGCTTATATAGTCAGAGAATAATGCCAGATGTTTACAGGTAATCTTTCTAACTGCCATTACCTGTAAACATCTGGCATTATTCTCTGACTATATAAGCTGTGTCTTTATGCATCTCTCCACTTCACCTGACGAAGGAGCAGCGCTCCGAAAGCTTGTGATTTCAAATAAAGCTGTTGGACTATAACCGGGTGTTGTGTGACTTCTTACATTTGTCCACCCCAGTCCAACTCCAGCATCTCCACACGATAGAGATAAGGATCAGGAACCGTGCCAGATTGTCCCCCTCCTGGCCCAGGGGTAGTCCCGGTACTGTGGTCCAGACCAATATCCGTTAGCCCAGCACCAACCAGGAATGAAACCTGAGACCGCCCTGGTCTATAGGGCTGAGCTGCTGCCTGACTCAGCGGGTTTCCCCAGCCCTCTGTCTGGGCTCAGTGATACAAGTGGCTTCAGTGAGCTTTGTTCCCAGTTTGCCACCTGAATCTGTCTTTTCTCTTTTCACCTGTTGTGTATTTTCAGACTTTTCTATCTTTACTTAGGGATTTTCAGCCTTTGTCGATTTTTTAAAAGCTCTTTGCGAGAAGTTTAACGGCGTGTCGCTGTATAACTCCTGGGGGTAACTACTTTAAACACATCAGTGGTTCACTGAACAGAGAGGATGCAGTGACCGAGGCCGTCACTTCGGGGGGGGTGACGGACAGGGTCCGGATCCCAAATGCTACAGATTTCCCCCAGCGCAATTCTTGCAACATTAAGATTGCCACAGAGAGCAGCGAGATTGCTGTTAGTACAGGAACAAGCAACGACCCACCCTGAGAATTGTTATATGTCAGTATTATCTTCCAAATAAATAGATTTCAAAAGGAAAGACAATGTTTAAAAGGTAAACTTTCCTTCGTGCCCCATTTAGGCACAAGATCAGCAATTAACCCCCGACCCCCCCCCCCCCGAGACCCCGCTACAATTAACAGAAATCATTCCAAGCCTCGAGCCTGCTGCCTAATTAAGAAAAATGTAAAAATAAAAAGCTCCCTCACACAGACTTTCCAACAACATCAGTGGAACAATATTTTGGTTCTGGCCCCTGCTGAATTACTCGGTTTCCATTTCCCTCTTCACACCTGTTGTTTCTTAAAGGGCAAAGCGCTGACTGGAGCTTGAACACACTTTATATTCTCTGTTTGTCGGATAGTCTGACACGAGGATCCAATTCACGCTGAAACGTGTAACTGTAGCTTGAAACAGTGACATCTCCTGTATCCTGAAAATGTGAGACCTCCTCACCTGTCGACCCACTCCAGCCTTGAGGGGCAATGGGGGGGGGGAGGTATGGGGGAGGGGCTATGGGGGAGTGGCTATGGGGGAAGGGGCTATGAGGGGGAGGGGCTATGGGGGAGGGGCTATGAGGGGGGGCTATGGTGGGGAGGGGCTATGGGGGGCTATGGGGGGAGGGGCTATTGGGGAGGGGCTATGAGGGGAGGAGCTATGGGGGAGGAGCTATGGGGAAGGGGCTATGGGGGAGGGGCTCTGGGGGGAGGGGCTATGGGGGGCTATGGGGGAGGGGCTATGGGGCGGAGCTCTGGGGGGAGGGGCTATGGGGAAAGGGGCTATGGGGGAGGGGCTATGTGGGGAGGGGCTATGGGGGCGGGGCTATGGGGTTCCACAGGTACCATTTCCTTTGTTAAAAAATAAATTTGAACTTTGGACAACGGCTGCTAAAGAATCCAGAGCCTCGCCGAGCGTCCCACTCCCAGAGTGGATTATTCTCGAAAAATGGGCGCAATGCAAACCAATTTCTAAGAACAGAAGAATTAGGAGCAGGAGTCGACCATTCGGCCCCTCGAGCCTGCTCCACCATTCAATCAGATCACGGCTGATCATCGATCTCAACTCCACTTTCCTGCCCGATCCCCATATCCCTCGATTCCCCTAGAGTCCAAAAAACTATCGATCTCAGCCTTGAATATACTCAACGACTGAGCCTCCACAGCCCTCTGGGGCAGAGAATTCCAAAGATTCACCACCCTCTGAGTGAAGAAATTTCTCCTCATCTCAGTCTTAAATGGCCGACCCCTTATCCTGAGACTGTGACCCCTAGTTCTAGACTCTCCAGCCAGGGGAAACAACCTCTCCGCATCTACCCTGTCAATCCCCCTCAGAATCTTGTATGTTTCAATGAGATCGCCTCCCATTCTTCTAAACTCCAGAGAGTATCGGCCCATTCTACACAATCTCTCATCATAGGACAGCCCTCTCACCCCAGGAATCAATCTAGTGAACCTCCGTTGCACCGCCTCCAAGGCAAGTATATCCTTCCTTGGATAAGGAGACCAAACTGTGCCCAGTACTCCAGGTGTGGTCTCACCAAGGCCCTGTACAATTGTAGCAAGACTTCCTCACTCTTATACTCCAACCCCCTTGCAATAAAGGCCAACATGCCATTTGCTTTCCTAATTGTTTGCTGTACCTGCACGCTAACTCTCTGTGGTTCATGTACAAGGGCCCCCAAATCCCTCTGCACACCAACATTTAACAGTTTCTCACTGTTTAAAAAGATTCTGTTTTTCTATTCTTTCTACCAAAGTGAATAACCTCACATTTCCCCACATTATACTCCATCTGCCACCTTATCGCCCATTCACTTAACCTGTCTATATCCCTTTGTAGGCTTTGTGTGTCCTCCTCACAGCTTACTGTCCCACCATTGTCTCCCTTCGATGATGGCAGCTTAACTTTAAACATCCTCCCGCGCTCTGTTACGAACTACACACAGCCAAAAAGTATGGAAAGACTGCAATTGAGCTATTTGTGGATAAATAAGAAATCGGTGCTCTGTTACACAATTTATTACCCAATAATCAATCTCCTGTGGTATTTCACACAGGAAGTGTCAGCTTGGCTCACTCCAGGTCCCACTCCAGGTCTTGAGCATATAATCCAGGCTGACACTCCAGTGCAGTGCTGAGGGAGAGCTGCTCTGTCAGAAGTGCCGTCTTTCGGGTGAGACGTTAAACCGAGGCCGCGTCTGCCCTAACAGCGGATTTTAAAGATCCCGCGGCCACTATTCGAAGAAGAGCAGGGGAGTTCTCCCAGTGTCCTGGACAATATTCATCTCTCAACCAACATCACTAAAACAGATGATCTGGTCATTTATCTCATTGCTGTTTGTGGGAGCTTGCTGTGTGAAAATTGGCTGCCGCGTTTCCTTCATTACAACAGTGACTACACTTCAAAAGTACTTCATTGGTTGTAAAGTACTTTGGGACGTCCTGAGATTGTGAAAGGTTCGATAGAAATGAACATTCTTTGTTTTTCTTAAATACTAACAAAACATTTTGTATCTTTAAGTCACATGGATAAATTTGAAAGACTTGTATTTCCAAACTCCAGTTAGCTTATTGACTGATTCCATTTTTTTCCCAACCACAAGGACATGGAGCAAATGGTAAGTGGAGTTAAGATACAGATCAGGAGCAGGGATTCCCCCAGGGAGCAGGGATTCCCCCTAAGCAGGGATTCCCCCCCCTTACCGGGAGCAGGGTTTCCCCTGGGGAGCAGGGATTCCCCCTGAGCAGGGATTTCCCCCCGCCCCCCCCCCTACCGGGAGCAGGATTCCCCCTGGGAAGCAGGGATTCCCCCGGGGAGCAGGGATTCCCCCCCCCCCACCGGGAGCAGGATTCCCCCTGGGAAGCAGGGATTCCCCCGGGGAGCAGGGATTCCCCCCCCCACCGGGAGCAGGATTCCCCCTGGGAAGCAGGGATTCCCCCTGAGGAGCAGGGATTTCCCCTGAGCAGCAGGGATTCCCCCTGAGCAGGGATTCCCCCGGGGAGCAGGGATTTCCCCTGAGCAGGGATTCCCCCTGAGCAGCAGGGATTCCCCCTGAGCAGCAGGGATTTCCCCTGAGCAGGGATTCCCCCGGGGAGCAGGGATTTCCCCTGAACAGGGATTCCCCCGGGGAGCAGGGATTCCCCCTGAGCAGGGATTCCCCCAGGGAGCAGGGATTCCCCCTGAGCAGCAGGGATTTCCCCTGAGCAGGGATTCCCCCGGGGAGCAGGGATTCCCCCTGAGCAGCAGGGATTTCCCCTGAGCAGGGATTCCCCCGGGGAGCAGGGATTCCCCCTGAGCAGCAGGGATTTCCCCTGAGCAGGGATTTCCCCGGGGAGCAGGGATTCCCCCTGAGGAGCAGGGATTCCCCCGGGGAGCAGGGATTCCCCCCGGGGAGCAGGGATTCCCCCTGAGCAGGGATTCCCCCGGGGAGCAGGGATTCCCCCTGAGCAGGGATTCCCCCTGAGCAGGGATTCCCCCGGGGAGCAGGGATTCCCCCTGAGCAGGGATTCCCCCTGAGCAGGGATTCCCCCGGGGAGCAGGGATTTCCCCTGAGCAGGGATTCCCCCTGAGCAGGGATTCCCCCGGGGAGCAGGGATTCCCCCTGAGGAGCAGGGATTCCCCCGGGGAGCAGGGATTCCCCTGAGGAGCAGGGATTTCCCCTGAGCAGGGATTCCCCCGGGGAGCAGGGATTCCCCCTGAGGAGCAGGGATTTCCCCTGAGCAGGGATTCCCCCTGAGCAGCAGGGATTCCCCCTGAGCAGCAGGGATTCCCCCTGAGCAGGGATTCCCCCTGAGGAGCAGGGATTCCCCCTGAGCAGGGATTCCCCCTGAGCAGCAGGGATTCCCCCTGAGCAGGGATTCCCCCTGAGGAGCAGGGATTTCCCCTGAGCAGGGATTCCCCCCGGGGAGCAGGGATTCCCCCTGAGCAGGGATTCCCCCTGAGGAGCAGGGATTTCCCCTGAGCAGGGATTCCCCCTGAGCAGGGATTTCCCCTGAGCAGGGATTCCCCCGGGGAGCAGGGATTCCCCCTGAGCAGGGATTCCCCCGGGGAGCAGGGATTCCCCCGGGGAGCAGAGATTCCCCCTGAGCAGGGATTCCCCCCGGGGAGCAGGGATTCCCCCTGAGCAGCAGGGATTCCCCCGGGGAGCAGGGATTCCCCCTGAGCAGGGATTCCCTCTGGGGAACTCTGGGCTTGTTGATTATTTCCCAGTCCTCAAGCAGGGGGGCGGAGCCCAGTACAAGGGCAAGGAAGGCGGGACCCAATGCTCCACCAATAGGACCGTGCCTGTCTGCTGTGATTGACGGGAGCGATTGGCCGCGAAGCCAATGAGCTGCGGGGGGGGGGCGTGGTTGAGCGCTGAGATTGACAGGAGCTCTGTATAAAGCTCAGGTCCCGTTAGGTTCTTGGTCCCTGGAATCTACAGATTGGTAAGAAGAGGAGAGATTGCAGCAGCTCAGCCTCTGGGCAGACTGTGCCAACCTTTACTTTTGTTAAAGTGATGAATTGTATTATTGTTAACTATTTATTTCGATTTTAAGGAGTTTCTTGAGGGGTGAAGCTAACTGTAAAATGTTTCAGTGATGGATTGGACAGACTGTTCCAATGTTTAATGGCCAGCAGCAGACCCAGGTGTATCTGGGTTTAACCCGGTGTTGAACCTGGGTGGGGGTCAGTGCTACTCGGGGACCTGCTTTTAGGGGCAATCTTGTATTGTGTGTGGTTGAGAAATGTCTGTGGTTCTGAGGTCTAACTTTCTTTCACCCAAATTCTTTTTGTGCCAGTTCCCTCTCTACTCACAGCCACCCCCACTACCCACAGCAACATGCTCTCTCAACTAGAAGGTGCCATGGATGCGATTATCAAAGTTTTCTACAGATACTCTGGGAAAGAGGGAGACAAGTACACTCTGACCAAGGCTGAGCTCAAGGACCTGCTGAAGGGGGAACTTTCAGCATTCTTGAAGGTAAATTAGAAAGTGTTGTGTGAGGGGCTCAGCTTGGATTGCAATCACTGACTACCTGGTTGAATGAACAAATGTAAGAAGTCACACAACACCAGGTTATAGTCCAACAGCTTTATTTGAATCACAAGCTTTCGGAGCTCTGAAAGCTTGTGATTTCAAATAAAGCTGTTGGACTATAACCTGGTGTTGTGTGACTTCTTACATTTGTCCACCCCAGTCCAACACCGGCATCTCCACATCATGGTTGAATGAAGCCAGTGAAGAATGCTGGTGCGGAGAGACTCTGCATTCAGTGCTGAGCTTGGGGCTTCCTCTCACGGAAGGCGCTGTGACACTGGTGGGCACCCAGGGTTAGAGTGAGATCAAGGTAATTGTGACCTTTATTTTTTGTGCTCAGTGATGTTCTGTGGTGTGTGTGAGGCAGTCTTCAATTTTGTTGCTAGTTTCTGCCAGGTGAGCTCTGATTGGTGCAGAGCTGCCTAGGGAGACACCGATTCCATCCCCAGCTTTCACTCTGGGAGATGGCAGAGCAGCAGCAGCCGCAACCAGTTCACCTGGGGCAGTACTGGAAGAAGACGAACTCCCATTTCTCCAGCAACTTTCACCACCTCAGGACATCCCAAAGCGCTTCACAGCCAACGAGGTACTTTAAGTGTGGTCACTGTTGTAATGTAGGAAACGCGGCAGCCAATTTGCACACAGCAAGCTCCCACAAACAGCAATGTGATAATGACCAGATAATCTGTTTTTAGTGATGTAGATTGAGGGATAAATATTGGCCAGGACACCGGGGAGAACTCCCCCTGCTCCTCTTCGAAATAGTACCACGGGATCTTTTACATCCACCTGAGAGAGCAGACGCCACATCCGAAAGACGGTCCCTCCGACAGTGCGGCGCTCCCTCGGTACTGCCCCTCCGACAGTGCGGCGCTTCCCCGGTACTGCCCCTCCGACCATGCAGCATTCCCTCAGTACTGCCCCTCCGACAGTGCGGCGCTCCCTCGGTACTGCCCCTCCGACAGTGCGGCGCTCCCTCGGTACTGCCCCTCCGACAGTGCGGCGCTCCCTCGGTACTGCCCCTCCGACAGTGCGGCGCTCCCTCGGTACTGCCCCTCCGACAGTGCGGCGCTCCCTCGGTACTGCCCCTCCGACAGTGCAGCGCTCCCTCGGTACTGCCCCTCCGACAGTGCAGCGCTCCCTCGGTACTACACTGGGAGCGTCAGCCTGGATTTCTTTGCTCAAGTTGCTGGAGTGGGGGCTCGAACCCATGACCTTCTGACTCCGAGGCGACCCAAGCTGACATTTCCTGGCTGAGCATATCACTACTGAGCCACAGGAAATAGGCTAGACCAGGAATCTGATTTGGTGAGCTGGTGCCGGCTCCCGCTGTCCTATCAGGGAATCAATGGGACTAGGGATCTCACTCCCATGTCCTGTCAGGGAATCAGTGGGACTAGGGATCTCACTCCCATGTCCTGTCAGGGAATCAGTGGGACTAGGGATCTCACTCCCATGTCCTGTCAGGGAATCAGTGGGACTAGGGATCTCATAGGGGGTAAAAATCAGCTTCAACAGAGGCCTCAACCAATCACTGCCCTGCTGCTCAGCTGAGGCAAGCAGCAGGCAGTCAGACACTTTCTGAAATATTTCCGCTTCCCCTGCATCGCTGCACCGTCACGGGAAGGCTTTACACCGGCTGCTCACCTCAACACCACAGATACATTCTATACTGGGCAGAGGGAACGCAGAGTGAGGTTAGACTGGGTGGGATATTAAAGGGTGCGGGGAGTGAGGGGGAGAGTGGGATTAGACGGGGTGGGATATTAAAGGGTGCGGGGAGTGAGGGGGAGAGCGGGATTAGACTGGGTGGGATATTAAAGGGTGCGGGGAGTGAGGGGGAGAGTGGGATTAGACTGGGTGGGATATTAAAGGGTGCGGGGAGTGAGGGGGAGAGTGGGATTAGACTGGGTGGGATATTAAAGGGTGCGGGGAGTGAGGGGGAGAGCGGGATTAGACTGGGTGGGATATTAAAGGGTGCGGGGAGTGAGGGGGAGAGTGGGATTAGACTGGGTGGGATATTAAAGGGTGCGGGGAGTGAGGGGGAGAGTGGGATTAGACTGGGTGGGATATTAAAGGGTGCGGGGAGTGAGGGGGAGAGCGGGATTAGACGGGGTGGGATATTAAAGGGTGCGGGGAGTGAGGGGGAGATTGGGATTAGACTGGGTGGGATATTAAAGGGTGCGGGGAGTGAGGGGGAGAGTGGGATTAGACTGGGTGGGATATTAAAGGGTGCGGGGAGTGAGGGGGAGAGTGGGATTAGACTGGGTGGGATATTAAAGGGTGCGGGGAGTGAGGGGGAGAGCGGGATTAGACTGGGTGGGATATTAAAGGGTGCGGGGAGTGAGGGGGAGAGTGGGATTAGACTGGGTGGGATATTAAAGGGTGCGGGGAGTGAGGGGGAGAGTGGGATTAGACTGGGTGGGATATTAAAGGGTGTGGGGAGTGAGGGGGAGAGCGGGATTAGACTGGGTGGGATATTAAAGGGTGCGGGGAGTGAGGGGGAGAGTGGGATTAGACGGGGTGGGATATTAAAGGGTGCGGGGAGTGAGGGGGAGAGTGGGATTAGACTGGGTGGGATATTAAAGGGTGCGGGGAGTGAGGGGGGAGAGCGGGATTAGACTGGGTGGGATATTAAAGGGTGAGGGGAGAGTGGGATTAGACGGGGTGGGATATTAAAGGGTGAGGGGGAGAGTGGGATTAGACGGGGTGGGATATTAAAGGATACGGGGAGTGAGGGGAGAGTGGGATTCGCATGAGATACTCCATCTTCTCACTTGCTTCATCTAAAGTACCCTGGGGTTTCCCGCCCATTCCTGCTGTCACGGACTGAAACACTAAATGCCCCAAAACAGGGTCGAGGAGCAGAGGGATCTGGGGGTACAGATATACAGATCACTAAAAGTAGCAACACAGGTTAGTAAGGCCATAAAAACATCAAACAAAGCCCTGGGTTCATTTCTAGAGGGATAGAATTGAAAAGTGATGTTAAACTTGTATCGAACCTTGGTTAGACTGCACGGAGTACTGTGCACAGTTCTGGTCTCCATATTATAAAAAGGATATAGAGGCACTGGAGAAGATGCAAAAAAGATTTACACAGGAAAGATTGAACAGGCGGGGGCTCTTTTCTCTAGAAAGGAGAAGGCGGAGGGGCGACCTGATCGAGGTCTTTAAAATTATGAAGGGGTTCGATAGGGTCGACGTAGAGAAGATGTTTCCACTTGTGGGGGAGACCAGGACTAGGGGCCATCAATATAAGATCGTCACTAATAAATCCACTGGGGAATTCAGGAGAAACTTCTTTCCCCAGAGAGTGGTGAGAATGTGGAACTCGCTCCCACAAGGAGTGGTTGAGGTGAATAGCAGAGATACATTTAAGGGGAAGCTGGATAAACACATGAGGGAGAAAGGAATAGAAGGATATGGTGATGGGGTGAGATGAAAAGGGACGGGAGGAGGCTCGTGTGGAGCAGAAACACTGGCACGGAGCAGATGGGCCGAATGGCCTGTTTCTGGGCTGTAAATTCTATGTAAACAGTCACTGCGTCTGTTGCTGTCGATAAAGTCTCAGTAAAAGCATCAACTTTCAGAAATGTTTATTTTTCTGTAAAGAGAAAGTTTGAGGCTCAAATTCGAGGATAAATTACATCAACTGATTCTCTGTTTTCAAAAAGCAAGCTTTACATGATTGTAAATGTAGATTTTAGAGAGCGCAGTGCCCGATTTTAATCAAACCCGCCCATGTCTAACGCCCGATTTACTCCCGTGATTTGAGCAGCGGATCCCAGTGGGTCACAGGTCCCTCCCCTTCCCCGCTCACTCCCCCTACACCGGGGATTGTTCCCCCAAGTCTGTCTGCCCGAAACCCCGCTCCCGCCCACCAGCCTCCTCGTCATTCCCGCCGGGACCGGGCCATGAGTCCGCACTGGATCATCGGGAGTGAAAATGGGCCTCGGACTCACGCTGGCCCATCAGTGGGCTCTTTCCCCCCCACCCCCCCGAGCCTGTCCTGACCCGAGTTACAATCCGGGTTGGGTTGCCTGTATCCCCCACAATACTCTGAACGTTGTGGCATTGGACGTTCCCTGGATCGTTGCCCTGTTATTGGCCGCGAGCCCAGCCTGGGCCTCACTCTGATCTGATCGTTAGTGAATGAGTCCCGGGAGCAGAGAATCCCGCTCTGATCCCCCTCCCGGTCCGGGATGTGGTATTTGCGGGAGGGTGAGGGGGTGGGGGATGGGGTGGGAGGAGGGGGAGACCAGGGGGGAGGGGGAGACCAGGGGTGGGGGATGAGGGGGGGAGGGGGAGACCAGGGGTGGGGGATGTGGGGGGGAGGGGGAGACCAGGGGTGGGGGATGTGGGGGGGAGATCAGGAGTACGGGGGTGGGGGGTTGGGGGAGGGGGTGGGGGGTTGGGGATGCGGTGGGGGGAGGGGGAGACCAGGGGTGGGGGATGAGGGGGGGGGAGACCAGGGGTGGGGGATGAGGGGGGGGGGAGACCAGGGGTGGGGGATGAGATCAGGAGTACGGGGGTGGGGGGTTGGGGGAGGGGGATGCGGTGGGGGGAGGGGGATGAGGGGGGGGAGGGGGAGACCAGGGGTGGGGGATGAGGGGGGGAGGGGGAGACCAGGGGTGGGGGATGAGGGGGGGGAGATCAGGAGTACGGGGGTGGGGGGTTGGGGGAGGGGGATGCGGTGGGGGGAGGGGGAGACCAGGGGTGGGGGATGAGGGGGGGAGGGGGAGACCAGGGGAGGGGGATGAGGGGGGGAGGGGGAGACCAGGGGTGGGGGAGACCAGGGGAGGGGGATGAGGGGGGGAGGGGGAGACCAGGGGTGGGGGATGAGGGGGGGAGAGGGGGAGACCAGGGGTGGGGGATGAGGGGGGGAGAGGGGGAGACCAGGGGTGGGGGATGAGGGGGGGTGGGGGAGACCAGGGGAGGGGGATGAGGGGGGGAGGGGGAGACCAGGGGAGGGGGATGAGGGGGGGAGGGGGAGACCAGGGGTGGGGGATGAGGGGGGGAGAGGGGGAGACCAGGGGAGGGGGATGAGGGGGGGAGGGGGAGACCAGGGGTGGGGGAGTCCACGGGTGGGGGGATGGGGTGGGGGATGTGGGGGGCGAGGGGGGAGATCAGAGTCTCACATTTCACAAAGTCTGACTCATTCTTGCCGCGTTGACATGGAGACGGTTTGCAAGCAGCTGTTTGAAGTAATTGTCTTAATTGTGTTTCCACTTTGTCCCAATGGAAATCTCTCTCAGCGGAGGGTGAGAGGAAATAACCTCATTAATATGGGCTGGTGCAGACCAGGGATCCTTTCCACAGGGAGTAGGACCCCGCCTGACCCCCTGACCCCGGTCAGTGCTCAATGTATTTGCAGGATCTGTGCCCTGGGAGGGAAGGTCCTGATGTGTCGCCTGTGAAACATTCAGCACTAATCCCTCCAGTGACTGAAATACTTACGAACAGATATTGCTGAGCCTGTGCACAATGGTGTAAAGGACTAAATGCTGCAGAATGGAAGAGTCTGTTGACAATATTCGAGTCAGGGTCGGCGCTGGGTGCGACTGATGTTTACACCAATCGGGGGTTGGACTCAGTCCGAACATTCCTCATTGCTCAGTTCAGATCACGAGAGGGATTTACAGGTGAAAACTCCTCCAAAAATGTGAGCTAATTACTAGATGAGATTTTAATGAATGTTTGAGGTGACGAGCTGTCTAGCAGATGGGTTTAGGGTTCTCGTAAGAAGGAATCATCAACGGAAATTGCCAAATGTAGTTAGGAGGGGGGAGGGAGAGGGAAAGGGGGGAGAGAGGGGAAGAGAGAGGGAAGGGGAGAGGGAAAGGGGGGAGAGAGGGGGGATAGAGGGAAGAGAGAGGGAAGGGGAGGGGAGAGGGAAAGGGGGAGGGGAGAGGGAAAGGGGGGGGAGAGAGGGAAGGGAAGGGGAGGGGAGAGGGAAAGGGGGGAGAGAGGGAAGAGAGAGGGAAGGGGAGGGGGAGGGGAGAGAAGGAAGGGGGAGGGGAGAGAGGGAAGGGGGAGGGGAGAGAGGGGAGGGGATAGAGGGAAGAGAGAGGGGAGAGGGGGGAAGGGGAGAGGGGGGGAGGGGAGAGGGCGACTGACCTCTGGTGCTGCACACAATTGCCCATTGTCCATGTGTGAGCCCAGAGTGAACACTGAAGCGATATTTAACCGTGGATAGCATCGCAACCAAATCCAGTTCAATGTCTTCACTGACTATAGAAAGTACCCACTGCGACCCTGTGCTCCAAAACCAGGGCAAGGGTGCCGGGGCCTGGGGGGCAAAGGGCAGGGGTGGTCTGGCCCCCACGGTCCGTGCCCAAGGAACCCGTACCCCAGGCTTAAGCTGAGCCTGCGAGCGCCATTGATTGCACCGGGACTAGACTGGGGAGAGAGGTCGGAGCCAATCCATGTCCGGATTCACACTGGATGAGTTCGTCTCCCCAGCACCGGATCTGGAACAGGACGTGGAGCTAAAATATAAACCTGATTACACATAACAGGCTGCCGATTCCAGGGCATCCCATAACTGCAATAGGGCTCAGTCGGGTTAGACTTTCCCTCGCTACCCTTGTGTATATTTACTAAACAATCTCAGCATTAATTACAGCACCCTCCTCTAATCGGCATTCTCATTGCAGTTCTCATCCTCCAATTACCACAGCATGAATGTACCCACTGGTGCTAAACCTGTACGCAACAGATGAAGTGTCGGCCGGGGCTCAGTGGGCAGCACTCTCGCCTCTGAGTCACAAGGTTGTGAGTTTAAATCCCACTCCAGAGACCTGAGCACAAAATCCAGGCAAACACTCCCCAGTGCAGTACTGAGGGAGCGCCGCACTGTCGGAGGGGCAGTACTGAGGGTGCGCTGCACTGTCGGAGGGGCAGTACTGAGGGAGCGCGGCACTGTCGGAGGGGCAGTACTGAGGGAGCGCCGCACTGTCGGAGGGGCAGTACTGAGGGTGCGCTGCACTGTCGGAGGGGCAGTACTGAGGGAGCGCTGCACTGTCGGAGGGGCAGTACTGAGGGAGCGCCGCACTGTCGGAGGGGCAGTACTGAGGAAGCGCCGCACTGTCGGAGGGGCAGTACTGAGGGTGCGCTGCACTGTCGGAGGGGCAGTACTGAGGGTGCGCTGCACTGTCGGAGGGGCAGTACTGAGGAAGCGGTGCACTGTCGGAGGGGCAGTACTGAGGGGGCACCGCACTGTCGGAGGGGCAGTACTGAGGAAGCGCCGCACTGTCGGAGGGGCAGTACTGAGGGTGCGCTGCACTGTCGGAGGGGCAGTACTGAGGAAGCGGTGCACTGTCGGAGGGGCAGTACTGAGGGTGCGCTGCACTGTCGGAGGGGCAGTACTGAGGGAGCGCTGCACTGTCGGAGGGGCAGTACTGAGGAAGCGCCGCACTCTCAGGTGGACGTAAAAGATCCTGAAGAAGAGCCGCGGAGTTATTCCTGTGTCCAATATTTATCCCTCAACCAACATCATTAAAACAGATTATCTGGTCGTTATCACATTGCTGTTTGTGGGAGCTTGCGGTGCACAAATTGAATGCTGCCACGTTTCCCTACAACACTTCATTATTAAACAGTGACCACACTTCAAAAGTATTTCATTGGCTGTAAAGTGCTTTGGGACATCCTGAGGTGGTGCCAGGCGCTGTAGAAATGCAACTTCTTTCCTTTAACAGTTTAATTTGAACAGGAAATGTTTGTATCTGTGATTTTTACCAAACCAAGTAGCTAAATATTGCTGCTGAAGACAACCTTTGGGTTGTGCAGGATTCGCCACTGGTGTGATTCTATAGCGGAGGCAGCACCTTCGCAGGACCGTTAGCCTTGTGCAGCGATTTCCCTCCGACTGACCGCTGAATGGCAGAGAGTGAAGAATTTACCAGCTGTAGGTTTTATTTAACCTTATCTCTTCCTACAGTATCAGAAAGATCCCAATGCCGTGGACACCATCATGAGAGATTTGGATGTGAACTGTGACGGGCAGGTGGATTTCCAGGAGTTTGTTCACTTGGTGACGGCGCTCACCATCGCCTGCAATGAATTCTTTGTCGAGCTTCTGAAGAAGCAGGGGAAGTTGTGAAGAGTAAAGCGACAGGGCCAATCCTGGTCCGAGTGTGGGGCGTGCGGACAGTGAGCTCACAGCCCAGGCGCGATTCCTCACCTTAAACTCTCAAACTCTGGACATCGATCCTGCAGCTTCAATAAAGGGACCAAGCAGCCCGTGACCGCCGGCTTTCTCTGATTTAATTCCTTATTCCCGTGTTTTCTAATAGTTTGAAGTTCAGCAACAACACTTTGAATTTATACAGCGCCTTTAATGTAGTGAAACGTCCTGAGGTGCTTCACAGGAGCGTAAATGAGACACCGAGCCACAAAAGGAGATGTTAGGACGGGTGAGCAGTTGGTTTTAAGGAACATCTCACAGGAGGAGAGAGAGGCGGAGAGGTTTAGGGAGGGAATTCCAGAGCTCGGGGCCCAGGCAGCTGAAGGCACGGCTGCCAATGGTGGAGTGATGGAAATCGGGGATGCTCAAGAGGCCAGAATTGGAGAAGCGCAGAGATCTCGGGGCGGGGAGGGGGTGGGGGGCTGGAGGAGGTTACAGAGAGAGGGAGGGGGCTTGGGTGGGATGGCTGTCGGTGTAGGGACCAGGTGTTAGGGTTTGGATGATCAGCCATGATCTCGTTGAATGGCGGAGCAGGCTCGAAGGGCCGAATGGCCTACTCCTGCTCCTAGTTTCTATGTCTATGTTTCTATGGGGCGAGGCCATGGAGGCTTCAGTTTCTTATGACTACGGGTAAGTTTATGGTGAGCTACAGCCCCCTGCCCTGCCTGAAGAACGCACCAATCGCGGGGTCAGTATCGTGCTGGGGTGAGCCTGTCCCAGATTTGCCGAGAAACCCTTTGCAGCCGACACGCAGCCACTTCCATCCAGCCAGGCTTCATTTGATTCACACCTGCAGCATGAACTCACTGTCCACCATTACTCAGCCATCTCCCCTTCAATCCCTGCAGAACAAGGCCCTCCCATACTAACAAGGACCGGCTAATCACTCTGCACCCCCCCCTCACCCAAGAGAAATATATTTCACATTCTGGACTGTCGGCGAGTCTGACTTAAAAGGCCTCTGAGGTGGCAATGGCTCCTGGGGATGGAGTGGACCCACAGATTTAGCATTTTTAATATTCATTCTCAGGATGTGGAGCATCGCTGGCAAGGTGGGCTTTTATTGCCCCTCTCTAGTGGCCCTGAGAAAGTTTGATACAACTGAGCGTCTCGCTGGGTCACTTCAGAGGGCTTTTAAAAGTCAACCCCGTTGGTGTGGGACTGGAGTCACCTACAGGCCCAGAGCGGGTGAGGACGGCGGGTTTCCTTCCCGAAAGGACATTGTGAACCCGTTGGGTTTTCACGACAATCCGACAGATTCACGGCCACGTTTATTGATCCCAGCTTTTTATTTCCAGACTTTTAAAACTGAATTCAAATCTCAAGCAGCCCTGAGGAGATTTGAACTTGTTTCTGGATTCTTTGTCCAGGCCTCAGGATTGGCTGGTTCAGCAACATAACCACGACATCACCGTTCCCAGGTTTAATTAGAGAATATCCCCCAAACAAAAATATATTAATGACCTGGACTTGGGTGATGCAGATTCAATAGTAACTTTCAAAAGGGAATTGGAGAAATACTTGAAGGGGGAAAATGTGCCGGGCTGTGGGGAAAGAGCCGGGGGAGCGGGACTAAGTGGAGAGCTCGTTGAAAGAGCCGGCACAGGCACGATGGGCCGAATGGCCTGATTCTAAGCTGACTGGGGAAGGGGCCAGGAGCTGTGCGGAGACTGGGAGCTGTACAGACTCGGAGACGCCCTTTCTGCAGCCTGCAGTTTCTGGGAATGTTCGAAACACGGCAATTGTTATACCTGAGAAAAGCAAACAAGCTGAAACCTGTTGACAACCTGGTGGATTCCCGAATCCTGCTCCGGCAGTCTCAGTTCTTGCTCAAGATTCACTCGAATGATCTTGGGGGTTGAGCGAGAAAGTTAAATGTAGACGTGGAATGTTTAATCCACGTGGCACTCAGCTCCCGCATTCTCCAGCTGGTTTTTTTATTTCGTTTCTGGGATGTGGGCGTCGCTGGCAAGGCCGGCATTTATTGCCCATCCCTAGTTGCCCTTGAGAAGGTGGTGGTGAGCCGCCTTCTTGAACCGCTGCAGTCCGTGTGGTGAAGGTGCTCCCACAGTGCTGTTAGGAGGGAGTTCCAGGATTTTGACCCAGCGACAATGAAGGATCGGCGATATATTTCTAAGTCAGGATGGTGTGTGACTTGGAGGGGAACTTGGAGGTGGTGGTGTTCCCATGCGCCTGCTGCCCTTGTCCTTCTAGGTGGAAGAGGTCGTGGGTTTGGGAGGTGCTGCCGAAGAAGCCTTGGCGAGTTGCTGCAGTGCATCTTGTAGATGATCCACACTGCAGCCACGGTACGCCGGTGGTGGAGGGAGTGAATGTTTAACGTGGTGGATGGGGTGCCAATCAAGCGGCTGCTTTGTCCTGGATGGGTGTTTACAGTTAAACTCAAGAAAAGCGAAGGCTGAGGGACAAACTGATGAGGTCCTTAAAATTATGAAGGGGTTCGATAGGGTAGACGTAGAGAAGATGTTTCCACTTGTGGGGGAGATCAGAACTAGGGGCCATCAATATAAGATCGTCACTAATAAATCCAATGGGGAATTCAGGAGAAACTTCTTCACCCAGAGAGTGGTGAGAATGTGGAACTCGCTCCCACAGGGAGTGGTTGAGGTGAATAGCAGGGATACATTGAAGGGCAAGCTGGATAAACACACGAGGGAGAAAGGAATAGAAGGATATGGTGATGGGGTGAGATGAAGAGGGTGGGAGGAGGCTCGAGCGGAGCATAAACACCGGCACGGAGCAGTTGGGCCGAATGGCCTGTTTCTGTAAATACACAACATTGACCTTCGGGAGGAATACTGGAGGTGGTGACGGGAGTTGTGGGTATTGATCTGTTCCCCCCCTCAGTAAAGAGAAATATATTTCACATTCTGGACTGTCGGCAAGTCCGACTTAAAAGGCCTCTGAGGTGGCAATGGCTCCTGGGGATGGAGTGGACCCACAGATTTAGCATTTTTAATATTCATTCTCAGGATGTGGAGCATCGCTGGCAAGGTGGGCCTTTATTGCCCCTCTCTAGTGGCCCTGAGAAAGTTTGATACAACTGAGCGTCTCGCTGGGTCACTTCAGAGGGCTTTTAAAAGTCAACCCCGTTGGTGTGGGACTGGAGTCACCTACAGGCCCAGAGCGGGTGAGGACGGCGGGTTTCCTTCCCGAAAGGACATTGTGAACCCGTTGGGTTTTCACGACAATCCGACAGATTCACGGCCACGTTTACTGATCCCAGCTTTTTATTTCCAGACTTTTAAAACTGAATTCAAACTCTCAAGCAGCCCTGAGGAGATTTAAACTTGTTTTCTGGATTCTTTGTCCAGGCCTCAGGATTGGCTGGTTCAGCAACATAACCACGACATCACCGTTCCCAGGTTTAATTAGAGAATATCCCCCAAACAAAAATATATTAATGACCTGGACTTGGATGATGCAGATTCAATAGTAACTTTCAAAAGGGAATTGGAGAAATACTTGAAGGGGGAAAATGTGCCGGGCTGTGGGGAAAGAGCCGGGGGAGCGGGACTAAGTGGAGAGCTCGTTCAAAGAGCCGGCACAGGCACGATGGGCCGAATGGCCTGATTCTAAGCTGACTGGGGAAGGGGCCAGGAGCTGTGCGGAGACTGGGAGCTGTACAGACTCGGAGACGCCCTTTCTGCAGCCTGCAGTTTCTGGGAATGTTCGAAACACGGCAATTGTTATACCTGAGAAAAGCAAACAAGCTGAAACCTGTTGACAACCTGGTGGATTCCCGAATCCTGCTCCGGCAGTCTCAGTTCTTGCTCAAGATTCACTCGAATGATCTTGGGGGTTGAGCGAGGAAGTTAAATGTAGACGTGGAATGTTTAATCCACGTGGCACTCAGCTCCCGCATTCTCCAGCTGGTTTTTTTATTTCGTTCATGGGATCAGGGCGTCACTGGCAAGGCCAGCATTTATTGCCCATCCCTAGTTGCCCTTGAGAAGGTGGTGGTGAGCCGCCTTCTTGAACCGCTGCAGTCCGTGTGGTGAAGGTGCTCCCACAGTGCTGTTAGGAGGGAGTTCCAGGATTTTGACCCAGCGACGATGAAGGATCGGCCGATATATTTCTAAGTCAGGATGGTGTGTAACTTGGAGGGGAACTTGGAGGTGGTGGTGTTCACATGCGCCTGCTGCCCTTGTCCTTCTAGGTGGTAGAGGTCGCGGGTTTGGGAGGTGCTGCCGAAGAAGCCTTGGCGAGTTGCTGCAGTGCATCTTGTAGATGATCCACACTGCAGCCACGGTGCGCCGGTGGTGGAGGGAGTGAATGTTTAACGTGGTGGATGGGGTGCCAATCAAGCGGCTGCTTTGTCCTGGATGGGTGTTTACACTTAAACTCAAGAAAAGCGAAGGCTGAGGGACAAACTGATGAGGTCCTTAAAATTATGAAGGGGTTCGATGGGGTAGATGTAGAGAAGATGTTTCCACTTGTGGGGGAGACCAGAACTAGGGGCCATAAATATAAGATAGTCACTAATAAATCCAATAGGGAATTCAGGAGAAACTTCTTCACCCAGAGAGTGGTGAGAATGTGGAACTCGCTCCCACAGGGAGTGGTTGAGGTGAATAGCAGGGATACATTGAAGGGGAAGCTGGATAAACACACGAGGGAGAAAGGAATAGAAGGATATGCTGATGGGGTGAGATGAAGAGGGGTGGGAGGAGGCTCCTGTGGAGCAGAAACACCGGCACGGAGCAGTTGGGCCGAATGGCCTGTTTCTGTAAATACACAACATTGACCTTCGGGAGGAATACTGGAGGTGGTGACGGGAGTTGTGGGTATTGATCTGTTCCCCCCCTCAGTAAAGACAAATATATTTCACATTCTGGACTGTCGGCGAGTCCGACTTAAAAGGTCTCTGAGGTGGCAATGGCTCCTGGGGATGGAGTGGACCCACAGATTTAGCATTTTTAATATTCATTCTCAGGATGTGGAGCATCGCTGGCAAGGTGGGCTTTTATTGCCCCTCTCTAGTGGCCCTGAGAAAGTTTGATACAACTGAGCGTCTCGCTGGGTCACTTCAGAGGGCTTTTAAAAGTCAACCCCGTTGGTGTGGGACTGGAGTCACCTACAGGCCCAGAGCGGGTGAGGACGGCGGGTTTCCTTCCCGAAAGGACATTGTGAACCCGTTGGGTTTTCACGACAATCCGACAGATTCACGGCCACGTTTACTGATCCCAGCTTTTTATTTCCAGACTTTTAAAACTGAATTCAAATCTCAAGCAGCCCTGATGAGATTTAAACTTGTTTTCTGGATTCTTTGTCCAGGCCTCAGGATTGGCTGGTTCAGCAACATAACCACGACATCACCGTTCCCAGGTTTAATTAGAGAATATCCCCCAAACAAAAATATATTAATGACCTGGACTTGGATGATGCAGATTCAATAGTAACTTTCAAAAGGGAATTGGAGAAATACTTGAAGGGGGAAAATGTGCCGGGCTGTGGGGAAAGAGCCGGGGGAGCGGGACTAAGTGGAGAGCTCGTTCAAAGAGCCGGCACAGGCACGATGGGCCGAATGGCCTGATTCTAAGCTGACTGGGGAAGGGGCCAGGAGCTGTGCGGAGACTGGGAGCTGTACAGACTCGGAGACACACTTTCTGCAGCCTGCAGTTTCTGGGAATGTTCGAAACACGGCGATTGTTATACCTGAGAAAAGCAAACAAGCTGAAACCTGTTGACAACCTGGTGGATTCCCGAATCCTGCTCCGGCAGTCTCAGTTCTTGCTCAAGATTCACTCGAAGGATCTTGGGGGTTGAGCGAGAAAGTTAAATGTAGACGTGGAATGTTTAATCCACGTGGCACTCAGCTCCCGCATTCTCCAGCTGTTTTTTTTATTTCGTTCATGGGATCAGGGCGTCACTGGCAAGGCCAGCATTTATTGCCCATCCCTAGTTGCCCTTGAGAAGGTGGTGGTGAGCTGCCTTCTTGAACCGCTGCAGTCCGTGTGGTGAAGGTGCTCCCACAGTGCTGTTAGGAGGGAGTTCCAGGATTTTGACCCAGCGACAATGAAGGATCGGCGATATATTTCTAAGTCAGGATGGTGTGTGACTTGGAGGGGCACTTGGAGGTGGTGGTGTTCCCATGCGCCTGCTGCCCTTGTCCTTCTAGGTGGAAGAGGTCGTGGGTTTGGGAGGTGCTGCCGAAGAAGCCTTGGCGAGTTGCTGCAGTGCATCTTGTAGATGGTCCACGGTGCGCCGGTGGTGGAGGGAGTGAATGTTTAAGGTGGTGGATGGGGTGCCAATCGAGCGGCTGCTTTGTCCTGGATGGGTGTTTACACTTAAACTCAAGAAAAGCGAAGGCTGAGCGGCAAACTAGCGAGGTCCTTAAAATAATGAAAGGGTTTGATAGGGTAGATGTAGAGAAAATGTTTCCACTTGTGGTGGAGATCAGAACTAGGGGCCATCAATATAAGATCGTCACTAATAAATCCAATGGGGAATTCAGGAGAAACTTCTTTACCCAGAGAGTGGTGAGAATGTGGAACTCGCTGCCACAGGGAGTGGTTGAGGCGAATAGCAGAGATACATTGAAGGGGAAGCTGGATAAACACATGAGGGAGAAAGGAATAGAAGGATATGGTGATGGGGTGAGATGAAGAGGGGCGGGAGGAGGCTCGTGTGGAGCAGAAACACCGGCACGGAGCAGATGGACCAAATGGCCTGTTTCTGTAAATACACAACATTGACTTTCGGGAGGAATACTGGAGGTGGTGGCGGGAGTTGTGGGTATTGATCTGTCCCAACACACAGATTGAGAGGAGCCAGGGGCCTCTCCCATAAGAAGCACAGGGAACACACTGCTCCGGATCACTGCCCAGTGAGCCTGGGGTTAGAGAGAGGGGAAATCAGCCCGGGTTCCTGCTCCTGATCACTGCCCAGTGAGCCTGGGGTTAGAGAGAGGGGAAATCAGCCCGGGTTCCTGCTCCTGATCACTGTCCAGTGACCCCTGGGTTAGAGAGAGGGGAAATCAGCCAGGGTTCCTGCTCCTGATCACTGTCCAGTGACCCCTGGGTTAGAGAGAGAGGAAATCAGCCCGGGTTCCTGCTCCTGATCACTGTCCAGTGACCCCTGGGTTAGAGAGAGGGGAAATCAGCCAGGGTTCCTGCTCCTGATCACTGTCCAGTGACCCCTGGGTTAGAGAGAGGGGAAATCAGCCAGAGTTCCTGCTCCTGATCACTGTCCAATGACCCCTGGGTTAGAGAGAGGGGAAATCAGCCAGGGTTCCTGCTCCTGATCACTGTCCAGTGACCCCTGGGTTAGAGAGAGGGGAAATCAGCCAGAGTTCCTGCTCCTGATCACTGTCCAGTGACCCCTGGGTTAGAGAGAGGGGAAATCAGCCAGGGTTCCTGCTCCTGATCACTGCCCAGTGACCCCTGGGTTAGAGAGAGGGGAAATCAGCCAGGGTTCCTGCCCCTGATCACTGTCCTAAAGCGAGTGGTCTGGGGCAGGTGAAATGTTCTGTGGAACAGTCGCTTGCTGATCGGAAACATGGATCTTTTATCAGAATGAATGAGTTTAATTCAGTGCGTTTCTCCGAAGTTGCGACCATTGCTGCAGGTGAATCAGGCTCCACCTGCCCTGACCATGTTGTGAAGCTCAATCTCTTCTGGTAAACAGGTCTCCCACTCAGTGTTTGGATTATCCCGGAACAATAGATCTTTACACAAGTCTCATTAGCAGCTTTGCACCAAACGTGTTCACACATGCCAATTACTGGCCACTGAAGCAACCTCACACTGGGTGTGGATGGGAAACTGAGCCCAAAGTTCACCACCCACCATGGGATTGGGGAGACTCGGGGGCATCAGCACCGACTCCCGACAGGGTCACGCATTCAAAACCAGATGCGGAGGAATTCTGGTGGAGAATATTCCCCCAAAGGGGAACTGAGCGGAGTAAATGAGCAGGGATGGACATTGAGGCGGTCAGTGTTTATACCTGTTTATACACTGTATGAATAGAACTGCGTTTATGTGCTCAACCTTAAATGTATTTTGATGCTTTGGCAACATAAGATGTAACTTATCATGCCAATAAAGCGATTTGAATTGTGAATTGTGAATTGTAAAGGGGTCAAGAGATAATTGGATGTATTTCTGGCGAGAGTGGGGATTGAGCATGGCTAGTTGGGAGTGAGGGGTCTGGGGAGAAGGTGGGGTTGAGAGAAAAGGTGCGACACAGCCTGTAGTCAGAGAGTTGACTTGTTGGAACATGAATCAATGGGCCGAGCATGGAGTCAGGTACCTGAGGCGGTGTCGGTGGTTCCTGCTGAATGACAGTCTGTGACTCACTGTTGGGACTGGGAACAGGCTGGGCTGCAGTCATTATATCCGGGATGTGGGGCTAACGGACCAATCCATTGCACGATATGATGTGATTGACAGGAGGCAGGTGGTGAAATGTTGGGATATATTCCAGCTCCCAGTGGCTGCTTTCATTCCAAACTTCCTGAACACCTATCAGGTGAGTAAAGATCGGAGCAGGGACTGGGAGTGAGAGTGGGACTGGAGCAGGAGCCGGGAGTGGGAGTGGGACTGGGAGTGAGAGTGAGAGTGAGAGTGAGAGTGAGAGTGAGAGTGAGAGTGAGAGTGAGAGTGAGAGTGAGAGTGAGAGTGGGAGTGGGAGTGGGAGTGGGAGAGTGGGAGTGGGAGTGGGAGTGGGAGTGGAGCAGGGACTGGGAGTGAGAGTGGAGCAGGGACTGGGAGTGAGAGTGGAGCAGGGACTGGGAGTGGGAGAGGAGCAGGGACTGGGAGTGGGAGAGGAGCAGGGACTGGGAGTGGGAGAGGAGCAGGGACTGGGAGTGAGAGTGGAGCAGGGACTGGGAGTGGGAGAGGAGCAGGGACTGGGAGTGGGAGAGGAGCAGGGACTGGGAGTGAGAGTGGAGCAGGGACTGGGAGTGGGAGAGGAGCAGGGACTGGGAGTGAGAGTGGAGCAGGGACTGGGAGTGGGAGAGGAGCAGGGACTGGGAGTGGGAGAGGAGCAGGGACTGGGAGTGAGAGTGGAGCAGGGACTGGGAGTGGGAGAGGAGCAGGGACTGGGAGTGAGAGTGGAGCAGGAGTGGGAGAGGAGCAGGGACTGGGAGTGGGAGAGGAGCAGGGACTGGGAGTGGGAGTGGAGCAGGGACTGGGAGTGGGAGTGGGAGTGGAGCCGGGAGTGGGAGTGGAGCAGGGACTGGGAGTGAGAGTGGAGCAGGGACTGGGAGTGAGAGAGGAGCAGGGACTGGGAGTGAGAGAGGAGCAGGGACTGGGAGTGAGAGAGGAGCAGGGACTGGGAGTGAGAGTGGAGCAGGGACTGGGAGTGAGAGTGGAGCAGGGACTGGGAGTGAGAGAGGAGCAGGGACTGGGAGTGAGAGAGGAGCAGGGAGTGGGAGTGAGAGTGGAGCAGGGACTGGGAGTGAGAGTGGAGCAGGGACTGGGAGTGGGAGAGGAGCAGGGACTGGGAGTGGGAGAGGAGCAGGGACTGGGAGTGGGAGAGGAGCAGGGACTGGGAGTGAGAGAGGAGCAGGGACTGGGAGTGAGAGTGGAGCAGGGACTGGGAGTGAGAGTGGAGCAGGGACTGGGAGTGGGAGAGGAGCAGGGACTGGGAGTGGGAGTGGAGCAGGGAGTGGGAGTGAGAGTGGAGCAGGGACTGGGAGTGAGAGTGGAGCAGGGACTGGGAGTGGGAGAGGAGCAGGGACTGGGAGTGAGAGTGGAGCAGGGACTGGGAGTGAGAGTGGAGCAGGGACTGGGAGTGGGAGAGGAGCAGGGACTGGGAGTGGGAGAGGAGCAGGGACTGGGAGTGAGAGTGGAGCAGGGACTGGGAGTGAGAGTGGAGCTGGGAGTGGGAGTGGAGCAGGGACTGGGAGTGGGAGTGGGAGTGGGAGAGGAGCAGGGAGTGAGAGTGGAGCAGGAGTCGGGGTGTCTGCCACTCTCTGGTCCCCGGGCTCCCCTCTGCCTGTTCTGGGCGGGTGGTTTTGATGTGTTGAGTTTTCTCTGTCCTGTTCCAGCCCAGTGCCGCCGCCCAGCTCTCTCGCCATGTCCTACCAGCGAACACAAGTGATGGAGGCTCTGCAGGACCTGCTGAAGGTGTTTAAAGAAGCGGCTGCCAGTAAAGCGGGTGACGACCGCACCCTGAACCAAGCGGAGCTCCGGGACCTGATCGAGACCCAACTCCCGTTCTTAATTAATGTAAGAAAGGCCGGGGTCAGTGGGGGGGGGGGGGGGTCGGGGGTCAGTAGGGGGGTCGGGGTCAGTAGGGGGGTCGGGGTCAGTAGGGGGGTCGGGGTCAGTAGGGGGGGTCGGGGTCAGTGGGGGGTCAGTGCCAGTCGGAGCAGCGAATGCAGTGGACGTGGGACGGGCCTGAGACACTGAGTCACTTTCCTTTCTCTCAACAGGAGGACTTTGAAAAACAGTTTGTCGCTTTCTTCAAGTGCATGGAAGGCGAGTGTGGCACCAATGTCGATTTTAAAGCGTTCATGTGCCTGTTAGCGACTATTGTGTTGTGTAATGACCAACAACTGTCCCAATAACTACAATAAACCAGAGTGTGGACCCACCATTAAACACCTGCTCAAATCTAACGTAGATGAATAAAATACTTTCTAAAGATGATGCTGTCTCTCCATTTCTTGTACGTGATAGAGAGGACCGATGTCCTAGTTTGGGGGGGGGGTGGGGGGGTTAAACTAAAATGGCAGGCGGTTGGGAGCCTGTGCAGGGAGACAGAGGAAAGAGAAGCAAGGATGGAAGCAAAAGACAGGAAGGAGAAAAGCAAAAGTGGAAGGCAGAGAAATCAAGGGTGTAAATCAATCAGGGCCACAGTAAATAATAATTCTAAAAGGACTAAGAGTGTTAAAAAAACAAGCCTGAAGGCTTTGTGTCTTAATGCGAGGAGCATTCGTAATAAGGTGGATGAATTAGCTGCGCAAATAGATGCAAATGGATATGATATAATTGGGATTACGGAGACATGGCTCCAGGGTGACCAAGGTTGGGAATTCAACATCCAGGGGTATTCAATATTCAGGAAGGACAGGCGAAAGGGAAAAGGAGGTGGGGTAGCATTGCTGGTTAAAGAGGAGATTAATGCAATAGTAAGGAAGGATATTAGCTCTAATGATAATAAATGTCTATGGGTAGAGCTGAGAAATACCAAGGGGCAGAAAACGTTAGTGGAAGTTGTATTCAGACCCCCAAACAGTAATGCTGAGGTTGGGGATGGCATTAAATGGGAAATTAGAGATGTGTGCAATAATGGCACAGCAGTTATCATGGGTGATTTTAATCTACATATAGATTGGGCTAACCAAATTAGTAAGAATACCGTGGAGGAATTCCTAGAGTGTATATGGGATGGTTTCTTGGACCAATATGTCGAGGAACCAACTAGAGATCAGGCCATCTTAGATTGGGTATTATGTAATGAGAAAGGATTAATTAGCAATCCTGTTGTGCGAGGCCCCTTGGGGAGGAGCGATCATAATATGATAGAATTCTTCATTAAGGTGGAGAGTGAAGTAGTTGATTCAGAGACTAGGGTCCTGAATTTAAATAAAGGAAACTACGATGGTATGAGGCGTGAGTTGGCTAGGATGGATTGGGGAACGTTACTTAAAGGGTTGACGGTGGATAGGCAATGGCAAATATTTAAAGATCGCATGGATGACCTACAGAATTTGTTCATCCCTGCTTGGCATAAAAATAAAACAAAAAAGGTGACTCAACCATGGCTAACAAAGGAAATTAGGGATAGCATAAGATCCAAGGAGAGGTCATATAAATTGGCCAGAAAAAGCAGCAAACCTGAGGATTGGGAGCAGTTGAGGATTCAGCAAATGAGGTCAAAGGGATTAATTAAGAGGGGGAAAATAGAGTATGAGAGTAAGCTTGCAGGAAACATAAAAACTGACTGTAAAAGCTTCTATAGATATGTAAAGAGAAAGATTGGTGAAGTCAAGCGTAGGTCCCTTGCAGTCAGAATCAGGGGAATTTATAATGAGGAACAAAGAAATGGCAGACCAATTAAATACATATTTTGGTTCTGTCTTCACAAAGGAGGACACAAATAACCTTCCAGAGATGTCAGGGAACATAGGGTCTAATGAGAGGGAGGAACTGAATGAAATCAGTATTTGTAGTGAAATGGTGTTAGGGAAATTGACGGGATTGAAGGCCGATAAATCCCCAGGGCCTGATAATCTACATCCTAGGGTACTTAAGGAAGTGGCCCTAGAAATAGTAGATGCATTGCTGGTCATCTTCCAACATTCGATAGACTCTGGAACAGTTCCCATGGATTGGAGGGTAGCTAATGTAACCCCACTATTTAAAAAAGGTGGTAGAGAGAAAACGGGGAATTATAGACCGGTAAGCCTGACATCGGTAGTGGGGAAAATGCTAGAGTCCATTATAAAAGATGTAATAGCAGAGCACTTGGAAAACAGTGACAGGATCGGACAAAGTCAAGATGGATTTACAAAAGGTAAATCGTGCTTGACTAATCTACTGGAATTTTTTGAGGGTGTGACTGGTAGAATAGATAAGGGAGAACCAGTGGATGTGGTGTACTTGGACTTTCAGAAGGCTTTCAATAAGGTCCCGCATAAGAGATTAGTGTGCAAAGTTAAATCACATGGGATTGGGGGTAAGGTACTGACTTGGATAGAGAACTGGCAGACAGGAAGCAAAGAGTTGGAATAAACAGGTCTTTTTCCAAGTGGCAGGCAGTGACTAGTGAGGTACCGCAGGGATTGGTGCTAGGTCCCCAGCTATTCACAATATATATTCATGATCTAGACGAGGGAACTAGATGTAATATCTCCAAGTTTGCAGATGACACAAAGCTGGGTGGGTGTGTGTGCTGTGAGGAGGATGCAGAGAAACACCAGTATGATTTGGACACGTTGAGTAATTGGGCAGATACATGGCAGATGCAGTATAATGTGGATAAATGCGAGGTTATCCACTTTGGTGGCAAAAACAGGAAGGCAGATTATTATCTGAACGGCAATAGACTGGGGAAGGGGAAGTGCAACGAGACCTGGGTGTCCTTGTGCACCAGTCGCTGAAGGTAAGCATGCAGGTGCAGCAAGCGGTTAAGAAGGCAAATGGTATGTTGGCCTTCATAGCGAGATGATTAGCGTACAGGAGCAAGGATGTCTTGCTGCAGTTGTACAGGGCCTTGGTGAGACCACCCCTTGAGTATTGTGTACAGTTTTGGTCGCCGTATCTGAGGAAGGATGTTCTTGCCATGGAGGGAGTGCAGCGAAGATTCACCAGACTGATACCTGGGATGGCAGGAATGACATATGATGAGAGATTGGGTCGATTGGGCTTATACTCCCTGGAGTTTAGAAGAATGAGAGGGGATCTCATTGAAACTTATAAAATTCTAACAGGACTAGACAGACTAGATGCTGGAAGGATGTTCCCAATGGCGGGAGAGTCCAGAACCAGGGGTCACAGTCTAAGGATAAGGGGTAAGCCATTTAGGACAGAGATGAGGAGGAATTTCTTCACCCAGAGAGTGGTGAACCTGTGGAATTCTCTACCACAGAAGGCAGTTGAGGCCAATTCATTAAATATATTCAAGAAGGAGTTGGATATATTTCTTAAGGCTAAAGGGATCAAGGGATATGGGGAGAAGGCAGGGACCGGGTACTGAATTTGGATGATCAGCCATGATTTCATTGAATGGCGGAGCAGGCTCGAAGGGCCGAATGGCCAACTCCTGCTCCTATCTTCTATGTTTCTATGAGAGAGAGAGCGGGCTCACACTCAGACCGGCATCACTTGAATTTCCACTCAGGACCACGACTGGTGATTTATTTGAAAGGTGGGGTTCAGGGGTTTCCCTGCGGTCTGTGGGTTACTCCATTTTTGCCATCAAAACTGCAAATTACTGGCCTTGGTGAGATGGAGTCGGACATATATCGAACCTTGGTTAGGCCACACGGAGCACCGTGCACAGTTCTGGTCTCCATATTATAAACAGGATATAGAGGCACTGGAGAAGGTGCAAAAAAGATTGACAAGGATGGTAGCAGAGCCGAGGGGTTCTACCCATCAGGAAAGATTGAACAGGCGGGGGCTCTTTTCTCTATAAAAAAGCCTGAGGGGTGACCGGGTAAGATTACGAAGGGTTTAATAGGGTCGACGTAGAGAAGATGTTTCCACTTGTGGGGGAGACCAGAACTAGGGGCCATCAATATAAGATCATCACTAATAAATCCACTGGGGAATTCAGGAGAAACTTCTTCACCCAGAGAGTGGTGAGAATGTGGAACTCGCTCCCACAGGGAGTGGTCGAGGTGAATAGCAGAGATGGATTTAAGGGGAAGCTGGATAAACACACGAGGGAGAAAGGAATAGAAGGATATGGTGATGGGGTGAGATGAAGAGGGGTGGGAGGAGGCTCGTGTGGAGCAGAAACACTGGCTTTGAGCAGATGGGCCGAACGGACTGTTTGTGTTGCACACACGATGTAATCTACAGGTAAAGATCAGTGGTCCAGGTGAGATACAGCCCCACAGGTAGCAGTGCTGCCAATCTCTACAGCTCACATCCTGTGAGTATCTGCAGGGTATTCAGTTGGGAGGAGACACACAACCCAGGCCAACCTGGCCCTCACCCAACTTTCCCCCAGCACGGGTCATTGGATAGGAGCCAAACCCAGAGGGCACCCCACCCCCCCCAGGGAGCTGAGGCCAACGTCCATCCCTCCACCACTCTGAGTCTGAGTCCGTTTCCACCCCCCCCAGGCACTGAGGCCAACGGCCACCCCAGACCCCAAGCCCACCCCCCCCCAGGCACTGAGGTCAACGGCCACCCCAGACCCCCAAGCCCATCCCCGCCTGGCACTGAGGCCAACGGCCACCCCAGACCCCAAGCCCATTCCCCCCAGGCACTGAGGCCAATGGCCACCCCAGACCCCAAGCCCATTCCCCCCAGGCACTGAGGTCAACGGCCACCCCAGACCCCAAGCCCATTCCCCCCAGGCACTGAGGCCAATGGCCACCCCAGACCCCAAGCCCATTCCCCCCAGGCACTGAGGTCAACGGCCACCCCAGACCCCCAAGCCCATCCCCGCCTGCACTGAGGCCAATGGCCACCCCAGACCCCAAGCCCATCCCCCCGGGCACTGAGGCCAACGGCCACCCCAGACCCCCAAGCCATCCCCCCCAGGCACTGAGGCCAACGGCCACCCCAGGCCCCAAGCCCACCCCCCCCAGGCACTGAGGCCAATGATCACCCCCAGACCCCAAGCCCATCCCCGCCTGGCACTGAGGCCAACGGCCACCCCAGACCCCCAAGCCCATCCCCCAAGGCACTGAGGCCAACGGCCACCCCAGGCCCCAAGCCCATCCCCCCCAGGCACTGAGGCCAACGGCCACCCCAGGCCCCAAGCCCATTCCCCCCAGGCACTGAGGCCAACGCCCACCCCAGGCCCCAAGCCCATCCCCCCCTGGGCACTGAGGCCAACGGCCACCCCAAACCCCAAGCCCATCCCCCCGGGTACTGAGGCCAACGCCCACCACCCCCCAGACCTCATCCCTCCCCTCCCCACTCCACAGCACTGAGCCCAATTTTTACCCCGACTAAAATCAGCTGTAGAGGCATCAATTTCTTGAAAGATTTGAATTTTTGACCCATTCCTTCCCCAACCCCCTCGCCTCACCAACAAACTGCCACAACCCGGGGACAATCCATTTCTCATTTTTATTACATGTTTGAATGAAGGTACAATGCTGTTGTCAAAGAGGGAGGAACATTGCAGCCTGCAGGAATCTGTAGACATTTACCTCCCCCCCCCCCCCCCACCCTCGCCGTACACCTTGGGGTTTAAAACCAGTCCGAGTGATTAATCACCCAAAACTGAAACTGAAAAGTATTTTAATACTCGGGATTATATAGCTTAAAAGGAGCCAAGAATTAGGCCCCTCCCCCGGGTGGGGATCAGGACCTAGAGGCCCCCTCCCCCTGAGTGGGGATCAGGACCTAGAGGCCCCTCCCCCGAGTGGGGTTCAGGACCCTCAGGGCCCCTCCCCCCGGGTGGGGATCAGGACCCTCAGGCCCCTCCCCCGGGTGAGGATCAGGACCTAGAGGCCCCTCCCCTAGGTGGGGATCAGGACCCTCAGGACCCTCCCCCGGGTGGGGATCAGGACCTAGAGGCCCCTCCCCTAGGTGGGGATCAGGACCCTCAGGCCCCTCCCCCGGGTGGGGATCAGGACCCTCAGGCCCCTCCCCCGGGTGGGGATCAGGACCCTCAGGCCCCTCCCCCCGGGTGGGGATCAGGACCCTCAGGCCCCTCCCCCGGGTGGGGATCAGGACCCTCAGGCCCCTCCCCCCGGGTGGGGATCAGGACCCTCAGGCCCCTCCCCCGGGTGGGGATCAGGACCCTCAGGCCCCTCCCCCGGGTGGGGATCAGGACCCTCAGGCCCCTCCCCCGGGTGGGGATCAGGACCCTCAGGCTCCTCCCCCGACAGGAAGAATTTTGTGTCAGTGCGACAGAAGCAAAGTTTAAAAGAGAGAGGAGAGAGAGAAAGTTCAGGGTAAAAGTGGCCTCACAATAACCACCCGTTTACAAAAACAACCAGACAGAGCACAGCATCGGCACAGCGACACTTCAAACGTTTCTCTTTAAACATTGATAATTCGATAATTTAAATGATCACAATGTAAAATCACATCATATTGTTTCACACACGGCAAGAACAAAATTATCACCCTAACCAGGCAACGTTCGGGCTGCCAGCAAAGGCGGGGTCTCTACTCCCTGGTGCACACTCGCGGCCTCGAGTATAACTTCAGTCAATTGCCCTGTTAAACCTCCTGCCCCCCACCCCCTCTCCAGGAGCAGCTGCAGGCGGCCGGGGGCTGAGGGGCAAATTACTGACATCGGGGACCGTCCCGTTCCGTCCCCAGAAATAATAAAAGCAGAATGCCTTCGTGCTTCTGATGCATGCTGGCGCTGGGGGGGGGGGGGGGGGGGGGGGGGGGGGGGGGGGGGCACACGGCCCCCTCCCCTCCAAAAAACAAACACAGAAACGGAGCATGCGATTTAGTGCATTTGAGCATTTTGATTTTTTTAATTTTTTTAATTTTTAAAAGCAACATCCAAACGCTTGCTAAATACATCTAATTATGTATAAACCTCCCTCCCACCCCTTATTAATAAGTCATGTTGCATCTAAAATATTGTCATGTACAGCCCCGCGTTGCAGAGATGGGCGGCGAGCCCTGGGGCGGAGCGAGCTCGGCGGCGAGCCCTAGGGCGGAGCTCTGGGGTGAGTCCTGGGGCGGAGCGAGCTTGGCGGCGAGCCCTAGGGCGGAGCTCTGGGGTGAGTCCTGGGGCGGAGCGAGCTCGGCGACGAGCCCTGGGGCGGAGCCCGGCGGGAGGGACAAAGAACAACAGTGGCAGCATGTGGCAAAAAACTTGGCACTGCGCAAACTTCCAAATCACAGCAATCGTGCGGAGAGGCATCCGAAACACTCAGCCGCGAAAGGGGGGCGGCTTTCGGGCGACAACAGTCCATGCTAAATCGGTTTTCCTCCAAAGTCCGCCAATTGTGTCTCTCCTTACTGATAGTTTAGCCTGGCAGAGGATGCAGAGTCACCGAGTGTGGCTGTAGGACTGGGTGAGCGATGGTAAGAGCCCCCTTGTCTGTGGCTCACTGGGTAAATGCACCCACGCCCCCCCCCCCCCCCGCGTGTTGCATTAAGCCTTACAGATCGGGAGGGGCTGGGACTCCGTCCCATGACTGTGCCAAGTTAGCCGATTAACATGGTGCCCGTGGGAGGAACCGAACCAGCCAGTGTCCACAACCGGGGAAAAGGCGGGTCAAGCGGGAGCACAGATAGCTGGCCAGTGCTGAGAGATCAGCCCACACCAACTCCACAAGAGCTTCGATGGAAAGACTTAATTTGGTGCCAGTTTCTCCCCCGCCCTCAAGGCCATTCGATGTCGCCCTCCAGTATCTCACCCTAGTGGCCATTCTTTCAGGTATCCGGTTAGACAGTGGAATATTCCACTATGGGAGGCATTACACTCCAGTCCAATTCTGTCCTCACTCAACATCAGCACAAGTGTCCTCCACAAGGGTCAGTGGATAGTGATGACCAACAGGAACCCACACCCTGATCCGACCAGCTGTCTCAGTGTGGAACTGTCGGGTCTGTGCGACTCGGTCACGCCGGGCTTTTACCGGCCCAGGCACCCGGGAGTTTCCGGTAAAGGGTTAGGCACTGCATTGGCCACACTCGATCATTCTGCCTCCCACACACCTCCACTGACCACCCTGCAGCTAAACAAGACATCGATTAAGGAATATGACCATTACGAGTTTTTAAAACTCTCTCTAAAGAAGCTCCTATGCACAAAACCAGTTTTAAAAATCCTCAGAACAGTTTGAATCTTGCAACAAGACACTAATTTAAACAGAGACATTTCTGTAAAGTAGAGAGCCTGAAATTTGAAATTTTTACATAATACACTCGCAAAAAAATCCCCTGAATTTCAGGCAGTTAATACATTAACACATTGGTGTGTTTGTTTTTGCATTTCCGGACCAGGATTCCCCCCTCGCTCAGAGGGCAATGAACGGTTTTTGACTTCATACACAGCATAGCTTCAAAGAAAGTTAAAAGACACGGAACACCTGCAGGGGTTCAAACAGATGTGGTCAATACTTGTGAAGATCACAGAAAGGCAGGGGAGTTCCGTGTACTGAGCACAGGTTCTCTACACCACAAACCCATTCCATTCACCAACTCCTCTCCGCCGCAGCCTGGGTCAATCTGGTCATTCTCTGAGCGAGTGGCTGTTAGAGCCCACAGCAGCTTCAGTTTTCAAAGGGCGCGCGAATTACGCTGATTCAAGCCAACTGGCTTCAGTTGGCGGCGTTTTCACTCGATTTGCACGTGCACAGCCTCGTCTCTCAACCAACGCGGCTTCCTTACAACAAAAACAGAAATACTTCCTCCCAGAGCTGGAGAGAACACTGAAACAAAGCTGCCCAAGAGCCCTGGATCACAGCTCGCAGCCAATCCCAACGTTTAATACTGCTCGATGGCTGGAAATTGAGAACACAACGGGTGTCGGCAACTTGGTAACGCTTGGATTTGTTCAAACTTTGAGCGCGGCGGTGCGGATGAGTTTGAGTTGATGTAGAGTTGGACCCCTCAGTCTAATGCAGCCAATCCTGAGCTGACTGACGCCTCAGACTGGTGCAGACTCCACGGTCTGACTGCTGAGGTGAGGCCGTCATACGAACTCCCACACTGACAGATTCATGAGCCTCATGTCTTCGGGCACGTTTCTCAAAGGTTGCACCAGACAGATACCACATGTATAAGGTGAACGACATTTCCAAGCACCGATAAGCTCTGTTTTTCTTTCGGGGTGGGGGGTGCGGGGAGGGGGGCAGCGCTGGAGACCACCCTAGTCATCACTTACTAGTCCTGCTGTCCAGTGGCCCAGTCGCTTCAGTCTGTATCCTGTGCACAGGATCATACAGCTACACATCAGCAAGCTGTGCGTTACCGAAAATACGCCATGCAGTGTCACAAGGTTCTGCCAATGTGTCATGGGGGGGGGGGGGGGGGGGGGGGGCGATACAGCAATGGGGGGGGGGGGGAAAGAGAAAGAGAGAGGGAGGGAGAGAGGGAGGGAGAGAGAGGGAGGGCAAGGATCACAAGTAGATTCATGTCAAGTGCATTTCATCATTGATAACACTAGCTGTGTTTTGTAGACTGGTGCTGCGACGATCATTCACTCACACAGGAGTCAGGCAGCCAATACAATCACCTCACCAGCCTTAGCAACGTGTATCGAGCACACGTGGTCACGCAGCGCACTTGCGAGTGCAGTGTGCGAGTGTGTGAGCACAAGTCAGTGCAGAAGCGTGTCACGGTGAAGGCGGGGCACCGGCTGTACTGGACGCGGTATCTGTTGACGGGAATGTCGTGGATGGTGTCAGTTTCACAGCTGGTTTTACACGGGATCAGATCCTCGCCGTCCTCGCCCATCAGCCAATCCTGGACCAGCTCACCCATCTCGTCAGTCACATGCTCCTCCAGCCATCGGTTGTGCCATTCCTGAAACTGATGGTGCTGGTACCGAGCAACCTGGCACTGGGACTGTGGGGGGGGGGGGGAGAAAGTGAGAGAGTGAGCGAGGGAGGGGCAGAGAGGGAGCGAGGGAGGGGCAGAGAGCGAGCGAGGGAGGGGCAGAGAGGGAGCGAGGGAGGGGCAGAGAGAGAGCGAGGGAGGGGGCAGAGAGCGAGCGAGGGAGGGGCAGAGAGCCAGCGAGGGAGGGGCAGAGAGCCAGCGAGGGAGGGGCAGAGAGCCAGCGAGGGAGGGGCAGAGAGCCAGCGAGGGAGGGGGCAGAGAGCCAGCGAGGGAGGGGCAGAGAGCCAGCGAGGGAGGGGCAGAGAGCCAGCGAGGGAGGGGCAGAGAGCCAGCGAGGGAGGGGCAGAGAGCCAGCGAGGGAGGGGCAGAGAGCCAGCGAGGGAGGGGCAGAGAGCCAGCGAGGGAGGGGCAGAGAGCCAGCGAGGGAGGGGCAGAGAGCCAGCGAGGGAGGGGCAGAGAGGCAGCGAGGGAGGGGCAGAGAGCCAGCGAGGGAGGGGCAGAGAGCCAGCGAGGGAGGGGCAGAGAGCGAGCGAGGGAGGGGCAGAGAGCGAGCGAGGGAGGGGCAGAGAGCGAGCGAGGGAGGGGCAGAGAGCGAGCGAGGGAGGGGCAGAGAGCGAGCGAGGGAGGGGCAGAGAGCGAGCGAGGGAGGGGCAGAGAGCGAGCGAGGGAGGGGCAGAGAGCGAGCGAGGGAGGGGCAGAGAGCGAGCGAGGGGGACAGAGAGCGAGCGAGGGAGGGGCAGAGAGCGAGCGAGGGGGGCAGAGAGCGAGCGAGGGGGGCAGAGAGCGAGCGAGGGGGGCAGAGAGCGAGCGAGGGGGGCAGAGAGCGAGCGAGGGGGGCAGAGAGCGAGCGAGGGGGGGCAGAGAGCGAGCGAGGGGGGCAGAGAGCGAGCGAGGGGGGGCAGAGAGCGAGCGACGGCGGCAGAGAGCGAGCGAGGGGGGCAGAGAGCGAGCGAGGGGGGCAGAGAGCGAGCGAGGGGGGCAGAGAGCGAGCGAGGGGGGCAGAGAGCGAGCGAGGGGCGGGCAGAGAGCGAGCGAGGGGGGCAGAGAGCGAGCGAGGGGGGGCAGAGAGCGAGCGAGGGGGGCAGAGAGCGAGCGAGGGGGGCAGAGAGCGAGCGAGGGGGGGCAGAGAGCGAGCGAGGGGGGGCAGAGAGCGAGCGAGGGGGGCAGAGAGCGAGCGAGGGGGGGCAGAGAGCGAGCGAGGGGGGGCAGAGAGCGAGCGAGGGGGGCAGAGAGCGAGCGAGGGGGGCAGAGAGCGAGCGAGGGGGGCAGAGAGCGAGCGAGGGAGGGGCAGAGAGCGAGCGAGGGAGGGGCAGAGAGCGAGCGAGGGAGGGGCAGAGAGCGAGCGAGGGAGGGGCAGAGAGCGAGCGAGGGAGGGGCAGAGAGCGAGCGAGGGAGGGGCAGAGAGCGAGCGAGGGAGGGGCAGAGGAGCGAGCGAGGGAGGGGCAGAGAGCGAGCGAGGGAGGGGCAGAGAGGGGCAGAGAGCGAGCGAGGAGGGGCAGAGAGCGAGCGAGGGAGGGGCAGAGGGCGAGCGAGGGAGGGGCAGAGGGCGAGCGAGGGAGGGGCAGAGAGCGAGCGAGGGGGGCAGAGAGCGAGCGAGGGGGGGCAGAGAGCGAGCGAGGGAGGGGCAGAGAGCGAGCGAGGGGGGGCAGAGAGCGAGCGAGGGGGGCAGAGAGCGAGCGAGGGGGGCAGAGAGCGAGCGAGGGGGGCAGAGAGCGAGCGAGGGGGGCAGAGAGCGAGCGAGGGGGGCAGAGAGCGAGCGAGGGGGGCAGAGAGCGAGCGAGGGGGGCAGAGAGCGAGCGAGGGGGGCAGAGAGCGAGCGAGGGGGGCAGAGAGCGAGCGAGGGGGGGCAGAGAGCGAGCGAGGGAGGGGCAGAGAGCGAGCGAGGGGGGCAGAGAGCGAGCGAGGGGGGGCAGTGAGATAGTCGAGGGTGGGAGGAAAAAGGGGAGAAGAAAGGAGAGTAGAAACAGAGAATGAAAATAGCAGCGTCAATGGTTGTACCAAAAAGTAAACAAATTCACTCCGTGTGCAATTCACTTCGGAATCCGAGTGACAAACGAACCGCGCCCCCCACACTGCAGTGCGAGGGAGCTGCAGATATCAAACACACAACCACATCATCTAATGATACATCAATAAAAACTCTGAGGTGAGGGCATCAGGACTGGGAACAGAACAAATTCCATATCGTGCATCCACTGCCCCCTCAAACACTCCCAGGGCAGGTACAGCACGGGTTAGATACAGAGTAAAGCTCCCTCTACACTGTCCCATCAAACACTCCCAGGGCAGGTACAGCACGGGGTTACATACAGAGTAAAGCTCCCTCTACACTGCCCCCTCAAACACTCCCAGGGCAGGTACAGCACGGGTTAGATACAGAGTAAAGCTCCCTCTGCACTGTCCCATCAAACACTCCCAGGGCAGGTACAGCACGGGTTAGATACAGAGTAAAGCTCCCTCTACACTGTCCCATCAAACACTCCCAGGGCAGGTACAGCACGGGGTTAGATACAGAGTAAAGCTCCTTCGACACCGTCCCATCAAACAGTCCCCAGGGCAGGTACAGCACGGGTTAGATACAGAGTAAAGCTCCCTCTACACTGTCCCATCAAACACTCCCAGGGCAGGTACAGCACGGGGTTAGATACAGAGTAAAGCTCCCTCTACACTGTCCCATCAAACACTCCCAGGGCAGGTACAGCACGGGTTAGATACAGAGTAAAGCTCCCTCTACACTGTCCCATCAAACACTCCCAGGGGCAGGTACAGCAGCGGGTTAGATACAGAGTAAAGCTCCCTCTACACTGTCCCCATCAAACACTCCCAGGGCAGGTACAGCACGGGTTAGATACAGAGTAAAGCTCCCTCTACACTGTCCCATCAAACACTCCCAGGGCAGGTACAGCACGGGTTAGATACAGAGTAAAGCTCCCTCTACACTGTCCCCATCAAACACTCCCAGGGCAGGTACAGCACGGGTTAGATACAGAGTAAAGCTCCCTCTGCACGGTCCCATCAAACACTCCCAGGGCAGGTACAGCACGGGTAAGATACAGAGTAAAGCTCCCTCTACAGTGTCCCATCAAATACTCCCAGGGCAGGTATAGCACGGGTTAGATACAGAGTAAAGCTCCCTCTACACTGTCCCATCAAACACTCCCAGGGCAGGTACAGCACGGGTTAGATACAGAGTAAAGCTCCCTCTGCACTGTCCCATCAAACACTCCAGGGCAGATACAGCACGGGTTAGATACAGAGTAAAGCTCCCTCTGCACTGCCCCCTCAAACACTCCCAGGGCAGGTACAGCACGGGTTAGATACAGAGTAAGATAAAGCTCCCTCTACACTGTCCCATCAAACACTCCCAGGGCAGGTACAGCACGGGTTAGATACAGAGTAAAGCTCCCTCTACACTGTCCCATCAAACACTCCCAGGGCAGCTACGGCACGGGTTAGATACAGAGTAAAGCTCCCTCTACACTGTCCCATCAAACACTCCCAGGGCAGGTACAGCACGGGTTAGATACAGAGTAAAGCTCCCTCTACACTGTCCCATCAAACACTCCCACGGCAGGTACAGCACGGGTTAGATACAGAGTAAAGCTCCCTCTGCACTGTCCCATCAAACACTCCCAGGGCAGGTACAGCACGGGTTAGATACAGAGTAAAGCTCCCTCTACACTGTCCCATCAAACACTCACAGGGCAGGTACAAAACAGGTTAGATACAGAGTAAAGCTCCCTCTGCACTGTCCCATCAAACACTCACAGGGCAGGTACAAAACAGGTTAGATACAGAATAAAGCTCCCTCTACACTGCCCCATCAAACACTCCCAGGGCAGGTACAGCACGGGTTAGATACAGAGTAAAGCTCCCTCTACACTGTCCCATCAAACACTCCCAGGGCAGGTACAGCACGGGTTAGATACAGAGTAAAGCTCCCTCTACACTGTCCCATCAAACACTCCCAGGGCAGATACAGCACGGGTTAGATAGAGAGTAAAGCTCCCTCTACACTGTCCCATCAAACACTCCCAGGGCAGGTACAGCACGGGTTAGATACAGAGTAAAGCTCCCTCTACACTGTCCCATCAAACACTCCCAGGGCAGATACAGCATGGGTTAGATACGGAGTAAAGCTCCCTCTACACTGTCCCATCAAACACTCCCAGGGCAGGTACAGCACGGGTTAGATACGGAGTAAAGCTCCCTCTACACTGTCCCATTGATGGGTCTCAGCCTCCAGCTCAGAGCAGCAACGGCTGGTGCCCTCAATTTTCCAGCCCTGCCACCAACTCCTCTTCTCTTTCACTGGTATGAATGAAGGCAACAGGGAATGGCGGCGGATGGGGAGGAGGCTGCTCTTTATTGCACCTGTAACACAAGCTTGGGGGTGGGGTGGTGGGGGGGAAAGAGTAATTCAGACAAAGTGTGTTGCCACATTCTGAGGAAACAGAACATCTGATGTTTGAGAGTGTACATGTGACAGAGCGATTACCTCGCGAGCCCGGTGCAAGGCTCCACACCGGTACATGAAGTCCTCAGAGTTCATGACGTACACCAGCTTGTGAGTGTTGAGCTTAAACTTGCAGTCGATGCTGTTGGAGTTCTCCACACCCAGGCAGCGTTGCCTGCTGTTCCTGCTCTCATTACGCATCGACAGAAACTGCTTCTGTTGCCACTTACGGAATTTCCGAAGATTTCTACAAAACACGGAAGATGTTTGAACATCCATGAAATTCTACAACGAAACCTTTCCTTCCTGTCTGTGCCTGCAACATTCCCATTTAAAGGCAGAGCGGACCCGAAAAATATCAGTGTACAGTGGTCAGATTAATCAGGGGTAATGGGGAATATACTCCTGATTCTGTACACGGGGCAGTGTTATCGGGCAGCACGGTGGCATAGTAGTTAGCACTGTTGCCTCACAGCGCCAGGGACCCGGGTTCGAATCCGGCCTCGGGTGACTGTCTGTGTGGAGTTTGCACATTCTCCCTGTGTTTGCGTGGGTTTCCTCCGGGTGCTCCGGTTTCCTCCCACAGTCCAAAGATGTGCAGGTTAGGTTGATTGGCTATGATAAATTGACCCTTAGTGTTAGGGGGATTAAATACAGGGGGTTACGGGGATGGGGTGGGATATGTGTTGGTGTAGGGGTTACGGGGATCGGGTGGGATATGTGTCGGTGCAGGCTCGATGGGCCGAAATGGCCTCTATCTGCACTGTGGAGTTTCTGTGATTTCTGAATGGGGAATATACTCCTGATTCTGTACTGTACACGGGGCAGTATTATGAGGATATGGGGAATATACTCCCGATTCTGTACTGTACACGGGGCAGTGTTATCGGGGTAATGGGGAATATACTCCTGATTCTGTACACGGGGCAGTATTATCGGGGTAATGGGGAATATACTCCTGATTCTGTACTGTACACGGGGCAGTGTTATCGGGTAATGGAGAATATACTCCTGATTCTGTACACGGGGCAGTATTATCGGGGTAATGGGGAATATACTCCTGATTCTGTACTGTACACGGGGCAGTATTATCGGGTAATGGGGAATATACGCCTGATTCTGTACTGTACACGGGGCAGTGTTATCGGGTAATGGAGAATATACTCCTGATTCTGCACTGTACACGGGGCAGTGTTATCGGGATAATGGGGAATATACGCTTGATTCTGTACTGTACACGGGGCAGTATTATCGGGTTATGGGGAATATACTCCTGATTCTGTACACGGGGCAGTATTATCGGGTAATGGGGAATATACTCCTGATTCTGTACACGGGGCAGTGGTAAACCACTGTTAACCTGTACATTCCTGTGTGGTAAACCACTGTTAACCCTGTACAAGTCCAGGCATGTCTCAGCCCCTGGCTCCACCCCTAAGCCCGGGTATAAAGGTGACTCACCACCCTTCCCCCGGGAGCTCTTAGGATGGATTCACTAGCAGAGGCATGCTCTAGTTCTTAGTCAATAAAAGCCTACTTCATTAAGTCCATCTCGTAGTCTTTGGTATTGTTGATAGCGCATCAATTTTATTGACTAATTTTCAACATGGAGCAAATCTTGAAGCCGGAACGTTTAGGCCTGGATCCTCAAGCAGCAGATGCAGCCAATAACTTTGAACACTGGCTGAGCTGTTTCGAAGCCTTCCTGGAGGCCTCCAGCACTACTGTCACTACAGATGACGCGAAACGGCTTGTCTTGAACTCACGGGCGAGCCACCGAGTCTACTCGATCATCCGAGACGCCACAACTTACGCGGCCGCCATCGCGACGCCAAAGGAACAATACGTGAGGCCTGTTAACGAGGTCTACGCCAGACACCTCCTGGCTACCCGAAAACAGCGCCCCGGGGAATCGGGCGCTGAATATTTACTGGCACTGAGAGTCCTCGGCCGGGACTGTAATTGCAAAGCGGTGACGGCCAAGGAATGCACGGAAGACCTGATCCGAGACGCCTACGTAGCCGGCATCAGGTCCAACTATACTCGGCAGAGGCTGCTGGAACAGAGGGGGCTCGACCTGCAGAAGACGGTGGCCCTCGCTAACTCGTTAGACGTGGCCCTCCAGAACATGGACGCCTACCCCCCTGGCTGGATGGCCACGTGGATGCCACGGGAGCAGCCATCTTGGGACCCAGTAAGGCCACAAGCCGCCAGCAGCCTAACTACAGCTGCAATGACCAGAGGCCAGAAATGCTACTTCTGCGGCCAGGCCAAGCACCCCAGACAGCAATGCCCAAAGGACGCGACCTGCTCCAAATGCGGCAAGAAAGGCCACTACGCGAGAGTGTGCAAGGCGAAATCGACCCCCAATTCCAGCAGCGCCGCGTGTGAACCGTACAGGCCGCCATTTTGGACCCCACCAACCACGTGTGAGCCGTGCGGGCCGCCATTTTGGACACCACCAGCCGAGGGGGAGCCGCCATCTTGGACACCATCTCGGGACCAGGCCCTCGGCGCGGGCGAATACTACAGCGACCCACCGACCTCGACGATGGCCTCCATCACCCTGGACCAATCTAGGCCCCATCAACTAGCCAGGTCCATGATGAACGTAAAGGTAAATGGCCATGCCACAAATTGTCTTTTCGACTGCGGAAGCACGGAGAGCTTCATTCACCCCGACACGGTGCGACGCTACTCCCTATCGGTTATGCGCACACGCCACCAGGTCTTTATGGCCTCAAAGTCCCATACGGCGGACGTCGGCGGCTACTGTGTAGCGACTCTGACAGTGAACGGCGTGGAGTACAGAGATTTTGAATTCCTCGTCCTGCCACAGCTCTGCGCTCCCGTACTGCTAGGATTAGACTTCCAGTGCCATCTGGAGAGCGTCACGATGGCATATGGCGGGCCCCTGCCCCCACTTACAGTCTGCAGCCAGCAGAATTTAAACACGGCGCCGCGCAAAGTATGCAGCCTGTCCACCCTGAAGGTCAAACCCCCCCCGTTGTTCGCTAACCTCGCCAAAGACTGCAAGCCAATTGCTACTAAAAGCAGGCGGTACAGTGCCGGGGATAGGAGCTTTATTAAATCAGAAGTACAAAGACTCCTGAGGGAAGGGATTATCGAGGGCAGCACCAGCCCATGGCGAGCCCAAGTGGTGGTAGTAAAGACAGGCGAAAAACAGCGGCTGGTTATTGATTACAGCCAGACGATCAATCGATACACGCAATTAGACGCATACCCACTTCGCCGCATATCTGACATGGTCAACCAAATAGCACAATACCGGGTATTCTCAAAAATTGATCTGAAGTCGGCATACCACCAGCTCCCCATCAGGCCCGAGGACCGCCAGTACACGGCCTTCGAGGCTGACGGTCGCCTCTACCACTTCCTCCGAGTCCCCTTCGGCGTCACCAACGGGGTCTCGGTCTTCCAAAGGGAGATGGACCGGATGGTTGACCAGAACGCGCTGCAGGCCACCTTTCCCTATCTAGACAACGTCACCATCTGCGGCCATGACCGGCAGGACCACGACGCCAACCTAGAAAAATTGCTCCGTACGGCCCAACGGCTGAATCTGACATACAACAGAGAAAAATGTATGTTCCGCACCACACGCCTCGCTATTCTTGGCTGCGTGGTGGAAAACGGAGTCATCGGCCCCGACCCCGACCGAATGCGCCCCCTCCTGGAACTACCCCCCCCCCCCCCACTGCCTAAAAGCCCTGAAGAGATGCCTAGGGTTCTTCTCTTACTACGCCCAGTGGGTGCCCAACTATGCGGACAAAGCCCGGCCCCTCATCAAGTCAACCTCCTTCCCCCTGACGGCAGAGGCCCGTGCGGCCTTCACCCTCATAAAAGAGGACATTGCGAAGGCCACAATGCACGCAGTGGATGAGTCCATCCCTTTCCACAATGCACGCAGTGGATGAGTCCATCCCTTTCCAAGTGGAGAGCGATGCATCCGACTTCGCCCTAGCCGCAACCCTTAACCAGGCGGGGAGACCTGTGGCCTTCTTTTCACGGACCCTCCAGGGCCCCGAAATTCGACACTCCTCAGTCGAGGAGGCCGCCCAGGCGATAGTGGAGGCTGTACGGCACTGGAGACATTACCTGGCCGGTAAAGGTTTCACCCTGCTCACTGACCAACGGTCAGTAGCATTTATGTTTAACAACAGACAAAGGGGGAAAATCAAAAATGATAAGATATTGCGGTGGAGGATCGAGTTATCCACCTACAACTACGATATCTTATACCGGCCCGGGAAACTTAATGAGCCCCCAGACGCCCTATCCCGTGGGACATGTGCCAATGCACAAGTCGATAGGCTACGGACCCTCCACAATGATCTCTGCCACCCGGGGGTCACCAGGTTCTTCCACTTTATTAAAGCTCGCAACCTGCCTTACTCCATCGAGGAGGTCAGGACCATGACCAGGAACTGCCAGGTCTGCGCCGAATGCAAACCGCATTTTTATAGGCCAGACAGGGCACACCTGATTAAAGCCACCCGCCCCTTCGAACGTCTCAGCGTCGATTTCAAGGGGCCCCTTCCCTCCTCTGACCGCAACACGTACTTCCTCAATATTATTGACGAGTACTCCCGTTTCCCCTTCGCCATCCCCTGCCCGGACATGACCAGCGCCACAGTCATCAGGTGCCTCCACGACCTGTTCGCCATATTTGGCTTCCCCAATTACATCCACAGCGACAGGGGCTCGTCGTTCATGAGCGACGAGCTGCGCCAGTACCTGCTCGAGAAGGGCATAGCCACGAGCAGGACTACCAGCTACAACCCCCGGGGTAACGGACAGGTAGAGAGGGAGAACGCAACGGTGTGGAAGACCACCATGCTCGCCCTAAAATCCAAGGGCCTCCTAATCTCCCGCTGGCAAGATGTCCTCCCCGATGCGCTCCACTCCATACGATCACTGCTCTGTACTGCCACAAACGCCACCCCTCACGAGAAGATGTTCGTCTTCCCCAGGAAATCCACCTCGGGGACATCACTACCGCCATGGCTGACGTCTCCGGGACCCGTCCTGCTCAGGAAACACGTGAGGAGCCATAAGACGGACCCCCTGGTCGAAAAGGTTCACCTCCTCCACGCCAACCCACAGTACGCCTACGTGGCATATCCTGACGGGCGGGAGGACACAGTCTCAATTCGAGACCTCGCACCCTCAGGTACCACCCGAAACACCATCGATCACCATCCACTACCTCCACCCACCACCACTACCCACGACGCACCACCGGGGTGTCTACCACGAACTGACGACATGCCGGTGCCATCCCTACCCCGAGAGGACAACACGCCAGTGCTCCGTCCCACGCGAGAAGCGGCCGCGGGCAAAGAACCGCCGCAACCGGCACCACGAAGATCATTACAGCAGACAAGACCCCCGGAGAGACTTTCGTATACGAACTTTTGAAACACTTCACCCCGCCGGACTCTTTTTTAAACGAGGGGTGAATGTGGTAAACCACTGTTAACTCTGTACATTCCTGTGTGGTAAACCACTGTTAACCCTGTACAAGTCCAGGCATGTCTCAGCCCCTGGCTCCACCCCTAAGCCCGGGTATAAAGGTGACTCACCACCCTTCCCCCGGGAGCTCTTAGGATGGATTCACTAGCAGAGGCATGCTCTAGTTCTTAGTCAATAAAAGCCTACTTCATTAAGTCCATCTCGTAGTCTTTGGTATTGTTGATAGCGCATCAAATGGGGAATATACTCCTGATTCTGTACTGTACACGGGGCAGTATTATCGGGTAATGGGGAATATACTCCTGATTCTGTACACGGGGCAGTATTATCGGGTAATGGGGAATATACTCCTGATTCTGCACTGTACACGGGGCAGTGTTATCGGGGTAATGGGGAATATACTCTTGATTCTGTACACGGGGCAGTGTTATCAGGGTAATGGGGAATATACTCTTGATTCTGTACACGGGGCAGTGTTATCGGGGTAATGGGGAATATACTCTTGATTCTGTACACGGGGCAGTGTTATCGGGGTAATGGGGAATATACTCCTGATTCTGTACACGGGGCAGTATTATCGGGTAATGGGGAATATACTCCTGATTCTGTACACAGGGTCTGAAGCCGATACAAAATCCAGTGCAGGCATGTGAAGAGAGATGAACAATGCTTGGAGCAGCTGTGTGTGAACTCACCTGGGTAAAAACACTGGTTTATAAAAGAATCCATCGGTCTGTTCAAACTGTAGAGCCTCCGGGCCAGCATACTGCTCCATGTAGCTTGTTAAATTCTGTCAATGAGAAGAGTGAAGGGGGAGAATTACAGTGAACGTTGACAGCCAGCTGTGCAGCACCTCCAGTGGCTCAGCGAGCAGCTGGAACGCAAGGAGCAGAAACAGCAGGCGCGGGAAAGCTCAAACAATAACGGTGCTGGCATAAATGGGAGAGCTCATTCAAGGAGCCGGCACAGGCATGATGGGCCGAATGGCCTCCTTCTGTGCATCAGTCTATGATTCCAACGCAATAAAACATTCCGGCCAAAATAAGAGTATTTAAAACACACTTCCCGAGGCTCTCGGGTACGGCACTGGGAAACTGTAGGAAGGGCTCGGGGCTCGCGCCGACACCGCGCTCAGGGGTGAGGAACGATCTCTCACCTGCAGCTCCAGTGGGTCGTCCGAAGGGGCCTCCTCAGTGTCCAATAGCTCGATTGTCATGGAAACATGTCCCTTACTCTGGATAAACATAATCTGTGGCAAAAAGTGACACGAATTCAGTGTGCGCCAGCAGTGTGATTCACAACCTCCATCACCTGCCCTCCCCCATCTCCACAGTCACCCTCCGCCCAGCCCCATCCTCCCCTAACCTCGCCCTCTAACACCAGCCTCCTCACTAACCTCGCCCTCTACACCCAGCCTCCCCCTAACCTCGCCCTCTAACCCCAGCCTCCCCCTAACCTCGCCCTCTAACCCCGGCCTCCTCACTAACCTCGCCCTCTGACCCCGCCCTCTGACCCTAGCCTCCTCACTAACCTCGCCCTCTAACCCCAGCCTCCTCACTAACCTCGCCCTCTAACCCCAGCCTCCTCACTAACCTCGCCCTCTAACCCCAGCCTCCCCCTAACCTCGCCCTCTGACCCCGGCCTCCTCACTAACCTCGCCCTCTGACCCCAGCCTCCTCACTAACCTCGCCCTCTAACCCCAGCCTACCCTAACCTCACCCTCTAACCCCAGCCTCCTCACTAACCTCGCCCTCTAACCCAAGCCTCCTCACTAACCTCGCCCTCTAACCCCAGCCTCCTCACTAACCTCGCCCTCTAACCCCAGCCTCCTCACTAACCTCGCCCTCTAACCCCAGCCTACCCTAACCTCACCCTCTAAACCCAGCCTCCTCACTAACCTCGCCCTCTAACCCAAGCCTCCTCACTAACCTCGCCCTCTAACCCCAGCCTCCTCACTAACCTCGCCCTCTAACCCCAGCCTCCTCACTAACCTCGCCCTCTAACCCCAGCCTCCCCCTAACCTCGCCCTCTGACCCCGGCCTCCTCACTAACCTCGCCCTCTGACCCCAGCCTCCTCACTAACCTCGCCCTCTAACCCCAGCCTACCCTAACCTCGCCCTCTAACCCCAGCCTCCTCACTAACCTCGCCCTCTAACCCAAGCCTCCTCACTAACCTCGCCCTCTAACCCCAGCCTCCTCACTAACCTCGCCCTCTAACCCCAGCCTCCTCACTAACCTCGCCCTCTAACCCCAGCCTACCCTAACCTCGCCCTCTAACCCAAGCCTCCTCACTAACCTCGCCCTCTAACCCCAGCCTCCTCACTAACCTCGCCCTCTAACCCCAGCCTCCTCACTAACCTCGCCCTCTAACCCCAGCCTCCCCAACCCCAGCCTCCCGTCAGTGACAAGTCCGGGTGTGACACACTGACAGCTCTTGCATTGTATAAATAAGATGACTGACAGTTCCCAGCGCAGTGAATCCGTTACTTTGTTTTGTTCGCTCTCCCACCGATCGACAGTCGAATCCACAGACTTTGCGCCCATTACACCTCTGTTCCTTTCCTCCCATGTTAGTCCTGTCAATGCACCTTGTGCTGTTTTGCATTGCTCATGTTTCTGACTGTGTTGTCGGAGTCTCTGCCCTCACACCGTGAGGAGTGCTGAAACAACGGCCACAACTACCCCTTCCCCAAGCAGGCTCTGAAGGCTTCATTCCAAACCACCAATCAACAAGCGCTCATTCACAACAGAATTCACGGAAACTTTCCTTTCTGTCGCTGGGAAACAAAGTGCCCGGGGCACAGCTCCTGCACCCAGCGCAGATCAGCGGAAAAGTCACGGCTTTTAGCAAGCGCTCCTTACCTTGAAGCAGTTTTCATCCTGCATGATGCGCTCGGCCTTCAGTTGGTAGGCCGCTTCCAGGTTTGCTCTGACGCACTGCGAGGGTAAACTCCCACCAGCTGCTCCTCGCTTCCGCTCACTCAGGTAAACCTCTGTCGTCTGTACACATACATCGTCACTCACCAGGTGCTGCAGCTGTGGGAGGCAAGAGACAGTGAGAGACACGGCACGCTGGAGACAGGCTCGCACTGAGAGACACAGCACACTGGGCACAGGCTCGCACTGAGAGACACAGCACACTGGGCACAGGCTCACACTGAGAGACACGACACACTGGGCACAGGCTCGCACTGAGAGACACGGCACACTGGGCACAGGCTCGCACCGAGAGACACAGCACACTGGTCACAGGCTCGCACTGAGAGACACGGCACACTGGGCACAGGCTCGCACTGAGAGACACAGCACACTGGGCACAGGCTCGCACTGAGAGACACGGCACACTGGTCACAGGCTCGCACTGAGAGACACAGCACACTGGTCACAGGCTCGCACTGAGAGACACAGCACACTGGTCACAGGCTCGCACTGAGAGACACAGCACACTGGGCACAGGCTCGCACTGAGAGACACAGCACACTGGGCACAGGCTCACACTGAGAGACACAGCACACTGGGCACAGGCTCGCACTGAGAGACACGGCACACTGGGCACAGGCTCGCACTGAGAGACACAGCACACTGGGCACAGGCTCGCACTGAGAGACACAGCACACTGGGCACAGGCTCACACTGAGAGACACAGCACACTGGTCACAGGCTCGCACTGAGAGACACGGCACACTGGGCACAGGCTCGCACTGAGATACACGGCACACTGGGCACAGGCTCGCACCGAGAGACACGACACGCTGGAGACAGGTTCGCACTGAGAGACACAGCACACTGGGCACAGGCTCGCACTGAGAGACACAGCACACTGGGCACAGGCTCGCACTGAGATACACGGCACACTGGGCACAGGCTCGCACGGAGAGACACGACACGCTGGAGACAGGTTCGCACTGAGAGACACAGCACACTGGGCACAGGCTCGCACTGAGACACGGCACGCTGGAGACAGGCTCGCACTGAGAGACACAGAACACTGGGCACAGGCTCGCACTGAGAGACACAGAACACTGGGCACAGGTTCGCACTGAGACACAGCACACTGGGCACAGGCTCGCACTGAGAGACACAGCACACTGGTCACAGGCTCGCACTGAGAGACACAGCACACTGGGCACAGGCTCGCACTGAGACACGGCACACTGGGCACAGGCTCGCACTGAGAGACACGACACACTGGGCACAGGCTCGCACTGAGAGACACAGCACACTGGGCACAGGCTCGCACTGAGAGACACAGCACACTGGGCACAGGCTCGCACTGAGAGACACAGCACACTGGGCACAGGCTCGCACTGAGAGACACAGCACACTGGGCACAGGCTCGCACTGAGAGACACAGCACACTGGGCACAGGCTCGCACTGAGAGACACAGCACACTGGGCACAGGCTCGCACTGAGAGACACAGCACACTGGGCACAGGCTCGCACTGAGAGACACAGCACACTGGGCACAGGTTCGCACTGAGAGACACAGCACACTGGGCACAGGCTCGCACTGAGAGACAGCACACTGGGCACAGGCTCGCACTGAGAGACACAGCACACTGGGCACAGGCTCGCACTGAGAGACACGGCACACTGGGCACAGGCTCGCACCGAGAGACACGGCACACTGGGCACAGGCTCGCACTGAGAGACACGGCACACTGGGCACAGGCTCGCACTGAGAGACACAGCACACTGGGCACAGGCTCGCACTGAGAGACACAGCACACTGGGCACAGGCTCGCACTGAGAGACACAGCACACTGGGCACAGGCTCGCACTGAGAGACACAGCACACTGGGCACAGGCTCGCAATGAGAGACACAGCACACTGGGCACAGGCTCGCACTGAGAGACACGGCACACTGGGCACAGGCTCGCACTGAGAGACACGACACACTGGGCACAGGCTCGCACTGAGAGACACGGCACACTGGGCACAGGCTCGCACTGAGAGACACGGCACACTGGGCACAGGCTCGCACTGAGAGAAACAGCACACTGGGCACAGGCTCGCACTGAGAGACACAGCACACTGGGCACAGGCTCGCACTGAGAGACACAGCACACTGGTCACAGGCTCGCACTGAGAGACACGGCACACTGGGCACAGGCTCGCACTGAGAGACACAGCACACTGGTCACAGGCTCGCACCGAGAGACACAGCACACTGGGCACAGGCTCGCACCGAGAGACACAGCACACTGGGCACAGGCTCGCACCGAGAGACACGGCACACTGGGCACAGGCTCGCACTGAGAGACACGGCACACTGGGCACAGGCTCGCACTGAGAGACACGGCACACTGGGCACAGGCTCGCACTGAGAGACACGGCACACTGGGCACAGGCTCGCACTGAGAGACACGGCACACTGGGCACAGGCTCGCACTGAGAGACACGGCACACTGGGCACAGGCTCGCACTGAGAGACACAGCACACTGGGCACAGGCTCGCACTGAGAGACACAGCACACTGGGCACAGGCTCGCACTGAGAGACACAGCACACTGGGCACAGGCTCGCACTGAGAGACACGGCACACTGGTCACAGGCTCGCACTGAGAGACACAACACACTGGGCACAGGCTCGCACTGAGAGACACGACACACTGGAGACAGGCTCGCACTGAGAGACACAGCACACTGGGCACAGGCTCGCACTGAGAGACACAGCACACTGGGCACAGGCTCGCACTGAGAGACACAGCACACTGGTCACAGGCTCGCACTGAGAGGCAGCACACTGGGCACAGGCTCGCACTGAGAGACACAGCACACTGGGCACAGGCTCGCACTGAGAGACACAGCACACTGGGCACAGGCTCGCACTGAGAGACACGACACACTGGGCACAGGCTCGCACTGAGAGACACAGCACACTGGGCACAGCTCGCACTGAGAGACACGGCACACTGGGCACAGGCTCGCACTGAGAGACACGACACACTGGTCACAGGCTCGCACTGAGACACAGCACACTGGGCACAGGCTCGCACTGAGAGACACAGCACACTGGTCACAGGCTCGCACTGAGAGACACAGCACACTGGGCACAGGCTCGCACTGAGAGACACAGCACACTGGGCACAGGCTCGCACTGAGAGACACAGCACACTGGGCACAGCTCGCACTGAGAGACACGGCACACTGGGCACAGGCTCGCACTGAGAGACACAGCACACTGGTCACAGGCTCGCACTGAGACACAGCACACTGGGCACAGGCTCGCACTGAGAGACACAGCACACTGGTCACAGGCTCGCACTGAGAGACACAGCACACTGGGCACAGGCTCGCACTGAGAGACACAGCACACTGGTCACAGGCTCGCACTGAGAGGCAGCACACTGGGCACAGGCTCGCACTGAGAGACACAGCACACTGGGCACAGGCTCGCACTGAGAGACACAGCACACTGGGCACAGGCTCGCACTGAGAGACACAGCACACTGGGCACAGCTCGCACTGAGAGACACAGAACACTGGGCACAGGCTCGCACTGAGAGACACAGCACACTGGGCACAGGCTCGCACTGAGAGACACAGCACACTGGGCACAGGCTCGCACTGAGAGACACAGCACACTGGGCACAGGCTCGCACTGAGAGACACAGCACACTGGGCACAGGCTCGCACTGAGAGACACAGCACACTGGGCACAGGCTCGCACTGAGAGACACGGCACACTGGGCACAGGCTCACACTGAGAGACACAGCACACTGGTCACTGGCTCGCACTGAGAGACACGGCACACTGGGCACAGGCTCGCACCGAGAGACATAGCACACTGGGCACAGGCTCGCACTGAGAGACACGGCACACTGGGCACAGGCTCGCACCGAGAGACATAGCACACTGGGCACAGGCTCGCACCGAGAGACACAGCACACTGGGCACAGGCTCGCACTGAGAGACACAGCACACTGGGCACAGGCTCGCACTGAGAGACACGGCACACTGGGCACAGGTTCGCAGAGAGACACGGCACACTGGGCACAGGCTCGCACTGAGAGACACGGCACACTGGGCACAGGCTCGCACTGAGAGACACAGCACACTGGTCACAGGCTCGCACTGAGAGACACAGCACACTGGGCACAGCTCGCACTGAGAGACACGGCACACTGGGCACAGGCTCGCACTGAGAGACACAGCACACTGGGCACAGGCTCGCACTGAGAGACACAGCACACTGGGCACAGGCTCGCACTGAGAGACACAGCACACTGGTCACAGGCTCGCACTGAGAGGCAGCACACTGGGCACAGGCTCGCACTGAGAGACACAGCACACTGGGCACAGGCTCGCACTGAGAGACACGGCACACTGGTCACAGGCTCGCACTGAGAGACACAGCACACTGGGCACAGGCTCGCACTGAGAGACACAGCACACTGGTCACAGGCTCGCACTGAGAGACACGGCACACTGGGCACAGGCTCGCACTGAGAGACACGGCACACTGGGCACAGGCTCGCACTGAGAGACACCGCACACTGGGCACAGGCTCGCACCGAGAGACACAGCACACTGGACACAGGCTCGCACTGAGACACAGCACACTGGGCACAGGCTCGCACTGAGAGACACAGCACACTGGGCACAGGCTCGCACTGAGAGACACAGCACACTGGGCACAGGCTCGCACAGAGAAACAGCACACTGGTCACAGGCTCGCACTGAGAGACACAGCACACTGGGCACAGGCTCGCACTGAGAGACACAGCACACTGGGCACAGGCTCGCACTGAGAGACACAGCACACTGGGCACAGGCTCGCACTGAGAGACACAGCACACTGGGTACAGGCTCGCACTGAGAGACACGGCACGCTGGAGACAGGCTCGCACTGAGAGACACGGCACACTGGGCACAGGCTCGCACTGAGAGACACGGCACACTGGTCACAGGCTCGCACTGAGAGACACGGCACACTGGGCACAGGCTCGCACTGAGAGACACAGCACACTGGGCACAGGCTCGCACTGAGAGACACAGCACACTGGGCACAGGCTCGCACTGAGAGACACGGCACACTGGGCACAGGCTCGCACTGAGAAACACAGCACACTGGAGACAGGCTCGCACTGAGAGACACCGCACACTGGGCACAGGCTCGCACTGAGAGACACAGCACACTGGGCACAGGCTCGCACTGAGAGACACGGCACACTGGGCACAGGCTCGCACTGAGAGACACGGCACACTGGGCACAGGCTCGCACTGAGAGACACAGCACACTGGTCACAGGCTCGCACTGAGAGACACAGCACACTGGGCACAGGCTCGCACAGAGAGACACAGCACACTGGGCACAGGCTCGCACTGAGAGACACAGCACACTGGGCACAGGCTCGCACTGAGAGACACAGCACACTGGAGACAGGCTCGCACTGAGAGACACCGCACACTGGGCACAGGCTCGCACTGAGAGACACGGCACACTGGGCACAGGCTCGCACTGAGAGACACGGCACACTGGGCACAGGCTCGCACTGAGAGACACAGCACACTGGGCACAGGCTCGCACTGAGAGACACAGCACACTGGGCACAGGCTCGCACTGAGAGACACAGCACACTGGGCACAGGCTCGCACTGAGAGACACAGCACACTGGTCACAGGCTCGCACTGAGAGACACAGCACACTGGGCACAGGCTCGCACAGAGAGACACAGCACACTGGGCACAGGCTCGCACTGAGAGACATAGCACACTGGGCACAGGCTCGCACTGAGAGACACGGCACACTGGGCACAGGCTCGCACTGAAAGACACAGCACACTGGGCACAGGCTCGCACTGAGAGACACGGCACACTGGGCACAGGCTCGCACTGAGAGACACGGCACACTGGGCACAGGCTCACACTGAGAGACACAGCACACTGGGCACAGGCTCGCACTGAGAGACACAGCACACTGGGCACAGGCTCACACTGAGAGACACGGCACACTGGGCACAGGCTCGCACTGAGAGACACAGCACACTGGGCACAGGCTCGCACTGAGAGACACGGCACACTGGGCACAGGCTCGCACTGAGAGACACAGCACACTGGGCACAGGCTCGCACTGAGAGACACAGCACACTGGGCACAGGCTCGCACTGAGAGACACAGCACACTGGTCACAGGCTCGCACCGAGAGACACGGCACACTGGGCACAGGCTCGCACTGAGAGACACAGCACACTGGTCACAGGCTCGCACTGAGAGACACGGCACACTGGGCACAGGCTCGCACTGAGAGACACGGCACACTGGGCACAGGCTCGCACTGAGAGACACAGCACACTGGGCACAGGCTCGCACTGAGAGACACAGCACACTGGGCACAGGCTCGCACTGAGAGACACAGCACGCTGGAGACAGGCTCGCACTGAGAGACACGGCACACTGGGCACAGGCTTGCACTGAGAGACACGGCACACTGGGCACAGGCTCGCACTGAGAGACACAGCACACTGGGCACAGGCTTGCACTGAGAGACACGACACACTGGGCACAGGCTCGCACTGAGAGACACAGAACACTGGGCACAGGCTCGCACTGAGAGACACAGAACACTGGGCACAGGCTCGCACTGAGAGACACAGAACACTGGGCACAGGCTCGCACTGAGACACAGCACACTGGGCACAGGCTCGCACTGAGACACGGCACGCTGGAGACAGGCTCGCACTGAGAGACACAGCACGCTGGGCACAGGCTCGCACTGAGACACAGCACACTGGGCACAGGCTCGCACTGAGACACGGCACGCTGGAGACAGGCTCGCACTGAGAGACACGACACACTGGGCACAGGCTCGCACTGAGAGACACAGCACACTGGGCACAGGCTCGCACTGAGAGACACAGCACACTGGTCACAGGCTCGCACTGAGAGACACAGCACACTGGTCACAGGCTCGCACTGAGAGACACAGCACACTGGGCACAGGCTCGCACTGAGAGACACGGCACACTGGGCACAGGCTCGCACTGAGAGACACGACACACTGGGCACAGGCTCGCACTGAGAGACACAGCACACTGGGCACAGGCTCGCACTGAGAGACACAGCACACTGGTCACAGGCTCGCACTGAGAGACATAGCACACTGGGCACAGGCTCGCACTGAGAGACACGGCACACTGGGCACAGGCTCGCACTGAGAGACACGACACACTGGGCACAGGCTCGCACTGAGAGACACAGCACACTGGGCACAGGCTCGCACTGAGAGACACAGCACACTGGGCACAGCTCGCACTGAGAGACACAGCACACTGGGCACAGGCTCGCACTGAGAGACACGACACACTGGGCACAGGCTCGCACTGAGAGACACGACACACTGGTCACAGGCTCGCACTGAAAGACACAGCACACTGGGCACAGGCTCGCACTGAGAGACACAGCACACTGGGCACAGGCTCGCACTGAGAGACACAGCACACTGGGCACAGGCTCGCACTGAGAGACACGACACACTGGGCACAGGCTCGCACTGAGAGACACAGCACACTGGGCACAGGCTCGCACTGAGAGACACAGCACACTGGGCACAGGCTCGCACTGAGAGACACAGCACACTGGGCACAGGCTCGCACTGAGAGATACAGCACACTGGGCACAGGCTCGCACTGAGAGACACAGCACACTGGTCACAGGCTCGCACTGAGAGACACGACACACTGGTCACAGGCTCGCACTGAGAGACACGACACACTGGGCACAGGCTCGCACTGAGAGACACGGCACACTGGGCACAGGCTCGCACTGAGAGACACAGCACACTGGGCACAGGCTCGCACTGAGAGAAACAGCACACTGGGCACAGGCTCGCACTGAGAGACACAGCACACTGGGCACAGGCTCGCACTGAGAGACACAGCACACTGGTCACAGGCTCGCACTGAGAGACACGGCACACTGGGCACAGGCTCGCACTGAGAGACACAGCACACTGGGCACAGGCTCGCACTGAGAGACACAGCACACTGGGCACAGGCTCGCACTGAGAGACACAGCACACTGGTCACAGGCTCACACTGAGAGACACAGCACACTGGGCACAGGCTCGCACTGAGAGACACGACACACTGGAGACAGGCTCGCACTGAGAGACACAGCACACTGGGCACAGGCTCGCACTGAGAGACACAGCACACTGGTCACAGGCTCGCACCGAGAGACACAGCACACTGGTCACAGGCTCGCACTGAGAGACACGGCACACTGGGCACAGGCTCGCACTGAGAGACACAGCACACTGGGCACAGGCTCGCACTGAGAGACACAGCACACTGGGCACAGGCTCGCACTGAGAGACAGCACACTGGGCACAGGCTCGCACTGAGAGACACAGAACACTGGGCACAGGCTCGCACTGAGAGACACAGAACACTGGGCACAGGCTCGCACTGAGACACAGCACACTGGGCACAGGCTCGCACTGAGAGACACAGAACACTGGGCACAGGCTCGCACTGAGAGACACAGAACACTGGGCACAGGCTCGCACTGAGAGACACAGAACGCTGGGCACAGGCTCGCACTGAGCGACACAGAACACTGGGCACAGGCTCGCACTGAGACACGGCACGCTGGAGACAGGCTCGCACTGAGAGACACAGCACGCTGGGCACAGGCTCGCACTGAGAGACACGACACACTGGGCACAGGCTCGCACTGAGAGACACAGCACACTGGGCACAGGCTCGCACTGAGAGACACAGAACACTGGGCACAGGCTCGCACTGAGAGACACGACACACTGGAGACAGGCTCGCACTGAGAGACACAGAACACTGGGCACAGGCTCACACTGAGACACAGCACACTGGGCACAGGCTCGCACTGAGAGACACAGCACACTGGTCACAGGCTCGCACTGAGAGACATAGCACACTGGGCACAGGCTCGCACTGAGAGACACAGCACACTGGGCACAGGCTCGCACTGAGAGACACGGCACACTGGGCACAGGCTCGCACTGAGAGACACGACACACTGGGCACAGGCTCGCACTGAGAGACACAGCACACTGGGCACAGGCTCGCACTGAGAGACACAGCACACTGGGCACAGCTCGCACTGAGAGACACAGCACACTGGGCACAGGCTCGCACTGAGAGACACAGCACACTGGGCACAGGCTCGCACTGAGAGACACGACACACTGGGCACAGGCTCGCACTGAGAGACACGACACACTGGTCACAGGCTCGCACTGAAAGACACGACACACTGGGCACAGGCTCGCAATGAGAGACACAGCACACTGGGCACAGGCTCGCACTGAGAGACACAGCACACTGGGCACAGGCTCGCACTGAGAGACACAGCACACTGGGCACAGGCTCGCAATGAGAGACACAGCACACTGGGCACAGGCTCGCACTGAGAGACACGGCACACTGGGCACAGGCTCGCACTGAGAGACACGACACACTGGGCACAGGCTCGCACAGAGAGACACAGCACACTGGGCACAGGCTCGCACCGAGAGACACGGCACACTGGGCACAGCTCGCACTGAGAGACACAGAACACTGGGCACAGGCTCGCACTGAGAGACACGACACACTGGGCACAGGCTCGCACTGAGAGACACAGCACACTGGGCACAGGCTCGCACTGAGAGTCACGGCACACTGGGCACAGGCTCGCACTGAGAGACACAGCACACTGGTCACAGGCTCGCACTGAGAGTCACGGCACACTGGGCACAGGCTCGCACTGAGAGACACAGCACACTGGTCACAGGCTCGCACTGAGAGTCACGGCACACTGGGCACAGGCTCGCACCGAGAGACACAGCACACTGGGCACAGGCTCGCACTGAGAGACACAGCACACTGGGCACAGGCTCGCACTGAGAGACACAGCACACTGGTCACAGGCTCGCACTGAGAGACACAGCACACTGGGCACAGGCTCGCACTGAGAGACACGGCACACTGGGCACAGGCTCGCACTGAGAGACACGACACACTGGGCACAGGCTCGCACTGAGAGAAACAGCACACTGGGCACAGGCTCGCACTGAGAGACACAGCACACTGGTCACAGGCTCGCACTGAGAGTCACGGCACACTGGGCACAGGCTCGCACTGAGAGACACAGCACACTGGGCACAGGCTCGCACCGAGAGACACAGCACACTGGGCACAGGCTCGCACTGAGAGACACAGCACACTGGTCACAGGCTCGCACTGAGAGTCACGGCACTCTGGGCACAGGCTCGCACCGAGAGACACAGCACACTGGGCACAGGCTCGCACTGAGAGACACAGCACACTGGGCACAGGCTCGCACTGAGAGACACGGCACACTGGGCACAGGCTCGCACTGAGAGACACGGCACACTGGGCACAGGCTCGCACTGAGAGACACAGCACACTGGGCACAGGCTCGCACTGAGAGACACGGCACACTGGGCACAGGCTCGCACCGAGAGACACAGCACACTGGGCACAGGCTCACACTGAGAGACACGGCACACTGGGCACAGGCTCGCACTGAGAGACACAGCACACTGGGCACAGGCTCGCACCGAGAGACACAGCACACTGGGCACAGGCTCACACTGAGAGACACAGCACACTGGGCACAGGCTCGCACCGAGAGACACAGCACACTGGGCACAGGCTCACACTGAGAGACACGGCACACTGGGCACAGGCTCGCACTGAGAGACACAGCACACTGGGCACAGGCTCGCACTGAGAGACACAGCACACTGGTCACAGGCTCGCACTGAGAGACACGGCACACTGGGCACAGGCTCGCACTGAGAGACACAGCACACTGGGCACAGGCTCGCACTGAGAGACACAGCACACTGGGCACAGGCTCGCACTGAGAGACACAGCACACTGGGCACAGGCTCGCACTGAGAGACACAGCACACTGGGCACAGGCTCGCACTGAGAGACACAGCACACTGGGCACAGGCTCGCACTGAGAGACACAGCACACTGGGCACAGGCTCGCACCGAGAGACACAGCACACTGGGCACAGGCTCGCACTGAGAGACACGGCACACTGGAGACAGGCTCGCACTGAGAGACACAGCACACTGGGCACAGGCTCGCACTGAGAGACACAGCACACTGGGCACAGGCTCGCACTGAGAGACACAGCACACTGGGCACAGCTCGCACTGAGAGACACGGCACACTGGGCACAGGCTCGCACTGAGAGACACGGCACACTGGGCACAGGCTCGCACTGAGAGACACAGCACACTGGGCACAGGCTCGCACTGAGAGACACAGCACACTGGTCACAGGCTCGCACTGAGAGACACAGCACACTGGGCACAGGCTCGCACTGAGAGACACAGCACACTGGGCACAGGCTCGCACTGAGAGACACAGCACACTGGGCACAGGCTCGCACTGAGAGACACAGCACACTGGGCACAGGCTCGCACTGAGAGACACAGCACACTGGGCACAGGCTCGCACCGAGAGACACAGCACACTGGGCACAGGCTCGCACTGAGAGACACGGCACACTGGGCACAGGCTCGCACTGAGACACGGCACGCTGGAGACAGGCTCGCACTGAGAGACACAGCACACTGGGCACAGGCTCGCACTGAGAGGCAGCACACTGGGCACAGGCTCGCACTGAGAGACACAGCACACTGGGCACAGGCTCGCACTGAGAGACACAGCACACTGGGCACAGGCTCGCACTGAGAGACACAGCACACTGGGCACAGGCTCGCACTGAGAGACACAGCACACTGGGCACAGGCTCGCACTGAGAGACACAGCACACTGGGCACAGGCTCGCACTGAGAGACACAGCACACTGGGCACAGGCTCGCACTGAGAGACACAGCACACTGGGCACAGGCTCGCACTGAGAGACACAGCACACTGGGCACAGGCTCGCACTGAGAGACACGGCACACTGGGCACAGGCTCACACTGAGAGACACAGCACACTGGGCACAGGCTCGCACTGAGAGACACAGCACACTGGTCACAGGCTCGCACTGAGAGGCAGCACACTGGGCACAGGCTCGCACTGAGAGACACAGCACACTGGGCACAGGCTCGCACTGAGAGACACGACAGACTGGGCACAGGCTCGCACTGAGAGACACAGCACACTGGGCACAGGCTCGCACTGAGAGACACAGCACACTGGGCACAGGCTCGCACTGAGAGACACAGCACACTGGGCACAGGCTCGCACTGAGAGACACAGCACACTGGGCACAGGCTCGCACTGAGAGACACAGCACACTGGGCACAGGCTCGCACTGAGAGACACAGCACACTGGGCACAGGCTCGCACTGAGAGACACAGCACACTGGGCACAGGCTCGCACTGAGAGACACGGCACACTGGGCACAGGCTCGCACTGAGAGACACAGCACACTGGGTACAGGCTCGCACTGAGAGACACGGCACACTGGGCACAGGCTCGCAATGAGAGACACAGCACACTGGGCACAGGCTCGCACTGAGAGACACGGCACACTGGGCACAGGCTCGCACTGAGAGACACGGCACACTGGGCACAGGCTCGCAGAGAGACACGGCACACTGGGCACAGGCTCGCACTGAGAGACAGCACACTGGGCACAGGCTCGCACTGAGAGACACAGCACACTGGGCACAGGCTCGCACTGAGAGACAGTGAGATACACAGCACACTGGGCACAGGCTCGCACTGAGAGACACAGCACACTGGGCACAGGCTCGCACTGAGAGACACAGCACACTGGGCACAGGCTCGCACTGAGAGACACAGCACACTGGGCACAGGCTCGCACTGAGAGACACAGAACACTGGGCACAGGGTCGCACTGAGAGACACAGCACACTGGGCACAGGCTCGCACTGAGAGACACAGCACACTGGGCACAGGTTCGCACTGAGAGACACGGCACACTGGGCACAGCTCGCACTGAGAGACACAGAACACTGGGCACAGGCTCGCACCGAGAGACACGGCACACTGGGCACAGGCTTGCACTGAGAGACACGGCACACTGGGCACAGGCTCGCACTGAGAGACACAGCACACTGGGCACAGGCTCGCACTGAGAGACACAGCACACTGGGCACAGGCTCGCACTGAGAGACACGGCACACTGGGCACAGGCTCGCACTGAGAGACACGGCACACTGGGCACAGGCTCGCACTGAGAGACACGACACACTGGGCACAGGCTCGCACTGAGAGACACAGCACACTGGGCACAGGCTCGCACTGAGAGACACAGCACACTGGGCACAGGCTCGCACTGAGAGACACAGCACACTGGGCACAGGCTCGCACTGAGAGACACAGCACACTGGGCACAGGCTCGCACTGAGAGACACGGCACACTGGGCACAGGCTCGCACTGAGAGACACAGCACACTGGGCACAGGCTCGCACTGAGAGACACAGCACACTGGGCACAGGCTCGCACTGAGAGACACGGCACACTGGGCACAGGCTCGCACTGAGAGACACGACACACTGGGCACAGGCTCGCACTGAGAGACACGACACACTGGGCACAGGCTCGCACTGAGAGACACAGCACACCGGGCACAGGCTCGCACTGAGAGACACGACACACTGGGCACAGGCTCGCACTGAGAGACACAGCACACTGGGCACAGGTTCGCAGAGAGACACAGCACACTGGGCACAGGCTCGCACTGAGAGACACAGCACACTGGGCACAGGCTCGCACCGAGAGACACAGCACACTGATCACAGGCTCGCACTGAGAGACACAGCACACTGGGCACAGGCTCGCACTGAGAGACACAGCACACTGGGCACAGGCTCGCACTGAGAGACACAGCACACTGGGCACAGGCTCGCACTGAGAGACACGGCACACTGGGCACAGGCTCGCACTGAGAGACACAGCACACTGGGCACAGGCTCGCACTGAGAGACACAACACACTGGGCACAGGCTCGCACTGAGAGACACGGCACACTGGGCACAGGCTCGCACTGAGAGACACAGCACACTGGGCACAGGCTCGCACCGAGAGACACAGCACACTGATCACAGGCTCGCACTGAGAGACACAGCACACTGGGCACAGGCTCGCACTGAGAGACACAGCACACTGGGCACAGGCTCGCACTGAGAGACACAGCACACTGGGCACAGGCTCGCACTGAGAGACACGGCACACTGGGCACAGGCTCGCACTGAGAGACACAGCACACTGGGCACAGGCTCGCACTGAGAGACACAACACACTGGGCACAGGCTCGCACTGAGAGACACGGCACACTGGGCACAGGCTCGCACTGAGAGACACAGCACACTGGAGACAGGCTCGCACTGAGAGACACAACACACTGGGCACAGGCTCGCACTGAGAGACACAGCACACTGGGCACAGGCTCGCAATGAGAGACACAGCACACTGGGCACAGGCTCGCACTGAGAGACACAGCACACTGGGCACAGGCTCGCACTGAGAGACACAGCACACTGGAGACAGGCTCGCACTGAGAGACACGGCACACTGGGCACAGGCTCGCACTGAGAGACACAGCACACTGGAGACAGGCTCGCACTGAGAGACACAGCACACTGGGCACAGGCTCGCACTGAGAGACACAGCACACTGGGCACAGGCTCGCACTGAGAGACACAGCACACTGGTCACAGGCTCGCACTGAGAGGCAGCACACTGGGCACAGGCTCGCACTGAGAGACACAGCACACTGGGTACAGGCTCGCACTGAGAGACACGGCACACTGGGCACAGGCTCGCACTGAGAGACACAGCACACTGGTCACAGGCTCGCACTGAGAGGCAGCACACTGGGCACAGGCTCGCACTGAGAGACACAGCACACTGGGTACAGGCTCGCACTGAGAGACACAGCACACTGGGCACAGGCTCGCACTGAGAGACACAGCACACTGGGCACAGGCTCGCACTGAGAGACACAGCACACTGGGCACAGGCTCGCACTGAGAGACACAGCACACTGGGCACAGGCTCGCACTGAGAGACACAGCACACTGGAGACAGGCTCGCACTGAGAGACACAGCACACTGGGCACAGGCTCGCACTGAGAGACACAGCACACTGGGCACAGGCTCGCACTGAGAGACACGACACACTGGACACAGGCTCGCACTGAGAGACACAGCACACAGGGCACAGGCTCGCACTGAGAGACACAGCACACTGGACACAGGCTCGCACTGAGAGACACGACACACTGGACACAGGCTCGCACTGAGAGACACGACACACTGGGCACAGGCTCGCACTGAGAGACACAGCACACTGGGCACAGGCTCGCACTGAGAGACAGCACACTGGGCACAGGCTCGCACTGAGAGACACAGCACACTGGGCACAGGCTCGCACTGAGAGACAGCACACTGGGCACAGGCTCGCACTGAGAGACAGTGAGATACACAGCACACTGGGCACAGGCTCACAGAGACCCTCACTCAGAAGCCAGCAGCACTCACCTGCCGTACGATGTTCTGAATCAGCTTATCGACCGTGAAGCCAATGTAGGCATGGATGGTGAACATGTCGCGCAGTGTGTCTTCGTACTGTGTGGGCTCAATGTTCCCATCCAGAAGATTCCGCACCATGTCCAGGAAAGCTGGGTAATACTCCTCCAACTCAATCTCACCTAAAGCACCAAACACAAACATTACAGGCACAATCTTTCACCAACAACTATCTCAGAACCTCTAGCCCTGTGTCAGCCGTGGCTCAGTGAGCAGCACTCTCGCCTCCGAGTATGAAGGTTGTGGGTTTGAGCCCCATAATCCAGCGGGGGGGGGGGGACACACACACGAGGAGGGGAGGGGAGGGGAGGGGGGAGGGGGGGAAGGGAGGGGGGGGGAAGGGAGGGGGAGGGGGGGGAAGGGAGGGGGAGGGGGGGGAAGGGAGGGGGAGGGGGGGAAGGGAGGGGGAGGGGGGGAAGGGAGGGGGAGGGGGGGAGGGGGGGAAGGGAGGGGGAGGGGGGGGAGGGAGGGGGGGAGGGAGGGAGGGAGGGGGGGAGGGAGGGAGGGAGGGGAGGGGGGGGGGAGGGAGGGAGGGAGGGAGGGAGGGAGGGAGGGAGGATGGGGGGGGAAGGGAGGATGGGGGGGGAAGGGAGGGGGGGGGGAAGGGAGGGAGGGGGGGGGAGGGAGGGGGGGAAGGGAGGGAGGGGGGGGGAGGGAGGGGGGGGAAGGGAGGGGGGGGAAGGGAGGGAGGGGGGGGGAGGGAGGGGGGGGAGGGAGGGGGGGGAAGGGAGGGAGGGGGGGGAGAGAGGGGGGGGAAGGGAGGGGGGGGGAAGGGAGGGGGGGGGAGGGAGGGAGGGAGGGGGGGGGGAGGGAGGGAGGGAGGGGGGGGGAGGGAGGGAGGGGGGGGGAGGGAGGGAGGGGGGGGGAGGGAGGGAGGGAGGGGGGGGGAAGGGAGGGGGAGGGGGGGGGAGGGAGGGAGGGGGGGGAGGGAGGGGGGGGAAGGGAGGGGGGGGGAGGGAGGGGGAGGGGGAGGGAGGGGGAGGGGGGGGAAGGGGGGGGGAAGGGGGGAGGGGGGGGGAAGGGGGGAGGGGGGGGAAGGGGGGGAGGGGGGGAGGGGGAGGGGGGGGGGAAGGGAGGGGGAGGGGGGGGAAGGGAGGGAGGGGGAGGGGGGGAAGGGAGGGGGAGGGGGGGGGAAGGGAGGGGGAGGGGGGGGAAGGGAGGGAGGGGGGGGGAAGGGAGGGGGAGGGGGGGAAGGGAGGGGGAGGGGGGGAAGGGAGGGGGAGGGGGGAAGGGAGGGGGAGGGGGGGAAGGGAGGGGGGGAAGGGAGGGGGGGAAGGGAGGGGGGGGGGAGGGAGGGGGGAAGGGAGGGGAGGGGGGGGAAGGGGAGGGGGAGGGGGGAAGGGAGGGGGAGGGGGGGAAGGAAGGGGGAGGGGGGGAAGGGGGAGGGGGGGAAGGGGAAGGGGGAGGGGGGGAAGGGGGAGGGGGGGAAGGGGGAGGGGGGGAAGGGGGAGGGGGGGAAGGGGGAGGGGGGAAGGGGAAGGGGGAGGGGGGGAAGGGGAAGGGGAAGGGGGAGGGGGGAAGGGGGGGAGGGGGAAGGGGGGGAAGGGGGGGAGGGGGAAGGGGGGGAAGGGGGGGAAGGAGGGGGGGAAGGGGGGGAAGGAGGGGGGGAAGGGGGGAAGGAGGGGGGAAGGGGGAGGGGGGGAAGGGGGAGGGGGGGAAGGGGGGGAAGGGGGAGGGGAAGGAGGGGGGAAGGAGGGGGGAAGGGGGAGGGGGGGAAGGAGGGAGGGGGGGAAGGGGGGGAGCGGGAAGGGGGGGAGGGGGGGAGGGGGAGGGAAGGGGAACGGAGGGGGGGGGAAGGGGAGGGGGGGGGGAAGGGAGGGGGAGGGGGGGGGAAGGGAGGGGGAGGGGGGGAAGGGAGGGGGAGGGGGGGAAGGGAGGGGGGGAGGGGGGGAAGGGAGGGGGGAGGGGGAGGGGGAAGGGAGGGGGAGGGGGGTAAGGGAGGGGGAGGGGGGAAGGGAGGGGGAGGGGGGAAGGGAGGGGGAGGGGGGAAGGGGAGGGGGGGAAGGGGAAGGGGAAGGGGGGAAGGGGAAGGGGGGGAAGGGGAGGGGGAAGGGGGGAAGGGGGAGGGGGGGAAGGGGAGGGGGGGAAGGGGAAGGGGGGGAAGGGGAGGGAAGGGGAGGGGGGGGAAGGGAAGGGGAAGGGGGGAGGGGGAATGGGGGAAGGGGGAGGGGGGGAAGGGGAAGGGGGGAAGGGGAAGGGGGGAAGGGGAAGGGGGGAAGGGGAAGGGGGAAGGGAAGG